>NW_026885991.1:0-724733 GCF_032173495.1 Musca vetustissima
TTCCAACAAATTATGGAATTTTCACAGGATTTCGACAGGACAAAGTCTCCAAACCAGACAACACAATCGACGTAGTTGCGGTGAATATCTCTGGTGGAAAAATCAGGAAAGTGTTCTTTAATTGTTGGATATGGTGCCGCATTCTTGTTCACATTGTAATGACAACTGCTCTGTAGAGCCTCATGAATGGATGGCTTATTAAGACACCACAATTTAAGTGAGTGATCCATTCCACTCGACATAATTCGATCCCCCTTAATGTCAAAATCCAAAGACAAAACTTCATCACGGTGGCCTTCAACACCGCCGAAGATGGCTACACACACATCTGAACTAACATTCCATAAACGCAACGAATGGTCTTTACTGCCAGATAACAAAATGTATGGAAGTTTTGGATGGAACTTCAATTCATTTATTGCATGCCCGTGGCCAATGAAGTGTTTGTTGCTCATATTTTTTGAAATGTTGAAAAGACGTATAACTCCGCGATATCCGGCTGCGGCTAAAATTGGCTCAGATGTCTCCACATCGTAGGACCAGGCACAAGTGTAAAAGTTTTCATCTGGCTATAAACAAATTGAATATATTTTATCTAGATTTGAACATGATGTCACACACTCTGACTTACATCGGGATCAGCGTAGCATTGCAACAATTTTACCCCGCCACTGCCATCTTCAGGCGGTTCCGTGCACTCATAAATGGATATTCGATCCTTTCCAACCGATGCAAATATTGCCTGTTGCCATAAATGATGATTGAACTGTACACCGAATAATGGTTGTCCGTGATCCTCTCGCAGATGACAACTGGAAAGTTGGAGATGTGTTAGACCGTTTGAAATTTTCTATTTATGCACATTTAAAAACCTACATGTACCTAAACGACGGCTTTACAATTTTTGTTGTCTTACTCTTTCGAGGGAATTTATTAAGGCCCGAACTGCTATGAGACGTTGCGGTGCTAGTGCTCACCGTGTCATCCTTATCATCAACATCGGAGTCGTGCCCCTGTCGGTCAATACATACAGGATCCTCGGCATTGTTTTCCTCGATTTCATCCAGCATTACTTGTTGTCTAAACCTGATGTACTACTTTGTACGCCATATGATATGAATACATAAAAGTTTGTGTGTTTGTGCTTACGCTTTAAAATGGTTACATGTCGATTTGTTGTATGGTGTGTGATACGAACGACTTCAATAGAAGTGCTGAAGTGCAGCATATAATAGAGGGAGGACAAAAGACCCACTGGTAATTTTAATAAAAATAGAATTGCTGGTTTTCCGAAGCCATCAATAATTATTTTTGTTCTTATAGCACTTGATTTGTCAAAAACTTTTGACAATGCAGATTTTCATATCGATAATTGGGAAAAGGAAAAAAATATTTTAAATAGATCTGCTTGGTAGTCAATATATTCATATATTTCAAATCGTACAGTTTCCGGTTTAAACAGACCGCTCGGTTGGATTAACAGGTTTTGAGTTATCGTCCCCGCCATACGTAAAAAAACTGTTTACTCATAAAGTCAAAAATGAAATGTTTGGCATATATACACTACTTACTTTTAGTCTGCTATTATACCATATCTAAGCAAGTTATACATATATCTATTTATCACATTTGATCGTAAGTCATCGGCTGAAATTAGCTTTTGCGTTTCTTTGTGTAAAGTAAAATAGTATATATTTAAATAAAATAGTAAATTATTGGTCTCGCCAACATTTTATTAACAATTTCAATTCAATTTTATTAAACTTTAATTCAAAGCCTTCAGGCCCATTAAAGATAAATTATAAAGCCATTAAGCCATTATAAAATGCATATGAAGTGCTTAATTTAATAAAGGATAAACTACACAAAAGTAATAATAATTCAAAAAATTGAAAACATAAATTCATACAATCGTAAATTCCATAATAAAAACTACTTCTACTACTACTCATATTTTGGAAAAGGTTAGTTGCTTGTGTACAATTCATTTTCGAGGTCATCATTAATATATGTTTCTACTTCCCTTATAGCCTTTAGACTATGTTCAGTTCGGGATAATAACTCATTAATGAAATATCCACGTAAGACATTGACTTTAGTTTGATTTTGTCGAGCCTTGGCATAGGCAACATCCAGTTCGTAAGCCAGATATGGTCCCATTTTTAAATCAGCCGCCACTTTTAAGAAATGACATTTTTTATTCCGCAAAGAGGCAAGATGTTCGCAGTCCGATTTTCTCTGCATTTCCAGACTTAATATCTCTTCGTGCGGAGACTCGGAGTCACAAAACAATTCGGGCAGTTCATCCCTCATTTTAGTCCCAAAATCTTGTATACGAGTCAAATTAGCATGCAATTTCTCTGATAACTGCTGCCTCACGGCTTTTCTTTCCGTGTAATTAAGATTGACTTTGCACAGTTCGTTCAAGTCTAAAATGGACAGATTTGCGTTAATAAAAAAAAACTCCCCAGTAAGTGACAATTATATTTACCCAAAAGACATTCACTCCTTTTCTCGTTTAAGTATAAATAGTTACCGATTTTAATGACTTTCAAAGTTTTTTCGATTTGCTCTTTGTCGGGAATTAACATTTTATTACAGTTCAACTGTTTGAGTTCTTTCAGGACAAGGCGCAACTTGCGTACCTTAGCAAGCTCCTCATCACGAGCTTTTTGCAATTGTTCTATTGTCTCGGAATTTAATATTCGCGTTGTTTCGTTATTGCAATCCATTTTGGTTTCAATGATTTTATCAATTTAAAAAATAAACAACAAAAAAACAATCCCGCCTTCACAGCGCCTTTTTCAAAGACTGAAGACAAAATGAAAAACGTTCCACCTTCCAACGAATAGGAGGAGAAGACAAAATGGCGACTAAATGAGAACCGAATTGCTTAGTGTGGTTTTATATTTGTCGGGATCGGGATCGGTGTTGAGAGTTTCTCTCTCTTGAGAGAGTAATTAGAGTTGCGCTATTTTAAATTTTGTAACAAGCGTACTTTTTGTTCACAAAAGGAACGAATTGACATAAACGTACCAAAACAAAATTTAGATTTTTTATTATTCGTGAATACATTACCCTTAAATTATAACATATATTATTTATGCAAATAACTGGTATAAATATTGGCCAATATTTCTCGATAATTATGATTTATTATCATTTCAAGTAGAATTTTAGGTACCTTTTCGTACTTTTTTGTTCCTACCTGTGGTAATGTTTTCCAACACAATTCACAATTTACCACTGAGAGAGAGAAACTCTCAACACCGATCCCGATAAATATAAAACCACACTTACGAATGAGGTGGGATGGAGACTAAATGAGAACCGCCTTAAAGAGAACCAAGCCATACTGACTGTATTGACGGCGTTATTATTAATAAATAGAAAAGTGGAAACTCGGTTTTGAACATGTTCGACAAAATCGAAAAGTCAACTTTTGCCCTCTTCTACGCATGATCCAATAAACAGGTCGGGTCAGAAGCAATCGTTTTCGACAATTTTGGATTAAAATCCCCCATACTGTCAAATATTTTGTTTACATTTTCACACATTGCAGTCAAAATCGAAAGCATTTTGACAGCTCGGTTGAAATCATCTGGCCTTGTCGGACGACCTTATTATTGGATCATACTTCTACGTATCCATAGTAAAGTCACAGTCGATACATATTTGACTATGGCGACAAGTTCAAGTACAGTTTTTCAAGTTAGGGCGGTATTACATTTTACTATGGACGGCGGTGTTTATTTTTTGGTATGTCCATGGTAGTAGCATAGGCGAATTTCTACAACAAGAAACTGACTGTTGTAGTAAAATTGATATATCAAAAACATTTTGTAAAAACCAATCGATTCACACAAGAGGACTTCAATATTGGCATATTAAAGCTACGTTTAGACTACTAAATCCACTCAATCTCACACGTCAATTCCATTACGTATACGTCAAATATAATCCACTGGATTTGTGAACTGGATTAACGTGACGTATAAGTAAGTTGGCTTATTTTTATTATAAAAGAATAAAGGATGACGGCGTCCAAAATCAAGTGCGTTTCGTACTAAAATACCCATCTTCTCACCTTCATAGGGTTTGTCCGCTTTTCCACAGGTAGATTTTTATTTGACAAATTTTTTGTTTTCTCTTTTGAAATTTTTGCTTGCTTTTCCATTAGCAAATTTTTCTTTGCCAAATTTGCGAATCAAAATACAAAAGAAAGAAAAAAACGTCAAAAGTGTTTGCATTTTAAAGATTTTTTTTAATATTTTATTTTTTATATATTTTATTATATAAATTGCAAAAATTAAAAATTAAATTTCACTTGCACAAATTAAAGCAACAGGTTTGTAAACAAAAGCCGGCTGTGTGTCAGTAAAGCGAATAGGTTCAAAAGGAAATGTCAACAAAATTGTTTTCAACGAACAGAGCAAAGCAGAATTTGCGTGTACGGCAAATTCTGAACAGGCAAATTTTTGTTTTTCTTCCTCGCACCCCTCTCAAACTCAGTATTTGCCAAATAAAAATTTACCTGTGGAAAAGCAGACTTTTTAAACGTCTGTATTACTTAAATACGCAAGGAACTTATTTACTTGTGTGTCAGTTGAAAACGGCCATAATGGATGAAAACATTTTATTTTATTTATTGAAATTCATTCTTAATTAACCGAAAATGTTTTTATTTATAGAAAAACAAAACATTTATAGAAAATCAACAAACAAAAAACTCAGTATTTGCCAAATAAAAATTTACCTGTGGAAAAGCAGACTTTTTAAACGTCTGTATTACTTAAATACGCAAGGACCTTATTTACTTGTGTGTCAGTTGAAAACGGCCATAATGGATGAAAACATTTTATTTTATTTATTGAAATTCATTCTTAATTAACCGAAAATGTTTTTATTTATAGAAAAACAAAACATTTATAGAAAATCAACAAACAAAAAAAATCCAATATACGCATTGTCAAAACATGTATTTAACTTTTGAGGTAAAATCGTACGCGAATAAAATCGTACGCATACGCACGATATGATACGACCCTGATACGATATTTAAACATTGACATTTCATACGAAGACAATTTAAGAGGCCAAGCCTGAATCTTCGAACGTGTTCCCCCTTAAGATTTTTTTACGATTTTTAATTCATTCATAATTTTGATCTTTTTCGAGTCGATTTTTTAAATATAAACGCAGTTAAGGACTTTTTCTTACCGCGTTAACGCGCACAAATAGTTAAAATATAACACAACACGACGGATCTAATTTGCTTACCCCTTTTTAGACCAACATATATATCTCATATCGATAACTCGATAATCTAGACCTTTGTGACGTCTGCATCACACCTCATTCGTAAACTATTTCATTTTGTTTTGAGTTCCCTGTTTAGTTGGCTTGTTCTCCTATTCACACCAAGTGGAACGTTTTTAATTGATACAGGTTCAGAAATCAATACGCACGTTGTTGATATGGATTCAGAGGTATGCAATGATATGAGGCAGAACAACAACAAAATATTTTACATCCATATACACTTTCAGACCTCCAGCAAGAAAGCAAAGAAGGGGAAAACTTACAAGAAGGTAAAGGGTAGTCCCGAGCCCTCAGATGACAAAGGAATTGTGCGTAAACAAAAAGAACTCATGAGAGTTCTACACGTAAAAAATTTCCAGTTGCAAAACGGCAATCTGTCGTACTTAGATTACATTGAATTGAGGGAAGAGCTATTTCGATTGAATGCATTAAAAGATATGTTTAAACATCTGGAATAAGACTGAAGATTGTACAAATCCATGGTACAAATAATATATTTTAAAACATAAAATACATTTACAGAACAGACCAATTATTAAAACTAAAATGCATTTTCATATACACCTGAGTACGGCATACAAAACGAAAGAACTTTTGTGTGGTTTTCTTTTGTTTGTTCTCTTGAAAAGTACGGTACGAAACGATTGCAAACGTTTAATATAGTTTATTATCATAATTATAAAAGGTAACAGCAAAACCCAGCTGATTTGATTCCAACGTAATACTAGTGCCAATATGAATGACAAATTATGTTTTTAAAAATGCCTGCTGGGAAAGTTTGAAGAAGCAAATCTTTCTTCATGGAATAACTCCCGGCATTTTGATGTGTTACACGTTATGGATATGGAAGCGATAGAAATTTTATAGATTTTCATTCATGTTTTTTCAATTTTATTTTGAGGATTCGAAAATATTACATTTTCAAAATAAATATAATTTGTTTGTTTACATTTTCTGTTAAATGAAATTAAGAGTGCCTGGTTACTTTTCCAGTAACATTAACTCAGTAAGTTCTAGTTCAGAGAGAAAGCCGTTTTTACTCTCTTTTGCGATAATACTGAGAAAAGTAAACAGACATTTAGTAAGATTCAACAAATAAGCAGCTGATTCAAGAAAACAATTTTATTTGAGCCAAAATAAAAAAACATAGGACGAACACAATTATTTGTATTGCATTTAATATTAAAAATAAAATTAAGAATAATGGATTTGGTATGTTCCCCGGGAACATTTAAGCTTCCCGCATCAATAAATTGTCCTCTTTCTTGAATTTGCCTAAAAATATAAAGAATTATTTTCTAATTTAATTAAACTATGCATTACTTATGCATTTTATGTAATTTTTATGCAAATCGAACTTTGCAAATTAAAAAACAAAAAATTTTTTTTGAAAATTGTGTTTGGTCATAAAACAGCTGATTCCAAAATGGCTGAGTTTGCAAAATCTTACTGCATAAAATTCTTTCAGTAAACTCCAGTAAGATTGTTGTTGTTTAACTGTCAAACTTGCTCTCTCGCTTGACTCTCTTTTAAGGCTAAGCCAAGGTATATTTAATAAGGTAGCCGCATCGGCCCAGCTGTTGGACAAATAAATGTCAAAAATGTTGTTGTAATGTTGAACCAAAAAATTAAAAAACAAAATTATGAATGAAAATCTCCGAATTTCGAAGAGCTTTTTTGGCAATACTTTTATTAACATTTTCTACAAAAATTTGTGTAAAAAAATCTTGTCAATCTCTTTGTTTTGGCAAAATATTTTTGACATATCAAAATACAACAACCGATGTTTGTTGTAGAAATTCGCCGATGCGGCTACCTTGTATATCTACCTTGGGCTAAGCAGAATGCTCGCGTTGAGCCATCCACAACAACCAAAATGAAACGATAACATAAACGCATATCGTTTCCTTGTTGTTGTTATATTTTCGATAACATATAACGCGACGGATGGCTCAACGCGAGTATTCTGCTTAGCTCTTAATACAACTTACAACAAAAAATCTCCATGTGGTTGTTGTATCGTTTGCTATTCGTCCGATTTCAAGATGTGCACCAAATGACACGAACGAATAAAATAATAATATAACATTAATAAGTTTTCAGTAAATAAAACAACTGAATTTACGACTCAAAATTAGAATTTTGGGCAAAATACATATTTGGTCTGCTCCCGCACTGCTAGAATTCGGTCTGTTCCCGTACTGCAAGAATTTACTACTTTTACTACGATAACGAATTTTCCTTTATGATATCGAAGAAAATAGTAAAATCTAGTAGATTCTTGCAGTACGGGAACAGACCAATTGTTGTTGTTGTTGTTGTAGCAGCCCTATTGCTTTCGCACAATGAGCTGAGGTGATAATTGTAGTCTTGTTTAATGTCTTATAATTTCATATTTACATATAAACATATCTATCTGTTTTATTTATATAATATATTTTAGATTTTTTTAATAAGGAAAATATTGCAAAAAAACTAGCTTTCTCACACAATGGGGTTGCAAATATTATATTTCTTACTAAACCTCGGAAAGATTATACCAACTTTCAACTGAGTCTGAAAATATTTATTTTTTTGTATTTTTCCAAACATTACTAATTGAGTCATCGTTTCGACAGAATAGGGACACTCACTATAAGCAACAAGTTGTAATCAGCAAGTACCACTAACCTATCTCTTGTATTGTGCCATGGATAGTGTGTGGGGGCCTTAACACTCTCAGTGTTTAGAAGAGTGTGTCATCATTTCAATTTCCTTGAGTAAGGGGGTATTAATCCACTCGATTAACATTAAAAAGAAGAAGAAACTAGTGTTTTCTCTCTCCCATCTATCCTCAAAACGTTTATTCTGTCTACTGAATATAGAAAATATCCAAATACGAAGAGAAATATATAATGGGTTCTTCTTCGAGCGGCAAAAAACACAAAAAGGATAAAAAGCACAAGAAACATAAGAAGCACAAGGAGAAACATGTTATTACGGTTACAGAGTCCGATTCCGACAGTAAGTGGTTTGATTTGGCTGGAAATGTCAATATGGGTTTGGGAAGATAACGCTTTTTTGGGGAAGTGTGTTGTGTCCGGAAGGAGGAATAAAGCCTAGCAACCATAGAAGTTAAGCGATTTTTGTTATGTGAAGCATCTTTAGAGGATAGTTTTATTCCTTCTGCACTCACACATATCTATGGGTTCCCTCAAAATCATCGTATTTTCTTTCGTTTTCTCTTACAGGCTCGATGACCATGAGGTAATCTGGGTTGAAAATAACTTTTTGAGATACTGTGTTGACGGGTTTAACTTGAGTCGATAACATAGAGTTGCAGTACACAAATATAGACCTAACCAATTTTCGTTATTTCAGGTTCAGACTGTATTGAAGTACCTGTGGCCAATAGCAGTACTAAAAGTAGAAGCAGGGAACGTGATCGCAGTGCTCCCCCACCGCCTCAGCTATCGAAGCAATATGATCATGAAGAGGATCGTCGAAGGCGTGAATATGAGAGGGAGCGGGATAAGGATCGTGAACGAGACCGTGAAAGAGAACGTGATCGGGAGAGGGATCGAGAACGACAACGTGAACGCGAAAGAGCTTATGAAAAAGAAATAGCTCGCGAAAGAGAACGTGAACGAGAACGTTACGAAAGGGACCAAGTTCGGAGAAGAGAAAGAGAACGGGATGCTGGCGACGATATTGATAGGGAACGGCGAAGGGACTATGAAAGACGTCGAGAAAGAGACCGCGAAAGAGAAAGGTCGGATAGGGATAGACATACTCGTCGTCGGGAGGACAATGAAGACAGAGATATAGAAAGGGCTCTATCGATGGAGAGCGAACGATCCAAATCTGTAGAAATCGTCAAGTCTCAAGAGCGCGACCTTTCTCCAATACCGGAAAACGGCGCTGGCGACTGTCTTTCTATAGAAGAAACCAACAAATTAAGAGCCAAATTGGGTTTAAAGCCACTTGAATTGGATTCAGGTCCATCGTCAAAGCCTACCACATCTGCGGCTGCAGCAGCCGAATTAAAAAAACCGGGCCAAAAAGATTTGTCTTCATATAAGGATGAATGGGGAGAATTTTTACATAAACCGGCAGAAAATCTGAAAGAGAAAACGGAAACGGAAAAGTTAAGGGAAAAACTAAAACAAAGAAAAGAAAAACGGGCGTTGGAGGAACGTCTTGCTCGAATTAAAACCCTTGGTGAATCGGACGATGAGGTAGATGACATTAGTAAGTGGGTGGAACGCAACAAAAGGGCGGTGGATGAAAAGAAGGAAGCCGAACGAAGGGTAAGTTTTGACAAATTTTGATAAACAATCGCTTACAAATCTTATATTCAACAGGCCAAGCTCTTGGAGGAAATGGATCAAGAATTTGGAGTTGATGATCTCGTACAAAAGGAGCAACAGGAGATTCGCCAACGTTCATACAATGAACAACATCTTAAGGGCCTTAAGGTTGATCACGATGTAAATGATTTCACAGAAGGCAAATCGATTATATTGACACTTAAAGACGCCGATGTACTCGACGAAAAGGCCGACGACACTCTGGTCAATGTTAATATGATTGATGATGAACGTTACAAGAAGAATGTCGCTGCTAAAAAACAGAACCCCCTGTCTTATGGTTACAATGTTTATGAGGAACAGTATGATGAACTGGGAAATCCCATAGAGAGGGGCATTTTGGAAAAGTACGACGAAGATTTAGATGGAAACAAGAAGAAAACGAAAACATTTGTCATTGGAGAAAATCTTGAAGAAGAAAGAGAACACCAACGAAAAATGTTGGAGATAAAAACAAAACTTGCCGGCAAAAAACTAGAAACTCTAGCTGACATTGAAATAAAATTGGCATCCGATACTTTGACAGAAGCGGAACTGGCCACGTAAGTAAAATAAGAAAACTAAATGTTTGCATGTAAATAATGCCTAAAATTATTATTTATCTCAATAGCTTTAAGAAACCGAAAAAGAAGAAAAAACTCCGGCAAAAACTTAAAGCTGATGATTTGGTACCACTGGCTGATGAAAATCCAACACAACATTTTGGAAGTCGCTCGGGACGTCATCGCAGTCCCAGCGATGGGGACCCTCCGATGTCTACCGAAGCCAACTTAAAAATCGAGGAAGAGGACGACGACATGGAACGAATACTCTCAAAGGCACGCAAGCTGAAGCAGAAAGAAAGCATCATAAAGAAACCATTGCCAATAGACATAAAAACAGAAGTGAAAACCGAGCAAGAAGACGACAATGCTATGGATATTGATGGTGGTCGGGAAAGTAACATTGTTCTCAATGCCACTGCTGAATTTTGTCGTACATTAGGAGACATACCCACTTATGGAATGGCTGGCAATCGAGATGAAGACTCAAACGGAATGATGGACTTTGAAGTAAATGAGACCAACGAGGATCGTGTGACCGAAGAACCCGAAGACGATCTCGTTGAGCCAGGTCATGGCACTTGGAACTCGGTTAATCCGGATGAAGTTAACAAGCCTGCCAATTTGGATGCTATTGTTAATGAGGTGGAGGAAGTGGCCATTTTAGATGAAGAACCCGATGTTGGAGCCGGCGTAGCTAATGCTCTTCGTTTGGCCCTGTCGAAAGGCTATTTGGAAAAAGAGGAACACAATCGGCCTAGCAATTCCAAAATGGCTCATTTGCAAGCAAAGAACTATTCCATAGAAGACAAAAATATGGGGTAATGTTTAAAGGGATTTCTATTTTTTTAATCTCTATACTAATTTGAACATCTCGTCGCATTTACTTACAGAGAGGATGATAAATTTGGTAGACGTGATCGTTTTCATGGAGGTCCCATTATGGAATTCAAGGATAAAGACAATTTCAAGCCTAATGTTAAATTGGAATACATTGATGACAATGGACGCATTTTAAATTTGAAGGAGGCTTTCCGTTACTTGTCCCACAAGTTCCATGGCAAAGGGCCGGGCAAGAATAAGATTGAGAAACGTTTAAAGAAGATGGAACAAGAGGGGGTAAAATAATTCTCTGAAAGAAGTGTCGACCATGTATTCAGTTTTTTCTATTATATTTTTCTAGTTAATGAAAACTATGAGTTCAACCGATACTCCATTGGGGACACTTACCATGCTGCAACAGAAGCAGAAAGAAACGAAGACCCCATATGTTGTTCTAAGCGGTGGCAAACAAGCATCTACAAATATTTCAGGCGGAACAATATCTAAATTTAAGTAGACTGTAAGCTTTTATTTCCTTTAAGTCATATGTTATCTTCCTAGTAGGAGCGATTAAAAAAAATTACACGTATACCGTATAATAAGCAAAATTTCCATAAACTGCAATAGTCACATAAACATAGATTATAAACCAAACCAATGAATAAGAATAACCGAGTGAAAATCAGCAGCAGCACAGATTGTTTTTGATTGATTTTTCTATCAATCTATCTATGTTTTTGATTGATTTTCAATCACATCTCCAAAAATGCAATAGTTTATTCTTTTTAGCAATTATATTCCATACCCCTATTATTATATATGTCTCACACAAATATATATCGACATTTACTGTAATCATAAGACATCCTAAGGCAGTAATAAAAGGCTTTCAGATTGTCCGTATTATCAAGATTTCCGTTTCGAAGAGAACTAAAAAAGAAAAGATTTTTGAAATAAATTTTTAATACAATAAAATTACGGCACATTGTTTTACTTACTTTTGAAACCGGTAAATATTTGGGTAGGATTTATATGTGGACCATTCATTCTTAATTGGTGTTTACCAAGTTGGCTACACTTTAAACTATTTCTCTCTGATTTCTTAATGTACAATTCAAATGTTGAATCCGCAAATTTTATGCCTTTAAAAATTATACAGTATAACATACTTTTAAAATGGTGTAATATTTTCTAATTATTCCAACCTGAAATGTTTAATTCGTTAGTTCCCGGCAATGTTGCTGGATTTCGAATTGACATTTGTGTAATGTTGTCGCGCATTTCAAATTGGATTCCCGCATAACCAAAGATTATGGACTGTAAAAATCCTCCAATGCCTGTAAGAAAATTTGTCGATCCATTGAAGCCAATTTCTGTTTCGCTCCACACCTTCGAAAGTACCATCAGATTTGTCATGATTAGGATTGGAAATTGTTAAATTAGTAACATAAAGTAAACCAAAGTCTTAATAAGGTCTAACTATAAAGAAGAAACATTTAAAAATGTTCGTAAACTGAACGAAACATTTAGGTCATATTTGTTAAAAATTATCTCGAAACATTTGGAACAAGTCAAGTCTACTCGGATCATTTTTAGTCCTCCTTAAGCTGATTACAGTGATATATATATATTTTATGTTCACCCACATAAGCATAGTTTCCGAGATATGGGCCTTTGTCACTAAGACAATATGGGCACCATTTTAAAGCTTAAACCGATTACCTTAAAAGCTGATTACAGTGATATATATATATATATATATCATATATATATATATATATATATATCATATATATATATATATATATATTATATACATTATAATGATATATTCTTCATCCAGTTTTAAGGCACTATTCATAACCTTTAATATGATACTCATATTGCCTTGCTGGAAATAGTAAAGCGACTGACTTAAACAAAATATTCTCCGAACATTTAAGGCCCATATATCGGCATGTATGCATTTCCCCCCATAAAAATATATATACTTATGGACTCAAAGCGATCCGAGTGGATCCTCTAAACTTGACTTGAGCCAAAAATGTTTCTTCATTAAAATTTGAAATTAACATTTTACAATAGGTTTGTTTGTGTACTTTCCACGTAATAATTTAATGAGTTGTTAATGACAATTTTTGGTTTTACCTTATAAAAACATTTGCAAATTGTGGATAGCCCTTTAATAAACATAAAATCTTACTGTTCAACAGGCAAAACCTACCTTAAATTCTGGTCGTACATATTTTCTATATCCTTTCAAAAAATAAAAATCAGCTTTGTTCATTAGACCGATTTCAAAAAAGTTTATAGCAAACATTGACCAGGTCATGGCGGGACCAGATTGACGGGTTACATTCTCATACAATTTCAGGTCATTATGGCGAGTAGAACTAAATCGAAAAACAGAGTGTTATTGTTGTACAGAATATTACCGATGGAATCATACTTATTCATCTCAAAATGCACAGGATAGCCCAGTAAAATTGTGTCGGCTTGTTTAATTTGTTCTCCAGTTTTATAGCCGGAATACTGGGGATGAAAATCGTTTTCGGGATCATACAAAATAAACATGTTGTTGGCAAGATCTAACCAATCCACCGATGTATGATTTGAGTTAGCTGAACACTGTGACTGAACGTAGCTGAAAGAATCGTTCTTAAAACATAAATTTACTTGTGCTTTTCAAAATTGTTTTTTAACATTTAATATTAGTTGCATTCATTTTTAATTAACAATTGGTTCTTGTTTTGGGAATCGGGGTCTTGGGACTTCGATGTTGTTTCTCATAAATTGAAACATAAAATATTTGATCTCTGCTTAATTTGCAAAATAATAAATTGAATTTATAGTACCTGGCAAATCTAAGAGCCTTCTGCACAGCCACGTTTGTATAGACGTTATCGTCGACATGTTCATGATCTTCATCAGGGCCCATAACATCTGATATTAGTAATGCAATTAATATAGTACTAAAATAATAGTAATAGTACTAAAATAAAGGACACAGTCCTTACCTAATATGTGATACTTATTTGTCTTCAGATTGAATTCCGTTCGGCTGACAAGAAATGTGGCAATTTCACAAGCTAACGGCCAAGCCGTGCTACATAACCAAGTGCGATCAAATGTAGTTTCATAAAATCCTTGTAGTGCTATGACAATGTCGGCAGAAATGTGAATTTCTTGTTTTGCCACTTCGGGACAACATGGATTTGTGACTTCGGTTCCAGTAAATGCGCTTTCCCATGGAAATCTGTTTACGTATATGTGAAAAACGTGTTATTGTATTTATAAAGCATGTGATTGTGCAATTTGAGAAATGAATAAAATTGATAAATCTGGCTTTCTCTCTTCCTATACGCTTTAATGTAACACATCACCTTGCTCCCTCGAAGCCAGTGATATTCGCATTGTAAATAGCGCCATGTAGATGGTCAAGTCTGTAGTTAAATAGTTCTTTAGACCAACCGTTGTGCATTTGAGTAACAACTGGCAACATCCAAATTTCAGTATCCCAAAAATTGTGTCCTTCATAATCGGCATCTAATTGACCACGGGCTAAACCAGTTGGACTTAAACCGAAGTATGGATTATTTGGCATGTTACTAGCAATGGACGGCAAAGAGCTAGCCATATAGAAAATGCCAGCATTAATAATTTGCGACTACAATGAATTATTTAATTATTATTTTTAATGTATTTCGATGTTATCTCACCAATTCCAGATGACCCTTGACATCTATACTAAAATTGTTCCAAAAAGCTCGCCAGTTGGAACAATGTTTATCAAATAGTTTTTCTTGCCGGTTTGACATTACTGGATATAGTAATATATTTGTACTTCTGTGGCACAATAATTATCATATCAACATACCTTCGTGAAGCTCTTCGAGAGCTACTTGTTTGTTTATGTCGACGGTAACAGCGAATCGGTAACGGAGTCGTTCTTGGCCGATGTCCATTTTAAGAAGTTGTTGTCTTTCTGGTAAATCGTCACTGAATGCAATGTACACTTCGGTGCTATGGGGCTGGAACAGTTTGTGTTCTACTTCTTTAGTTGTTGCTCTAATAACTTTGATGTTCTGTTCGTTCTCATTTACATTCATGGGGACCAGGTCGAATGCATCCGTTTCAGATCCAGGATTACATTGAAGATTAATTGTCACAGTTTCTGAGCAAATACATTCAACACACCATACCAAATTTAAGATTTTGAATGTTCCATACTACGTGCATTAATAATTAAGCAGATTACCTTTAGTAGTTTGACGTTCCACAAGTAATTCATAAATTAAAGCCCTATTATAGAAGCGATGCGCGTATACTCTTTGTTGCAGCACAATTCCCCGATCCGTCATGTTTGTTGACCATTGGAAATAACCATCCGACAAATTCATTACATATGTTATGTTATTGTGCATTGGATCCAGTATGCTGTTGTTTGCTTCGTATATAGTTGCACTTATATTTATCCAATTTGGCAGCCGAGCTCTTCGACTGTTTCCTTTCTGTCCATTGTAGACACCGTTTACAAAAATCGCATCACCAAAAACCGTAAAGCCCAAATGACCGTTCGACAGCGAAGGCATAAAGTTCAGATCCGAAGGTAGGCTATGCAAAGGGTTTCAAATGTTTATGTATATATGTACATATGTATTTTATAAAAAGCAATTCGGTGTTTATTCGTACGTTGTCGTTTCCAATAAAAATTCCTTCCTAGTTTCAGCATCAATACAGCGTGACAGAGAGAGCAAAAGCGTTAAAAATAATAAAAATAACATTATTATAAATTAGTAAGTTCGACTTTGCGACGGTAATTTTTTTGAACTTTAATTTGATTATAAAAATCTTCTCTGTATTATATGAAGTATGTTCGCAGATGGCAGATCTTATGTGTGAACAAGTATATTACAGTTTGTGATATGCCATACTTAAGTACGTTGATCGATCGTTTATTGTTCTATTAATCAGTAATTATGTGACCTTTTGAACATGTGTATGTTCGTTTCGTTTCGCAATTGGTGCTTGATAATTTATAAATATCAACAATTATTATATGTTACGGTGGAAATCAAGAGTCAATATTTATTTATTGATATTACAACATTGATCATATCATATATCTTAACAGACTATTTCGAATGGAAGCCTATATTTTCCATTGTCGCGAATTAAGGGCTCGTCCCCATTTTAAGTACTTGAAATCCTGGCCAGTTCCTCAGAAAAAATACCCCCCCTTGATTTCATTTTTTGACTTAAATCGAACCAACACTAATTCAAGAATGTCCCCACAAATTTTCAAGTGAAAATTTCAGGAACTCTTGAAGATATAGCCGATTTATTGTGTTAGCATCAAGTGACAGCAAGAGGGTTCCTCAAACTTTAAACGCGTTTTTCTTCAAGCAGCGTTTTTACGATTGGCGGGCATGATAACTAATAATCCGATCGATTCCAAATTTTGGGAGGTTTCTCTGTGAGTGTATTGCTATCGTATGAACTAGGATAAATCCATTCGATCAAGATCTTCCTTATTTCTTAACTTGGTTTGTGGTAAAAATAGGCGATTTTTCAAAAATATTTTTTCAATGTGATTTTTTGTTGATTTTTGAGCGAAGCCAGACATGTACCCTTTCTGACACCGTTGGAATTTTCGGATTCCGATGTTCCAGTGAGGAGTTATCATGCCCGCCATCAAAAATAATGACTTTTCTTTAATCCCATTAAACAACAACAAAACAATAACAAACATTTTCCAAAATATCAAATTACTATAATAGTCTTCGCCTGTATCAAGCTTTGCTTTATTTAATTACATATTAATTATTTAAAGGTTGTCCGTTATATCGAATATCCACTGTGGAAATCTGCGTTCTCTCTCTCTCTCTCTTGTACATATAAATCATTTAAAAAGTTTAAAAATCTTTTAACACCGCTGTTATTATTTAACTCCTCCTCCAACTAGTCCACTTTCTATTTAAAATAGAAGGTATAGGACCATGCACCCATATGTAGACACCGTCTAAAAATTTCTATAAATAATTCTGGCTGGCTTTTGTATAAAAACGAAATCTTCTTAAAAACAATTTTCGCTCAAATTTGTATTTGATGATAAACTATAATTTTGTCCAGTTCGGTGGATAATTTCAACGAAAGCGTATCACAGCGCCATTTTGTATTTTTTAAGCCCGTAGGCCTATTTAACTCCTTAAAATGCTTCGTTTTAGCGAGCCGGAGTTGTAAAGTACGCAATGTTTATCTCACTCTACATTTTAACTAAAATTGTTACATATGTGTATTATTATTATATAATAAATATTAAGTGGAGTTTTTAAATGCAGATATGTGTAAAAACCCAATCCAGTTTTGGGTACATATTAATTTCTATGATATAAAATAAATAAATACTTAAATGAAAAAGATCGACATGTTTGCAACTGCTTTAAAAAATAAACAGTGGTAGACTGGTAGAATGGAACACCACCTGCAAACATATTTAGAGTGAAGGTAGACAGTTATTACTGGGAACTTATCTTAAAAAACGTAATTAGAACAACATGATATTTTTACTTCAATGATGTTTAATAAGACATTTAATTAGAACAAAAATGAAAAAAATGTGCACAGCGATTTACTAAAACGAAGTTATTTTTGATATAAAAAGCATTAAAGTAAAAAGTGATTGGTATGTTTATTAAGTGTTCCCTTCAAATATGTTTTTTTTTCGTAAAACCGTTAAAACCATTTTTACTAAATGTCCTGTAACAATTTTCTGCCTCGTAACCGTGTATATATTTATTTTAAGGTCCAAAAAAATTGAGAAACATATTAAAATTAGTTATCGTTTTTCAATATTAACAAAAGTTCTTATTTTCACTGGAACCAAAATGAAACCAACAGTTTCAATGAGGCTACAATAAGTACATTGTATGTTTGCATTCGTATTGATATCATCAACTGAATACTATTGATATCATCATTGAATACTAGTAGAATCGACGCGAACGTCTTTGAAAACAAGGTAGGGCAGAACATAGTCATGGAACTCGCCACAATCCCTCATCAGTACCATAACTGTTTTTTAGGAGTAACTATTAATAAGTTCTTAAAAAAAAATTAAGCGCATGTAGAAACTAATTTTGTACTGAAATTTTAGTTTTGAAATTATTTTTTTAGTTATAAGCAAATCATAAAAAGCAATTTACATAATGACAACTATGAACTTATGTTTTGAGTCATTTCACAGTTTGTGGCAGTACCAAGACAAGGGATGGGGTTTCGAAACGATTGGGGCTTACAACATTTCAAATTGTTATAGTTATACCAACCATAACCTGGCATACAATGGAAAGCGTACAACGCTATCAACTATAAACGAGCCTGTCCATTGGCTTATAGCCACAGTGGGAGCTATTAGACAACGGTAAGCATGAATTAAACAACTTGCCGATGTAGTTAGTAGTCCACCTTAACGAGATTCTAATCTTCAAGAATAGAGTGAATGAAATATGAAGACTTGTCTCCCCCAAAAAATTATTCAAATTAACATTGGCGTGTTATTTTCCTGCGCCATTGTATGAGACTGTACATTTGTTTTTCATATTTTAATGTGTTTTGCATTTCTAGATATACATTTTCTTTTACATACAAATGTGTATATGTATATGCACGAGTCTATCAGATTGTCTGACATGTTGAAAAAAGGGGGACTTGAACTAAAATTTTTAATTGTAATAATATGAAGAAGCACGCGCGCGCATTTAGGCATGCGCAACCGAATGATGAGTACAAAAACAAAAGACAAGAAAGAATTATTATTAACGTCGTCTTCCCAAAGACTTATTTCAATTATTACACCTGTTCCGTTTCGGAAAATAACAATCACCAACGACCAAGAAACGGTGCGATAAATAACGTGATCACAGCCATGGAAGATCACTCTGCCATGACTGGCAAAAGAAAAGGGTTGAGATTGAAGGAAGAAAACATTGTAATTTTCAATTTCCAAGAAAACTCAGTGGTATTGCTCTTATAAAACAATTTATGTAGATGTGTTTATAGATATGACGGCACCAATCTGTATTATGGCTATTAGCTAGCTAGATAGCTGTGTCGAGTGTCATAAATGTTTAGGTAGCACACCGAATGAAGTATTAGGGCTGTGACCTTTATTGATCCCGATTCTGCTGTTCCTTTAATATTTCTAAACACAAACCATAAGCAACGCACTACAGAACGGCAACATAATTGTTTGTGATTTCTTTTTATGTATGACTTCAGAGCATCCAACTGAGATTGTGTTATTTATATCCATGTATATTAGCATTGAAGTAGTATTTAGTCTGTGTCTTTAGTTTCCAGAAAAATATATCCTATAGAACTTGGGGTTTAATTTTTCCAATTGGCATAATTTGACATTTTTGTACTTCATTGGGTATCCGTGTCGCTTGTGATTCGATATTTTTATTTTTCATTGGATAGTAAATTTGCATACCAATAAATTTGCATACCAATGGTTAGATTCAGTGTTAAAAAAAAGATCGTTGTTTCTCAATTTTAGACAAATTTTGCCATTAAAAGTGATAGGAATGTAGTATTTCTGGTTTCCTGTTATCTCCTGGACCTTGTCAAAGTAAAAAAATCTTAAATATTTGTAGCTGAAATTTAATTCAATATTGTCCATAGCATTTTTCATATGAGAATGTAAAAAAAGTATAATTAATCTGGGAAACACAACATCATATAGAATTGGACATATATATATATATATATATATATAAATACATGGGAGAATTTATTGAACATCTTTAAATTCCAAATATTATTTATATTTGTTATTTCTAAAAAGTCAGGCTTATTAGTAGGGAATGTATGACATTGTCCACTTAGGAGTTAGACGGGGAAGACTATAGCTTCGGATCTGGCACCCTGAGTCTCATCAGTTCTTTTACCTTTTGTTAGGATATTCTCCCCAGAAGCTATTTACAGCTTATAGGTGGGAAAGACGAAGATCTATATTTAACTAGAACAAATCGAATAACAGATGATTGATGTAGAGATAGTTTAGACCAATGCAACGCGAATACAAACTACTTCCTATCATGTCGGTGTTGCTGTTTTGTTTTGTAATTAAAGAAAACTCTATTGCATCCAGTATTGCCAATTTAACACTTTTAATTTCGCTCAATACAAAAAAAGTTATCTGCCACCTTTTTATCATTTTATATATATATATATATCGGACGGGCTGACTATATGATACCCTTCGCCACTTTGGGTATATTCTACATATGTATCCTAACATGAAATTATACGAACTTAAATATGACCCAACAAATGTGATGTGAACCAACAAAGATCAATCCATTGGAGCAGATTTTTATAAATCGATTTAAAGCAAACATGACACAAACTTTAAGACAATACACTATAGGTAATTTGGACAGTTTTTTGGGCAAAAAGTCATTTTTTTAATTTTGGAAAATAAAATCTTTTTTGATGGCATTAAAAAGAAAACATGTCAAAAATTATGACTCTGCAAGATTTATGTTTTACACATACGACATTTAGATAGACTTTTACTAAAATGTTTAAATATATGGAAATATATATGGATGCTATGTCTGCATCTGCACCTGTTACAACAAAACGCAATAACTTCATTCTAGTCTTAATTTGATACTTTGTGAACAATTTCTTGTCAATCGGATAAACATTAGGAGTTTGTTTGTTGCACATGTGGGATCTATGTATATCTAAATCTAAAACCATTTCAACGACAGTTGCAAGAGATTAATTTATATCCACTTCACTTTAAGTCTTTAGTGCACAATTTACATAAAATCGGAGAATATATAAGGGAGATATATAAATCTAAACCGATTTTCACGAAACTTAACCCATCATTCTAGACTAAATTCAGTACGCTATGCCAAATTTCGTGAAATTCGAAGGATATATAGGAACTTTGGTGCACCATTTACGTTAAATCGGACGAAAATATATATGGGAGTTATATCTAAATCTGAACCGATTTTTCCAAAATAATGAGCTGTGCCAAATTTCATACAATTCGGATCATAAATGCGACCTGTACTTTGTTTAAATTGTAAAAATTTTAAGGTACTTCATATGGTGTATATTAGAAAAAATGAAAAACCAAATTAAGCCGCCTTTTGTATGGGAGCGATGTAAAAATCATGAACCAGTGTTGGAAACTTTCAGGAAAGAAGTTTTTCTTACTCACCGGTAAGTCGGAATGCCAAATTATTGCCACTTAGAGTATCGAAAAGAGTATCCACCTTGTGGTGGAGGATATAATGTACCAGCTTAAAGTATTTTATATTTTAATTTGGTTATAACTAGACCTCGGATTTTTGCATATTTTTAATGCTTTATCCGATTGGACTCAAATTTTGTATTTAGGCGTTTCATGCTCCAATTGGTCGATATTTGGGGTCATGTTAAAAATATGCAAAATATATGCAAAAAATATGCAAAATATATGCAAAATATGCAAAAATATGCAAAAAATATGCACGGTATGCTAGGTCGATATGCAATAAATATATGCAAAAATATACAAAATATGCAAAAATATACAAAAATATGCAAAAAAGCAAAATATGCAAAAATATGCAAAATAAGCAAAAATATGCAAAAATATGCAAAAATATGCACGATATGCTAGGTCGATATGCAATAAATATCTGCATAAAATATGCAAAATATAGGCAAAAATATGCTAAATATTTAAAATATACAAAAATATACAAAATATGCAAAGTAAGCAAAAATATGCAAAAAATATGCAAATATACAAAATATGCAAAAATATGCAAAATATATACAAAATATGCAAAAATATACAAAAATATACAAAATATGCAAAATAAGCAAAAATATGCAAAATAAGCAAAAATATGAAAAAATATACAAAATATGCAAAACAAGCAAAAATATGCAAAAATATTTAAAATATGCAAATTATGCAAAAAATATGCACGGTAAGCTAGGTCGCAATATTAAAGATAAAACTTTGAAATTTTGCACATATATTATTATTACTCCTAGGATGTTTGTTATTGGAAATGGGATATTCGGTCCACGTTTAAGTATATCCCCATATAACGGTTATATATGTTTGCATGTTTTATACATATATTTAGCAAATTTTTCATAATGCCCCAAAAATCTAACAGTTGAACCATGAAACGCATACATACAAAATTAGATTTCTAAGGTTAAAATAAAGAAAGCACACAAATTCGAAAACTGCCATGAAATTTTTTTTTTTTTTGATTCAAATGATTGCATATGTGAAAAATGTTGCTCATATTTGCACATATTTTGCATATTTTTGCCTATATTTTGCATATATTTTGCATACTTTGCATATTTTTGCATATTTTGCATATTTTGCATATTTTTGCATATTTTGCATATTTGCATATTTTTTGCATATTTTTGCATATTTTTGCATATTTTGTATATTTTGCATATTTTTGCATTTTTTGCATTTTTTGCATATTTTGCATATTTTTGCACATTTTGTATATTTTGCATATTTTTGCATTTTTTGCATATATTTTGCATATTTTGTATATTTTGCATATTTTGCATATATTTTGCATATTTTTCCATATTTTGCATATTTTTGCATATTTATTGCATATCGTCCTAGCATACCGTGCATATTTTTTACATATTCTTGCATATATTTTGCATATTTATCGCATATCGACCTAGCATACCGTGCATATTTTTTGCATATTTTGCCTATATTTTGCATATTTTATGCATATATTTTGCATATTTATTGCATATCGACCTAGCATATTTTGCATATTTTGAATATTTTGCATATCTCGTGCATATGCATTATATGCAAAAAATTAAAAAATATGAACCTTTCAAATAATTCTAAATCCTTTGAAACGAATTTGTGTCCAATCAGAATTTCGATATCTTCATTATTAAAAAATATGCAAATATGCAAAATCCGAGGTCTAGTTATAACGCACTTCCTACAAATAGTTGATCTTTACGATAACGCTGGTAACCTTTACCAGTGTCACGAAATTATATTATGTGGTGTAGCAGTACTAATCACAAATTTGTCTTCAAGACTATCAAGAAAAAATTGTTATTGTCGTGGATTCTTGCAATACGTAATAAAAAATCTGTATGTATTCATAGGCTTTAAAATATACTTTGAGAGGAAACTATAAAACTGTTTTAATTAGTTATTGCACCATTCAAGGGACTATAACAATTCCTACGAGCTATTAAATTTCCCGGTGGATATTAACACTTTTAATATATATATATATATATATTATATAATAATATTGAGTGTTTCTGGGGTAGGAGGTTAGCAAAAATTTCTGGACTCGTAATTGCCTACGAATGCTAAAAATAACCGCTTTGAGATAGAAATATATGTTGACCAATCTTTCCCCATCGACCTTGTTCAATTGAAACAAATATTTTTTGAATCGCTGATATTATTGTATATAATTTATTAAGTTATTTATATTATTTTTTAACGCGTGAAGTAAATTTCAGTTTATTAGGCCCGGTATCGAATCACTAATCATTTTACCAAAATATTTGCCTTTTTCGGAGTCTGAGTAGTGAAAAATCTGGACGCTCATATACGATTGGCAGTGTTAATTCTCTTGAATTCAGTTATGAATACGGAACGTGTGCAATTTTCTGCTTTCTTTCTATACAATTCACTGTTCAGTTTGTCGCCTTCTTTATTTCAAAATATAGTTTGCAGCACAAATGCAACAAAACTCTCTACAGCGAAAGATAATTTCAAACACTTGGTTAATTTTAGACAAAAAGGGTTCACCACAGATTCTATCTTATAGCGAGGAAAGCAACCTAAAATATGTTCAAAGACGCTTGCCACTAACTTGGGTAGAGTTTTGCGATCTGATTTTCTGCTTCGGTGATTTCTGTTTTCCATCAAGTGATGAAGTTTGGTTGTAGTTGTTAGATGTGTAAGTGCTGTGCTAGTAGATAGATGGATGGATGGTTGGATGAATAGATTGATGATTGCAGAAACAACGACGACAACAACAACAACAACAAAACAATGTTGCTATGAATCACTTGCCCCAGCAAAAAAGAAATCCAAAAAAACTTATTAGTAAAAATGGATAATAAACGTCAAAACACAAGAAATACAACAAAACAGAATTGAAAAAAATAAGATATCCAAAGACTTAACAACAACAATAACACAAACGGTGTTTAATGCCACGAGGCACACGATACACGACGAGCAACACTTGGAAGCATGCTTAAGCACAGTGACTACTGGCCTCCGCCGTTGAAGAACCTAGAAACAAGTGAATTGTAGCGAACACTTTTTGAAAATACTGTACTTGGCCACCTGGAGAAGACACTAGGCGGGAACGAATTCGCGACCAAGAAGACATTCCGAATTTATGGTACACAGAGTTTCCAAACCACATGGTCGGCATGAATCTATTCCGAGGCAACAGCTCACTGACGAGCTAACGGACTGGTGGATCAGTAAATGTGGCCACAGTTTACGCCAGTAGATATGAATGCTTGGCTGATTCGATGGTTGGTTGATGTGGTTGGCGGTTGCCAAGAAATCTACCGTTTGCCAAAGAACGGCTCTAATGATGGTGTTGCGCATCATGTGTTTTGCCATATTTCTTTTTTATCATAGTTTTGTTTCGCGCTTCTTGCTGTTGTTGTTGTTTTGGTTTTATTCATTTTTGTTTTGGCCAAACGAAATAACAAACCGGAAGCCTTTTTAATAATGAACGGTTTTTCAACTTGGAACCTGTCAATGTCCCTCTCACTCTTCGGAGGAGGAAAAATTGCAGAAAAACTGAATCAGTTTTCGAGGGCTGCCATTATGATAAGGTTGGCGGAAAAATGAAACAAAAAGATTAATAACTCAGTAGCGGTAACAGCAGCCTCGGCAAGTGATGGACAGAGACTTCATTTTTAGTTATGGGCTAATAAAATATAGAGAGATCTCCATCAAGTGATAACTTCTAGTGCCTACTAGGTAGTTGTTTGGGTTGGCTGTGTGGTTAGATGGTTGGTGGCAAAGTGTTAGGGTGCACCTGCATATTATCGCATTAAGGAAAAACTCGTAAAAATTTTACTATTACATCAAAGTGAAATCGGCCCTACCAGTTGTGAGAGGTATTCGATTAATTCCAGAAAATACCATAAAGGGCCAACGTATCTTTCATGAAATATCTCGGAGACGGGCATGGAAAAACTAAACCGCCATAGAGATCGTTAAAGTAAAGTGACATTAGGCTAACCATACCATCCAAAGATACGGCTAAATGCACATACACACACTCTGTGTGCCGTTTAAATGAAGCATATCGATACCGGGAACATACACGTACATAGGCACACACATATATTTTTTGGAGTACACCTAATAATTATGATGAGGTTATTAGTATTATAACTGAAGTAAGTATTATTATTTTTTTAATTTCTTAGTCTTCTATTACCAAATACATACTGAGGCGTACTTCTTCTTTTAAACTGGAGTATCACATAAAGGAAATATTTACAAAATGCTAACCAAACCAATGGCACTGTGGTTCACACCCGCAAATGTGCTAGTGAACATTATTTAATTTTTAATTTCATTGTGCTTTATTTTGTATTGAGAACAGAGATGGTCCGTCAGAAACAATGACGTAAGTGACATACATTTCCGACGTATAATACATACGTCAGAAACGTCGCTGGAAATGTTGGATTCAAACCCAACCTGATTATTATGTTTATTATGACGGACGATAATTCTTTTTCCTGTTAGCGTTCTGCTTCCACGTAGCAAAGGAAGCATTATTTGACTTTTTAGATACCTTGTCGAAAAATCGAATACTTATTGATAACTGCTCCGCTAAAATTGAAAAGTATACAGCGCTTTTCACTTCTTCAACAATAGACATTTGGATGTATTATTACACTTTCTTTATCTTGGGACATACCTTAGTTGCAGTTTTGTATGTACTCTCCAAAGTTTTCATCCCCATCCGCTCTATTCTACAACAGCGCTCTCAAATTTCCTACATTCAGATTATTTTCGTCTAACGACGGTATTTCAGAGTCTTCACTTCACCTCAAGGCGATGTCCTCCCTTTCGCACAATTAAATATTTTCAATGATCACTTTCACTGTATACTTTTGTTCTTTCAATATGTCGGGCACTTGTTTCTATATAATATGTTCTATATTTTGAAACATCATTTATTTTCGATATGAAGTCCTGAGCCCTCATCATCGCGATTTTGTGGAATTCAGTTTTTGTTTTTCGTGGGCGGTAAAGCATTCAATAGCAACTTTCCAATTTTTAAAGGGCGCGAGAACAGTAATTCTGGGACTTGCTAGTTTCCCTTTCCTCACCCTCCTTTATTGGAAAATCAGATCAGATTTTATTAAAACTCCTTTGCTAAATTTGAATATGCGATCCAAAACCCCTATCGAACCATATTTTCCATTTATTTATTTGTGGCTCAAATTCATAGGCAGAGTGTGGAGTCCATGTATTTACATACAGTGTCAAAAATATGGATTTCACTCCCAGAATTAATGGAACATTGATCATCATAAATCAGAGAAAAGTTGATCCATATTTAGTGTTCGGACAAATTCGTGTTTTTGGAGTAGTTTCTTCGGCTTCATCATTTAACTGCTCAACACTATGTAAATAAATATCATAAAATTAATTTTAAACACTTACCACACACTTGAATTAATGGAAAAAGGTCTAAGTTTTTGGTGGCTTACGAAACAGAAGGCATTGTTTTAACAATTGCCATTTATTGATAATACTTTATTGAAGTATTAAATATATATTTAAAGTTTTGCAAATTTGAGATTCAGACTCAACAAATGTCCCATAGTAATGATCCTGCGTACGTCCCTGCAGTTTAGTAAATAAAGAGTTTTATTGGCGTGATGTAAAGTTGAAATTATCCTGCTCATAATGAACCACTGTGCTATTTTTGTTTCAAACATATGAACGAATAGGAACTTCCTATGACTGTTAAATAAAAAAAGATATATATAAAAATTTCGCTTTACTTCTGCTCGAGTGCGTATTTCATAATTTGGCTGTATGTGTGCTAGCATAATTAAGACAATACTATGTTGTCCAATCTCAAAGTGCTTTCATTTAAAAACATTGAATAAACAACTGAAAACGTAGAACCAACCAAACCAAACACTAAGCTTGTATATTTACCCAGCAAAATGTTTGAGAGTTTGTTCATCAAATTAGCTGAACCACTCATGAATTGTCTCTTCGAGAGTCGTTCAATATGTCGCAGCACTAAGTGTCTTAGAGTTGCTCTTTTTGAACATTCTTGTACTGCCTTGAGTATATCACAATATGAACACACAGGGTTATTGAGAATTTTTTTATATTGGAAAGTTTAGTTTTTAGGATCAAGGTTCCTGGAGGGGTTGACGCTGAAAAAAGGTAACTTGACTTTAACACAAACATATTCAAGAAATTCCTGCATTCTATTTGTATGCTTCGTAGTAGGCTTCTTCATTTTATTAACTATTATGTTGAAGTATATAGGATATTGTTTTTTTCAAAAACCTCGAATTAAATAATAGAAGCAATCCATAGATCGTATACCTTATTAATAGTCGTATTAATATTCAAGTTCCTGTGACGTCTTTGGACTCTATTATTTAATTTACATATAAATTCTTCTCCAAATTGACTTCGAATGTTAAAACTGAGGCGGTTGCAAGTCAAAAATCTAAATCTGAATATGGATCCAAAATATACATTCATTTCGTTTTGTTGGGTGATACGTCAAACGTCGTAGTTCCATACGTATGTGTGTGTGTATTCATATTTCTGTATTATGTGTCTCTTGTGGAACAGTCATAAGAAGTAGTTATAATAAAGCAAAACATGAAAGAATTATAACACAACGAAATAAAATTAAAAAATAAAAACAACATAAAAATTACCGAAATAATTCACAAGAAATGTTTACCAAAAGAAAAAAAAGATGAACAAACTTGGTTCGTCTTCTACCGTTTTCATATTTGACTCATTGCTTCATTTTGATGACTTCACTTAAATTTTTGGTTGAAAACAGAAGTTAACAATAAATATGAAATGTACTTAACAACAAAAACATTTACAGTCGACCGACAAAGATTATTTCCAGAAATGGGAACAGGCACAGCAACACCACTAATTCTCGTATTGGCCACCATCTATACCATCATTATAGGCGATGGTTAGTGTGTGTTTGTATGTGTTAGTTAGCGTTTGGACTAGGGTTGTTGTCTTTTTGGCTTATGACATGTTGTTTTGACCAAAGAACCAAACGACAAACAAAATGACATTTTCAAATGTAATCTAATCGTCGTCATTGCTCCCATCGTCGTCATTCCAGCTAAATCAAATTGTGGCAACTCATTCAAGGGAAATCGAAATTAAGACATGCCATCGAGACTGGCTTATGAACGCTTCACAATGCCTACGAATGCTTAAATTCAATGTTAGAAACGTAACTGTAATTTATGCTGTCATTAATATGAGACTGATTTTCTATTGTGCCAATTATTTTATTATCTTTACATATCAGAATGGACATATTTTCAGATATGTGAATGCAAATATTCAACATTCAAAACTACATTTTTTTCTCACGGATTCAATTAAGAATTTTTAATTTATCCAGCATTGAGTGATTGTTCGAACGTCGTCCACGAATGAATGCATTAAAGCAGGTTTACCAGCGCTATCCTGCTTTATCGTCATTCAAATATTTAAGTTTATCGATTACCACTCGACTTTATTCCTGTTTTCAGGCAAATTGTTTTTTTTTTTTAAGTTAGTGTCAACAACACATGCCTGTACGTCAAACTGTACCACTCTCGGTATATTCTACATATGTATCCTAACAATTTCATGTCCTTCGATTTGATCATTATCTATTAGTGAACCGACTAACATCAATCCATACACATGTCTTTCTGCAACCTATGCTAAATTTCATTTCATTCGGGCAGATTTAGAGTCGTTTGCGTACAACGAGTTCACTATAACAGTACTCGGCTGTATTTATTAAAGAGATGTCTGCATATGCACCAATTTCCAAAAAAAAAAGAAAAAACTCAATAACGTCATTCTAGTCACAATTTGATACGTTCGTGTCAATTGTACAAACACTAGCAGTTTGATGCATCATTTACGAAAATATATATCGGACGAAAGCTATATCTAAATCTGAACGGATTTCAACGAAACTTGCCAGAGATTAATTTATATTAATAAATCATAATTTGTACAATCATTTCAGTACATTGTGCACAATTTGTGCCAATCGGACAAACTTTGGGTCGTTATGGCACAATTTACATTAAATCGGACGAAAATATATATGGGAGCTAATTTCATGAAACCTAATACACATCATTCTAGACTTAATTGAGTACGCTGTGTCAAATTTCGTGCAAATCAAAAGATATTTATGATTGGATAGGAACTCTTCGTACCAAAAACTATCAATATTGACATAAGGTTCGTGGTATATATGACATAATTTTAGGGGTTTCGGGTACATTTTTGACAATATTACAAATGTATTTAAGGTATACCCATAAAACATAAGCCAACGATTTCATGCTATTTTGATCTTCATATTGCTAACAAACTTAATTTTTTCTTATGTTTCAATAAAGTTTGATTATTTAAAATTAAAAAAGACCGACATTTGGAATATTTATTTGTTTGCAGAATTACAATCAGCGTTGCCGATATCCTTACATTTTATAAACTCACTGCACTAATTATGGTAAAATATATAACCTACTTTAGGCAATGCAGTGTGAAATACGACGATTTATGAATGTCCTTATCGCATGTCCCACGCGTTGTAAATAATCAAATAAAGAATAGTTTAGTTTAGTTTGTTTGGAGTAGTTCTCAATTTTTCTACCTAAATTAAAGTATGCCATCTTTTTTATAATATACAAATTTAAATTCTTATATTTTATACTTACTTACTTAGCTGGCTTGTTACAGAACGGTTGTTCCATAAGCCGAGCTTAAAAAAGATTTCCAAGCGCGTCGGTCTTGTGCGCAAGTCCACCAATTTGGAAGACCACGTTCCAAGATGTTGTTTTCTACTTGGTCTTTCCATCTAATTCGTGGCCTTCCCCTTCTACGGGAACCATCTGTAGGCTCATTTTTATATGCCTTTTGAGCTGGGGCATCTTCATTCATCCGCACAACATGGCCTAGCCACCGTAGTCGCTGCAGCTCAATACGACTGATTATGTCGATGTCCGCGTATAAATTGTAGAGCTCGTGGTTCATTCGACGCCGATATTCACCGTCGACGCAGATCGGCCCGTAGATCTTTCGGAGAATTTTTCTCTCAAACACCCCAAGCGCTGCCTCATCTGCTTGCGCAAGTACCCATGCTTCTGATCCATATAATAGCACGGGTAGTATCAGCGTCCTGTAAAGTGTGAGTTTGATCTGGCGTGAGGTGGCCTTGTTTTTAAACTGCTTACTTAGACCATAGTAGCATCTGTTGGCCATCACAATCCTTCTCCGAATTTCAAAACATATATTATTCGTTTTATTTATGGCGGTACCAAGGTATATAAAGTCTTTAACTACCTCGAAGCTGTAGTTCTCAAGTTCCACAGTTGGTCCGAGTCTACTGGACGTCTTGCGCGTTGATACCATCAACTTGGTCTTCTCGCCGTTTACTGCCAGACCCACTTTGGCAGACTCCTTTTCAATTTGTTCAAAGGTGGCTGTTACCGCTCGCAATGTTCGACCCATTATATCGATGTCATCGGCGTAGGCGAGTAACTGGTGTTGTTTGGTGTACAGAGTGCCATTTCTGTTCACCTTTGCGTCTCGTATGACATTTTCCAGTAGGATGTTAAAAAGATCACACGACAAACTGTCACCTTGTCTGAATCCTCGTTCGGTATTGAAGGGCTCCGATAGGCCCTTTCCTACTTTAACGGCTGACCTTGTGCCACTTAAAGTTATCCTGCATAGCCGTATTAATTTTGCAGGAATGCCGAACGCAGACATGGCTTTAAACACCTCTGAACGGATAGGGCTGTCGAATGCGGCTTTATAGTCGACAAATAGGTGGTATGTGTCGATGTGTTTTTCGTGGGTCTTTTCCAGGATTTGGCGCAGAGTGAAAATCTGGTCAATGGTGGATTTGCCAGGTCTGAAGCCGCATTGGTATGGTCCGATGATGTCATTGACCATTGGCTTCAATCGTTCACACAGCACACTGGATAGCACTTTATATGCGATGGGAAGGAGACTTATTCCTCTATAGTTGGCACATATCGTCTTGTCTCCTTTTTTGTGCACGGGACACAGGATGCTGAGGTTCCAATCATTGGGCATGCATTCATCTAGCCAAATTGTGTTAATCAGCTGGTGCATGCTCCTGACCAGCATCTGGCCACCAGTCTTGAATAGTTCGGCTGGTAACCCATCGGCTCCTGCTGCTTTGTTGTTCTTGAGCCGATTAATTGCTTTTATCACCTCATCGCCACTATTTGATACTAGTAGCTTTTCGAAATGCTCCTTCCAGATCCTCAACACGCTGTCTGTATCTGTCACCAGGTTTCCTTCTTCATCTCTACAGGAGGATGTGCCTGCACCAAAGCCTTCGGTTTGGTGTTTTACTCGTTGGCAACATTTCCGGACTTCATTCTGACTCCTGTACATCTCGATTTGCTCACGCTCACGTTTTTCTTGTTCTTTCTTCTTTTTTCTGAAAACACGTTTCTCCTCTCCCCTTTTCTCCCAATAATTCTCCATCACGTTACGTGTTGCTACTGTCTGCAGGGTTGCCATATACGCTGCGTTTTTCACATCAGTAGCATTACGACACTCCTGATCGTACCATGGGTTTCTTGGTGGTGGTTTTTGATACCCAATTGTTCTTTTTGCTGCAGTTTGTAGGGAGTGGGCAATTCTTTGCCATTGTGCTTCTATACTATTATCGGGACAAGAAGTGCTTTCTTCAAGCAGATGGGTAAGTTGAGCGGAGTAGGCCTCGGCTACCTGTTGTGTTTGCAGCTTTTCGACGTCGAGTTTCCGTGTTGTATTAGATCGCACCTTTGCTGCAACATTAAGACGGCTGCGTACCTTGGCTGCCACAAGGTAATGGTCCGAATCGATATTCGCTCCTCGGATCGATCGGACGTCTAAAACACTTGATGAATGCCTTCCGTCTATTACAACATGATCAATTTGATTTCTCGTTACTTGATCAGGAGAAAGCCAGGTGGCCTTGTGTATATCGAGATGCTTGAATCTGGTGCTGCTAACTACCATGTTTTTTGCTGCCGCGAAGTCAATCAACCTCATGCCGTTGTCGGATGTTTCTTCATGAAGGCTGAATTTTCCGGACGGTGGGGCCAAAGATATTTTCCCTTCCGATTTTTGCATTAAAATCTCCTAGCAGAATTTTAATGTTGTGGCCAGGGCAACGGTCATATGCTGTTTCTTGGCGCTCGTAAAATATGTCTTTGGTCTGTTCATCTTTTTCTTCGGTCGGAGCATGGGCGCAAATTAGACTGATGTAAAAGAACTTCGCTTTTATACGGATTATAGCAATTCGCTCATCTACTGGACTGAATCTGGAGACAAGGTCTTTTATTCTCCTGTTAACCAAAAATCCGCAGCCAAATTCATGTCTCGTTTCATGGCAGCTATAATACAGGGCGTAATCGTCTGATTTATATTTTATACAATGCTGTTTATTACTAAATATTGAATATGTGATATTACTTGAGTAGTTTGCCACTTGCCAAACATTCAAATATATTATTATTTTTAGAATAATACCTTCTAAGATATCATTAAGAAATCTTGTTAAAGGGAGTAGTATAGTTTGCAATTTAATTGAAATCGGCCTTAACGGCTTCAAAGTGCATTTTTGGAATAAATAAATAAAAAAAATGTATATTCATTTGATTTTTTATTTATGAACATTTTTAAAATGTTTGAGCCATTGAAAGCAAATATAATTACCCACAAGATTTAGAGCCACTCAAATTGACATACACAGGCTGCGACAGCGGCTTCGCAATTCGAATTGCAATACAAATATTTATCATTTTGACTTTGATGACTATTTTCTGATATTCTGAAAAGGAGTTAAGTTATGTTACTATTTGAGAGTTACAATTTGTAAAATCCAAATTATTATTGTATCCAAATACAAGCCCCAAAGTATACAGGCCTATAATATAAAATTTCCGTTCTATGAAAACTGTCTATAACGACAGTGTAAAAGTCAAAAGGTTCCATTTTGTACGTTGTTTTGTTTGGTCTGTTTTCTTTTTTTTTTTGATTTGAGACTACACAGTGGGAGGTCATTATTATGTGTAAAAAACTAACCTTTGGTGTTGTTGTGTGTCTGTATGTAGAGTATATGTACGTTGTTAGCTGATGTTGCCTCTGTGACAGAGCGTCTAAAGTTCATCATTTTAACTGAAAAAAAAAATATTTAATGTAGGCTTAGTGGTTTGATGTTGTTGTCGTTGTTATGAGTCCGTATGGATTTCACGACGATGGGAAAAATTGTTTCTGGTTCATCGCACATTTTTCTACCTTCCTCTCTCTCACAATACAGCAACAATTACACGTAAATACGGTGAAAGTTCAATGTGCCTCGTTTTTGGAGTTCTTCTTTAGATGTTTGTCAAATTTCGGAAGTTAATGTTTCTGCGGTGTTTGGTGGGAAATTATGTTTTATTATTCTATGTCTAGTGGTTAGATAATATCAGTTTTTAGGACATATCAATTAGCATTGGTCATTTGCCCAAAGATGCGAGCAGTGGTGGTGTTGATGATGAGCCACAATTTGTAAATTGTACAATAAATGGGGTGCATTAGATGACGAAATTAACATAGGCTTACATAAGGATCGGAGGGTGTTTTTGGTTCACACAAGTGGACAACCTTTTTTAATTAGGGGTTACACCACAATGTATTCATATTTAGCGACAGCGTGTGAAGTAAAAAATAATACTTCAAAATATAATAAATATCCCAGTGACGGCTAGAAACTTTTTAAGAATAATTAACAATAAAAAAATTAATGAAATATTAATTCTTGGATCAGGTATATTTCAATATATTAATTTGCAGAATTAAAATATGCTGCATTTAAATATGTCGTAAAATATAGTGCATTTAAATATTAGTATTGTTTGGTCTAATTATTGCACTTTGAAAGTCATTTATTATGATAATTTTTATTAATAGTTATTTAACTGGTATTAATAATGTTTTAAGTATTTAGACCAAGCAAGATCAATTGATTTAGCGATCTTTAAATATTGTTTTTTTCAATAGCCTTTTTACAGATCACGGGCACAATATTCTCAAAAAGTAGAAAACGTCAAAATATATTACTAGTTAAAATAAATCTATGTTTTTACTGAAATACAAATTCGACCCGCATTCATAAATGACAAGTCAAACATTATTAATTGAACAATGATTTTCAATTAATTATGGAAATAATTATTTCTGCGGACTTAACAGAAAAAATATAAACTTTATTTATTTATTAAATAGGTTTATATTTGTAAATTGAAAATATAAAATATATTGTTCATACATTTATATACGTCTAAAACAAATTGTCGATCCAATGTTAACAGTTCGATGTTAGATTGTTGGAATTACATACATACATTTTAGACGTTTAGTATATATGTATGTCAAAAACGTCGATAGACTTTTACGAGATTTGTCAACAAAGCATTGCAAAATACCCTTGATTATTATTTCGAATATTTAGTTTTTCTTTGCACAGAAATTTACATGAACGCTTTTTTGTTCGTTTTCGATTTTCTTCCCAGCTTTGCTCGAATTTGACACACACACAAGTGTTCAGAAGATATTGTATTCAGGATCAGTGGATTATGGATAATCAAAATTATGCTTCATTGCTTGAGAACGAATTGTTGTTCAATGACTTTTTTCGTTTCTAATACTGAAGAGGTCTTGCTAAGAGCTGGTTATGAATTTTTTCAGGGATATAGATATTCAAGTGTGATAAAATCGATTATTATTGTTGAATAATACCTTTTATGATCTTGGAAGGCTTTAAGAAATAAATTTATAGTTTTAAATTGGTTTATGATCACATTTATTACTTTCGGGAATGGCAAATATGTTCTCTTAGTCAATTCCAAATCTTGTTAAGGCTTGTAACTGTGTAGATATATATTTGAAGATTTAAAGGAAAAATAATAATTTACAAAAATGTTTTGTTATTATTTTGTTGATATTTTATGGGATTAAAGAAAAGTCCTTATTTTTGATGGCGAGCATGATAACTCCTCACTGGAACATCGGAATTCGAAAATTCCAACGGGTACATGTACTAGGATTATTGACTTCGCTCAAAAATCAACAAAGTGCGGACCTTTGAAAAAATATTTTTGGAAAATCGCCTATTTTTTTACCACAAACCAAGTTAAAAATAAGGAAGATTTTGATCGATTGGATTTATCCTAGTTTATACGACAGCTATACACTCAAAGAGAAACGTCTCAAAATTTGGAAACGAGCGGATTATATGTTTTTGAGTTATCGTGCCCGCTATTCGCAAAACCGCTGTTTGAAGACAAATGCGTTTAAAGTTTGAGAAGCCCTCTTGCCGTCACTTGATGCTAGCACAATAAATCGGTTATATCTTCAAGAGTTGTTGAGATTTTCACTTGAAATTTCATAGGGACATTCTTGAATTAGTGTAGATTCGAAATGACAATTTATTTTTTCAATTAGAAACATGTTTTAGTTTTTCACTTATAAAGAATCGAAAACATAATTAATTGAGCTAACAAATTAATGCTAAACTAGTCCCATCCTAAACGATGTTTGGTTGAATTAGTTGAGAAATCTATTATTTGATATTTTTCCGCACTGTCATTTCCTTATCAAAAAAACGAGACATAGTTTCCTTTATCTGGTTATTCCTTTCAACTATACAAATACACGTTGTCTATCAACTAGAATAAATGGGAAGTCATGAACTACTGCCACTGTTCCCCGGGCTGTGAATAGAGTGTGAGAGCAGTTGTTCTCGTTGAATAATTGTCACCTGAATCGATAATGGAAGAAATTGTTGGTTTGTTTCCATTTCGAACACATGGCAAGTGGCTTGTGTGAAATGGTTAAACAGTAACCCGCATTTTACCTGTTTCGATATTTCCATAAAACTGCCATGACTTGGCTATAAATGTTAATAGCGCGTATTGGTGTGATCGTATTCATGAGGGAGTTGCTCGGATATCCCTTATATTTCTTTCTTTTAAATCTTTTATGAAGCTATTTAGGTATTTGTTATCGCTATATAAATATAAAGGATAAATGAAATAAAAAAATAGAACAATTAGAACAAAATTAGAACAATAGTATATCATTATTAAATTTAAAATCTGGTTACAAAAGGAACAGTCAAAACCTTATTCAATAAATAAGGAAATTGAAGACAAAGGATTTGTAAGTAAGGATTTGTAAGTAAATTTATATTTAATTATATTTTTCATTTCGCAAAAGACTATATCCGAGATTTAAATTTTATTAAAGGATTTTGTGTCCAATCTTAAGCAATTTTTACGAAATAAAAACTATTTGAAATTAAATTTTTGTTTCAATGGAAATCAGAAATCGGAAATAAATCGCGAGTAGAAGAAAAATTAAAAAAAAGAAAACTAAACGAGGTTTCAAAATCAGAAAAATTCTTTTTACATGTTTCTGCTTTTACTTAGATTAGAATACCATGAAAAGTTTATTACAATTACAAATGGAAAGAATACATAACAAAACTGCCCTGCCAATTGTTACGAATTTGGATTATTGATGTAAAGGCAATAAGTTCATATTTTACAGGAGAAAAAACAAAAACAGTCAGCGACATGTGATAAATTCGACTAAGCGGCCTTACTCATCATTGCAAAACAACAATAACAAATGAGATAATTATATATGTTTTTAATTAAATGGATGCATTTTTAGTTATTGAAAATGTCTGTATGAAAATATCAATTTCTAGAAAAAGTTGTCTTATTTCCTTTTCACGTCAAGTTAGCGAAATGTCCGAACATTGACACTGTTGAATTTAATTCGTAGATGAAATTTCGCAACAATATTCGACATAAATACAACAACGGCGAAACGCGTCTTCTAATGATGGGAAAGTAGTATCATCTCGAAAGAGGAACAGGTAAAGAGATATATTTTTAGTTGAAGTTTTTTTTAAGCATCAATGTGTTGGATTAAAAAAAATATATTTCCTTTTATTTATTTTTTTTTAATAAAATTTGCTATATAATTCTTGGTATGTATCCCCATCAAAGGTGCAACAGTGGGCCCACATTGTAATAAAGTATACATTGAGTCATATTCATACGTTTGTTTCATCTATTTTTTAGTATCTGCAACGTCATTGCCATAATTGTGGTGTACAGACATGTGTGTAAGTATTTCATCATTTCCCATTAATTTTTTTTTTTGGTTTCTAAATTTTTTTATTACCAATTCTATAGGTTTTGTGGCCACTCTTGCAATTGCGTTGTCGTTGTTTTTAATTGTTACACCCAAACAGACAAAGAAATGTGTTTAAAGTAAAACGAACACAACGAACTCCTGAATTTATCAGTGGTGGTAGTCGGAGTTTTTTTTTTAAACATTACCATTTTCCTGCTTCTGCCACGGTTGGTTGGTTGCAAACACGTGAAAATATTGTGTCTATTTGATATAAAACAGCACCACCAGCAGCAGAACCATGCCAAAATAACACTGACACCACCATCACAACCAACATCACCAACACCAAAACCAACACTTTAACATTATGATAATTATCATTAAACAATAGTAACAGAGCCGAACAACAGCAACAACAACAACACATCAACTGGCAATAATAAAGACAAGTATGAGTGGAAAATGCCAGCGATTCAGTCCATGAAGCCACCAACCCACCAACTATCCTCCCCATTACCCGTCATATGAACCTAAAATATGAACTCGTACAGCCGAGAAATGTGGGGTGGAAACAATGGGTCTTTTCCCCCTGTAGTGTCATATCTCTCGATCGTCTCTTTGTTGTTGTTTTTGTCATAATGTTGACACGCAACAGTTTTTCTGTTTTATCTGTTTAAAGTTGAAAGTAATTCGAATTCACTCATTAGGGCTATTGGGATTCTTACAGTTTCTTTGAAACAAAACCATATTAACATGTTGGTTAAGAGTATGTGGGAAGACATATATGAACGCTATATTTGAATAACATTGCCAATTTTTAATATTCCATTTTCGGAAAATCGATGGTTATGTTTTCGAACTACATCAATGATTTTTGGTAATTGTGTGAAAAAATCCTGATTGCTTATCCGTGGTTTGGTGGTTGGTGCGCGCAAATGTTATAGAGGTTTTATTTTTTTTGGTCATAAGAAAATAAAATCTTCAAATTACGCTGTTTATTATTTTGACCAACAACATTATTTTAAATCCATTCAACTAAAAATTTATTTAAAAATAATAATGATCTAAACACCACGCTAAATCGAATAATATCAAAATGGCAAAGATGTAATACACGTTGTATTGAAGTCCCTAAATACTCGTTAAACGCGAATAAATTCCACAAAAAAACTTTTTTTTTGTCAAATTTCGTATTTTTGACAGGAAAGTTCCCGCCCTCTTAGTAGATGGATTTTTACAAGAAGATTTTATTATATCAAGAATGTAAAAAACTTACTGATCGTGGGTACCCACATTAATCAGATTCTATAAATGATTTTTGGATATTTCTGATTAAGCATTGCAGCTAGAAGAAAAATTGAAAAAACACTCAAAATCGAGCTTCAAAATGTCTGTATCTTTTAAAGGTAGATGCAGATAATTTTTCGAGAAAGGTTTTTAATCCTCACTTTGCAGACTTCTTTCTACATTTACGTTGAGTTTGGGGAAGAGGGGTTTGGGAAGATGTGTTATACCCACTTCGATGCCTCGATGTGTTTTAACCACTTTTCTACATTAAACATCGATATCATGAAAAGCTTACAATTAATCCAAACTTTTCAATTCTCTTATACTTTAATAATTAATTAAGTTATAGAGGTTCTAATCTCGGTCCATATATATAAATATACACTGGTGGCCAAAACTAATGAAATTGAAATTGCAAATTTTTTTTAAATAAATTTATAGTGAATTTTTTTTTTCTGAAAAAATTGGTAATTTATTCAATAAAAAAACAAAAAATACAAATGCAAAATTTATTTCGAAATAAAAAAATATTATATGGAACTAATTTTACCCAATTTTTGCCTGTTCAAAACTAAAGCAACTTTCAACCATTAATTTTTTGACTATCTCACGGCAAATGTTTTTGTTTCTGAGGTTTTAACATTGAACTTTAACCCGAATTATTTTGTTTCGAATTGTGGGACGAAACTTTCAGCGTCTCTAGATTGTGGGCCACTGAAAAGAAAATTCAAATAATCGACAGGATCAATTTTCGAGCTGTGGCCATATGTTCAGACTAGCACTGCTCGGTTTTTTAGATGATTTATTGATCGTATTATGAGTGTGACCATATGGTCACGCTAGCACAGCTCGGGCTAATTCATTCTAGAACGTACTATTCCTCCAAAGAGTCGAATTCCAATTGATATGAGCTTTTGCGAAAGCCAATCTGGCTTTCCGATTCTTTTCAGGAAATAAATGGCTGTCTTGACGGTTTCCGGGTATGTAGACCTGCTCTTCTACCATCTGTTGCTGGGTTATACTAAGCCAAAACTCTCTCACCAATTCCGTTGAACGGAGTAATTATCCAAATATAAATTATCAACATCTAGTTTTTGCTCTAGTCATTGATTAAAAAGTCCAGAATCTTATGGACCACTCAAAATATTCTATTAAATTTAAATGAAATTACAATCATTTCTACTTTCATTTCCAGATGGTTCCGTCTGGAAAATATTCCATGACCCAATATGTGTTGCACATCCATCCGGAATATGAATGCAAGTGAAAGAATCAACGTCCATTCATAACACGAAGAAATTGATTGCACCACATTAAAAATACGAGATCACTTAGAGCTATGATTCTGAAAACGACGAGAGCAAAAACGGAAACAGGAAGTGTGGCAACATTAACAACACCAACAGCAGTAGCAGCTCCAGTAGAAGCAGTAATAAACGTTTAGCTGGAAAGCGATAAGGGAATGGATTTTTGGACAGACGCTGACACTGATGTTATTATGTTCTGACTCGGTGCGTTTAATTTTAGTTACATGCAAAACACACTCAGAGCTAAAGATCACAGATAATTCCCAAAATTATATATCATCATTTAGTTGGAGAAAGATAGAGAGATAGAGAGAGAGAGAGTGAGAACAAGAGAAAGCATTGGTAGGGAGAAATGGCCAGATAGAGTTCAACACAAATACACACAAGCTCTTCGACGCATACTCTCAGGTGTTTCACTACATACACCTGTGGTAATTGAGCGTCATGCTCAGCTAGAACCGATCCACCTCGTATGCACATCAATGAGTTGAAAAGAGTACACCATATTGTGGTGTCGTACAAACAGGTGAGCAGAGCTAAATGAACCCTCATTTCGGCAGCCACACAAAGGTTTTCTAACTATGTTCGCTCTCGGGGAAAAAGGTTACAAAAACCAAACGTCTTCCCTAGTATAGGACAAGTCATCAAACGTACTTCAAACGTGTTGGACGTATTCCATCCAGTGCGTCGCCTAATTAAAAGTGATCACAACACCGAGATATGAACAGCTCGAAGATAAGAAAATAAAATAACAAAATCAAGCAATAACACTAAGAACACGTTAGTTGGTTAGTTCGCTGAGCGAGTGTGAACCAAAACTTGTGACTTAAGTGCTTTTCCAGTGTGTCGCGTAAGTCTCAGTACTCAGTTGAAGTCGTAAATTTGCTGCTGTTGGCATTTAGAGGCGAACAATGATAGGGGCACAAAAGAGAGCCAGTTATGGAGTGTTCTGCAGCAGTTGGCCCTCTTCACGGCAGACTTTGTTTTGCGTTTTGCCAAAGTCTCAGTAACCTGTCGTGTTGGCCACATTCGAAACGATCAATTCAGTTTACAAGCAACCAGTGAACAGAGCGGTTGTCGATTGTTCGTCGTTAGCGGCGAACAATGGTGTTTGTTTGAATTGAAATTGAATTATAAAGACCAAGCTCAGCCCGCCCGCCCCTCTCACGAAAGGAAAGCAAAATAGAAAACCTTCAATAACAAAGAAAAAATAGCAGAGCAACGCAACAACAATACCCAGCAACGAACCTTCCGAATAACAGCAACCCGTATCTGGTCTTGTTCAGATAAAAATTAACACAAAATATAAATCAAAAGTCAAGAACTATGAATGTTCGTTCACAAGCAATGCTGTGTTAGCGTGTGTGCGTGTGTGTGTTTTCACTGTTTCTTTAGCGTGAGCCTATTTATTTGCCCGCCAGACAACAATTAAAACGTGTCAATGAAATTGTCGAATTGCCGTTAAGAATCGCCACCAATCACACACAAACAATGATACAACAGACACCGGAGATGTTTTAGAGGAGGAGGTGGAGGTTGAATGGAAACATCGAAGAATTCAAACGTACCTTTGAATTTAGCATACAAGTGTAAATTTACCCCAACGCAGTCATGGTATCCACGAGGAGCGCGTAGAACAATTACAAGAACACCTGATGCATTACCTGTGAAAACATGGAGCCCCAGTTCGGTTATTGGAAAAAAGGATACTTATTCTGGAGGGTATCGAAGGAAAGGGATTAAGATCCCCCGAACAAAATATGCGAAGAAAATCGTTAGGGTAAGTGACAACAATAATATACAACAATTGCTTTCTTACTATACTTGTAGGTGTTATATTTTAGAAATTAATTTCGAGGACGGTTTTAAATTTGTGTTTGATTTTGTTCAGATTTTCAAACTACTACGGTTTGTTGTTGGTTTTCTACTTCGATTTTTTCGATTTTTTCCGACCGATTTCTGCAGAATCATTAAAAATAATTTGTACTCAACAAATGTTTAAAATTTTTTGAGGGGATACAGAACTCATAGACCATCAGAGCAATAACAACAACGACAATTCCTAACAAATGGAAAAAAACGATTAAATCTAAGCCTTCGCTTGTGACGGATTTGTTTTTTCCTGTTCTTCAATACCACCTAACATGGTATGACCTCTCTAATTATGGCAAATGCTGCTTAGGCTCTATTCCATATTTCACAATTCCGCTTTTTCGACTTTAAAGCTCTTCAGAAATTGACATCATTAACTTGAGATGTTATTCTTTATCATAAGTGGAGTTAATGTTTTCTCTTTGGTGCTGTAGAATGATAAATGGTTTTCTTGTAAGTCAATGCCGCATGGTTCACAACACGCCGCACAGATCTCAAATCCGAAATATAATTAGTTCATGCAATGCCTGTTGTTGTTTTAATGAAAATACCCAAAAACAAAAATAGTTTTCTTAAAGTCGGTTGCCTTTATGGATATCTTTAAAAATTTGACCAAACTTTGTTATATAAATTCACATTGACGAATTTAAAGATAATTATGTTCCGACAATCGTCTGAACGGCCGACCATTCACTGGCTGCTGGTGTATGGTATCAATTACAAAATTCCTAAAGAACTGGTTTGGTTTTAAGTTCGATTGTATAACGTGGAAGAAGAAGTGGAGGTAGCATAAAAGAAGTCTTCCTAAACAATTTCATGCACAAAAATTTAAAAAAACTCTGCCGAGGATGAGCAGAACAAAAGTAAAGCAGGCGGTAAAGGTACTAAAGAAACACATGCTTTCTGGGGTATCATACATAAAAAACAATATTCTGCAATGCTTCAGCTTCCTGCTAGCGCTAACATACTGGCCGAACAACAAGAGACATACATACTTCAACTGTCACTCATGACCACAATATTACTCCAGGTTACTGACTGGCTAAATGTCTTGCAGGGAAACCAAAACAACAACAGACACATATATATATATATATATATATATCCCTTGCAAAGTTTGCATGCGTCCATTGATTCAGACATTGATCCATCAGTGGAGATTCTTGAGTAGCTTGTGTATGTATACAACAATAAGCCCGAATCGAGGGTCATGCACGTGTTGATTACCCTCCCCTCTTTGTTTTGAAACACAGAATGGCCAAAGTAGTTACTAATCTTGCTACTTTGCATATTTTCCGGCATTATTTCTTCTTTACTGAGAACATGGCTTAAAATATGTCCACTGAGGTTCTATGTTTATGTTTATAAACGGACGCGATCATATGTGTCCTTCTTTTGGCCCATTGTCGTGAAAATTTCTACAATTTCTCCAGTTCCACTGTAATACTTGCTTAAAAACAGATACATTCAATTGTATCGATTAGGCATAATAACACAATCATAATAATATATAATTTCATTCCATATGTGTATATTGTATGCTTGTATGTTCTCATAGTCAATTTCCATTTTTACGCGATCCTTGCTCCGAAGAACTTAAATCCATGTAAACTTATAAATACGGTATAAATGGTATATTATGAAGAACTCTTGGATTCGGCTGAAATATTACCAGGTGTTTTGTGAAATTACATTTAACAATAATACGGTATTTGATATTTCCTTATGCGAATATATGCACTTTCGAATACGATTATTGTTATCCACAAACGAAGTCAGAAATAAAAATTTAATGTTGATACAACTTGCTATCAATATTGAGATTCTTTCTAATAGTGAACATATTTATTTTTGATAAGTTAATTCTTTGTCGGTATACCGACAAGCACTCATCTTTAATTAAAGCCGAAGACAGAGCTAATTATTTTCAATAGGGGTCGCTTGGTTTTCTATCCCCTTACCATTAAACTAAATCATTCACCATAGGTGGCATTCTGATGGGTTGCCTGAGCCTTTTTTCTCTTGATTGAAGTTTTTGGCCAATCGGTCAATGGTCCATGGACTAAGCATGTCTAATTGCATTAATAGCAAGCCAACCTAGCCAACGAGAAAAACACAATCACACGAATCACAAAAAAAAAAACGAACAAATAATTGCGAACCAGCACTTCGGAGTCTCGAGGGGCAACTTCAGCCCCAGCAAGTGTTGCCGTGTGAATTTTTTATTAGCCACAAGACACAAATGGGAAAAACTGTTGCAGTTGCATAAGAATGAGAGACAGAGAGGAAGAAAAAAGAATTCTAAAACCTTAATTACCTTTGAGGAGTGGAATGAAGTGGATGGAGTTGTGAGATGTTGGCCAGATTGTCTTTCGGTAATTTCCCAACTATTTGTTTAAGGTTCTCATGGCTTGGCGATTGCACATCGCCTCCCTTGGTATCCGCTCCCTGCTGTATGTGTGGATGGGATTTTCTGCGGTTTTCATTGTTAGTGGCAACAGCAGCAGTGGCAGCAGTATTTGCCAGCACAAGTTTCTCAACCTAATGGCGACTGCGCGGCCATAACAGAAGTTTGCTGATGTTAGTTCTTGGAAACTGAAACCACCAAATGTTGTCAGTTTTGTATTGTAAGTCTGGGCTAAAGCATTTTGATAGCATTTTTGACAAGAGCCAAGAACAGCAACAACAACAACAGAAACATCATCGAAGTAACGACAATTCAAGACAATTGCAACACAAACATTTGAAGGCAGATTCCAAAGAAATTGTAGACTCAGGCGATCGGCCGGTCGGGGACGGAGGGGGACTTGTAGCCCAAAATTGAGTGCTCTTTTCTTGTTCTTTGATTTTTTTTCAGTAGAATTTGCTACCAGTTTCCTTCCTGCTGCCCATATACATACATACGTACATTAATATGTCCCCATATACCATGCACACAATCATATGTAAAATATTTGCTATCTTTTAAGTCATATGACGACAATGCGTATGAATGGTTGGTTGACTGGTCCATTGCTCTTGCCTTTTATGGTATTCATTCATACCACCAAGTTTTAGAACAACAACAACCCCACCAACAAAATATTCATTCATGATCCTTTTGTGTTTGTTCTTTCGCTCTGAAACAAAGCAAAATAAAGGAATCAAAACAAAATAAAAATGCATTAAAAATGAATTGTCACAGCTATTGACGAGGTTCATACGCACCGTTGAGCCCGTCCATCTGGCCAAGCTCAACGGCAGGATCCTCTTCGGTCTGTTCGCATTTACGCACACTCAGTTGAGCGCGAACATGACATACGCATGTGTCAGGTTACGACCAATGCTGACTAAACTCATTACAAATGCGAACATTTAAAAATCATTAAGCCAGCCGATCGGTCGGAGCATGTGGTCCGATGCTGAATATATTCTGCCGCTCTATACACTGATACTAAAACAAAAGGTATGACGACTGCCAGTGGCACAGGTGTACATTGGGCAAAATCGACTGGCGAAAGGCCATGTTGGGATGCTGCAGCCACCGTGGTTATTTGGCAGCAAAATGGGCGGACACAAGATTCGAATCTGCTGTAAAGTAATGAGCAGGTGCTGTTGTTTCGTATTTATTATATTTTTCTTCATAATAATGGTTTCTAATAAGAAATTAATTTAAACAATTTGTTTTCAATTAAAGCGGTAAGCATAATTCAGTCGTGTTGTTAAGTCGACGGTAAATATTTAATTGAATATTGCTCAATTGGATAATTAGAAATGAACGGCGTCGTATACTTTCACATAATCCGACATCGGCCGAATTCGCTTACTAGAAAATAACCAATTATAACCAATTTCTGTATTCGATCCACAATTCCAGAATAATAATCTCTTAATATTAAAAAACATCAATTTTATTCTTTGTTCCACTGTTTTGAATTGTCTAGTGTTCCGACCAGGAGTTTGTGGATTTGATTTTTTTTACTTAAAATGGGGATTTCAAACATTCACATTGCTTCGACGAGAATATGGGTAATGGGAATGTATTAGGGAGTCAGACAAAACACAGTTGTTTAACCATTGACTTAATATGATCAGTAGCTTTGTTCTGGCGATAAGAAACGCCATGGGTTTTTAATACCGGTTTTGTATTTCCACTCTGCACTGTGTCCAGTGACGTCGCCGGCTACGACGGAGATGATGATGTCGTATTCTTCCTTTGTGGCAACTTTTAGAGGAACCATTGAGGAATAATGCTTTGCGTCAGTATGGGAATGTCTCTGGTGGACTGACTCCGTATAGTGCGATCGTTTTTTGCGATATTGATTATGTTTGGCCAAGCCAACAAGTATGTGGTCAGTTACATTCTCGAGTCGTTCTGTACTGTTGGTGCTGCTATTGCTTCTGGCCTTCTCTTGTGTTCCTCCTGAGTTGTTAAATTGTGGCGTGGTGTTTTGTTTTGAGTTTCTGTATTTGGTCATTTACTTCCTTTGTCATTTTGTGCAAGAATTGATAAAAATGAAGATAGCTTGGGGAATATATGGACATAAAGCCCAGCAGGAAATGGATGAATAATCCGACAAACACTGAACATTATTATGGTAACATCAGAATGGGGGGAAAGCGTTGACTACATTGTGTTCGAATCAAATTGCCAACACTAGTCAGGAGCAGCAGCGACAGCAGCCAATACTCCACCTTCTACTTTGGCACTCAATAAATCAAGCAGGTGGGAAAGGACCCCCAATTGTATTTTGGCACTAAACGAAGTGAGTTTCTACTTTTACTTGCATACTATGGAAATGTGCAGGCTATAGGCCAGGATTCGTTCATAATGGTTTCCTCTGATTTTTTGTTTGTTTAAATTTCGGTACTTATTTTGCATGTGCTCTCGTCTTGGATGCTAGGCACATTTTAATGCCAACAGCATAACCGGTTCACATGCCATATTCTGTTCATATCAAGTGATTGCCCTTCTTCGTCTTTCGATGTGTTTCTTTGTTTCTCCAAAATACTTTGCGGTAGGTAAGCCAAGTTTTCTTGTTTGTTTACCTCGTCTTCGTCGATTTCGTTTTAGATCCTGTCCAGTCAGTGTAGTTTTTGGTTGATCTAAAGCAGTATGTTAGCCTCTCCCACACACTGAGGCAACATAAAATGGAACAACTACAAATAAGTAAAAACAAAACACACATCCAAATATGTTGAAAGAATTTGGTTTTTGTTAAAAGAAAAAAAATCCAGTTTGTAAAGTTTGTTTACAAATTGGCAGAGGGTGGGTGCAGTTCTTCAATCGATAGACTCTAAAGTTAGCTGAGTGAAGTACCTTGATGGGGTGGGTAGAGTAGTTCTACAATTCAGCTAACTCATTTATTTGATTACAAATTGCAAGGAATTACCCCTACTTGTTTGACAACAAATTTAAATCACCTTCAAGAAACTGGGGTCATGTCCAATAATATGAATTTAATATTACTTGTGCATATTTTTTATATCTGACATTAGTATTTGTTTTAAGCTATGAGAATTAAATAGTTTCAACACATGATCCATTTAAAAGGAATGATTTGATATGATGGAAATTTCTATTAATATACAATGACAGATGGTTAAACCAACTATAGAGTGCCCACATGAGTTCTAGCTGGCTTCCCGAACTAACCTTTTAGAACAACAGGTTGTGAGGTTTTATTTATTTTTTAAGACATTCATCCATCCATCCTGTTGTCCTTTGCGCTTCCATATTTAGCAAATTACTGCATTTTAAGCATTCCTTAGCATCAGCAGCGCTGGGCTGCGGCTTATTTACTATACTGACTGACAGTCATTGAACGTTTGAGCCTATTCATGCACGTGTATGTGTGTGTGTATGTGAAAGATGCCGAAGTTTGGTGATTACCGCAACTGCCATGAAAAGTGAGCGGATGTATTGTTGGCTGTCCATGTTTTCTTTTTTTGGTAAACACAAATAAAACAAAATATGGTTATGTCTGTCAATGCAATGTCATTCAAATGGGAGCCAAGAATCGATATTTAATTCCTAAGAATTATACAGGAAAAAGGTCATTACACTTCAACTGGATGTAAACAATATTAAGTGGCAAATTGCTATTCAAAACTTTATAAAATATTTATAATAAAATTTTATGTTATACAAACATATGTCTATTAAAAACCTTTGTACGATTTGAAATTTTTTTCAGCAAAAAATATTTTTTAGACATTTTTTTTTGATGTAAAGAATTCGTTGGGAATGGAGTTTTTTATTCGGATGAATAGTCAATAAACTAAGGCAGAGTTTTGTCCAAAGACGACTTCCACATTCGAATGAAATACTTATTTAATAGATTGTAAAGGTTAGGTACGATGATGTAAAAGTCTCAGCTAACTTTAGAAAATGATTTTTTAAATACGAACAAGCTCTAAACCCTACTTTCCATTTGCAAATTTTCCTCCATATGCATGGATGAATTGTCAGACAACATTTTCCACGCAGACGTCTATGAGGTGTCAGTAGGGCAATTAGAGGTTGGACAAGCGAGCCGCACCACAGTAATATTCCATTGGATTGTGTCATAGTACGATGTCATTGTAATTACCACAAAAGCTAGGCAATACGACACGGTTCCTTTCATAGATAATCGTACACCTAGAACACGATGAACGCGCTTCAATTCATATGAACTTTAGCCGGGTTTACTAAAAAGTTGCTGTTGTTGTTTCTGTTCACGTTATTGAGATAGCTACAAAAGCCCATGGGAAAGCATTAACAAAAGACAATTATATCTAAATACAAACCGGGCAGACAGACAGACAAACACAATGAAGATGAGTTTTATTTTGCTTCTCTGTTGTTGTCTATTCTATCATTTGAATGTTGTTCATACCGGCTTAAAGCTAAAAACAAATGAAACAACAAATTCCAGTTGAGGACAAGTCGCGCGGTGTACTTTTGTACCCCTTGATCTTAGTCAGCAACAACAGCAATACTGGCAATACTCTTTGGCCAACACATTCAAATGTTTGATTTAATTTTATTTCATTTACGGCTCACAAGTACGAGTACATACACACATACACTTGTATACAGTTGAAAAACAACGTTGTTGTAGTTGTAATTTAAAATGTTTAGTATTAGCTATACAATGCCGATTAATATGATGATGATAATGATGACGACGACAATGATTCTGGCGATGGTGATGAAGTTAAATCTGTTGGTATTGTAGTTGTTTTCGAATTCGTTCAGTCACCATGGTTCCTATCATAAAAATAGTTGTCATTGTCTACATATTTCAATGATCGCCACAGACATTCATCAGTCACATTGGGCTAGCTACAAATCGACACAACATTCGTAATTACACTGTGTGCTGGGCTATCAACCTATAGACGGCTACAAAGCTAAAGAAGTTTAGATTTTTTCTTCATATGAACAGCAGAAATCTGTACACGATTTGTTTTTGCCACAGTCACGTTTTATAGCATGTTGTTCCGAACGACCAGCAGTCCGGCTTGGCGGTTTGTTAGACATGGAGTCAGCGTCAGTGGTAAGAGAAACGAAAAAAAAAACAAAAAAAAAAAACCAACATATAAAACATCATGTTTGTCCAGTATTCAAAAGTGCCTATGAGAAAACTGAACTTTGGAGGCCATGCAGAGCCATGAACCAAATAAGTATTAATACAAATAGATTTGTTGATGACTAATCTCTGAGATTGGTCCTGTTATCGCGGACATCAATGCTAACCAGGTATTACATTTATTTTAACAAATAAAATTTGGGAGAGAGAGATAAGGGATTTTGATATTGAAAATTTTTTGTTTTTTTACGTGACTACATATTTATACATATATTATATTCTAATCTCTATTTTTAAAATAAAGTTTATATTGAGTATTTTTAAAATAATCTTGAAATTGTTTTTTGTTCTACATTTTTCAAAAAATAGTCATTTCGGCGATACATTCGTAAATAAAACATTGAAACAATTTAACACCATACAAACAAAATTTTCAATTAACTATTTTGTGAAAAAGTCATAAATTTCGATGTAATAATTCCACGAGTCAATTGAATTGATTTTCGCGGAGATTTCTCAACCCATGTTATTCTATGATTAGGTTCCGTAACCTTTATTACAGTTTTTGATGACAACATTTTTTATTTGCCATAATGTTAATTTTTTATATACATTTTTATTTTCTAAAAAAATATTTTTTTTTTTATCATCTCCATTGTTATTTTCTTCTTTTTAGATTGCAATTTCATTGGCATTGGGAAATAAGGTCAGTAGTTATTGTTTTGGTTTTCTTTTTTTGTTCGTAATTAGTTAATTCTATTTTGAATAAAATGCGTTGCTAGTGGATGTGTGTGAAAGAAACGAAAGTAAAAAAAATCAGTGAAAGCGTGTGAATTTTTCTCTTTTTTTCACATTCATCGTTCATTTGATATCTTTACATGGCTGTCAGCGCAACGGTAGTTTGTTTGTCTCGTCTATAGACAATTAATTTGATACCATCCAATGACACGGTAGACCGTAAAAGACCCAGTTTGTTAGTCGGCTAGTGAAAGACAGACATGACGAGACTGACATTTAAATGGAGCTTTTTTGGGGACAATGACGTTGTTAATGATGAAGACATGTACCAGACCACACCGCAGCACCAGAAACAAAAGCCCAACCGCAAAAAAAAGAGTAGGGAAAACAACAGCAACAACAATCAAAGACGATACACTTCGCTGTGCATCAATTGTGTTGTCTGGCGCTTTGTAATGTGAGAAATTTAGATTCGGATGTCGAGCATCTTCTGTTTTGATGCAGATTTCCCTTACAACCTTAGTTGTTCGTCAAATGAAACGTCTGTGCCGAATAGCAACGTACGCATTTTTGCAACATTGTCAACGATGCCCGTAATGTACACCGCAATAGTCAGAAGTGTCTCCAAGTGTTAAAACAAATATGATTATACAATCGCTCTCACCTGGACATTCTAAAGGAATGGAATTTGTGACTATTCACATCGGCCTTATATCTGAAAACAATAATTTTTCCATAAATATTTATATGCCTGAATGTCGATATATTCTAGGATATGGTTAATATATTCCCACCGAACATAACAACATAATTAAGTCAATAATCTTAATTATCCAGCTGTGCTGAACATGTTAACCCAGTTTTTTATGGTATGATTTCCATGGTGACATGTTATGGAAACCTGGAATGCGGATACCTTCCGTTATAGTTAATTATTGTAAATGTTATTATTCCCACGTGGGAGGCCAATACAGAGTATAGCAAAACGATATGACTTTTATAAGACATTTTCTGTTCGTTTTAAGACGGGTTTTTTGGAAAGCAGAAACTTATAACTTGAAGCTGATGAAGATGACTGGAAATGAAACTTCCGTTTAATGTTATCTTGGTGATATGGCATAAAACACATAAAGGCATACACATGGGATCTGTTAACACTCCTACAGTGTCAGGCACACACACTCATGTGAGAACTCACTATCCAAAGTTGTTGACTCATTAAAGCAACAAGCCAACATTTATTGATTGACTCACTCACTCATTCACAGATCAGACACCAGTGATCAGAATATCACAACATTTCAGGAAGTAATTGTGGCAGTAAAATTGCCAGTTAGTGTATGGTTCCTGTTGGTGGTTGTTGTTGTTGATGCTGCTGAAGTTGTACAACATAATCTAATCAATTTGGTTTCGATAAGCATTCAACCACCACGGTTACTCAAGTGGAAAACCTGTTCCACCGTTCTAACATTCTATGGAGGATGTGCTTCATGTGGAGCCAACATGCGTTTAATTATGCGTATGCAATGCTCAATTAATGTGAGTATGTCGCCACTATTTTGTTTTCCACAGCAATAGTTGCCACCACTGACCATAAATCACCGTCCGAACATCCAACAAAACTAAATGCGTAAAGAGTTCTTCGTCTTCTTTTTTTTGTTTCTGTGTGCGCCTAGTGTTTATTAAAAGCCCGTTTACAAGTGCTAATAATTACAATATTTATTAGCGTTCAGCATTGCAGAACGTTGTATGCCAGGAAGAAAAACACAACAACAAAGCATGTTGCATGCGCTTAACAAACATGAAATGCGCATGGCTCATGACAACTCTTTTAGTGTTAAGACAATGTTCGACCGTCCAACCAACAATGCCCAGCCATGCAAAGAAGCAGGCAACCGACCAAAGGATCCATCCATCCATAGTTGCTGGAGTTGTTGCACTCACAAGGCGAGATGCCCATCACAGATGGAGGCAGAGAACTACAGATGCCATAGAAGATGCATAACATTTTATCTGCGATTCGGTGTGACGACACAAATGCACTCATTAATGTTAATAAAATGGACAATTCCATGATATACGAATGACTGCCAGCTACGGACAACAAATGCCATCCACACTTAACGTAAGTGGCCTCGCCAGGTAGTGGCATTTCGGCCGTCATGGCATTTCCCATCTTCTGAAGCTGCGGCCACTGCTGCGAATGCTATAAAGGCGCCGGAGGTGACACCTGATGACACATTATTTAAATTTTTATTGTAATCTAATAAAGGAGAACGAACATGAGCAGCGCCATCGTAAGCTTTAAATGGATTGAACTGCTGACAGCATTGAGCAGGCCTATCAAAATGCGTTCAGAATGGTTATGGTTTAAATTAATGTAGATCCAGTGGTTCGAAGACAGCTTCTTTTGGTGGCAATGATTAATAGGAGTAGTTTGTTGGACGATGTTTCGGGGCAAATGTATACCTACATAAATAAATATATGTTCATGTGATTGAGATGTTACCTAAGAAGTGTGTAGCAGATCAAACCGGTTTCCTTTTTCCCGTTGAAAAACTAAGGAGTTTTTTACTTTCATCCGATCTGGATCAGTAACCGTTTGAAGTTACTATTCAAGCCTTGTGTTATATGTTTGTTTCTTGCAAAATTGTTGAAAGCTCTTCAGCCTTTAGAAATATATATATATATATTTTTAGTTCTGGCAAATTTTGCGGGGTACTTTTGAATATGAAGCATTTCAAGTTTAATGGCTTGCTCGTGCATTTTCGATTTGTTTGTACACCAGTCGGGATTTTATTACCCGAACAAGAATTTATGCTTTCTGGGCAATGCGGATAGAAAATAACAACGGCAACAGCAAACAGCGACAACAACGATATCACACATCAGCGTGGAACAGTTCAACGGAACACCTGTGTCAGCACAAATGTGCCAAACCCGCGCCGAACTGTACAGCGATGTGATACGAAATATTCAAGGTCATTAACCGTTCATACTGAACGAATTTTGATTGTTGTTATTTTTATTATTATAAAAACAGCACAATAGTGTGCATTGATTTAGATTGAATTTCGAAAAAAAATGAAAACACAAAAAGTGTCGAAAACAATGTATACATAATATAAGATTTGAGTTCTACATACTTTAGATGGAATATTTCATTCAGATTCACTTTGATTTGGCATTGTTATCTTTATTACAACTATTTGATTACAAATATTTAATTGAATTTGATTGAAAATTCTTACTGTTTCTGATTACTGTTTGATAATTTCACATACAAATCTGATAATTGAAACTTCATTGATGGTTAAAAGTGGGTTAAGCGTGTATTTCTTATCGTTGTAATGCAAAGCAAGAAATTAAACATATGTATGTGTTAGTATTGATAGTGGCAAGACAGTACGTGTTTGTTTTTGTTGTTATGTACTACAACGAAAATTGAATAGAAACTTGTTTCTTTATTTTTCTCTGAAATACAGTAACAGCCTTGACCCTAGCTATACCGTGCGAGTAACGAACGAGAAAAAACCAATTGAATGAATCGTGGCAATTAATCATAGAAAACGAACGAACAAATATGGGGATTTAGGGTGAAACCGCTATTCATTTTGAGGTAGACATGGATTTGTGTTAAAAATCCAATTCCTTGGTGTCAGTTCTAAAATTGGCTATTTACATAACAACGGATTATTATTAATATAATTTTAAGTTTTGAGAAACTCCCATCTTTGGAAAATGGATTAAGATTGATTGAAATTATTACCAAGAAATTAAGACGAAAATCAAAATAAACAAATTAAAATAATTAAATGAAAGGGGAATCACACTTAACCAAAGTGCTTATAAAACGAAGACCACACAATGTTTTATTGAACTTTGACGGTCCACGATTCTTGAACCCAGGATCTAGCCAATGTAAAATTCAGTCATAATTTAGATGTACTTAACTTTTTCCATGCAAGAACAGGTCAAATGAAACTAAATATTCCTATGTATGTGTGTGTTTTTGGAAATGATAAATCATTATTGATGTCAAAGTATTTTTGAAACTGTTGTGTTTCTATAGATTCCGATTATTACCAACAACAATGGAATAACAATTATTCTGATCTAATTTGAGTTGTGCGAATGTAGTTGTGCATTTCTAGCCTATTAGTGACACGTGTTGGTCATTATGTGTTTTTTTTAATGAATTTTCGGTTCTAGCGGAAACATTGTCCATTTAACCCATTTTTTAGCACTGCCTAATTGTTTTTACAAATCAAGACTACCAACAATATTACCTTTGTCGTAGACTAATCGGTTATTTTAGAAGGGTTAAATGGCTTAAGTCATTAACTTTTTGTTTTATACCTTCTTTCGTTCAACGTGTATGAATTCAAAATAAAATACATTCACTTTTTTGACCATTCTAAAATGGGGGGAAAAACATTCACTCGGTGTGAATCGATATCTAAAATTGTCGAAAACCAAATGCTATGACGATAACCTCTCGAGATCTCTTTTAAAAAGGCAATCATCTGATCAATGTTATAAACGAATCACCAGCCAAGTGAAATGAGCAAGCAACAGTTTTTCTAGTCGAAGATAGCCAACTACCATACAGTCACACATACATCCAAACACTCAACGGTAGTCAGTTATCAAGTAATCTTGATGGACACACAGACACATACACTCGGAGAGTCAGACAGACGAACAGATAGTCCGGCAAAATGTAGCAACTCGTTGTTCAGCGTATTTGCTTCATTGGTTACAAGCAAATCAAAGTTTTGCCTGTCTCCATTGAGTATTAGCACTGAGATGAGGGCGAGGATGTGGAAGAAGTCGGGTGCGATTATGGGAGAGATATTGCATGTGATTGAAATGAAATCTAAAATTACATTAAATTACCGGATGTAATTGCGGTGGTCGTGTCATGCACATCACATTGACTTACATATACTATGCTTGTAAGTGTAAGTATGTATGTATGTCTATACAAATACATACATATGTGTGTATGTCATTCCTGTAAATAGCAAATAAACAATTCTTTCAAACAAACTACTATACAGTGTAATTAACAAGTGTTTAGAAATTATAATTTCACAATGATGAACATAAGTTGGTATATTGTAAAAAGTTTCAAACAAAATTTGAGAAGCGAAAATTTAAATTTTTATTTTCATTTCTAGGCTGTTCAATTGATCTATATTTCTTCGGAAACGATTGCTGCATTTTACAGTAGCTTTCAATAGGCTATTCATATTAAATTAATTAAACATTTATTGGTACGGTCCATAGTTTTGTTGGAGTTGGAATTTTTGGTCCCCTTTGTTTACATAGACAATAAAATTGTCTATTGCCGGTTTTCAAACTGACTCTGAGATTTTTTCTTTATTTAAGAATAATTATTATTAAGACCCACCAGATGATTGCTACAAACGAAAGACTTAAGCAACAAACTTGTTATTCATTTGTACTCATGAACTTTACTCCCCGACAAAAATTCAATTCTCTTCTCACACTTTGGCTTTTTTGTTAGCTAGATTTGAAATGAAAACCAGTTTCCTAACAACATTTTATTTACAAACACACCTTCATACAGTACATATACATGATGCGAGTATGGGCCTATATACTAAACATACTTTTGGCCATATTTCCAGTGGTAGTGGCCAACAGCGGCTGGCCTTAAAATTTCACATATGTTTTGTGCTTGTTGTTTTCTTTTATCCTAATGTTTATCATCAATTCCTGTCATATTAACGTAAAGAGTATGGACAGTTTTGCCACTTAAGGCCTAACGAAATGGACATTTTTCTTTGTGGAAATTGTTTGTTTGTCTTGGCAATAAAGCAAATAATCCCCCAAAACGGAGATGAACATGTAATATGATCAATCTTTTGTAATGTTAAATTCGTCTTTGACATATCTTGGAGTGGATCCGAAATGTTGGCCAAGTGGCACACACACACAACAAGCAGCTCAAAAGAAAATTGAATTGTCATTACAGAGGAGCAGAAAACCCTGTAGTTGACTGGAATTTGCTTTGGGGAACAGAAGGAAAACTGTTAGCAAACAGTATTGTGGCTTGCTTGTTTGTTTTTCTCTGAGATTTTCGATATTTTTTAACGTTCTGTAATGAAGCGCAGATAAATATTTTCTCATCATGATTCTTCAATTAAGCGGTTTTTGTGCCATGAATGCTGATTTGGGCAAAAATGTTCCTGGTTTGGACTTGATTTCATGTTTCCTGCCCTGCACTCGACTACTGACAAGACAATAACTTAAGTGTAGTTTTCGAAGTAAATTAAAGTGGACACATTTCCCCCCTCTCTTCAAAATTAAGTTGTTGCTGTTGTACCTTTTGTTGTTAACTGACAGATCGTGCACGATAGGTTTGTTGTTTATAAACACACAATAGTGTGAGGGTGCACCAACTAGGTTGGAATGAAATGCCGATTATTGCTGGTGTCCCATTTTATACTGCGGGTCATTGGAATATGTAGATGTAAATTATTGAGAGGAGAAAATCCGATGAGTTGGATACTATGTGTATGGAACATTACGCATTGAGTACGTATTACTCTTAATCCAAGCCCAATACATTAAAAAATGTTTCTGACACGTCAAATTTGTTTATGATTATCTCAACTATGTGTACTGTATTTGTACTGTATATGACTATTTAATTTCCTGATGTTTATAAATTAGCTTATTATCCTGTTTTAATGAGTTCAAAAGAAACACCATACATACTAACCCACATCACGATGAGCAATTCATGCCTTCTGAGCATCAATATAGAGTGCAGTCTATATTGAGTGTGCAAAGAATGGTTATCACCTATTGAGGATGTCGAGCACGTACGAGACGACAACATGCAATACGCATGTGTGACAGAATACCCATACATACAACTATGTTACTTACATTCATGCTCAGCTTATGTACACGCCGCACAATTATCAATGAAACATAACAAGAATTCCTCCCTAACCCCGGGCGCTTTTTAAAATATGCGCTGAGATCGCATTCATACATAAAACTTTTCAATTTATTTATTGTAGACGCATCGAGAAAAATGTGGCAATCAAACGTACCCAGTCAGCATGAATGAATATTTTAAGCAGTCGTTGATACAAATCATATAGCCATAGCCAACTTTCCATATGTATGTGTGTGTTTGTAATATTGCCTTGGTAAACATAGCAATGGATTCATACAGCCATCCACCCAACCATCCATCGACATAATTCAGTTCAATAAAAAAATTCAACATCACGATAAGCAGGAGAAGCGCTAACAGCCAGCAACAATCATGAAAAGACATGAAATGACTCGTGCTACTAGTAGCTGAAATGATGGACTACAAGTACATATTGTCGTGCTGTGGAACAATATTGTCCTAGCCATTGCCATGGCGTCGATACGCAATTCACAATTCGCAACTAACAATTGTTAGACGCATAGCTGTTGTTTAATGTTGGATTTGTTGTGTTTGATAGAAACACACACACGCACACACATACCCCCCTGCTTCATACTTGATACTACAGTTTTTCGTCTGTGTTGTTGTTGTTTTGATTGCCTGCAGCTACAATGCGGCGGTCCATCTGTCGACCAGTCGATCATCATAATAAACGTGCTAGATTGATGCGTGATTGTACTGTCAATTGGGATAACGAAATCATTGGACTGGGATGCTGAATGCGTAACGATTGCAGCGTCAGCGGTCGAGTTTGTTTTGCTTTGCGTTGTTTTTATTTTTGATATAAAAGTCCAATTGGCGACATTATGACTTGGCGGATTTGGTTTGGTTTGCCATGGTCCGTTACCCGGCTGACTGTTATTATAAAAATGGCAATCACGTTCATGCTGCCAGCTGTGTGTCGGTATGTAAACCGTTAGTGATCGCACCAGCAGCACATGCCACCACCTGAGCAGTTGAAGTTTTGATTGTTTCGTCATTTGATGTATGTGTGTGGCATGATTGATTTGTTTCGAATTTTTGTGGCAGATGTAGACCGATAACATTCAATTCAAGTTGGTAGGAGGTGGGAGTTTTTGCTCTAACATCAAAAAATGATATTCAGTTCAGGGTCATTATAAAATAAATTATTGCAATTTTTTACTAATTGGAATACATTCCACACTAGATGTTGGAAGATTAATGGTAAATACGGTTTTATATATTAAATCAAAAGACTTAAGAGACAAACACAATGTTAAAAAATTTAGGAAATTTAGTCCTAAATTTAGGAAATGAAAGGCAATGATCAGTAGAATTTGATGACGATGGTGACAATGCACTGTGTACAGTGACTCGAAAATATGTTTTTATTTCCCGTTTCTAATTTATAAAATTCTCCACAAAATTATTATTGCAGATTTGCTGGCACACAATGTTGATGCATCACAGTATCCCTGCCCAGTTGGTCTCAATTGACTTTTGGCATAGTTACCTGCTTTGTCACTTGCTGTTTGCACTTAGACATATAAGCACAGCCGTCATTGCCACAAATGGCACCACAAGTAATTAGATCCCTTTTAGGCGGTGATAATTGTCTCTCAATATTACAAATACAGCCAGCTTAACATCGAACCGCCTCAAATGGCGGTCATTTCAAGGAATAATATAAGGCAAGGCAATGCCAAAACTTTGGCACTGTTCGGAAACATGCTATATACGCATTGGCTGGCTGGTTGGGACGTATTGGAGGAGCAATCATTAAATAATAGAAGGCCACATATGTGGTGTCTCAGGCGTCTATTACGAAAAGTATCGCAACAGCGAACTGAAAACGACAAACAATGTCCAGTAGAACGAACGGTAATGTTGAAAATTTATTGTCGAACAGAAATGGTCATCTAGACGACAACAAGTGACGACATTGGTCACTGCCAACAATGAAGTTTATGGTCAAGATCACTTGCCACACAGACCAACGTCGTCATCGAACAGACATCGAAATATGAGGCGTCACTTACTTTGATGAATGCTGGCAGAAAGGCAGAGAAAAAAAGCTGAACGGGAAAAATGTGCTAAAACAGCAATGCTTTATTAACTGGGTTTTGTAAATCAAGTCGCTGCATGTTTGCAATGCTGTTCAATCTTTGGTTTTTGTTTTTCTATTGATGACAACAATAAATTATTAGATTTATTACTGGCCGTCAATGGACTGGGGCTGGCATGGTCCAGAAGTTGGTATCTTCGTCCGTTCGCCGCATCGGCCACTTCTAATTGCGGCCATTGGAACAGCTGGTTTGCTGATTGGTTGCCATCACTCAATTGATGACATTGACAATGATGATGCTCTGTTGCTGTGTGTTGTGACAACAATGCGTGGAATACTTTGTGCGACCATTGTGCTTTGCCTCATTTAACGGTGTACTACATTCGTGTTTGAATGGTTACAAGTGTGTGGCGGCCAGACGCCAGGCGATGGTGGCGCCACAGCTGCACCAAACGCCACTGCCACCACCGTCATCATCTATGCCATTTATGGCTTCCAAGACACTACCATGTCAAGCATACAAAGCAATCATCAAGTGGCGAGCTGTACGTGTGGGGGAGAGCAAACGAATGTTCATGACATTTTGTCCATAAAAGGGTAACTTCAAATCTATGGAACAGCACTGTACGTCGAGACTTCGCCAGAAACGCCACATTGTCATATTCAAAACTGTTCTGGTGTCCCCACTCTAATTAGAAACAAATGTTTCCAGTTGTTGCAAAAATCTGTCGCCGAAATCCGACAGTCACATCATAATGGCCACCGTCCATCTGCGATAATTTGCTCCACAAGACATACCAACAACAGTGCCATACAAACATGAATGGTTTGGTTTTGTCTCATGCTATGCTAATGATGATGTCTAATGTGTGCTTTTGAGTATCTCTGCGACAATGCGCAGGTCAACATGCCTATTTGCTATGTGAATCTAAATACACAAATACGGCATTTGCCACAGAGTACAATTATGTTGCCGCAAAGGGTTAATAAAAAAACCAAAAAAATATTGGACATTTCAAATGTACATTAATTTGAATAAAAGCGGAACCATATTTTTGATTAACACAACATAATAAAATACGCACAACATTTATTTATAACTGTTTACAATTAAACTAAACTTGCTTTGTTTCAGATGGTCGTAAAAGGGTTGACGGTATGTTTTTTTTTCAATGTCCTCATTACTTTCCATATAACCCTCTTTTCTCTTTCAGCTGGCAATAACCATATACTTGACCACAAGATACCGCCAATACATGTCTGTCCGAATGTATTGACATAATGAAGATTTCGCTTCCCAGCTAATTTGCATATTATGTCGCTGAGATTAATGCCGTAAATTTGCTATTAAAGTCATGTTCATTTTCGGTCTCTTGTATGCTTTGGCCATACATCGTCGATCCAGCAACATTGGCTGTGTATTCCCAGCGATGTGAATGCGGTGCCTTGAATTAACAGCTTGGGAAAGAAATTAAAGAAAAACAAATGAGAGAAACAGCAAAACACTTGTTGTAGATAGTGCCTGGTGAATTTATGTTTGGTGGATCTTGTGTTATTTGTTGAAATTTATTTGATTAGCTTTATTCAAGAGTGATAACTATAATCAGTGATAAGCGTTTGTACTCTTTCTACAAAATGGCAAACGTCAAGGGCCATTGACTGGACAATGGAATGGTTGTTGGCCACAGTTGCGGGGTAAGTAAAGTGACATGTGTTACAAAAATAAAGTGAAAAACAGAAGAAGTGAAGAGAAGTAAAACTCAGCACAGTTAATGGCACTGGAAGAATTCACGGGAGTTTTTAATACACTTTCCCGTGATCTCTTAGTGGCATCTATGGTGCAGGGTTGACAACTACAAACATTTGAAAATGTGACCGAGTGAAAAAACATTAGAAAATAAGAAGATTTTATTTAAATAAATGATTTCGATTCAATATACGTATTTAGAAAATTAATAAATATACCAGGTACTAAGAGAACATATTTATACATTTTATGATTCTTCTTGGTTTAAAATCGTATTTTTAGGAATGCTGGAAAAAGTGCCAATGGTTTTTCTTGATTTATTAATAAAATTTGAAATTATTTAATATATGTGTATATAACATAAATAAATAAATGAATTGAAGTCTTATATGAAGAGCTGCAATTCGAAAAAAATACAAATAATTCTAAATAATATTAAATGACTATTCTTTTCTTGTGGCTCACTATCATATTTAGCGGTTGTTTGTGAAAATATATTAACGGAAAAAACTACAAATAATACCCAATGGAAACTACAAATAATACCCAATGGAAAGAACCGTTGTCTAACCCATGCATATGAAAGGCCTTCTGTTCCAGGTTTGCTTCTTAAATCTTTTGCTCTTTGCTTTTTTCTCCACACTCATTCTCATAAACTTCATACTTTAAGTGCTTCCTCTATATACATATATATGTACGATGCTTGCATGTTGTCTCGTTCGCTGACGACCCATCTAGCAACCATGGCCAGCAAAATAGGAAGAACAGATTTTCCAAAATGTTTTTGTTTTGGCATTAGTTATCAACCTTGAAGAATTATATCTTTCACACACGTCATATTCTTACAGGAAAATTAACAGGCCAAAGACCTTTGCTTTGGCTGTGAACACAGCTATGGCGAGTATAACTGCTGAAATAAGACGGAACACGAAAGGGGTACCAATGCCAGCTGGGTATACATACGTTCGTACATAATTATGTATTTTAGAATTCTTCAACAAGTGTTCTTTAAAAGTAAAACGCAATACAAAAATAAATAGGAAAAAAAACAATGTAATATGAAAATTGAGAATTCAATTGTCTGGAACTATTGCATGTTCTCTTGATCTAAGCAAGTACTTTTTGGTGTAAATATTTTCTTTTTTTAATAAAAAATATAAAGGGAAGCTATCAGCAGACCCCCTTCTACGTCGACAACAACGTAATATTGCTGCGAAAAAAATTCACTTGGAAAGTTCGGCGAGATATGGCGGGCACGTAATGTTGTAATAAAAGGTTATGTGACTGCAAAATGCCAAGCAAAACAAAAACAAAAACAACAACAAACGACATCAGCTCCAACCCCAGCTGTTTATTTATGTAGTACCGCCGCCTTTTGCTTCATTTCAGTTTAGTTCAGTTCGGTTCGGCTTCGTTTGGTTGGATGGAATTTTCGTTACACTTGTTGCTTGCCATGGCCTTTTGTTCTTTTTCTGTCTACAGATGATTGTTCTGCTATTCTATTCGCATATTTTGTGTTGTGCATTAGTTTTATGCTTCAGTGATTTTATGCATAAATTATGTTTAATTTCGATGGTTCGCAGCCAAGGTAGAGAATTCTTGAAAAAAAAAAACTAAACTTACAGAAACTCATTTTCCTCCAGTAAACGGAAAGGAAAAAATAACGATGATGAAAAACTCCCCTCTCTAGTTATTAGTTTTTATCATTTCTTGGCTTCCAAGCTTCGCTTAGTTTCCCTGCATACCCCCTTTTTCTATATCTACCCATTAACCTCGACTTGCTGTTGCTAAAAACACACATAAAGATAATTTATGTAAATGTTACATTCTTCGTAGCTGCTGTTCATGGTGTGGTGGTTGTTGTTGCTGCTGTTAAGTTGTCTTCTCCATTAATATTCTTTCGCAGATACTAAATTTTACACATAACATCCATTCACCAGGTGGCAATTAATTATTTTCGTTTTTTGCTGTTGGTTTATTTGTCGAGGAAAATGGCGTACAAAATTTGCAACTTTTTGTTAGACGTTGGTAGTTTATATTTCCGCTAGCCATTCATTCATTAACAAAATCTGAATGAAAATTTTGGAACGACTTTTGTGAACGACATTTAAACCATATCTGAAATGGGGATTTGAAAATTATTGGATCATAACCTTAGCAAATATTCGATAAATCTGTGGAGATATATTTTAGTTTAAGAAGAGAAGAATAATGCCGATCCGACTTCAGCGATGGCACTCTCATCACTGAGCTCGAACGTTGTGCGGTCATGCTAAGACATATATAATATAATATTCCGCAGAGGACAATTTGGTAACAATGAAGACTTTTGTAGTAGTTTGAGCAAGAGTTCAGGAGGGTTTCTCAATCTATAAGCAAAAACCAAATCTGTAATTTGTTTAATTTATTTCTCCTTCTTTAAGTGTTGCATTTCAATCGAACAATCTCCAACAATATGTTTTATTAATCACAAACCGAACAAATCGTATAACCCTCAAAAAAACATTTTGGTTAAAAATTTATGAAATCAATTTCCAACGAAAAAAAATAATAATAAAAAAATGTGATGAAACATGTTACCTATAACTTAATTAAATCCTTTAGAGTTGCATTGGATGTGGCTAATGAATATGGAGTTATCGATTGTATGAATAAGGCTATGTTTATACTACTAAATCCACTCGATCTCAAACGTCCTGAGAGAGAAATAATTCTATAGCATTTCAGAATCAGTGTTAACTTTCTATTTCCATTTCATTCATTTAATTTATGGGTGAATACTGTGCCGGGCTTCGTAATGCAATATGATACCCAAATTTGTCCTTTGCCCAAATTGCATTACTTTGTACTATTCGAAATTCTTACAAATAAAAAAGAGAAAATTTAATTTTCCATAAACTAATCGAAAAAATGCAAAAGGTTAAGTCTGTGCCTTCTTCTTCATCTGATGCTGTAGCCACTGCAAGATTAGGCATTGCATTCCATAATTCGCTTACAAATCGAAAGATTTCCAAAAAGCTCTTTTTGGATTATGAGTTGGCTGTTGCGGTTGTTAGTTTTTCCTTCAGACCAAAATGGGCACATACAATTCGATATAAAATTGTATGATGGAGCACAAAGTGAGTATGCATGTCCACACGGTGAGTATGCTTGTCCACATGGCATGGCGTGGTATGCTTGTTCCACGCTGTGAATATCGCCTCATTGACAATTTAAAGTGTTTTGTTGCCAGCAATTTACCAATTTGAGCAACACATCCACCAAGTCTGGCAGATAGCGTCACCACCACCAACAACAGCGAGCACCACCTCCAACGTTTCCAAAAGGCAGTGTGGAGTAACGTACGCACTTACGGGGAATGAAATCATTTAATTCGCGTGAGGAGTTATCGGAGAGTTGGTACGAAATGACTATCATCGATTAGTTGATCACTACTTCATGCTTTGACGATCAATTGAATAGGATGTATTATTTACGAAGGAAATCATCATCAGTCATATGTGTTAAAATCAAGCGGAATATTGTTTCTAGATGTGATGACATAATGGATAAGAATGAAGTGCAAGCTGTGCTGCCGTAGGTAGGGTTCTTAATCCGAAATCAGGCTAATTCCAAAAAACAAAGAAATGCAATAATGAAAATGCATTCCTGTACAAGTGCTACAGTTGCATTGCCATTGGCCATAAAAGGATTTCCACTTGCATTGTGTTTTCATGGAGCCGGGTCACATATCGCAGATTTCATTCGAATACTGCACACACTGCGCCACACATGGCTATCGACAGCATTGTCCGCAACAGATGCAAGATGTAAGTGAACAAGAGGAATGCTGTGTCCAAAAATTCACCACGATCCGATCCCATCCATACACAAAACAATCAACAACATGTTCGGTGTTGTGAATAAGGCGGCCATAAGAATTGGACAACAGAGCACTAACTGAGCTCATTTGTTTGGCCATTGAAACTTTTAGTTAAAGTTGAAATTCCAAAAACGGAGCCGGACTTATTTGCCATGAAATTGAACATCAGTAAAACGGTGGGCAACTAAATAATAGAATGGGCGAGCAGATGTTGTTACTTCGGAATCAGAATTATTGGCTCCTGAACAGGGATGGTCCCTGTGACTAATTTTTATATTTTCGACTGTCAAAAAGGTGTAAACGTCGAAAACGTATAGTAAAAAATGTAGTAAACGTCATTTATTTTAAATATTATCGCCATATACAGTTATTTTCAAGAATAGATATTATATCTGACTACTCCTTACTAGAACGGATAAAAAAATTCGAAACTTTTTTGAGAAGAAAATTTTGAAATTTAAAATGGATTTTAGAAAGGCATATGCAAATTCCAAATTGTTTAATGGAAATAGCTATTTTGTTGAAAAACTAATGGTTTTGGGTGGGTTTCCGACTTTTTGACGTATGTGTTATACGTTGGAAATGTATGTCATTTACGTCGCTGTTTCTGACCGACCATATCTGCTCGTGAACTTGACAAAAATTGGATTTGGTCCAAAGAAACATGTAATATAAACATGTTTGAACATCTTTGAAGCAAATCCGTTCTGACAGTTTGCAGTCGATTAACAAAGGTTCGTCCGTCTGCCTGGATGGTACGCATGATAACTTTAGAAGGGAGTAACCAATTTCATTCAAACTTTGCACATCGTAATATTTAATCTAAATCTAAGTTCAAAGATCCAGTTCCATTCCTTCTGAAAAATTAATGTTTGAATATTTTGCGAACGGTCTATCAGATTTGAACCACGCTATGTACAACCAAGACAAGATCGAGTCATAAGATGGGTACCTCCCCAACAAAGGCGAATATAAAGTCCGATTTAATCCAAACTGAGCACTTCGTAATATTTTATTCTTTGAAGATGTATAAATCGATCAACTCATTTTGGTACGTCCCACACACAATGGTCAATATTTTGCTGTAAATTAATTTTATAATGTCATGCCTGTGTAACGTTCGGTCCACTCCGTGTAGTGCCTCCCCCACAAAGGGTCAACATTTTGAAAACTTGTAAATCTCAAATGAAACGAACGCAATATCTAAATTCATCGAAACTTTGCATATAGTAATATGTTTACCTTACATAGATCAATTCCGAAAGTGGTACCCATCGTTCCACTGCCTCTGGCATCTCTCGTCAAGTGTCAACATTTTGAACATGTTTAAATTTAAACTGAATAACAGATTTGAACCCTTGTTTGCACATCGTGATACTTTGCCAAACCTACATTAAATCTGATGATGGGGTCTATAGGGCAGCTCTTTTGGTAGCACTCCACATATGGTCTACTCTTTGATAAAAACTAATGATAGATCATGTGTGCAATTCCGTATGGGCCATCTCAAACTATAAACAACGAAGCTAAATACAATTTGTATATAACATTCAACCACTGTTTAATTTTGAATATTACTGTCAGACATACGTTCAGTACATCGGCATCGTCATGGCCATTCACCATCATCAACATCCTTTACTACTCCCAGTGTGATTAGCTGAACGCTTACTTGCTTAGATGCAACATTTGGAAATCTGTTGTTACGGTACAAGATTTAATGAGCGTTCTTTCGCAATTATCTACTTATGGCTGCAATGACCACAACTGTGCAGAAGATTCAAATACTGCTGACGATGTCTATTCGGCCAAACATGGGACAAAGTAGAGCATCGGAAAATTGTTTAACATCGCTGTTGTTGTTATTTTTCCAATCTGTGAACATTTGTTAAAAGAACAGCCTAATTTTCATTTCGTAATATTTGACATGACCTGTAATTTGCAAAGGGCTTTCTCAGACTACAAGACTACAGAAATAGACACTCCGTTGGGGTGGATGAGGCGCTGGGAGAGATGGATAGCGTTCAGTCTAAAACGTGCTCTGATGTCAAAGTAGTCACTGTCGTTGCTTTGTAACAATTACACTCTGGTGGGAATCAGACAAATGTTTGATGGACCCCTGAACCTCGTCGGGAAGGAATTGTAACGGCTTGGATGGTAAATGAACGGCGGATGGCTGGATGGATGAGCTTCATTAGATTGGCATTGTTGTGAATAAAGTGCCGTTGAGCGTTTTGTCGACATAATAATTCTAGCTAATAGTTCGGAGTGAATAATTGAATTTGGGAAAATATTCGATTTGTCATCGTAATGATGCTGTACTTTTGTCAATAGATAATAGGGGATAGGATAATATCAGTGTTGGGTTTTCCATAAATGTTCGTACAATTGTTTGCCTTCAATATTTTGGCCACTTTAATCTGAAGAATGTGCAATTATGATATAAATATTTTTTAATTCTTCACAGACATCGAAGACCGATCACAATTATATTACAATAAGAGTGTATGTGTTTGGCAAATTAAAGTGGAACATGGTAAGTATTAACAATTTTATCATTAGAATGATGTTGTCTTTTGGGATATTGAATATATCCTCACATTGTCGATTTAATACAATAGATGAACGGAGCATGCCAACTGAAAAGAAAAGACGTGTTATGGCCTTGTGTGAAAAATGTAGTCATTGTTTCACAATTCAACCTATTTTCTGGATTTTTTAAATTTGTCACAAAAATGTGTTCATAAAACACCTAAAATAGAGACACACAAATGATTCAAGCTTAAATCCTGCCCTGGGGAATTTACAATTCGTTACGAGCTTTAATGAAACGATCTATATCTTTCATTGACAAACTAGCGGCGTACACCACTGCTTAAACTAGATATTATTTGTGGCCAAGTAAGCTTTTTATATTTGCATTTGGAAACTTTGAAAACTTTATCCCAGTTTTCAAAAGGAATCTCCCACTTATGTGTATATCGGGGAAATTCTCTATAACATTTAAATCTATCTTTATATATATATATATATATATATATATATAGTAGATATCTGTTTGTTTGTGGTTCTTCTTTCAGATCTAAATAGGTCTGATCATATCATTTATTATGAAATATAACCTATATCAAAACAGTAATGCAGTAAGTAAATTATTTCATTATGTATATAGCCATCCCAGCCCTTAGCTTACTGGTATTATTGTTGGTTTTTACACATTGCGGTACAGCTTATAATGGATTTTTGCATATGTTTGTAACAGGCAAAAGTAATCGTGGTAGAACCATGGTTCCTTTTAAGAATATGCATAGAATCACTTTCTGAGTCGATTTATGCATGTCCGTCCATGTATTTTTGGTGAACAAAGTACAGATCGCATTTATGATCTGATTTGGAATTTGGCACATCTCACTTATTTGGCCCAAGGACGAACCCTATTGAAATTGGAGAAATTCGGTGCAGATTTAGATATAGCTCCCATATATAGTTGCGTCCGATTTTATGTAAATGGTGCCCCATATATAGTTTTGTTCGATTTTATATAAATGGTGCACCAAATTCCCAGGATTGTCCAATTTTGCACAGCGTATTGAAATAGGTACATATTAATGTATACGAAATTTTGTTTAATTCGGTTCAGATTTAGATATAGCTCCCATATATGTTTTCGTCGGATTTTATCTAAATAGTGCAACAAACTCCCAAGGATTGTCCGATTAATACAAAATTTTGCCAAGCGTATTGGAATAGTTCCATATTGATGTCTACGAAGTATTGTGGAAATCGGTTCAGATTTAGATGTAGCTCCCATATATAGTCGGCCACGTCCGACTTTTGATCATTACTTACTGTTTTTTTCGGTTTTTAACTAGTTTTTATCGAAAATTTGGAAAAACAAATACGTCGATATCGAATATGGTCATTCCAATGTGAAAGACTTCCATCGAAGCAACTGTCAAAATTCGCTCTCTTATATATATATATATATATTTCTTTAGCATTTGAATGCTCTGCAACATTTATTATTATTTTGTACATAATTAATAAAAAATACTGACAAAAAATATTGTTTAAACAAAAATTACCAATGTCATCGATCTTCACAGCGTCACTAATCGAATACTCTCGAATATTTATTACTTTGGATAGGTCACAAAAAGTCTTCTTACCACGATCCAACGATACAACCAGTTTGTATTATTTTACCAACCATGACCGCCTCCTCCATCACTGCTCTTTTTTTCCGATTTCTTCCATTTCTTCTTTTCACTTTCCTCTTTCTTTTTGTCATCACCATGCTCGTGGCCCCATTTCTTTTTCTCCTCGTGTTTCTTTTTGTGTCCCTTGTGCCCCTTCTTCTTATGGCCCTTATGGCTGTGGCCCTTTTTACCATATTTTTCCTCCTCTTCAGATTTCTTCTTGCCACCCTTCTTGTGATGTTTTCCCTTTTTGAAGTGATCGCCCTTCTCGAATTCACCGTGCTTTTCTTCGTCCCCCTCATCGTGCTTTTCGTCGTAGTACTTCTTTTCTTTCTTATCTTCGTCTAATTTGTGAACGTGATGTTTCCCTTTAATGGAGTGGCCCTTCTTATAGGAACCGTGGTCCTCAAATTCATGTCCCTTTTCGCCTTTTTCACCTTTCTTGTGTTTCTTGTGGTGCTCTGAGCCTTTCTTATGCTTCTTTTCATGACCCTCCTCTTCTTCATGTTCACCCTTTTTTCCTTCCTCGTCATGATGTCCTTTTTCACCCTTGGCGTGCTCCTCTTCCTCTTTATGATGCTTCTTACTTTTCTTTCCCTTTTCTTCTTCGTGTTTGCTGGACTCTTCTTCTGACGATTCCGATTCATAACTTTCCTCTTCTTCTTTTTCTTCCTTTTCGTGATGTTTCGATTCGGAGGGTGTCAAGTCTTCCGAATGGTAGATATTTTCAATGTCCCATGTTGGTACAATATCCTTTATGTTCAGTTCAGTTAGTCTTGTTGAAAGACTAACGGCAACAGTCGAGTCTAATATCGGAGCCCATATTATCGATGAGCTGAGCAAGCACCAACTAAGAAATGCTAATCGTACCATCTTTCAACATCAGTCAAGTCGAATATCTGACAGCCTGCGACTATTTTATTTTTGGCACCCAGTCGGCTTTTTATTGAATTATGGATAGGAGTTGACGTGGTTATCATCAGAGCGTTGCATACTTGCGCATTGTGGAACATTGTCATTTTTGTTTTGGCTAATCGATTGTGGTCAATCCGAGCTAATTACGGAAACATTGCAATGCAATAAAGAAAATAAGTTTTTTTTTTTGCTTCAAAGGTTCCGGACCTAAAATTCGCATTGCATTCCATTGTTGGAAAATATATCATTGATCTATGCGAATGGTTTCTTCTTGTTGAAACAGATGGCTCAGTACAACTGTAGATCCCCACACTTCGGCACAAAGACGTTGTTGCCTTTGGCCGGCCATTGCCTTGAGTGTGCATTTGGAAAGTGTTTGCACACTTGCGGCCACTTTTTCGCTGGCAAAAAGAACCAATTCAAATCTATAGCTAGGCAAAGACAAGCGCTGTATGGAAGGCATCATGCACCTGTGAACAGTTTTTGTTTCCACATCCACTTGTGTCGCCTAGTGTTTTTATTTCTGTTACTTTTCATTCTTGATGTTTCAGTTTGCTCCACGGACAACAGTGATTTTTCAGGGCGAAAAGTAAAGTTAAGAACTACTAACATATTATAAGAAATTTTCTCATTTTAGATTATACTGGATAACAGACGGGCTTGAATTGACTTAAAATTTTACTCTGGTCAAGAATTGTCTGATTTGAACTATTCTAAATAGTTCCCGGTGCATTACAGGTCACTGTTATGTCATGGCCGATTTTCGCAACATCTTTGACACTAATAGTTTCGATCAAATCAAGCTTGCGATTTACAAGCTTGCTATGATGGATTCATTTTGGACGGACTTATGACTTTGGAATATTTTCCAGAAGATACTCAAATCACTGCTTTCCACTGTCTCTCTTTTGTGAATTGTTTTGGCTTGGCTTGAATCTCGTTGTAACGTTCTATGCTCTGTGCATTAATTTGCAACAAATTCTAACCGTCATAAGATTCTTGTTTTTTTTTTTGGTTTTTCTTTTCGAGCTTATTCTTTGCTGTTCAGTTTTTCCATGCTTCGTGGTGCTTGGAAATGCATGCATACTTGAGAAAAATATAATTTTCTAAATACCGTAATAATGTTAATGTGGCTGTTCTGTTTTTATTTCATTTTTCAGTTCAAGATTCTTCTCTATTTCATCACTTTGGGAAAAGTCCCAGGTCAATTTAGCAGAAGTCAGTTCACATCCAGGGGAGATGAGTTGAAAGTCGGGAACACATGAATGACTTTTCCAATGACATTAGTTTTGATGCTGGATGGATGGTGCGTTCGAATGTCAGTGCTTCAGTGTCATTTCCCCTTTTTTGAAACTTCGGCTTCGGCTAATTTCATGTGGAAATAATAAGTGTGCAAATATTTTCATAGCAATTTTCTACTTAAAATATTAGAAATGATGACCATGTGGCGATGAGGTGGTGTGACGATGACCAATGGTCTCGGCTGCAAGAATGATGCTGTTGTCAATGGTGGAAAACCATTTGAGTTTTGTGGAATTTCCTTGCATCTATCATCGACATCTAGAAGTCAACAAACTGTGGCATGTGCATGATCAACAATTGTAGCATAAGATTGGGACTTTTATTTGTGACTCATTCACTAAATGCAATGCATTTCGAATTATGACAACAAAGAAGGAATTTCAGCTATTTACAAGTAGCAGTACCTACATACATGTTACTCTCCTACCATCTGTATGAGCTCGAACAATATTGAGACGAATTGAATCAGCGTCATCTGTTTGTTTTTTAATCGATGAATTTCATTGGCATATTTATTCAAACGTCCTTGAATTGAAACAAAATACACAACTTCAAAACTACTTCCCTCCACTCTCTATTCGCCCACTTGGTTTCCTTCAGAACAATTTCCGCTAAGCAATCCGTAGAATTCATTAATAATTCAATCGATTGTTCAATCGTTTTCTATGCCACTGGGTTGCGATTGGGTAACAATGTTGTACTTTTTTGAATTTTGGATGGTAGATCTGGTTGAAAGTGGAATTTAAAACACAACAACATTCTTCACATTTGCAGAAATATTAATTATTCGCTGCGAACATATATACAACATTGAAATATAAAATGTTTTTGATTGAAGCGTGATACCTTTCCACCTTAAATCCCTCAAACGGAAAAGGTATGATTCGTTAAGAGAAAATGCAAACTTGGACGAAATCGTTTACTCCCTTCGAGAGTTACCGTGCACACCAACCGGCCAGACAGAAGGACATCGACTCCAAACTGTATTAAACGGGTTTGGTCCAAAGAAACACGAGGTTTAAAACCGAAGAAACACGAGGTTTAAAACCAATATTCAATGAGGCTCATAAAATTACTGGCAGTTACATGAAATATAATTTTCAACCCCACATGAAACCATAGTACAGCGAATGATTTTATGAATTGAGGTTTAAACTTCCGATGCAGTATACAAATAAGTGAAACTATGCAAACTACTGAACACCACAATAACTAAATTGTTGTCACTTTCAAAAGCAAATGTTTCTATAAATTTTACTATTTAATTTTTTAATGGTATTGATATTTATTTGCAAAGACGTTTCCAACCACACTGGAAATATATTGTACTGGCGCGAAGTCCGATGTAATGAATAACGGACGGGATTCTTTCCAATGTGGATTTTGTAACACGCAACGCCCAGAAATACTAAATTTCGGCAACTCATAAATCCATATTAAGTTATATTGTGTAACTAAATTAATGTTTTTTTTTTTTATTTTAACTCTAAAATTTATTGTGTTGTATATATATATATATATATATATATACAGTGGTGCAGAACACTTCCATATGCTGCACTTCAGAGATTTAGTGTGAAAATAGGAAATTATTGCATGGCATTTTTCCATAAATAACGGTTTTTATGAAAATATATCGGCTTTGAAGTGGCCACATAATTAAAACATTGTGTAATTTTTTGCTTTAATGCATTTTTGAAAATATTTTTTTAAGCACCGATAAAATCATTTACAGATATTTTTTTTGAAAAAAAATCTGTAAAATCTACCAAAATTGCTAAAAAATTGTACAGTACACCTAACATTCAGAAAATCACCTTTTTTCATTAGCAGAACACAATAAATAATTCTCAAAATAAATAAATATTTGAAATAAAAACTCAAAAATTGGGAATTAACCTAAAGGACCGATTCAACTTCGATAGCCTTTATTGAAGAAGGGCAGAATATTTTTGCAGTATGTGAGAAAATATCGATCGATATTGGCATTTATTATATCAAATCGATTGTTCGAGGAGTAGAGAATATATTTTATCAAAAAATATATCAGTCACAACAAAAATTTTCAAAAATACTTCAAACGAATCGAGGGCTGATCAAAAAATGTGTACCACAATAAATGTATATATATTGGTAGGAAATTATTATCTCGATGACGTACAAATTGAATATACCCTATCTAACACAATATCTAACTTCAAAAGAAATTTTTCGCCCCAAATAGTACCGACAATCGCTCAATGAGAGGCCAAACTTCAGTGCAAAGACATAGAAACTGTAAAGTTGTCGAGTCTTTATGCATTTTGACAAAATAGTTTATGAAGAAATATCCAGGGGCATGTTAAGAATAAAAACGCTAATACGCGAAAATGTTTGTTTAAAATGTAAATAAAATCAGAGATCCGCACATAAAATATATATTTTTATTTTGCTATAAAGAGAATTAAAACGTTTAATTAATATTGTTCGCTCTGTTGTTATGATATCGTAACAACTCTGAATTTCCCAGGGGCATCAACAAAAAATTTAGCTTAACAAGGAAGGACGGACATAATAATTTCAAAAATGAAAAAAATCAAGAATATGTTTTTTTCTGTTTCAGTCATTCCCCAAGTGAGAGAATAATTTTTATTACACTCTGAAGGGCTGGCTAGTTAGTAGCTTTTCCCGAAAATTCCACTGCATTTCACTCAAAAAATACGATAATATCGTCGATATACGATACCGTATATCTATCATTGTACGATAAAAATTTTATTTATGGAAAATGTTGGGTAAGGTTGGTGTCTTGACTATAATTATGGATAAATGTTGGATAAGGTTGGTGTCTTGACTATAATTACGGATAATAAAAATTTTCGAGGAAAATTTTTTTATCCGTGAACAAAAAACGTTGTTTTTTTGTTTTCCCATCCAATTTTCGCGGAAAAAATCAACAAAATCAAAAAAATAATCAAAAATCATTAAAAAAAATCCATTTTTGTTGAAAATTATTTTTAGTAATGCATCGCCATCTACACTAGAAAATGTGAAATAAATGCATCGCCATCTATGTGTAAATGTGTGTGTAATACTTGGGCTATGGTCGAGGTCTTTGCTTACATTGGTTATGGTATGGTTGGTTGAATCGCTAAGCGTATAACAGTTTATGACACTTTCACAATTATAGCACCCGTTAACTGTTATAAAGCTGTTATAACAGTAATGGGTAGTAAAAGAAGGTGTGTGTGTGTGTTTGTTTGTCATCTATCTATCTAGGCTAGTTAGTAAAGTAAGCGGTTAAATCTAGAATTTTGAATTTCAGCAACGATGGAGCTTGGAAAGAAAGGAAGAAAGTGGACAGTGACCGATCTGTGTGATCGAAGTGTGCAAAACAAAAAGGGCATTGAGAGTCATTCCAGTTTGTATAACCGAGTGTCGGGTACGTTATGTCGTGTGTCGACAACGTACGCATCTGGAATCATGCATGTGTTGCATTGGAGTTGTCAGAGGACAATTATGGCTGGTAAAATCTGCAAAGGAAATCAGTGCTGGTCCACCAATGTGTTTGGTAGGAGCAAGGTAGATATACAAGGTAGCCGCATCGGCGAATTTCTACAACAAACATCGGTTGTTGTATTTTGATATGTCAAAAATATTTTGCCAAAACAAACAGATTGACAAGATTTTTTTACACAAATTCTTGTAGAAAATGTTAATAAAAGTATTGCCAAAAAAGCTCTTCGAAATTCGGAGATTTTCATTTATAATTTTGATTTTTAATTTTTTGGTTCAACATTACAACAACATTTTTGACATTTATTTGTCCAACAGCTGGGACGATGCGGCTACCTTATTAAATATACCTTGGGTAGGAGATTTCTATTGAAGAGGCAGATTGGAAAACTCGAGCAAAGAGTGAATGGCAACAACAAAAGCAGGGTGCGATTGCCGAGGCGCACAAGAAGAATTCAGCAACAACAACGCAGGTAGTGATAAAAATAGTTCGCGCCCAGACAGCGAAAAAGGTCGAGCAGCGAAATCCCCATGAGCATGCGTACACCGTTAGTGAAGTGATTGACAACAACAATTCAAACAAGAGCATTGTGTGTTTGCCTAACGGTGTGACGACGAATTTGCGATGCGTAAATTGTTTACGAGAAGTCTCTGGCGGAATGGAAGGGGTAGGCTCAAATATCGTGTTGATTGTGTACCTGCAAGTCAATGTAATGACGGTTGACAATGAAGCGGTAAAGATGTCGTAAAGAAAAATGTGCGCAGATTGACGACGAGCAATTGGAGTTTGCTGACCGCAAGAGGGGAGTTGTATTTGTAATCAGAATGTGTTTCTGCAGAGAACAAAACAACCCGATGTGCCAATACCGTTACGGTCAAAATGATGGGGAGAGCCCACATCGGACGGTGTCGAATGAGTTTCGATGGCAGTGCTGAGTGCACAGTTAGGTCAACTTTTGTCGAACCCGTGGAGGGGGACAAGAAGCAGGAGGAGCTGAACATATTTAAGAAAAATACTTTGTGTATTTGTTTTGTAATGTGTTTACAAATTTTGAATGTAAATAAAGAAATGTTTTGAGAGATGTTGATTAGGGCTTGTATGTATGTGTGTTGAGGAGGAGTGTTGTAAATATTGAATGTCCGCGTTACGGACTTCCAACACACAACATACACGAGCCGAGTAATTGCGATTAGTTCGCTTAGTGTGACCTACACACAGACTGTAAATATTCTTAGTCTTAAGTTTTCTTGTCTAGTGTGTAAGTTGTACATAATCACTCTTAATAAAGCCACCAGCCAGAGCACAAGTGTCGTTTCCTTCAATCCACTTAGCAGAGCAAGAATATACTTTCAACACTTATCAGTTATAAAATTACAATTTATAAATCACTGTTCTTATTACAATAAGTGTACACATAAGTGATCAAGATCGAAGGTAAAAATATTTGTAATAAAATTTTAGAAATTAGTATAGTGTATAAAATCAAGAATATGAGTTAAAGAATCATTACCCTGAATATAAGGTCAAATAGATGGCGTCTGGTCTTGTCTTACAAAATCATAGATTCACACAAAATCATTGATTTGTGGGTCGTTTCACTACAAATTTTAAAAAATGCTCATATCGACAACATGTTATGACTAAACAAATTATATTCAATTGTATAACAGCTTTCAACAACAATTTTTAAAAATGTTGTTAATAAACAACATCTGAAATTTCCATCTAACATATCTTCAATATTGAACTTGCTGTGTTTTGTACCATGGTTGGTACCATGGTATAACAATATAAGGTAACATTTTACCTACAAAAATTTCCATCAAAATTGAAAATGGTGAATAAAAAGTTAGAAGCTGGATGGTTTTTATACATGTATTTGTTTCAAAAAATCATGTTTTTTATATATGACAGTTCTTTGAGAAAACTAAAAACATGTATGAAACCCAGGAACAACACATTTTGAAAAAGCATGATTGAAGAGTAGTAAGCCATAAGATATCTAGATATAATCAGGAGAAATATAAATTTATTTTCATTATAAGATACTTAGCGTTGGTCGGGATACTCGAGAAAACTTTGTACTACTTTAACGCAGACATGTAAGTGATTAAGGCTGATAAATGATTTTTCATACAACTGCACTTTTGACTTACCTGCACTAAAAAATTACAGCTAAGTCAGGTTTTGCGGGTTAGTCAAAACTACTGTACTATCATTACATTTTTTGAAAGATATTTTGAGTAATTATCCTGTTATGGTCGCTATTTCCCGATTAAAAAGTTAACAGCAAGAGAAGACTAAAGCTGGATACGCCATCCGTTAGACCATATTGATGAAAATGTCCATCACTACCAATGAATGTCCAACAAAATGTGTTAACTTGGTCTGGTTGTCCGACCCTCAATAAATCTTAAAATGCACATTACATACAAAACGCACAGCAAAAAAAAAAAAAGAGCGTAAATAAAGTCCATAATTGTGATTTCTAGCAGAATATGTGATAAAGCCGATTTCGTAATTTTCAATTTCTTGTCTGTAATTTACTTTTTACCGTTTACAAGCGACAGGGCATTTATTTTAATTCGGTTATAACGAACTTGCTATAAATATACAAAATACTTAACGCTGACAAACCTGCTCAAAAATTAATTTATAGCTAACACAAATATCAAATTCATCAAAGGAAAAGAGAAGCAGTTAAAGACTTGCCAAAAATGACACAAAAATTTTATATTTTTTGGAACTTAATATATTGTTCTATTCTAATACTTGGTTTTGCCTTACCTGGATATAAAGAACTTCGACTACAACGAACTAATTTGCTTGGTCATTACTATTTCGCCAAACCCCTTCGTTACTGTATTATAGAATTATACAATTTTTCAACTTCTTTAAAGTTCAATTCATTTCGGCCCATATTTTTATATTTTCTAATATTTATTTTTTCCTTTGCTTTTAAATACGATAAATTATCCAGATTTAATGTCTATGAACAATTCAAGACAGACAATTGACAAATATATAAATGCATCATTGAGTTTTTTTTTCAGCCAAAATGAAAAAGTCAAGCAATAAAGGTTTAATAGACCATCATGATATTAGTTCCGTTCCAGAACCTAAAAGAATCTACTCATTTTACATGTTTTGCAACTTTTTACTCGAAAACCGTTCCTCTACCCACAAAACTGGTAAAACATTGACTCAAATTTAAGAGTTCACAAAACAAAATGGATTTCTCTTTGTAAACTTTTTACTCGAGAAATTTGGTCGAGTAAAAATGGTAAACAGGAATGCCTACTTCTGATTGGCTGTTATGTTGGTTTTGAAGTATTGCCATCTAATTGTGGCATATTTACTACATCATAGACTAATGAAGATATAGACGACGAAATACTAAAAAAATGCGCGGTCAAGTGACTCAAAACAAAAAACTCAAAAAATTTTAAAGAAGTTTTTTTTTTGGGGAAAATGTCCTATTTTTCTTTAATGTTTTTATCGGAGGATATAGTTTTTGCCTAAAACTAACTATATTTAGGGGCATTCCAAATTAAAAGGTTCAAACATTTAAGTAAATCAGTATTTAAAATTGAGTAGCGCATTCAGCAGACTCAATTCAGAGAGGACTGGTGAGAGCATTTCGTCGTCTATACATTCATTAGTCTATGACTACATTTGCGTTCCCGAACTCTTCAAATTATTTTGTACTCTGAGAGCAATTTTGAAATGTTTCCCTTTTACTAGATTTACTATTAAAAAAGTTTGGAAACAGACCAAAAGTTATTCTGTACAAATGTAGACAAATTGTCAAAAAACTTCGTAAAGCTTTAAATTTTGAACATTTTAAAAATAAAATCCACACCAATTTTGGACAAACCAGGCAAGTTCAATATTGTTGATGAATATTTGTCCTAATTTATATTAGGCGAGTTTCCTTGCGGCAATTCTTATAGTTCTCTTTTGAACTTGCATCATGCGTCTATACAAGACAATTTTGAATTGAATTATTTTTTCTGAAATTCAAAACAAAAATAAAGCCTTAATTTGCATTAACCTTAATTCAAATGAACTTGTACATTATCCTCATTTTTATGTGTTGTTAATGCACAAAACAAACTGAATTTATACTGAATTAGGCAAAATGTGGCAAATTGTCAAAAAATTGTTTCGTAAATTTAAATTTTGAACATTTTGAATATAAAATCCATACCAATTTTGGCAAATTTCAACGATTTTTTAAATTTGGAGCTGTTTTGAATATAGTTGCTATTCCTAATTTATATTATCTATTTCCTAAAGCGGCAATTCTGAAAAATATCGAAACAAATGTAAAAAAAGTTTCATACACACAGACAAACAATTGTTTTGAAGCAAAAATCTGCATAAATCATGCGTCTAGGGGTAAATATTAATTCAAATTGAATTATTTTTAATGCAAATTAAAATTACACTACAAACATAATGCACAAAACGAATTGCCAGAAAATTGTCGGTACGAGCAATTTTTTTCCATTTCTATTCCCCGTGCCCCTCTCTCCAGCAAACAAAGACTTGCCGCAAGTAAACTCGCCTACTCTTAATTGGGACTTTGTTAATAAAATAACTTCGAAAATCTTGGTGTTGCTTATTAACAAAATTTTGAACAATTGCTGTTAAAAAATGTTATTTTTTTGTTAAAATATTTAATCGATTTGAGAATTGTTTAAATTTAATAGGGATATACAAATCATTTTCAAAAGTAAACACCTTTCATTGGAATAACAATACCGTTTGCAAAAGTTATCAAATTTATTTGAATTCCAATATTTTAATGTAATTAAATTTTTACGTACTACAGATATTATATGACCAGTATATAGTGGTACAAACTCTTAACATTTGCTGAAAATAAAATCTGAAGATGACTTTAATTATTTACAAATCTTCTTGTTGTCCTTGCATATTTTTAGTGCGTTCTCTTGAAGGATATAGAAACTGTAGCGATGATAGGCAAAATATTCTGGGTTTTTGTAGCAACAATCCTTGTGAGCATTGGGTCCTAATATTTCCTCTGGAGATTCAAATTGACGAAACGCAGAAGCAGCTAAAAATGCAGGGGCTTCAAAAGCCTCATGTTGAACGCATAAGGGATGATAATTATCTGGCGGGTCCTTTGGCGGATCGGGAGTATTGAAATGACATACATCTTTACCGTGGCCTTTCTTCCGTATGCTGTAAATCATGATATTTTTCAATACCTTTTGTTTATAGCCGTAATTCACGAACCCCGATTGCTTGTTAACGAATTTAAAAAACATTTTTAAAATTATTGTTTTTCTTAATATAGAAAAAATACGTGCAAATGTGTATACGTATGTATGTAAGAAACTAAAAGCAATTGTCAAACAGACATGACAGAGTCTTACTCGATTAAATCAAAACAAGACGAAGATTGATAAAGCTGCCACATGTTTGTGGTACGAGATACTCAATTGGCTTCGATGTCAGTAGTCGCTTTGCTTAAATGCGTAGGAAATTGAATTTGTTGGCGTTGTAATGTGATACAGTCTATACCGTTTTTATTTTCTAGTTATCCTGCTATGTGCTATGTTGATTACACCGAATACGTGTTGCTGTATTGACCTCACGCTAGTTATAAGAATATTATAACTAGCGGGAATATTTAGAAATTAAATAGTTCAAATCTTCTAAAAAGTCGTACAGGTATACATACGTGACCTGTACGACTTTCTCCAGATAATAAACTTCATTGCAGTTCTTCGCTATATTTATTTACAAATATTTATATATCGTTTCATTGCCAGGAAATAAATGACAACAATGTGTTTGTAGGGTGAATCCTTTGCTAAACCTATACTCAGCAGTGGAGAAAATGCAAGCAAAAGCGCCTGGAGAGTGCAAATAGTACATGAGCTGTGTGGATGCAGCAGCAACAGCAACAATTAACAATGCTTTCAACATTCATTTTAAAAATTGTTTGCAAACACTCCAGTTTAATTGTATCGCAGTCCATTGAAACAACAGACGGTAATGTTGCACACACATACACACATGTGTGTATACATATTGTGTCTATGGTAGGGTAGAATGAGAGCTGAATTGTATGTATGGTTGAAAGCAGAAGAATAGAAATGCGATACACAACCCCCTTGTCAATACGCTAAACGATTTATTGAGTCACACGATAAGAGTCCGTGAACAATAGCGACTTTGCTCAAAATGAACTCGATACAAGGAAGAGAAAAGACAAATGAAGATTGCCGACAGTAGATGATGAACAAGGAGGGGTCTGAGCGGAATTGGAAAATTCCGATGGCCCAAAGGAATTTGTTCCAATTTGATTTAAGTTGTTCGGAACTTTTGAATGATTTGTTGGTGTTAACATTGAAATTCCAGTGCAAGAAACTGCCCGTTAAGTGTTGCCACTAGCCATCTATAATGTAATCCAAAGTATAACATAATCGGTTGATGGTTGGATAAACCACCAGTTTATTTGTGGTTAACCACAAAATGATGGTGCAGCTGTCACTGGGGATTAATGAATTAAAGTCTATTTATAATTTAAGCTTTTAGGTGGTCAAATCATACGCAACTAAATGTTAGACTCATGCAGCTTTTATTTTTTCGTGTGTTAGGGTTAAATGTTATGTACTAAAATACTCACCTTTATAGGGTTTGTTGAACGTCCGTATTACCCAAATAGGCAACGACCTTATATACATGTGTGTCAATTGAAAACGGCAAAATGGTTGAAAACATTTTCTGAATTAACTGAAAAATGCTTAAATTTATAGAAAAATATTTTTTTTATGACTGAAATTCTATTTTCAAAAAAAAAAAAAAAAAAAAAAAAATCCAAAATACAACTTTATATTTTTATGCGCAATGCCTATTTGGGTAACATTCATTGAAATACATGTATTTTACTTTTGAGGTGAATAAAATCCTACGCATACGTTTGAATTTAGGTACGAAGTTATTACATATATGACCCAGTAGAAATCATCTTGCAGACGACATTATCAACTTCCTTGAAGACACTTTGCAGATATTAATATGAGATCGTCGCAGTATTCGAGCATGATAACTTGAGCGACATTAAGACGAAATGTCCTTAATGGCAATTCTACTGGCATTACGCATGGAAATTAATTGAAGTATTAAATATATTTCACAAATTACTTACCACAGTTTATCGATTTACCGACTAAAAGTAAAGAAGTAAAAAATTGTGTCAGTAGGTGTTGCAAGTATAGACCCAGTCTGCAACACCTACTGACAGCTTCGGCTCTAATTGTACATCACAATTTTTGATCCCTAGTTATTAAATATCTTAATAAATAACTGTCGCCAAATATAATGTTTTTAGAAAATTGATAGAAAAAATTGAAAAGAAAACTATAGAAAGTACCTTTGGGGCATATTCGACTTTTTAAAGTGTGATACAATAAGCCATATACAAAAAGTGCTATATTAATACCTTTATACGTTTATGGGGGTGACTTTAAAATAATCCTTTAATATGGTTCTAAATTACATATATACAACCAAACGTGATTTTATTGACGATATCTAATAGTAAAAGGCTATTTCTGAGGATGTGTGTGGCATTGAGACGTCAACGTTTGCCACTAGAAAATATAGCCATTGAATCGCATGTTAAAACAAAATATAACCTTTATAGCATCTGAATTCCAATCAGACTGATAGCAAATATTACACTGTGACACATTTTTAAACATGAAAATCTTGAACCAATCGGGACCGCCAAAATCTGAAAGCTTTTGATGGTTGAAGGAAACCCCTAGCTGTGTTTTGAATTATAACCGGTTTTAATTTTGTTGACTTTGGGTAGATTTTTAAATAATACTAGCATAGGCCCGCTACGTTGTTAGCGAAACTTTTTATAGTTAAATAAATTAACATTAATTTAGATACACAATATACTTTTGGAGTAAGTATAAATTTTGAAACATTTTAATTATAGGGTTTATATCTTAATATGTTTGTTTTAATCTCATTTCTTACTCCGTATTTTTTTCGCAGAGAAAAGTAATGCTTCTATCCTACTAAATCATGTACAACTTACTTATTGTATATTTTCTGTAAGTTTACTATTTTCTCGATCCTCCCGATGGACTAATGTAAAAATTTCTATAATACTGTGTTAACTTTTTTGTCCCTTTCGGTAATTTAATACTAATGGTAAAATATCTAGTTCGTTTTAGTACTTATAGTAGTACGCTTATAGTACGAATTCCAATCTTGCACAGCGCATCATTTTTTATGCAGAGACCTGCCTTTATAGTGAAGATTTCTATTAAAATTGCAGAAATTTAGTATTTCTGGTGCGTTACGTATTACAAAATACTCAATGGAATTGATTCATGGCTGGATCATAATAATGATCCAGTCATGAATAATGGGCTTCAAAAGGTCGATGCTGTATAATATATTTCCAGTGTGGTTGGAAACATCATTGAAAATATCAGTACTGTTATTTTAGAAAATTTTGAAACTTTAGCATTTAAAAGTGCCTACACTTTAGTACTTGTGATGTTCAGCGGATTGTTTGCATAGTTTCACTTATTTTTATTTGAAGTCTTGACCGTTTTTCACTACATTGGAAATTTTAACCAAAATTCATATTATCATTCGCTGTAGTATAGATTCATGTGGGATTCGAAACTATATTTCATATAACCGTTAGTAATTTTTATTAAAAATATTTGAAAAATATTTCGATAAAACATTTTATTTGCCATAGTCAAAAAGTAATACTAAAATTCGGATATCTTTCTCTAACCTTTTCTATTTAGTAATTTTTACTAAAAATTAAAAAAAACTATTTTAATTTGTATAAACAAAATATACAAAATTTCAGGACTCTACCTCTACTTGTTCTGTCGTACACAATATTTAGTACTTTAAGTACAAATGTGAAACAAAGTTGCCAAAAGCATTTTTTTATATCCAGCTGTACCGCCGTATACAATGTGTGTATTTTTGGTGCTATTTGGTACGAATTTTCAATAAACCAAGCCTGTTATTTGTACTAATAGTTGGACATTTTTGTACTCTGAATTTACATTTATATTTTTACCATTCACTATGATACAATATTTAGTACTATTTTGTGCATATCGCTCTATTTGTAATAGTTAAACTAGATCTCAATCTATGACTTTTCCATTTTAATATTTTGTACCATTTTAGTACAAATATCAAAAATATATTAATATATAGCATAGCATTTGTAATAATTAAATCTATGTACTGCGTTTCAGATTTCTATTCCTACCGGTTCCATTATACTATAGTAATTAGTACTAATTGCAAAAAGTTATGCTTAGCATTAATTTGCAATAGACAAAATTTCAGATTTCTATTTCTCCCAGATCCATTGCATTTAATTATTTAGTACTTTTTAACGCAACTTTAGTGGTAAATTAAAAAAAAAAATATGCATTGCATTCTATTTGTAATAGTTAAAGCTATATGTGAAATTTCAGAACTTTTTTAATATATTCTAGAACTCATTTAAAAAACAAAAAATGTTTGCCTATCATTCTACTTGTAATAGCTTAAGTTACATACCAAATTTCAGATATCTATGCCTATCTGTTTCATTGTAGTATAATATTTAGTACTGTTTAGTAAATTTAGTACTAATTTCCAAAATTTGTTCGCACATTCTGATTTGTTTATCAATGACAAAGCTGCATACCAAATTTCAGAGTTGTAGTTCCAACCGTTCCGGCGTAATACAGTTTTTAGTACTATTTAGTACCATATTTGTTCTAATTTCCAAAAAATATTTTTGCACATCATTTTATTTTTAATGGCTTAAGCTATATACCAAATTTTAGATATCTATACCTACCTTTTCCATCGTAGTATAATATTTAGTACATTTTAGTACCTTTAGTACTAATTTCCATAACTTGTTCACAAATTCTGATTTGCTTATCACTGACAAAGCTGCATACCAAATTTCAAAGTTCTACTTCCAACCGTTCCGGAGTAATACTGTTTTAGTACTTTTTAGTACCTTTTAGTACTAATTTCCAAAAAATATTTTTGCACAGTATTCTCTTTGTAATAGCTTAAGCTCCATACCAAGTTTCAGATATGAATCTTCACCACTTCCATTCAAATACAATATTTAGTACTTTTTAGTACATCTAAGTACTAAATTCCAAAATTTTTTCACACATTCAAGTCCATTCGCCATAGGCAAAGCTACGTGCCAAATTTCAAAGTTCTACATCTAACCGTTCCCGCGTAATACAGTTTTTAGTACTTTTTAGTACCTTTTAGTACGAATTTCCAAAAATCCCGGCTTATCACACGCCTACTCACTAAACCCCACCTACATGCCAAATTTCAAGTTTATAGCTTTAGCCGTTTCGTCTGGGCGTTGATGATCAGTCAGTCACTTATAACGCAACTCTTTTATATATATAGAAGATCACGTGAACTACTCGAAGCATTGATTTTCACACTTCAGCAATGTTGTACCCCTTAGAAAGATCTAAAAACTTTGCTTTGAGATTAACGGGTTAATCTACATTATTATGGGTTTATTTGACATATATACAATGGAATTGACAATATTAACACACTGTGTTAACGAAACCTGGCACAATGGTAACGTACTATACATCCAAAAACCATATATTGACAGAAAAAATATCTGATACTACTTTATCATATGTTTTTGGTACGAGTTTTTATAATTAAGTATCAGAGACCAGGAACCAGCCACAAAGTTTTTATATATGTTGAATAAGTTCTGAGATAAAGAGCTCTAAACAAATAAATTCTCTTCTAAAAACCATTTTTTAATATTTTACTCCGATGATCGTAAATTCGATTAAGATGTCATTTGGTCTTAAACATTGCTAAATTAACTATAAAGAATGATATAAAATGCAATAATTCTTTGCAAAATTAAATAATTTTTATTTTTGTAATGCTTTTTTTGTAGGATGCCATCTTTTTTTGTTGTAAAATAAACTTAAGCGACTAGCAACTAAAAATAATAAAAACACAGAGAGAGAGAGAGAGATTTGAAGAATGAGAACATAGGTAAATATGTGTTAAAAATAGATACAATGTTAAAAAGTTATAAACAAAGATACAATATTATTTGACAATAAAAACATGAAGTAACAAATACAACAATGTGTTACACTAAATGTATGTATGAATGTGTATGTGTTTGTATGAGTGTATGTGTGTGTGAGAGTTACTCAGTAATATATATGTTGATGAATAGGGATGCAATGAAAATGTTATAGGAGGCTAGATAGAAAGGAGCAAAGTAGCAGAAATGAAAACGTTTGTTCTGCTATCAAAAGGAGACAATTTAAACGAAAACCAACTGTGTGATTTTATGACCGAGTTACATACAGTAGCATCACAGCACACAGTTGAGTGAGGGGGTTTTGTTTGTACCGGATGTAGAAGGAACGGATACGTTTCATTTCGGATAATGAACTAGGAATCAGTTAATGGAAGGTCTATAGACAGACTGGGTCTATAGACAGACGAAAAGTACAGCTTATACAGAGGTAAGAGTATTAGTATTAGTAATAATGTTTATATTGTGTTGTATGAAGATCCCAAATCCCTTGTTAAGTAAATGAAAAAAGTAGAAAATAAAAAAAGTAAAATATCATGAAATGAACCCTATGAAGAAACAAAATACAAAGTACGATGAATGAACTAACAAATGAAAATTACTCTAATGCTTACAAACTATGAACAAAAAACTGCATTGTAATTGTGGTTTTCTCGTTATTGTTGTGGTTGTACGGAAGTCATGGTCCATTGAAGAGTTAGCCGTTGTCCAGGTGCCAAGTGGAGTCAATGTTTGGGAACGGGGGTTGTGGGGTCTCTTAATATTTGGTGTTTCTAAAATCTACTGAAGATCGTTGTTTTGCTTTCGTCCTGCCCCTTTTTTGTGGAGTGTCGATTTGTGTGTGTGTGTGTTTATGTTGTGTATTTATTCCTGTTTACCAAAGAGATTTGCCATTTCCATTACCATTTCCGTTACCGTTTCCATTACGGTTACCGTTGCCATTGCCGTTGCCATTTGAATGATAGATGCCCTGCAGGCGGCGATTATTTTGTTGCTGACGCAAGGTATTTCTTAAACCATTTCCATTGCCGTTGAGTCGCAATTCCAGGCTGTCGTTGTTCGATAATGATTCAAAGGTGTAGTGTCCATTGCCGTTGCTACCACCGTTGCGGCTGCCGTTGCCATCATCGCCGTTGCCGCCGTTACCATTGCCATTTCCATTGCCGTTCAAAATACGGATGCTGGCCGAGCTGGATGTTGCGGATTGACGCGAGAGGGCGTTCTGCAATTCGCTGCTGTCTAAATCGTTTAGCAGTTGATCACTGCTTCCGTGTCTTCCATTGCCGTTGATGCTCAAAGTGGAGCCGGATCCGGTATTGCGGCCATTCGTGGAAATTCTTGTCGTTATGATGGAACCGCTTCCCGACCGAAGACCATTGCTGCTTTCCAAAAGGGTGGCGATGGGAGAGTGAATTACTTGTGCTTGCACGGTGGCACTGGCGGGTTGCGTGATGACAATCTGAGGTTGAGATGTACGTTCAATATTGAGGCGAGCAGTGTTTTCTTGGATCTCCTTTAGTGCTGGAATGTCATGAGTCTGGGCGAAAACAGTACCGGTGGTTTGACGGGACAATAGGCTGGGTGGGTGATTGACGACGGTGGCATGTACACTATGGCCCAAAGCTTGAGAGGGCAGGGACTGGGACAAAAGTAAGGCTTGGTCATTGGAAATACGGTCTTGAGATTGTTGGTACTGGGTACGCAATAATTGTTGTTGTTGTTGTTGTTGCTGTTGGCTACGTTGAAGTTGTTGTTGAGCTTGCAGTTGCAATTGCTGTTGCTTATATTGCTGTTCAAATTGTTCCATCAGTTGCTGAGCTTGAGCACGAGCTTGATTTTCAGACTGAATTCTGGCTTGAGTTTCTGCTTGGGAATTTTGTTGGGCCTGCGCCATGGCTTCTGCTCTGACCTGAGCTTCAGCCAATGCTTGTGCTTCGGCATAAGCAGCGCTCTGAGCTTGGGCCTCGGCAATAGCTTGAGCTTGGATTTGCGATTGCAAAACTTCGATGCTGTTGTAGCGTGATGAAGAAGAGGTACCAGCGGAAGCAGCACGAGCGCGTTCATCAGACATTTGCTTAGATACTACCGCATTGAAACCATTGATGTCGTCAGCAGTGTACTCGACAATTCTGCGAGTGCCATCGGGTTCAATGAGGGAATACTGTATAGAGGGAAAGTTTTGAAATTAATTAACCAATGTAAATGACAGCACCCACTCGCATCTTGTATTACCTGTCCTTGTACCACATCACCGTCACGTTTCTCCTCTTGTTGCTTGTCATCGCCGGTTAACGAGTCTCTGACATCGTAAGCAAAACTATACTGAGGATGAGCATCATAATCTTCCGAAGAGCTAACGGTAGCGCCAAAATCATTTCCAATTTCCGACGAGTCCGTTGGTTGTTCCAGAGAGTTACGCACATCCTGTTGATTTGTTATAGACTTTTGCTGGGCCAGATGCAGGGCCGCATGCAACGCAGGATAAGAAGCCGTAACAATGTTACTGGCCAACACGCCGAGGCACAAACAAACGAAAAGCTAATAAAGGGGCAAGAAGACGAAGAACGAAATAAATGAACAGTGTGCTCGTATAAATTATTTGCCACATTAAAGTTGCAACGAGTGGCATTCGTTGGTAGTGAATTGAGGAAATCAGTTTATGTTGCACGAAAGTGACTACGACGATGATACTTTTGAGATTTCACATGAAATACAAAGAAAGGGAATGATAAAAACGTGTCAACAATGTCGATTCGAATGAACCATTTGAGTTGAAATAAAAATTGATTTTTGTACGAATGGTGATAGCTGATGGTAGCTGTGAAAGAGTGCAGATATCTCTGCAAGAATATGTCATAGATTGTCTTCTGAATAATTAATGCTACACATAAACAGTAGTTAATTCCGTATCTAATCCATTGCACACTACGTTGATATTGTAGCATGCCACGAACAAAGGCATTCTTGGATAATGTCACCAGTAAAAACCATGATGGTCTCATTGGCCATCAATTTCTTGGCTTGCTCTTAAATTGAAATTCAATAATTTAAGGGAACTCCTCCCATTCTCGATTTTAATTTTTCAAGATTTTCTATGGGCTGGTAAATCAATACCAATGCTTATTAAGGTTTGTAACTTTGCACATATATATTTGAAGATCTAAAAAGGAAGAAAAATAATTTACAAAATTTTTGTTGTTGTTTTTTGCAATTACAGAAAAGTCCTTATTTTTGATGGCGGGCATGATAACTCCTCACTGGAATTGGGTTATTAGTTTTTGAGTTATCGTGCCCGCCATTCGCAAAAAAATGTTTAGAGAAAAACGCGTTTAAAGTTTGAGAAGCCCTTTAGCCGTTACTTGATGCTGACACAATAAATGGGCTATATCTTCAAGAGTTATTGAGATTTTCATTTGAAATTTTGTAGGGACATTCTTGAATTAGTGTAGATTCGAATAAATTAAAAAAAAAAAAAAAAAATGGGGGGGGGGTCGCCTTAATATTTTTTTTTTATCAAAACATCCTTGCAGAACAAATATTTCAAAGGCAAAATTGTATTGTTGTTCAGAGTACACATATCCTTATCAAAGGTTTTAACTTTTTTCTTTTACAACATTTGGCAAATACAATCGTATGCCATATTTCCCTGGGGTTTTGATTTATGGCATTGCCTGGCGAACAAACTTTATTCCTTGGTTTAGATGAAAATCGTCACGGCTGTCTTTCAGATTTGTCTGTTTTTGGTATTGTTTTATTGTTTTGGTTTTTTTCTTAATGTTCTTTAATATTGGAGCTTATCACATACCCACTTCATAGCTTGAATGAAAAGTTTTTAGTTTTCAAAGAAAAGAGTTTGTAATAATTTGTAATTGTTGTTGTTGTTGGTGATATGAAACACCTTAAAACTCTGACGATTTGGTACACTTTATTTGTAATGCAATGGTACACAAAACACACACGCACACACTTGTATATAGTATCAATCCAAGGAAGCCTTTGAGCAAAACTTAAATAATCCTTATGAAGGAAGACTGGGAATCGTTGGCGTTATTGTCGGACTAGTAAGGCAGTTGGTCTATTGTACGTGATAATTGTACCGCACAACTGCTTACGATAAATGCAATAAAACTTTTGATGACTTTAGAATAGTTTCAGGTAGCTTTTATACCAAAACAGCCTAACGCATAGACACAGACGGGTTTAGTTGGCCAACAAGCGTGTGGCCCAATGAATGAATGGGTGGATGGATGCTTGGATGAATTCAGAGTGCTGCATATGACTCCCTTCAACACTTTGTCTACCGTCCCCTCCCTACATTTTGTCATGCATTGGCCCTTTTGGGTTGCCAGAAAAAAAAAAAACAAAATTTAAGCAAAGACAAAAATAAAACTTTCAAATTTAATAGACTAGAGTTACAAATGACCTTCAAGAGATCGTCATTTTGCAAATATCATTCCCGCACCGCCAGACACAATGCTCCAGTAAGCTCTGTCAGCAATCTGTGCAGCAGAATGATTTTCATTGATGTACATGCATGTAGAAAAGCCTCACTTTCATTAGTCGAAATATTATCACATTAACTGGAGAACACAAATTTGACCAAAACAAATCTTCAACATAAGTCCTTTGTTTTTAAAAAGCCATTGTCGAATCCGGATAGAAATGTAGTTGTAATTAAATTTATTTCCATTTCAATAGTGCTGGAAAGGGTGTTGTAATTAGGTTTATAGTAGTTTAAGTTTAAATATCTTGGTTTATACATAGATACAAAATACGTAACTGTATCCCTTATATAAGTACAAAAATCAAAATGTTATACAGTTATGGAGAACCGCTTTTTAAACATCAATCAAAATTCTACAACAATTGCAATCTAAAACTTTACAGAAATTGGCTGGTGCACCTCGATACATATGTAACTTCACTCACAATGAGCTGAACATGAGTACGGCGAGAGAAAACATATCATACCTTCTCAAAATTATAAGTAGAGGATAGGAAAACTTTGCAATCTCTTGGCATTCATGTCAGGAGAAGAGTCCCGCAGGATATAATATAAAAATGAAACAAAAAATAATTAACCATCTGATATGTAAAATGTAATTAGAATTCTGTAAATAATACATCTGAGAATAATGTATATATCAAATTTATTAAATTCTGTCTGTCCGATCTGTCTGCTGAAATCAGGATAGAGATCGCAATAATTAAGATGTTTGGCATTGGAAATGGGATATATCGGTTCAAGTTTCGGAGTAGCCCCTGTATAACGGTACACTAAAATATTGGGTATTTTGTGGATGTTGGCCGGTTTTAAACTGAATTGGATGTAATTTGTTATTTTGGGTTCCTTATAGGTGGTATTAAATTACAGCAATAATAAAGTATTGGGAAACAATCTCTTTGTTAAAAAACTATGTTTTTACATTTATTCTCGAATTTAATACAAGATATGTTAGACCACAATATTTGGCCGAAATTCACTCAAAAACCGTATTATTTAAATGCTCAAAAACGCTTACGACATGGATAATTTCCACGAAGAACACACATTTTTATGCGCATCCGAATCGGATATAGCTCTCAATCTAAAAGTTCATAAATTTATTTCTCTGATTTTTTTATCCTCGGAATATTGATGCCAAAGACAAGACAAAAATTCAATCGTTACAATTCTAAATACATCAAAATCTTCTATTACCAATTCGAGTACCCTTTGTTTAATGGGCAGACATAATGTTACACTGATGATGCAATTTAATGTGTATTAAATGTCTTTGTTAACGGTTAAATCAGCTCATGAATGGCTTAAAACAGTCCGTCCATTATCTGCATATAGCAACGGGTTGGCATGCAGTCAGTCAGTCGTCTTCTTAGTCATTCGATAGCCATATAAATGCAAATGTTTGTGAATGTATGAATGTATGAAATTGATGTCAGGTGTGACAAACAACTAATTATGTCGTCATTCTTAAAACGGATAAGAACGAAAATGAACTTTTGAACAGACCTAATGAACGGAACAAATAACGAATAAAAGACAATTACTTTAAATGTGGTATATCGAATTTAAGTAAATATAAAGTTTATAAATATATGTATTTATATTTTTGAAATCCGTGATCGGATCCCTGCTACTACAGCATGTTAAAGGCTACATAGAATGTCAGTGATGGTTTGAATATTTTTGTGATTCATTGTGCTCTAAATTTAGTGTATTGGACATCAAACCAATGGTATTCTTAAATGTGGCCAAGGTGTTATAAGCGTTCATGCTCATCATAACTATCCATGACATCATGGATCATGATGTAAAAAATGTTAAACAATTGACGCCAGAACGCATTACTCAAAGTGTTACTTGCTTAATTGCATGAAAAGTGATATGGCCCAGCAGACGCTAGACATGCACCAATAATTCAAAGCGAAAACTCAACACAAAAACAAACAAATTAAGTGGTGACTCTTTATGCACTGGACGTAGCTTCCACGAATTGGGTGACATTTTATGCGCCGTGCATATATGCGAGATTGTATCATCCTCAAGTTACAGAAAAATGGTTATCCATCGTTTGAGAGTTGTTCAAGAGACTGACCAGTACCACTGGGATGTTGTTGGGGACACCTCTTGTTTATCGTACATGGCGGATGTGAATCAATAGCGAAGAGCGGACTATTGTGAACTTTTACATTATGACCGCCAAGTGATCATAACTAATGTCTTTCGGTGTCGGGCACATAGTTGTTGATGTTTGTTTCCTGTGTAATAATTCACTGGTGGTTAGTTGCCTAGCGTTTATATGGTTTGGATGTGACTTTAGGGAGAAACACATAAGAGGACTTGGAAGAATAAAGGAGAACGGTGTACAAAATCATGTTTGACTCTGATATTCCTTTTTAAATTGAAATTTCATACAAAGCCAACTTAATAGGCCCGTCCTGAATCCTCGTATGTGTTTCCCCTTTATGCAGGGAGTAAAACATTTATTGAAGAATGTTTAAACGTGTATCACAAATAGAGTTCTTTAACGTGTTTTTGGTAATTAGTATTGCATTTTCCCAAGTAATTTCAGAAAATAATTAATTGAAAATATGAGTTTATAGATTGAATTCCCCAGGTAACAAATAGTAATTTTATGCAAATTGTTTCATGAAATTACTCTAGTGTGGGCCGGCACAAACCCTACCAAATATAGTTTGCAAAAATTCAGAAAAGTAGTGTGGTAGTTCTTCTCCAATTATGGAGAATATCTGGCGTATTGATTTCAATGACGTATGCGGGAGATATATAAATCGTATAATTATAGTGTATATTAAAGGTATATTTTAAAGAACACCAAGGAAGAAAATGTTGGTCTTAAGGTGGAAACGCATAAGATGATTTCAGGATTGCCATGTTAAGTTGGCTTCGTTTAATGTAAAATTATAAAGGAGAATGGCGACCAAAATCAAGTTTGCCTCTGATATTCCTTTATAAACTAACATATCAAACAATGCCAACATAACATGCCAATCATGACTTTCCATATTATCAAACATTTAGACTTTAGACTTTCCATACTATCAAACATTTTTAATGAGAATAAATTCAATCATTCATTAAGCAATGATAGAGTATGTAAACGTCATTATGCATTCTAGTATATCTCCTACAAGATTAAATGCCAAGCATTCCTCTGTCACACACTAGCCACGCTACGGGATCATATGTTGTAATTTTTCAAACAAAACTTTTGCTCCGAACATCGTAAAAAAATGATGGCAGGTGCAACATTGATTTTTGGGTCATAATTATGGCCTCTAAATAAAATATAAATATAATTGTAGAAAACAGACAAATATTATGTTTTTGTTCAATTTGAGCCCATAAATATTAACCGATCATTAGTTGTCTTTTGCCAACATAAAATGGACAGACGGATGGACACTCATAGCTAGATGTACTTAACTTGTCGAACTATGACTAAAAAGTTGGTACATATTTTCATCTGATTTAATCAAAATGATGTACCAAATAACTAAAGTTCGTCCGCTTAGGACGAATTAGTGCACAAGTCACCAAATCAAATGAGCATCATCTATGAGCATCTATTGTATGTACCCAAAGTCGGCCCCGTCCTACTTTTGAACTTTCCTTACTGGTTTAACTTGTAACTATAAAACTGTCAATAAAGAACATCGCCGGCAACAATTCGGAACCTTTTGTCATTATAACAAACCTTTTTAATTACCTGTCAGCTCCCAGCTGATAAATTAACTATGTGATAAATTCTCCCGATATCCAAGAGATAAAGTCGATTCAATCATGGCGGTCCAGCAAATTATTGCACCGATAACGATGTATGAACATGGGTTATATAGCTATATCTTATAAGCCAAAACATGCAAATGTACACCGCATAACGTAGTGTAGGGCATAACAATACAAAATAAGTCGACAACAAAGCAAATGACAAACTTTGACATTAGTTATTTTCTTATTTCCGTTTGCTGGTTTACGAGGTACAGAGTACAAAAACATAAAAGCTGTAGTCGACTATTTTTCCAACAATGACAGCAGCAGCAGCAGAACAACAATAGTGGAAAATTGCACAAGTCTTCCGGCATGCTTTACAATACATAGTAGTTGAAGTCCTCTGGTGTCATAAAAGAGATCTTTCCTTTTTCATTTCTCTGCTGTTGTTTCGTAGTTTTCAGTTGGTGTGTGGCGTGTGTATGTCTGTGTTCCGCTCATTTTTATTACATTCGGCGAAAGTTATTCTATGCCGTTGCGAAATGTTTTGTATTATGGAAGAAAAGAAATGGCATGAGTCCTGTATGTCATAAAAGGACCTCGTGGGCACACATACTCGTCCTGATGTTTGCAGGACTACTTCTCAATTTACAAGTTAAATAGTTGATGCCATTGCTGATGTGCTGTGCACCATCGACCATGTACAGCGCCCCACATGCCTTCAAGTGAATACCTTAATACTTTATAAAGTGAGCAGATGTAGGTTGTGGAATTCAAAAGGCACACATAAATAGTCGAGTAGTTCCTTCTATTATTTCGTATTCAGTTTAGCAAAAGCAAAAAGTCGACTCTACATGATATTTTATGGTAATAGTAAATTGAAATTTTTAGTAAAGACCTTCACAAAATGTGTATTTTAAAGTCGCGTCGAACTTAAGTCATATATTGTCTTGAATAATTTGTCCAGAATATTGTATTATGATATACCCATAAACTAGAATCTATTAATGGAATAATTCCATGATAAAAAATAACACATGGGCACAAGAAAGCTGTTTTGTTCAGTTATTGTTTTACCCGCAACAGTTGCGCCAATTATGTTATTAATTTTTACCACCTTGAGGATTCTTTAAATGCGCTGACATAAAAAACTATATTCGTGTTTTTTCTCTTGTTTTGGTTTGTGTGTGTGTGTTTTGCTGTTAAAACTGAGCTGTAGTGTCATTTGAATTCATTTCCATGTATAACAATACTCGAGGATTTTCCTTCCGCATTTTCCCTCGAGTGTTGTTAAAGCTAACACAACGAATCATGTGTCTGCATGTTGGCGATGTTCTTTTTTTGTCGCTTACCACTGTTGTGCGTCGTTTCAAGCATAGCGAAATCAATTGTTGGTGCAAATACTCGTGAAAATACAGAAAACCACCTACCATTCGTAAATGTACCGAAGCAGGATATGTACTAAGATGGGTGTGTGGGTGCGTTGTGTGTGGCCCAAATGTTTCATTACAACAACTACTCCCATTCGAACTGAAACCAATTCAATTTGGAACACTGAGAACCGCCAAAGACTTTACGCTGATGTTGGCTTATTTTTTGTTGTTTGTGTTTCCAAACACTCGACGACGGTATTTTCCGCATTGCGGTGTAAAGTGAATGTTGGGGTGGGGGAAACTGATTTGGACTGCCATAGTCAAAATTAAATGAATGCGGGAAATTTTATACGTTTTCTCATTGGGAAAATATAATGAAATTGAAGTGATTTCAAAGGAATCTTGTAAATGTAGATGAACTCTTACTTTGTTTGCCATATAAAAGTGAAGTCATTTCTACAACATCAGATAAATGATTACTCGTTGTTTTATTCGGAGATTTGGAGGAATTTGAATTCGTTAAGGGTAGGGGCTTAACCATATATTGCACAAAACGAGAAAATAATTTCACAATCGGACTCAATACTAACAAAAACTAACTGTCTGTATGCGTATATATGAAAATATTTCATTTTTTTATCTAAGTATGAGTGTTGAAGTGATAGATAATGGTATATTTATATCAATTGTTTACATAATAATCTCTTTTGTGTCTGTGTGAGGATATTCTAGTATTTCACTATCTACAAACATACTAGCAATCTGTAATCACACTACATCTCCTTGATATTTCAAGTAGTCATTACGAGCTAAGTGTATTAAGAAATGACCTCAGTATATTGCATCGCGATGACTTTTGCATCTTATTATCCTACTGATAGATTACGGAAAGCATGTGCAAATATTTTACACATGCTCATCTCCAGTAATGACTTGGAGTGTAGCTTGCCAGATTTACAGTTGCATCCAATGTTCCATAGGTTGCATTCAACACTCTGGGCTGTTGTTGCCGTCGTGGTTGTTGTTGGCATTTTACCTGTTTCTCTTTGCATTACACGTCACAGTGACGTTGTCGCGACTTAACAAAGACTGATGATGGGCGAATGTGCTCTTGCATTAACGTAACTGTTTGTCATTGTGGTTGAAGGGGGTGTAGTCAATGGGTGTGCGACAGGATTCCACATCCACACACAAAGTCACACACCTATGTTGGTGGTTGTGGATAAAAACAAGATTCGAATTCACATTCGCTGGTGTTGATCATTGAATATATTTGCTAGAATGTGTGCAAATGTACCACAGACATCCATTTATGCATATCATTTGCATAATACTATGTATGTGCGACCATACATTCATACATACATATGTACGGAACTACAAAGGCCAATATACATGTGCACGAGTGTTTATCAAAATGGTTTTTGTTTATTTGGTTGTAAATATAGCCCAGTCAAATGGGCGTCGGTCGGTTTGTCATGTACCGTGAATTTGGACTGATATGACATTTTATTGCATCATATGTTAAATGAATTTCCACAGATTATGCAGTAGAACTCCGGTAGCTTGTCTCAGATCCTGGCGACTTTTTCAGTCGGTTTTGCGGGGGTCTACGGAATTACTCACAGGTTTTATTATTCGCTTTATGTAAGCTTCATATTGGATTAATAAATGTCCGAATCATGAAACTTTGTGGGAGAGGTACCAGAAGAAGTGGGCACACTGGTCACATTTTCGATCTTGATCTTGGTAAGGTAACTATATTACAAGGTGCCGATGAAATTAGATATTCCGTTGGTGCCATATAACAATTCGATGCAGAATTTCTATGATGCAGTCTTATTGAAGATTTTGACACAATACTGCAAGTAGTTTAATTAACACTTACGGAAGTCAACAAAGAATTTGTTGCTAGTATTGTTAATTTTATGGTGTAAATTTCTAAAAATTAATTATGTTTCATCATACATCCATAAAATTTGTTGAAAAAAGTACTGTGAAATTTCTATAAGAAAGCAAATATTTTTGAGTTTCGGCATGTACATTATATACACCGATTTCTCTTATTGAGGAATTTCCATATAATTATCAAAACATTTAAATTTGTGGCACAATGTTGTTAGCCATAAGGCTGATGGTATTAAAATGTCATTAAATAATTTGTAATACCGTCCGTATCTGTAACAGTAACTAAAATGTTTAAATAACCATGATGATCAACAAATTTCGGTGTTGTCCACCTTCGTTTTAATTGTCCTTCCTTCCTGCTGTTTCCTTGTGCATATTCTTCAATTTCAAGATGAGATGAAGTATGTAATACGACCTATTTCGACATACACTCATGAAATCTACAACATATATAAATACAACATCCATGTGTTATAGTGCTACCGGCAGAATTCCAGTGTACAATTGAAAGAGCAGGCAAAACCAATCTATATACCAGAGAAAATTTTCAATTTAAATTCTGTTTCGATGAAAGTGCTGATGGGTGTGATTTTACTTATAATGTCAGTGTGCTTGTTTCTTTTTGTTGTTGATGTTGGCAATGGTATGAAATATTTAACGAACGGCATATTAATTGAATTCATACAATTTTCATTCGAGAATAAGAATTAAAGGCTATTGCAAATAAGCAATAACATATATTTTCCGAACCCCAAAAGAAAATAATCATTGGCAAGATATTTAAATAAGATTGCATTTCTTTAAAAAAAATGGTAAAATATACAAATCCTAACTTTAATTTGTTCATATTCCTATTCTAAATGGGAAGACGATGATTGGTTCAGCTGGGTCGAGGAACGAAAATACAAATTCCGATAATACTACATACAGTAAAATCTCGATAATCCGGTAATCCGGACTACATTTCACAACTCATTGCGTAGCCTATAAGCTGGATTGTTTGACTCTGAAATCCAGATTGCTAAGGTGGAAAATGGTACGTATTATATTTAAAGTTTATCTTTTTGCAATGAATTATTTTGAAATAAAAACAAAAAGCTGTTTATATAATAACTAAATTAATAAGAAATTGAAATCAATTTTAAAACCTTGATAATCCGAAAAATTTTGCAATCCTAATTGGGATCTGCAGCGATGTAAATAACACAGTTATAGTATATTGCATTAATATACCCAGTACTATTCGATAACATCACAACCATCCACACTATCATCTTATAAAGATTCCATTTCTATTTTGTAAATCTGTTGTTATATCGTTTCGTTTTAATTTTTTAATATCCGTCGGGGGAATGCCATGGGTTCTCCATGCGATTGTCAATAATTGCTAAACATTGTTTCACTTTATTGTGTCATGAAATGAACGTGAATGTGGCCAAGTTCTTCGTTCTGTTGAAGTTGTTTCAGACGCAATTATAACCACATTATTGCGGTCGTTTAGCATTTGTGGTTATTGCAGTCAACCCCTTTTCGACTGACCGACAGTGAATTGACAGAATTCTGCAGAAATACCGTATTTCGTATTCAGTTGAAGAAGAAAAAGAAGAGGGTAAAACAGAAACACAATAAAGTAGATGGAACGAGTAGAAAACAAGACTGCTGGGACATTTGAATGCTAAGCAAATATTGTTAGTAAAAGTTGTGGAAAATACACAAAAACGTTACTGGACGGGATGTAACATTGGCATTGCTACTTTGTTTATATTTAAGAAGTTTTCCGTATTTAAAGTTTAGTTGAAGGACAAAAACAGAAGTTGGTTTGGAATGGGTTTGGTTTAATTAAATATTTGTTTAAATCATAACAACCCTCAAATATGCGATTACATTTGACCATTTTAATTTCAAACCGTATTGACATTGTCGTAGTTTAAATAAATTTTGTGATTCTTTTAACTAAAACAAAAAATCGATGGACAAGCAACCACTTTATAGTTTCATTACAAAGTAATGTAGATAATAATATTCACAGATTCATCGTGGTAAATAGATTTGTAACATATATGTTTTTTATAAATTCACTAATTTTTGGTGAAATCAGAGGTAACTTTTCAATGAACAGTGGCAAAACATGACGTAAAAATAACCTATCAAAAACTATAAGGTTTTTTGCAAAAGAGTTATTAGTAAATGTTGAAAAATGGGTGACGTAAGGGATGATAGATGCCAAGCAACGGCTCTGATTGACTTTAACATGACAAAACCCAGGCTTACCTTGGTCCCCCTTTCATCTCAATTGTGGACACTGACCTCCTGGGCTAGCTACTTCCATCATCTTTAGAAAATGTTAGCTTACATATGCCGCGAGTTCACCCATAAGAACTATAAAAATTGGGTTGAGATGTCGGGTTAGTTGCCCACACTCAGAAAACCCCTCCTACTATGAAAAAACAACGAACAAGAAAACAAAACCACTCCCTCAAAGCTGCGCCCCTGAAGTTGGCAATTTTGAACATAATGAAAAAAATATTTAAGTCGAACTTATGTCATATGTATATTCAGTGTAAAGATTACATATGTACCTATTAGTTAAAATTTATAAAAAAAACAAAAATTCAAAGTTGCCCCTCTCTCCATCTCTTAATATTCTACAGAAAAGTAATAAGGATGAATTGTAGAATTTACTTGTGTTTTTTTAAGATTTTAAAGTTTCATTTTTTCTAAAATGAAATTTTCCCTTTTACTTTCTAAAGTTTGAAATAATTAGCCAAACTTGGCAGGGTAATCTTTTGTAAAATGTCTAATTTTAAATGCAATGAAATTCAATATAATTATTGTTATTATGAATGTTCATTAAGATTAGTACTACTATACACTAAATAAAAACAAAGAATATCAACGTGATTTGCGTTATAAATTATGTACATAGTTATTACCAATCAATTAAATCATTTTAAAATATTAAATTTTCAAAAAGATTTTCCCAAACTGCAGAGCCGGCTCCATGACATGACATTTACCTAATGACTTGAGTTAATCGCCTTCGCCATAATGTTTTCATAAGGGGTAACGTGCAATTAAAAACAATTTATTAACCCTTTGAGTCCCTGGGTATTATTATTACAACTATCCTAAAGGGACTATAAGAAAAATAAAAACATTTCATAAAAAAATTGTATTTGATTGAAAGTCCCAATAAGTTTTTCTAGTTAATGGTCAGATTTGCAGATATTTTATGATAACAGATATAGGGGGGCTTCTGACATAACAGAGACATCTTATAACCAGTGAGCGGAGCAGTATAGTCGGACGGGGCCGACCACACGACACCCTACACAACTTCCACGGAACTCTAACTTTCTGCGGATGTTTATTATGAGCCTGTGCAATATTTCGTGATATTTGCACCCTCTTGCCCGATTAGAAGTCAACAGCACCTCTACCTTACACTGACATATGTTTCGAATATTAATAATATTCAGTACAGCCTTTCTAATTACTTGTCCAGATTCCCTTCACCGTGGGTTGTGTTGTGATGTTCGGCTTATAATTGTGGCCTATAGATTGACTCGAAAAAAACACAAGGAAATTAAGTCTTCGGTCCACTACATGCCAAAATGATTATCTGATCATCGCCGAAAATAATAAGCGTTGTCCTTGACAACAATTGGAAAATTTCAGAGCGACCAGCGACATATTTCCGCCCTCTAGTGTGGTAATGGGTTACAAAATAATATCTCAGTACGTAAGCACCTGTAAATATCTAAGTGTAACTCCCACATCTGAGTACGTACGACCATATAATTGGTATCAATTTAAAGGTCAACCACTCCTCTTGAACATACTATCAACTTATCGGGTCTATGTCCTTCAGGGGCAAATATATAGGCAATAGAATACAAAATTTGTAATTTTTCACACAAAAGTCAGGGTCCATTTGACCCGCTAACTATTGACCGATCCTTATCAAAACAGGCATGCTTATTCTTTGGCCCAATCCCCTTCTCCATGTAAAATTTCGCGATGTTCGCGCCATAATTGCGGCCTCTGAAGCGATCAGAAAAACCGACAAAAATTTAGTATTTGGTCCATTTCATCCCCTAAATATTAACTGATCTTTACCAAAAACAATAGGGGTCTTCAATGGCCAGAATCCATCCTACATGCAAAATTTCGTAAAGATTGGTCCATAACTGTGGCCTGTATCGTGTTTACAAATTATAATGGACAGACGGACGGACACACATGTCTAGATCGACTCAGCTAGTCGAGATATGACGATCGGTATACTTAAAGGTGGGTCTAGGACCAATATTTCGCGGCGTTACAAACTTTTGGGGCTGCACAAAGCTATAATACCCTGACAACATAGTTGTGTAGGGTATAAAAATGCCAATACTTATTTATATAATTGCGATATAGCGTTTAAAAACGTTTAACATAGCTTTCTGTGTAATTTTGTATGTTTTTCAATCATCGATCTAAGTAGGAAATAGAAATTAAAATTTAGAACAATAGTCAAATATCAACGAAATAAAGTAACATTTTATATTATGCTGCTATACTCAAGTATAAAATGTAGTCAGTCAGTAATCAGGGCTTAAATCGTTAACATTATAATTATTAATTTTAATTTTCTCCTCCATATTGCCTCTTAATGTCTTTTCAATTTTTGTTGAGAAAATATTTTTACAAAATTCATTATGTGTTGTCTTTATTGCTTAATGTCTTTGCAAAATCATTATTTAGGGTTTTCTATACAAAATAATCCCATATCGAATCAATATTTTATATATTTACCTTATGTGTTATGAAATATAAGCTTCCAAACATTTTGTTGTCGTGGGCAACATTGGGACTTAAAGGGTTAATAATGTCAAGGGAAGTAAACTGTGTAAAAACAATGGAGGTTAAAAGTTCCTCAGATCGACTGCACTGAATCGAATCTTTTGTTGCCTAATTTATTTCGAAAAAAATCCAAAATGACAGTTGAGGTTCGTCCCTACTCTATTTAAACCCATTGACGAAGTAAATAAATACTAGCAGCAAAACATCAAATGTTGTACTTTAACTTGGCTCCTCCAAGAGTACATCAACATAACTACGAGCATGGCTGTCGACATTTTCTATCACACCAACAGTGTTGAAAATTTTCAAATATTTTGGTTTTTGTGGCGGCTGTTGGGTTATAAAGGATTTGAGAATAAATATGCAAATATTCTACACAATTTGGTGTTGCATGCCGCCATTAGCTTTTGGTATCCGATGCATTTGACCTTGGGGCTATTGAGTTTACCCAGCCAGGATGAGATTTTCAAAAACCTATCGATAACTATTACCTGTATCGTGTGTACCATGAAACAGATCTTTTTGAGACTGAAACTGAAGCAGATGCGCGATATAGAGAATTTATTTCTAGAGTTGGATGTCAGTGTTGCAAGTCGGGAGGAATATCAACATTTTACTAACGGGCCACAGAAGTATGCACAGTGGATTTCTAAATTGTATTTCACATTCTATATGGGAGCCAATGTCGCAGCTATTTCAATGGTACTGTTGGACTCGGAGAGGAGACTTATGTATCCGGCTTGGTTTCCATTTGATTGGAATTCGTCGTCGCTGGTTTACTGGTCAGTGCTGATGTATCAGTTTATGGGAGTTACCACGCAAATTGTACAGAATTTGGTGAATGATGCTCCCGCTGGGGTATTGCTTTGTCTGATGAGTGGCCATGTCCGGCTGTTGGGCATGCGGGTGTCTAAAATTGGTCATGATTCCAAGAAAACGGAGAAAGAAAACCTCGTCCATCTGGGCAAGTGTGTTGAAGATCACCTGAAACTAATTAAGTACTATTGGAGAGATAACTGCAAGAACTCCTACTGACTCGCTTTGCTTTTTGTTTCAGATTATTTAAATTGATTGAAGACAGCCAATCGTACGTGCAATTGATTTTATACATTTCGAGTGGACTTAATATTTGCGTAGCTGTGGTATATCTTCTATTCTTTGCCGAAAGTTTGACGGCTTATCTCTACTATTCCATGTTCATATTGGCAATTTGCGTGGAAATATACCCGAGTTATTATTATGGCAGTGTTTGCCAACAGGAATTCAATGACTTAAGTTATTCGATATTTTGCAGCAACTGGACAGATCAACCCAAGTTTTTTCGCAAAAATATGAAGATTTTTGTCCAGAACACATTGCCCAAGGTCACTATGAGAGCTGGAGGAATTGTGGGAATGCAGATAGAAAATTTCTTTGCCATTTGCAAAATGGCTTATTCTTTGTTTACTCTAGTCAGGAGTATTAAATAGATTTGCTTAAAGTAGCATAATATTCAAAACTATTTTACACTTTTGGTTGATACAATTCAGAATATATATATATATATATACATAAAGATTATACACTACATTTGTTTATAGAAAATTAGAAGCAGACCACACGTTGCTTGAAAAATCGTTGTTTACAATTCCAGAAGGGTTGTACGTATTGAAAATGTGTATCTGTATTCAACATTAAATATATTTTATCACTAATATGTTGCTTTAACACATATATGAAATATATCTCAGTACTTATTCAACAGGTATAAAAACTGTATGGCTGGTTTTTGTCCTCTGATACTTAATTATAAAAACTAGTACCAAAAACATATAATAAATTGGTATTAGTTTTGTAAAAAAGTCAAATTTGCCGAATGTGCCCCTATCCGGGATAGCTTCGGCATTTGTTTTAATATGTATAATATAGTTTTTTTCATTTGTTTCTATCATTATTATAAAAACATTATATTTTTATAAGAGTATACATTGTTATTAACGACTTCTTAATAATACTGTTTTAAAACATGATAAGTGTTATACACGAAATGGAATGGAAATATTACAAAAACATCTGTAAAAATGAAAAACCGTACATCTAAATAAGCTTATTAGCCACAGATTTCAAACTTTGCGACAGTTATTTATTCAAGTTTGGAAATTCCGCTTCAATACCCCTACATCACCAGTAGATCGTTTCAGTAATTGCGTTATTTCTTAAAAATAAAGACAAATTGTCGATAAACGTATGAACAGCTTTAATTGTTGAACATTTTGAAAACAAAATGCATACATGCAAAATTGTTACTGTAGTTAAAAATTGTACATTCTTGCAGATTCTGAAACAGACCAAAGTAAAGTTCAATATTGTAGTATTTTAGTCGATAATTTAACATCAAAGTTTATTTATAAGGTCAACCGGTAAGGCCAGCTTAAGTCTTCATTAACTGTCAAAATATATTGTTTGAAGAGTACATTCCAACCAAAATAAAGAAAGATCTTTTTAGTTATTACCCTGTTCTGTGGGTCTATTATTTAACTTTTACCAATCATCGATATTATTAAAATTAAAAAAAAAACAATGGAATTGAAGTTGTTGTTAAAATAAGAGCTTTTGAATATAAATATTGTTTATTTTGTCGTTATAACATTTTATCGATTTGAAAACTGTTAAAATTTTATTGTGAGTTGAATCCTTTCAGCAGTCAATTTACTTAACTTCTTGATGTTACAGTTTTATCTTGTTCGGCAAAAATAAGAGACACCATTCGATTCAATGTCCGTTTTGTTAAATTTTTACAACAATAATGACATCCAAATTTTCCGAATTATTACTTTAACCGCTCACTGACAACAATCGACTCGCATTATGTCATAGAAATGATTTTATTTCTCCATGAAAATGACTTTCACCAGTGTTGATTAAAATAAAAACCAAATTATTATTTACAGGATATGTATATGAGTTGTTAAATGAAAGTGTGTCAATTCAGTCAAATTTCCACATACATACCATACATTATGTGTAACACTTAACATTGTATATTTGTAACATTAGGGAGACATTTCATTTCTATGTGAGATTCCCACTGCACTGGGAATATTCAATATAATTATTGTTATTATAAATGTACAAGTACAATCAGATTACTATGTTCGTGTGTTTGAGATCAACAATATAAAAATATACACTAATTAGAAGAAGGAAAGGATTCCGTTATGATTTGTGATCTAAATTATTTAGTTAATACCAATCAATTAAAACAATACTAGATATTAAAAGGTTCGGTGTTTGTCATCATAACTTTCTCATACTGCAGAACCGGCGAACTTAAAATTCTTCCACGATATTACTTACCTAGTGACACGAGTTAATCGCCGTTGCCCAATGTTTTCAGGGAATAGAGGAAATGTGCAATTAAAAGTAAGTTATTAATAATGTTTTGACAAATCATGGGAAGTAAAGGGCACAAAAACAATGGGAAGTAAAATTTCTTTAATATCGACGGAAGCAACCGAAGAATACTTTGCGGCAGAGAAAATAACCAAAATATGGCGGTTGTAGTTCGTCCCTACTCTATTCAAATCCTCTGACAAAGTAAATAAATACCAGTAGCATAGACATGAAAATCGCATTTTAACGTAATTCCTTCAACAACGCAGCAGCAGCATAACTGCGAAAATGGCTTTCGACATTTCCTATCAAATCAACAGTGGTAAAATTTTTAAAATATTTTGGTTTCTTTGGCGGCTTATGGGTTTTAAAGGATTCGAGAATAAATACGCAAATATGCTGCACAATTCGGTGTTGCACGTCGCCATTAGCTTCTGGTATCCGATGCATTTGACCCTGGGACTATTGAGTTTACCCAACCAGGGTGAAATTTTCAAAAACCTATCGATAACCATAACCTGTATTGTGTGCACCATGAAGCACATCCTGTTGAGAATGAAACTGAAGCAGATGCGCGATATAGAGAATTTATTGGTAGAGTTGGATGACAGTGTTGGAAGTCGGGAAGAATATGAATATTTTACTAATGGACCAAAGAAGTATGCCCAGTGGATAGCTAAAGCGTATTTATACTTCTATATGGGAGCCAATGTCGCAGCTATTTCAATGGTACTGTTGGACTCTGAGAGGAGACTTATGTATCCGGCTTGGTTTCCATTTGATTGGAATTCGTCGTCGTTGGTTTACTGGTCAGTGTTGATGTATCAGTTTATGGGAGTTACCACGCAAATTGTACAGAATTTGGTGAATGATGCTTCAGCTGGTGTTTTGCTTTGTCTCATGAGTGGCCATGTCCATCTGTTGAGCATGCGAGTGTCAAGAATTGGTCACGATTCCAAGAAAATGGAAAAAGACAATCTCGTCGATTTGGAAAAGTGTGTGGAAGATCACCTGAAACTAATTAGGTACAATTGGAGTGATAACTGTAAGAAGTCGTACTGACTCGATTTGTCTTCGTTTCAGATTATTTAAATTGATTGAAGATACCCAATCGTACGTGCAATTGATTATGTACATTTCGAATGGACTGAATATTTGCGTAGCTGTAGTGTATTTGATATTCTTTGTCGAAAGTAGGGCGGCTTATCCCTACTATGTCATATTCATATTGGCGATTTCTTTTGAATTATATCCGAGTTATTATTATGGCAGTATTTGCCAACAGGAATTCAACGATCTAACGTATTCGATATTTTGCAGTAACTGGACAGATCAATCAAAGCGTTTTCGCAAAAACATGATGATTTTTGTCCAGAACACATTGGCCAAAGTCACTATGAAATCTGGGGGAATTGTGGAGATGCAAATAAAAAATTTCTTTGCCATTTGCAAAATGACCTATTCTTTGTTTACTCTAGTCAGGAGTATTAAATAGATTTGACAAACTCGACTAAATATTTTAAACTTTTAATTCACATAATCCAGAGTAGGATGCACCATATGCTAAAACTATACTAATGCATATAAAATTAGAACAAATAATTGTAATTGTCTATAGCTTACAAGTTACATTCATACATTCAATGTCCAAACTTTATCATCTTAAAAAATTGATAAGTAGTAAAGAAGTTGATGAGTAGTGGAAGGATGGTACATTGATTCCACTGTGCAGTGCGTGAGAGGTAATTATATTTAACATATTTTAACAGCAGTCATGAAGCGAGTTTAACATTCAAATAAATAATAGATTACAAAAAATTCAATTGGTGTAATAATTATTAAAGTAGTAAATAGCAAATTCTAACAAACTATGGCGAAAATATAAAGTCTAGTAATAACAACTCGCCTTAGAAATATTCATACTACAATAAAGGAACTTAGTTCTCTTTTATTCATATCGCTTAATGAAATTGCGGGATATTTTATTACATTTGTGAGCTTATAAAACCTACAAAACAAATTTGTTCGAAATTTTTCTATTTAAGTCCAATATTTGACATAATCCTCACATAAAATTCTGGGTAGGCTCCATATAACAGTACCACCGCCCAATTTCAACCAATTGGGAGCAATTTGATATTTTGTATTCCCATTGAGTAGAAAATGTCATGACATCTGGTGTGAAATGAAAACGACATCTGATGTGATGTCAAATGTCCGAACAGTAAGTTTAATTTGTAGATGCGATTTCGCAACAATATTCGACATAAATACAACATATCGAGTAACGACATTTGTAAGCCATATTGCCCAATATGCCTGATGAGCTGCTTAACCAACGACGAAAAGCGTCGTATAATGGTGGGTATGTAGTATCTCCCTGGTATTCCTTTTCATTGCTACTACGATCATGTAGCTCATTTCGAAAGAGAATCAATAAAAAATTAAATTAAAAAATCTCGTTTTATTTTCGATATGTTAAAGTTTTTCCAACTTGATGGTCTGTAATTTGGAACAGTATTTGAACATGAACAACCTTCTACCACATAACATATAAATGTCCCGATCGACTCAACGAATTTTAAGTGCACATCACGTGGTGGAAGGTATAAAAAGTTCGGTCCTTCCGAACTTATCGACGTTTTAACTTATCCTATGTAATGTCAAGATTACAGTGTCTGAGTCAAATATAATAGATACAATGCTGTATTTTTAATAATTATTTGTTCAGAATTTTTTAAGTGAATTTTTTAAGTTCTTCATTTCTTAATTTTTAAAAATCATTCTTATTTTATCATTCATATTCCCGGTAATACCAAAGCCTTTTGTAATCCAGATTTATACTTCCTGGTAGTGTAATAAGCGTAGCGAGCAATACCATTATTGAACAAATATATTTTACACTATTTTGTTTTTCTTGTAAAGGAAAAATATCGGATACTTGCTAAATATCTGGTGATGTGCAGGAGAAGCATAATGAATCGCAAAATTACAGATAGTAATGCTGCACTCACGTGACACCCATAAATATAATTGGGATGTAGGATATAGGTCCGATAGGGAACTTTTTCTGTGATCGAAAATATTATCGGGAGAGTTTGAGGGCTTTAAGTGCTAAGATTTTACTTGGTGTATCATGTCAACTTTTCAACCCTTTCCAATATAACCAAAATCTATACATTTTCTCTCTCTCTCTCTCTCTCTCTATAGACCCTACAGAACATTAACTACATTTTGTTTGTCATAACCTTTGGCATATTTCTTTGCACGGGCTTTATGTTTTATTCAACTTTTGATTTCCATAGATGTGGGAATTTATCTCTATTTGAAACTGTAATCTTTTAGGTTGCACATGTAGCAATTTGTGAAAGTAGTTCAGTGAAATATATAATAAAGCATAAAGACTGTAGGACGCATTCGCCACTTTGGTCCCTTTGCTTATATTTGGTTCCATACACATCCTTCGTTGGTTTGTTTTTTAAATGAAAATTTGTGAAGCTGAAATTGAAGGTCGAGCTCTGTGTTTATTTCGCACCGGATACAGATATGCATGGAAACGAAATTCTTCTAGCAGCTAACACTGTGAACATACGCTCGCTGGAAAACAAACAAGACAAACAAATGATTTATCACAAAAGTTTTTGTTGTTGTCCCTCAGTCCTTGGGCAACGTCAATTACCCCACTAGTGTGATTTTAATCACAGACACACTAAAGAGTACGTCTCACATTTCCCCCACGTTTCTTTTATTTGTTTTTCTCTCTCGGTTTGGTATTTGCTTTGTGTTCTGTGAAAGAAAGTTTTCTTTTTTGGGGATTCGTTTTCTTGACAAAAGTTTGTTTTATTGAGCGTTAAAGTATTCCTCAGTATTTGTCAATGAACTTTTCCGAAGCTCAGATACTGCACACGTATGTTTAGAACTATTTCATATTTATTTAGATAGGTAGATTGCTTCTGGAATTGTCTATTTTTGGGCTGGTAGTCAATTCTCATAGAAATATTTGGTATTTTATTTTTTGTATACATCTTTGTTTAAATATATTTAAAATGCTGCCGGGTAATGTCGTCAAAATGTCTCCGTTTAGCACAAACCATAGGAAGTTGATGTCATTTCTTTGTCACCATTGCGTCTGGCCATTGTGTGCGTGACATTTGGCATTGCATTTGAAATGTCCCGGAAGTCCAGTAAACTTTGTGTAATTTGTAAAATTAGTTGGTACCAGACAGAGTAGTTTCATATACAACTGCTATTGAATAAGTGGGGCTATCGAACATGAATTAGGATCACATATATGGTAGTACAATATACGGAAATAAAATCTTTCAATATTTTTTGTCATAATTTATCATTTGAAGAAAATATTTGATGTGAAATATTATAAATGAAAAATAATAAAAGAATAACGTCGCATATTCAAACCATTTCTTTTAAAGTTAATAATATTATATCTCTCTCTAATTCGTTCTGTGTTTTCAAATTCCAAATGTATTTTTCTTTAATCAAATGTTAGCATTAAAGTTTTATTTAATCAAACAAAGTCACATGAAGGGAGAGGAAAGAAATCTCAACATCTTTAACTGCTCCCCAAGGATGCTCGGAAAATGATGCTGTAAATGTTTTGAGTCTAAACAGAAATTATGAAAAGTTATTTTCCCGTTTATTTCTTTCGCAAAAGGACAGAGCAAAGACAACATGTCCAAACATTTCCCCCAGGAAAAATGATACCTACATCTGTGTGTATAAGTGTAGATTTGAATATGGAATTTTTTGTAAACAGGAGTTTTTAACAAAGCGAATTTTTCTTCTTATTACTTTTTTATCACTTAGTTGGTTTTTTGACCTTTAATGTGGACTGGTGAGCCATTGAGAGGATATTCGTTTCCACTATTGTACTTTAATAAGCTTCTCGGATAATGTAGTTCTTAATTGGAAATTAACCTAATTTAATTAAAATATATTTTTCTGTATTAGATTATTGCTATTAACAAATTGCGCAATATAGTTAATGTCATCACTTTTTGCTACTGTATGAGTTATTTGTAAACTCTACATCAAACTGGAAGTATTTTGGTTCCTCATATGTTCATTGGAACACAAAGTAGAAGAACATCAGAATTTGTCCTTTCTCTTTTCGAAACAATAATAGCATAGTTTTGACAATAAAACACAGCACTTAAATATATATATATATATATTTACAATTTTGAAGTCATTGCTATATTTCGACCAAGAATGTTTAATACCATTTTGACAGTGTGTGCACAAATCAACTCCAGGATCTGGATCAACACTTACTGGATAATAACTCGTAGCGAATCACGGGTTTGCGGCTACGACATGGAAATTAAAGATCACAATCACAAAACATGTTCATTTGAATGTGGCGTTTGAAGAAATAATTAGAATATTTTATTTTTTGCAAACTTTTCACAGGAAGCCGTGGTGTTTGTTTTGAAGCGAAATTGGCAACTTCGTCCTCGAATATATTTATAAAATATTAAAACAAAATGACAGTGAAATTACATATTTTATTTCGCATTTAACAAATATTTAATATATATATATAGATATATATATGGGAAATTACAAAAATCGTTTAAATTCCTTGAAACTGAGGTTTGCAAGGTTATAACTCGCGAAATACACTGCGTATCATAACTATAGACGCACCCTTAATTCAATTGGTATGTTAGTTGAGAAATAAATGGACCCATTAAGTTATTGTTCACAATAAAACGATCAAAAACACATATTATTCAACAAAAATAATTAATTTATTCTTTATGGTTTCGCCGAATTCTGCACTTTCAAAATTGCTGGTGTTGCATAACTATAGACGCACTTTTACAAAATTAGAAAAATTCATTTTTAAAACTTCAATAAAATAAAATAACTTTTATAAATAATGGGTAGGGCCTCCCTTATTTTGAATAAGTTCAAAAATTTTATCCATCACACTGTTGATCAAAATTATTCGCAAGTCTTCGTGATTGACCGCCATTCATCGAAAATCACTTCTTGGAGGTAAAATACAGTTTGGTATTGGAGGTTTTCGGCATAGTAAAACGATGGTCAAGATTCCACACAAATGTGTTGAGGAAATTTTAATATTTTTCGATTTTAACCATACTTGAGTATGGCGACTTTTATGAACTGGTGCGTTGTCCTGCTAAAAAACGAGTCCTTGATTGTTGCTGCTTTCCCAAAATTGCAATAATTTGTCTTCCAAGACTTGGACGTACTCCATTGAATTCATCCGACAACTTGGAAATGTCAAATAAAGCATTCCGTGGCTATAAAATGCTCCCAAGGTGGCGGTTACCTAAATATCGTTATTTCTTAATGCGATATTTCGGTGGTGGTTCCTTAATGGCCTTGGGAGCATTTTATAGCCTTTATTTGACATTTCCATGTTGTCGAATGAATTCAATGGAGTACGTCCAAGTCTTGGAAGACAAATTATTGCAATTTTGGGAAAGCAGCAACAATCAAGGACTCGTGTTTCAGCAGGACAACGCACCAGTTCATAAAAGTCGCCATACTCAAGTATGGTTAAAATCGAAAAATATTAAAATTTCCGACCAGAATCCGATCGAGAACATGTGTGGAATCTTGACTCAACGTGTCTATGCCGAAAACCTCCAATAGCAAACTGTATTTTACCTCCAAGAAGTGATTTTCGATGAATGGCGGTCAATCGATGAAGACTTGCGGATAATTTTGATCAACAGTGTGATGGATAAAATTTTTAAACTTATTCAAAATAAGGGAGGTCCTACCCATTATTTATAAAAGTAATTTTATTTTATTTAAGTTTTAAAAAATAAATTTTTCTAATTTTGTAAAAGTGCGTCTATAGTTATGCAACACCAGCAATTTTGAAAGTGCAGAATTCGGCGAAACCATAAAGAATAAATTAATTATTTTTGTTGAATAATATGTGTTTTTGATCGTCTTATTGTGAACAATAACTTAATGGGTCCATTTATTTCTCAACTAACATACCAATTGAATTAAGGGTGCGTCTATAGTTATGATACGCAGTGTATGAACATATTGCATAAAATTTAAATTCATTTCTATAAAATGAAGTGTTCTTGTCAAAATCGTAAAATATTGGTAATAAATAATAAGATGCGTGGAAGCTGTGATGGTGGTAATGTAAAAAATGGGTGAAAAAGTGTTGAGGCCAACCAGTTTTTATGTGTTCCTTCGTGATTTGTGGCTAAGCTACACAGCGCACGCACATGTGATCAGTGACTAAGTTGCAGAATACCCCATGGACAATATGGTTCTAATGTATGATTTTTCGATATAATCACTGCATACACACAAAATGGATGCTGACATTTTGAAGCCGTTTAGTTAGTGCTTCGTTTAGTGTATATCTCATGAACGTGCTCACCGTAGCTTCTTTGCAATTGAATTCCAAAGACGAAAATTTGGTGCGTAAATTTTTATAAAAAACCTATTTTTTGAGTCCTAATTTAAGAAGGTCCATTCAAATTCCGTGGAACCCCGCGCGATTTTAGTTTTTTTTACGTGCCGGATCTAATGAGCCCACCCATGTTCAATTCCGCCCAATAAAACTGCGGATAAAGGTACCTTGAATGTGGCAAAAACTGCAAAAACTTATGTTGACAAATTCGCGTATATAATCGCGTTTTCTTCGAATTGATTTCACATACATTCATTCTTGTGTTATCATATTCGCGAATCTGTGTGAAAATAGGTCAAGAAAATATCGATACCCGAATAATATGCGTATTTTATCCAAAATCGATTGTCGATGTACTCCCCGGTTCATAACTGACCCTTTTAAAATAGTTGCCCTTTTGTGTATTTTTATAGAAGATTACTGTACGCACACGATTTTTATGCGCATCCGAGCATAAAAATCGTATGCACGTTGCGCCATTTTTAGTCATTTTTACAGTTTTTGCATTCATTGCCGCTTAATGAAACCTCGAAAAATGCATAATTATTGGAAGAGATTGATTCTATTTATACGAAAACCGCATGCGCAGCAACTGATTTCAACTAATACGCGAATTGCATGCTTTTCAATATTGATCATTTTTATGAATTGTAAGTGCAATATATTTAGTCACTTTTCACGACGAAACTCTTATTAGATGAATTCACCGATATTTAACAATCATCTAAAAGAATTTGCAGAAGAAAGCGTCGTATATTTTAGAAGATTAAGGCAAAATCGTATCCTCTTAACCATACTAAAAAATCGAAATTCAAAAAAAGAAGAAATTCGCGAATCACAATGAATTCATTTAATTTATATTTCATTTAATTTATATTTGAAATACAAGATTTAAAACCGCTATAACTTTTGTGCGCAGCATTACCAAAAATCATGAATGTGCTCGCAAAAAATTTTTTTCAAATTTTTTTAATGGAATTTTAAAAGAATTTTGTAATTTCCCATATATATACGTATATAACAAATTAGTTACTTGCCAACATTTCGAAGAGTAGTAAAAAGTAAACCAAAGTCAAAGAATTTGTTTCTTTAATTCGGCTTAAATACGTGCAGTAAAGGTAAAAAATACAAAGAAAGACCACATAAAAACTGCAAAATCAAAAATGTCGCGTGAGTGACTGAGAAAAACCCTTCGGAAATAAAGGATATGCCAAATTTAGAAATTTTTTGAAAGTGCAATAATAATGCTTGATATATCTTATTTTTGTAAAGAATATAAAAAGTTCAAAATATTCACACAATTCACAGAGTTTTATTAGCAATTGTGGCTAAAGTCAAGCATATTTGAAGTCGCGTGAGTGACCGCTCTTTTGTGGCTTTTATCTCGAAAGATAAAAACAGGAGACCCTCAATTTTTTTACTACTGATAGTATTCCTAAAGTTCTACAAAAATGTATTAAGTGATAATTGTAAAAAATTTAATTGTTTTTTTAATTAATTATTTACAGTTTAATTTTGCCTCTGAAAGCCGTGTAAGTGCCTGCGGAAGTGCCCATATGTTCTCCAAATAACAGAGGATGTTCAAGGGTGTGGTTGGGAGGATTCTAGTTATCAATCTATATACATGTTCGTACTTGTGCATCGTGTTAACAGTGTTGGCCATAATTACGAGCACCGAAGAATAAAAATCGCTAACTCTACTGGCAAATAAAACTCCGCACATCTTGATTAACACCTATGTAACCTATGTTATTGCATGGGTGTTCGAAATGCCATTTGTTGAAGTACATCGCCAAGAAAAAAACAATGCGGCCAGAAGGAATTCTGCCTCTGTACTACACAGTAGATATATACATACATGCATACATTTATATGTGAGAGAAAGGCTTATCTTTGCGTTTGCACACCGCCGTCACACCACATTCCAAAATGTGAAGCAGAAAGATATCATCACTGCCAGGCAAAGACCGCAGCGAACATACCACAGAATAGACAATGCCTGTGTATCTTGTTCCAAACCGTGTGGGCTTCGCTAAACCCAACACAGGATCGGGATGATTGAGAAAAAAAAACAGACACCAGTCATCGATACAAATGCCTCGGAACATAAAATATGTTTACGTAATAATAATTGAAGATAAAAATTGACATTAAAGACGTGTTAAAAATTTTCAATTTTTAATCGAACATTCTTCGTTTGACACTGAAAAATGATACGAACACGTCCACTGGTGGCTTTTCAGTTTTATCAATTGTTTGAGAGGTAACGAAAGAACTGCAGACAAAGTAAGTATCCTTAAAGGCGACATCGACATTAAGGGTTTGGCCACCAATGTTCCGTTGTGATTTAACAAGCATTTGACATTGTAAAATTCCAGCAAAAACATCGGCAAGCGAATGCGGAAAAATATATGAGAAAATGTAAATGGGAAAATTGAAATATTTCATCTTGTGGAAATGTGAGGAAAGACATTAAAGCAGTCATATGCTTATTATAATGTAATTTGTTTGTATATTTTGTGTATATATATATATATATATATATTGTAATTAAGCTTGGAAAAATATTATCAAGAAAGAGTGATGTTATTTTTGAAAAGAAATCCGCCCATTTTTATATATTTCAAAATCAACAGAACAATTCTACAAATAAAAAATACATTTTGCATATTTCAGCATAAACATTTTGACAGAAAACGGTCACAGTTGCAGGTGGGTATTAGAGGTGTATTTTTATGTTTGTTCTGCCTTCTTATTGTAGCATCTACCTATTCAACATAGAATGTATTTTGTATACTACCTTTTAAATTCGTTGCATATCTTCCGGTATTTTTTATCTGTTATAGCTGACATGGTCGTATTCTATACATCTTTGCTAGTTTTTTATATTTCTGTATGTCTTGTTGTACTCTACACACTACAAGATATTCATATTTAGTGAATATCATCTGTATAACGCGCATAATGCTAGTACATAGAATACAATAATATCGCAATATCCTTAAATGAACTTATCTGTTCTGTTGTCATATAAATACTAGAATTACTTTCGACAGAAGTTGCCTGATGTGTCACATTTACTCGAAACAAAGGAATTTCCTTTTCAGCGATTTTATACAGGCTCCTACACTCGTCGTTATCTACGGCAGTGAAATTTCTTAAGAAAAGTATTTTTCCTGCGATAGATATGAGTTTAGAAAATAATCAAATTACATTCACACACAATACATTGAAATATGAATTTAAATGGCTTTGATGGAGTTGCCAACTGAACGTACAAGCCTCATGGGTTTGAGCTGTGCTAGCGTGACATTATGGTCACACACATAAGACGATCAATAAATCATCTAAAAAACCTGTACCCGAGCAGTGCTAGTGTGAACATATGGTCGCAGCCCAAAAATTGATGCTGTCGATTATCCTGGATTCAGTGACCCACAATCTAGAGACGCTGAAAGTTTCGTCCCAAAAATCGAAGAAAATAATAACAGCACTATTCGGGTTAGAAACATATCTTACTTTTATATTAAAATTTTCCAAATCCACTTCCGTATATCAAATCTAATCAAACATATTCAGTTAAAAATAATACGAAAACTAGATCTTCAAATCGCCCAATGCTCGTTTAAAAAGAAGAAAAGAACTGCCGCAGTTCATTTTGAGATAATACTGTGCACCGTGATTTTGGTTGGGGAAAATTCCTTTGGGAACTAAACCATAGGCGCAGAAGGACAATTTCATCATTATTCAAGTTTTTGAGTTATAACGCGAACAATTTATAGCTGTTGGGCTACAATTCATTGAAAAAAGATGGAATTTTATCGATCACTATTTCGAGTTCTACAAAAATGTGGTTCATAAGATTTCAGATGGGGTCCCCAAAGACCAGCAACCGATATTTGTTTGTATTTATACATTTTAAGAAAATAAGGTCATAAGGCGCACATGGACATAGAAAGAAGGTTCGTTTTAAAAGAAAAAGAAAAGAAAAAGAAATTTTAGTTCCATCCGAAAACTCACTTAACACAGTCAGTCTTATGCATAACCAATTCCCGTTTGTATTTATTATTTTAAAATAAGTATACCCTACTTTTGGCAATAACATATTTAAAAATAAAAATGTTTATGTGCTTGTGAACTGCTGCTTTGTTATATATCATAGACTTGATTTTATTTGAAAATGTTAATACATTATTTAGTAGTCATAGAATATATTTATTACAATGCGGTAACACTGCATTCATAATTGATGGCTATCAACTTGCCAAAGTCTCTTTGTTGGCAGTAGGCATTTAAAAAGGCGTTAAGCTTTTTCCACTCGTATGCTATACGAACGCAATCGACTGTTATACCTTTATTGTTGGAACATATTTGAACGGATAAAAGGAGACTAAGGAGTCGGAACAAAAACGAAATTCCTCTTAAATACAACACACACGCACGTGCAAAACACACACGACAAAACAACAAAATTATTCACATAGTAAATGGCATGCATAACGATTTGGCGGCACTATCACAAATCCAAAGTAGGACGAACAACAAATTTCTTAATTTTACAAATTGGTCTTCGATAGATAGACTGACTTTTACTCTCTATGACGTGGCATACATTTTATGGCATATCCAGTACCATCCATTGTCATCCAATCCATTCTTCTTCGGCGCACTTGAAAGTCTGACATTGTTGAGTATCATACGCATAGTAGCACCGAACGGAAGTTCAAATTCAATTGTATAATTCAGGTATATTTCAATGGAAGCACACTCACACACATACTCACTATAAGATGGAAGTTGATGAGGAACATGTATGAATTTGTCTAGGCGCAACATGTTTGTTTCCAACCACAACAAATATCCGCATTACAACACATATTGGTATTGCACGTTGTCAAACCGAATATGGAATGTTTGTAAATTTCGATATACCCAATTGGAAATTATAATGGGTATTGCTTGAGATTTAATGCAAAAAAAAAAAATGTAAACCAAAAATGGTTGGATGTACACAAATCTGTAAACAGAAATCGATTTTAGATAAAACTTCTTAATGTGTAACTATTTACTAGTGGATTCGTGCGAAATTTAAGGTGTCCTAATGTAAGATTAGATTTAGTATTACTCTGAAATAATTCAGGGAAGTAATACAAAACATAAAACTATATTATTATGTATATAGACGTGGGCTTCACTAATTATATTTTTCATTGAAATAGATTAAGAAGTGTACACATATACAAAAAATTAATATAACTCAACACAGTTATGCCTTGCCTTTAACAAAATATAACACGCATTAAATAAAATTCAAACAAATGACACCATTTAGCTAAGATTATAATGAGAAAATTAAATATTCAAATATTGGGATTTACTGCAATTGCATTTGTTTGTCGTCATATTTAAATATTAACAAAATGTCCCAATTCATCGATCACTGGATGAATTACTTTGTGCCATATATTTTCATTATTTTTCCAGTAATTCTTATTTTATGCACGCTTTTACTTTTCGGTCTGACAAAATGTCCAATTGGGATATATGTTGTGCTGAGTCCATGCCAACTATGTTGCCGTTTGTGCTGCTGCGTACTTCCGTTCCCGTTCGAAACAGTTTTCCTACAGTTCTTGTTCTATTTTATTGTTGGGGTGTCAGTTGTGTTGCGGCATTTGTTTGTAACGGTTCGTTACCAAGTGAAATTTATTCTCCTCTCTCGCTGTGTGTTTGTGTTTCTCGATTTCAATTCTATGGCAGAGTGAAAGAAGAAATCCTTTCAGAAACGAAACAAGATATGCCCACCAAAAGAAGTTAGATGGTTGGCAAAATAATGTGCAATTTGTTTATGTTTGTTTCGAGAGTGTGTGAGTGTATGCGTGTGGGCTTATATAATTTAGTTTGAGCAAATAAGCCACCATTAAAATTTCGGCTGAACAAAGTAAAAAAAAAAAATAAAGAAAAATATAATCGATCTCAAGAAAAATTAAAAGTTCATCATTAATTTACTATCGTCTGCAAGCAGATAAAAATTCAGTATTAATAAACACATTTCTCGGATAAATTCTAAATTTACGATAGCGAGAAATGCACATTGTTAAAATGCTGTAAAATATATTATGTGAAATTGAAATATTTTAATTTTGTAACAGACGGGCGAACCGAGCAATAACCGTTGGTCATAAAAATGAAAACAACGAGCCAGCGGCTACAACAACGTCAAAACCTTCTCAACGTCTGTTCAAATAGCCATAACGAAACGACGAAAGTGTTTTGTATTTTTTCTGCCTGTTCGTGGTTGTCGCTTTGAAAACTGTGCATGAACGACGTGGTTTTGGATATTTTTAGCATTCCCTCCAAAGTCTGTTCGTGCTTTGTTTGAGAACAAAATACAACGCTCGTCCACTATAAATAAATCAAACGAAAAAGGTTAAAGCCATATAGAAAGCAGTAGCAGAGCGGCAATGCTTCCAATGTGGAGCGTGTAAAAGGATAATCAATGAAGGTGGTATGGTATGTGTTTTTTTTTGTTTTAATTCCGAAGTATGGGAAGGAATGTGGTGGAAATATGAAAAGACATTTCACTAAATTATTCAAGAGCACAAAGTATAATTATCGATACTTTTGTAGTTTTTCGGAGTTCAGTTGGTAGTGGAAATACGTCAATACTGGATGATATGATTCCAAGGCAAGGTTGCTTGAACACATGTTCGTGTATTGTTATTACGTTTTGAATCATTAACGGTAGATTGTTTGTAAGGTGTCTTGTGAGTCTTTTTTTTTGGCATGAAATAGTTTACCATTTTTCTAGGTATTCTCCATTGGGGTGTGTTAACATCGTCGAATTTATATGTGTTCAGTTTTTAGAATATATGTTTAATAGAATGTATGCACGTATAAACAAATATGCAGTTTATCTATTCTGTATGTCGTTGTTTGTTCCTTGTGTTGAGTTTCAGACCAAATTTAAGGATCTGAGGTTGTTTAAATGATTTATTTTTAGTCACATTTTCAAAACGTAGAAAACAAACGGGTAATATTTCTGAATTGAAGTTGTTTTTTCAAGTAGGTAAATAATGTGGTAAACGTATTAAATTAGAAAATAAAAACACCACAGGAAATAACACACATTTCTACGTAAAATGGAAGACCTTGGCTTTAGGGGGTAGCCTTTTATTAGAAATGACAAAAGTATAAAAATCTATTCAGTTTTGAAGTAATTTCCAAGCACACAAATATGTCAGAGACTTACAAAATGAGATATGACAATTTTGAACGGAATTCTAAATTTAAATCTCAGTCACTTTTATATTAACAACACATTTAAATTCGTATGTACACAATTTAAATATTCCGTACCATCACTAAATATAGCTAAAACTTATAAATGCCAAAAATCCACCATTATATCGATATTTTTTTGAAGAAATCGTCTTGTATTTGTTTCGAATCAGGAACCCCCGTTTGCATTGAGAATTTAAGAACATATATAATCTTAGGACTTTTTCAAATACGTAAAGAGCACAATACACGACTTAAAAGTGCATATTGTGCAAGAACTTGCACCTTATTAAGTTAAATACGGCAATTGTGATGAGTTATAAACCAAATGGAAAAATATATTCTCAATCAGTTAGAATATATAGAATACCTGCATTTCTATGAAGAAAATATGTGTAGAACATCGGTCATGAAAGATCTCCAGCTCCTTAAAGATTTTCCTGCGATTCTAATAATAATTACTCTGCAAACACTATAATAAATGTTATTTAGAATTTTATTTATAACTTTTAATTGTAAAAACCTTAAAAATCCTATGTGGGTCCAGGTTTTAGCGTAGCTTCCATATAATGTCAACTTGGTATTATATTTTAAAGCGGAATAAGGCCCGCTTTAAAATATAATATATATAATATATAATAATAATAATGTGCAGCAGTATTTTTACAAACATTTATATACCCTACACAACTATGTTGTCAGGGTATTATAGTTTTGTGCAGCCCCAAGAGTTTGTAACGCCGCGAAATATTGCTCCTAGACCCACCTTTACATATACCGATCTTCATATCTCGACTATCTTAGTCGATCAGACGATACAGACCGTTTATGGTAAAGATCGCTTAATATTTAGAGGATGAAATGGGCAAAATACTTAATTTTTGTCGGTGTTTCTTGCCGCTCCAGAGGCCCAGTTATCGCCCGAACATCGCACAATTTTACATGGAGATGGGGATTAGGCCAAAATTAATTTGTTTGTGTTTTTTCGAATCGATCTATAGGTCACAATTGAAAGCCGAGAAGGGGAGCAGGGGGACAAAATAAGCATGCCTGTTTTGATAAAGATCGGCCAATATGTAGAGGATCAAATGGACCCTGACTTTTGTGTGAAAAATAACAACATTTGTATTCTATATACATACCCCTGAATGATGTAGACCCGAGAGTTGATAGAGGATGGTTCACCTGTACTCGGGTGTGCCTATGTATTTACAGGTGCTTATGTATTCATATATTATTTGTAACCCATTACCACACTAGAGGGCGGAAATATAGCTCTGATTGCTTTGAAATTTTCCATGATGATCCAGATATAATCAAAATATTGGGATGAAGGGGACCGAAACCTTAATTTGTTTGTGTTTTTTGAGTCGATCTACAGGTCACAATTGAAAGCCGAACTCACAACCTACGGCGAAGGGAATCTGGACAAGTAATTAGAAGAGCTGTACTAAATATTAGTAATATTTCTTGACCTCTAGTCGGTCAACAGGGTGCCAATATCGCGAAATATTGCCCAAAATCAGAATGCAGTAACACAGAAAATTCGATTTTCTGACTATACTGCTCCGTTCACTGGTTAAATATAATTTTTGTCATTTTTTATTTTTTTTTATTAATGCTTTTCTCAATCATTTACAGTACTACGATATATTTTAGTAACAATCCCTTCTCAATCTTACCAATTTATGTATTGAAGTAAAATATGTCTAACCATCTCAAGTCCTTTACATTTCACTATGTAGCCTTCTCATAGTCCATAGCCTAACAAATTATTCGAAATACATATTACATTGTCTCACTTTTACATCCGTAATTCGTAACCTTACATAAATACAATTTTCCGATGAAAAGCAGCGTCTTAAGTGACACCTAGCACTTGAAAGGTGTATATACACAACTTGTCTTATTAGCACGTGTCAGACAATTAATATATCTCTGAGGATATGGAAAAAAGAGCGCCAACATTTAACATGCACTCGAGCCTTACAAGATGACAGAGAAAAGACTTGGTTTTTATTATTATTATTCTTTTGTTGTTGTTTTTTCGGCATTCTTTTTTCCATTGACCTTTATTGTTGACATTGTGAGGTGGGTGGTTGTTTTGGGAGGTTAACTGGCTGGGCCGGTAGCTGGTTACACATTGACGTTTCATGTCTGCCGGAATTACATTGTAGATATTTGTGTATTCACCATGGTTTGCTGGATGTGGCGCGTTATTTGTGTTTTTTATGCGAACAAACCCATTGAAAAAAGAAAAAGTTCGATTGAGGAACATAATTTCAATGCCAAATTTGACCAACAATTGATTCCAATATCAATGACGTCATTATTTATTTTTTAAAAACAAAATGACAGTAATTTGAGTGAGTGGAGGGAACATCAGTGTCAAGGCACATGACAATTAAAGTAAATGTTTCTGTTTTTTTTTTCTATTAAAAAAAATAAAAATAAAATACTAAGAATAAAAGTGGCCATTCCAAAAATGGCTTAATGGCTAATGATTGGTTACTGTAATCACATTTGGGTAGAATAATGGAGTGGTATTGAACTGGAATTAAAAGAAAATGCAACTTAATTCTCTTGTTAAATGGCAGCTGTAATATATTATAACAAACAATGTATGGTAGAGAAATAAAAAAAGGCCATATGGCGGTGGCTAAATGAGTCGTTTGTTTGAAAGTGGTTTAAGTACATTTTTTCATATAATGAAATATTAGTGATTTGGGTTTGATTTGTTTCAATAAAATTGTTAAGTGGTGCTTGTGGCTTTGTGCCTTTAAACATGATAAAATATAAAACGTATTATGTTTTGTAAACTTTCCTAGAAAACCAAGGCTTGTCTCAGAACCTAAAATTGATTTAAACCACTTTTAAAATAAACGACTCAAATGTAATCAATACCCATGCTATATTCATTCGCCAGTACGGTTGTAATTGATGACGACACAGTCGTTGTTTTCAAGTTTGAGATGAGCGTTTTTCTATTAATGAAGTTATTACGCTAACTTCTGGGAAGAATATCCCTAACAAGAAACTCATTTCTATGTTTGAAATAATACATGATTAAAAAATACCCACTAGTTGCATACAATCAGTTGCATGCATCAAATACTCTCTTCGATTAATACAGCATGGTACAATTTTATAGATGGTTAGACCCAAATATGTTACAAGTTACAAAGTGCTGAGATTTTAAAACCGATTTCAAAATATAAGATTTTTTCGAACGAACTCAATTATCATAGTTCATACCAGAGCCGGAAATTTTCTCTTTCTAAATGCGTTGGAATTTTGAGATTCGGTGATGCCAGTGATCGACAGTTATGACCGCCGATGAAAAGAAGACCTTTTCTTTAAATAATAAAAAAAATAATAAGACAACAATAACAATCATTTGACAATAAATTTTCTTCTTATATAAGTCTTCAATTAAATACATACAAAATTAAAATTTATTAACATAATGTATGCTCATTTGCCAGTCGGTTGCAAATGGTAGAAATTTTGAAATCTAGAATGTGAATTCTCGAAATGAATTATACCTGACAATTTTATTTAATTTTTCCTCTTTTTCAATATTTTATGAACTTTAATAGATGTACAATATTACAAGTATTAATAACTTATGGTGTTTTTACACGATATGTATTTTACATATGTGCTGTCACTTATTTCATCCATATGTAATTCCTTATGTGTGTCAAAATTAGCAGTGTACACAAAACATTTATTTTTGTGTTCAAATCGGCGTATGTATTTTACATATGACATAACCTATAAACAAAAAAACACTTTTATTTTATCTTAAATCATCATCATTTTTTTTATTAAACACCTACAAACGAAATAATAATTTGTAATTGTTGCCTTTTCATCCTTTTTTTGAGTTTCAATTGAAATATTTTCTTCCAACAATGTGTTTCATTCAAACAGCTGATTTCCTTATGTTTCACATACGAAAATAGAGCGCGTCCTATTCGGAAAAAATACATATGTAATTGCATATCGTTTTGACACATTGAAATTTCCGTATGTTTCACATGACGAGTTCGATTTCCATATGTAAAAAAGTGACAGCACATATGTAAAATACATATCGTGTAGAAACACCATTACTTCGTTTTTCACTCGTGTTGTTGTTATTGTTGCACAAAACAATATACCAACACGTTTTTCATAAACATAGAATTATATTTATTTCGTTTTCCTTTTTACCATTTCGTCATAATTTTCCTATTGGTTTTAATTGATAGTCGAGTCCGTGTTTTGTTGTATTGAGAAAAAAAAAACGAACCTGGCTCCTTAGGAATGTCCATGGGTTGCATGCACGAATTCATCCCACTCCGTGCTCGTAAACTTGTGCGGTCGTTTCGATAGCCTTTGGTGTGGCGGACAAGAGACACTTATCTCAACGACCTGTCGATATTGCCATTAGTCATTTAACTAAATTGCTTTGTGAAAAAGGACAAATTTTCCAAATTCCATGATGTGGACACGGACATCGGCATTCAGGCTGGTTGCTTTTGTTGTTGATTTCCTCGTTAATTAGAAGAAGAGCATTGAACATTAAACATCTAGTGGCTGGAGGGATGAATTCTCCTGTTTGGCCCCGTCCTTGCCATCCACATTCTATGCTCGGGGGCACGCAATACCGAAAAGGATTTAGGAAAGTTGTATTGACTGATGTTGGCGTGGTATACTTCGGTGTCCGTTCTCCAGTCTTGCCAGACGAACTAATGGACTGCATATGAAAATCGTGACTTCAGAATTCTTCTTTTTAATGAAATTCATTTTGAGTGGAGGAAACAACAAATTAAGCACGAAATTTTGTGGGCCTCTTGAACGCCATAACTGAGAATGTCACATGCCAGCCAAGATGAAATGTATGTACATAGACCACCACGGATGTGTTGTTGTTATTGTCGCCAGCGTGTTTTGGTGTTGGCGATAAGAAATTACAAGTCGTCGAAATGGCGTCATGAGCGTTAATGAATTCTTTATAGCATCTCATAGTGGGTCAGAGAATTTATGCTGTTCGATGGAGAAGGTAACGGTTTTGGTATCCTTCACGAAAAGTTAATTAACGCCGTCTTTTTTAAGTCAAATTTATTTTACGCTTTGCTGAAACACAATTTTGACTAGATGGCAATTACTTGGGATTAAAAAGGAGAGTCTAATTAGGTCAAACAGTGATTGATAATAAAACACTGTTTAGCATGGACATTGATTCGACTTCGTGATGGACGTGTTGATGTATTGCTCTCAGATATTTTCATCTTATCCGTTATTGTCATGTTGTTTCTACAAAATTCATAAGTTTTTGCAGAAACAAACATCTGCTTTTAAACGTGACTCCTTTTTACTTGTAATGCGATAGATTGATCCGAAGTAAATGAAGCTAAACATCCATCAAAGTTAATGTGGTGTACACTTTTTGGCAGAGTGTCTTATGGTAAACAAGTGACTGACAGCAAACAAACAAATCTTAAGTTTGCATCATTTAGAATAAATATTTGACGCCATACAAAACCGAGATAAATGCATTTGGTTTCATTATTCATAGAGATACGATTTCATAACAATTGACAATGTAGACGGGATATACAAAACATTGAGAAATTCATCTTTTGCTTGCGACCGCTGATTGTTGGTCAACGCCAAAGAATAACATTTGAGGGTTTATCATAAAATAATTTGCTTTAATTTTTATGATTGACTGTTAAAATTTTAGATTATTTACTAATGTCAACTGAAGATATATTCACTTTTAAATATATCAAGCTTTATACCACAATCTGAACCGATTTAAGCAAACTTGTCACACTGGTAAATATCCGGTAATTTCGAATGTTACATTATGTTCAACTGAAATTTTCCTTGCGGTAGATTTATCACGTCTAAGCCGCAATTCCTTTTGATTATCATTTTCTTAAAATTTCAATTTTTGGAGTGTGTATTTTAAAATAAAAAAGTTAGTTTCGGATCTCGCCACTGATCCTCATTAGTTCCCTTAGTTTTTTGTTGGGATATTCTCCCCAGAAGCTATTAATAGCTTCTTTACAAAAAACCTTTCAAAACTAAAAACTAAGGGAACTGATGAGGATCAGTGGCGAGATCCGAAACTATAGTCTTCCCTGCCTTACCCCTCGGCGGACAATGCCATACATTCCCCACTAATAAATAGTTGTTTTTTATAAAAACAACAAACTGGGATTAAGCCTGACTATTTTGCAAAAACAAAATACAAATGGTATCCCAAATAACCCGCCAAACACTACTGAAGTTGTAGACGAGGCACGGTCATACTGTTTGGTTTATTGCTTTAACTAGCAATACCAACAACAACGTTATGTGCATTCGTCACAAAGTGACGACACATAGCAGTGGGAAATGTATTGTAGTTGTCTGTAAATGCCTTGTTGACCACGAAGTCAGTCGCCAACGAAACGAACTTCTCATTGGGGTCGTATCGCTGGTAACGTAAGAACTTCGAATTGTCACAAGAGACATTTGGGTTTGAAAGGTTTTTTGTAAAGAAGCTATTAATAGCTTCTGGGGAGAATATCCCAACAAAAAACTAAGGGAACTGATGAGGATCAGTGGCGAGATCCGAAACTATAGTCTTCCCTGCCTTACCCCTCGGCGGACAATGCCATACATTCCCCACTAATAAATAGTTGTTTTTTATAAAAACAACAAACTGGGATTAAGCCTGACTATTTTACAAAAACAAAATAAAAAAGTTAGATTACAGGCAGTGAGCTTATACAAAATGGTATAAATGGGAAAAATTAAGTATAAATATTGTGAGTTTTTTGTTTAGAATTTTTAGTGCATCAAAGATGCTTGCCATTACTTGTTTTAATAAGTCGTACATCCTAACTATATGAACTATTTTCAGCCACTTTTCCTATATTACTTGGCGATAAAACAAATATCAAAAAGATCGGGTTTATCTATGTTTGAGTCCACCAATATAATGACAAGAACATTTTTGTGGACTTTTTGCCCGCTAGATTTGAATTTCGCCCACTGTGCGTCGGTACTAACTGACTGATACTTGTCAACTAGTTAGTATAAATACCAACATTCTTACCAAGGTAGCAGTATTGGAGTTAGAATGACGTTATTTTAATTATTAAATGCTCTTAGGGACAGATAGAAAAGGGTTTACTTTCAAAATTAAAATTTTGTATTTGAGATATATTAATACCCCCACAAATGATTCTATTCATGGTTTACGTGTATTAGAATTTATTAAAGTGTTCTCTTCAAAACGGCAATGACATTTGTAGTTTTATTTATCTTTTTGTGGAACATATTTTATATATTTCACCACATCCTTCTCTAATATAATGAAAAATAAAAAAACATATAATATCGAAGGATTTTAAACAATGAAGGCTAAAATCAAGATTGTGTGTGTTTAACGATAGCAAATAAACAAAAAGAAAATAATAAAAAAAGAAAGAAAAAAAAAAAAAAAAAAAACAACCAATCAGCTGAAACAAACAACTAAATTCCATGGATTTTGTGTTGAGTAGTTGAATGATCGAATTTTCAAAATTATTTATTGACAAAATTAACAAATACAAATACATATGTACATATCTTTACAAACGATGTTGTAAAGAAATCAGCAAAGCAATCACGTGAAAATGTTAAAGTTAGTTATTTATTTATTTTAGAAGGTGAGAGAGGGAGAGTAAAACATTGAATAATAAATACAAATATGGAAAAATAAAATAATGCGAATATGAAAATATAAGAAAATCATAACAAATCAGTAAATTGTAAAAACTTTGCGAAAATACATACACACAGATGTATATGCTCCAGGGACATGGTTTTATCCCAATTGCATTAGATAGAGAAAAAAAGGAATTCATACTTTGATTGACTGGTAAGTATGCTTAATAGATTCATTAATGAACATTATATGAGTGACTATACCATTGTTACATATTTTGAATAGCGAAACATCGAATATGATATAATTTCAAATAACTGGATATCAAACTTTAATTGTAAAAGTTGTATTGACTTGGATACCTTACAACATAACATATCAAATGATATAACATTATGACGGAAATATTTTCAACCCGAACCTTAATTTTTCATCACTAACCCGGTTCCTACAGCATTATTTATGAAGAAGAAATTTTCAAGTCAAAGTGCAAATTCAATTTTTGTTCTTTGACTTATTTGTTGACACCGCACATGGCTCAAGGCAAGTGTCGGCCAGTCGTGCTCGGGCACATTAAAATTATTTAACGTTGCTTCGGCGTAACACACATCCATGGCCAAGTGTCAATTCAGCTGCTATGCCAACGTTTAAAGTGCTCTTAATTTTCAAAATTAATTTTTATTACTTTCACCTTTATTTGCACTGAAGCTGCTGATTCTGCTGCCACTGCTTCTACTATCGTTGTTGCTGCTGCAACAAAGTGTACTTTACAACTTTATTATAAGTTTAAGATTAACGCCAGCAAAGGACTCGCATCACAACTACTTGAATTAATATTAATGACAGTTATGATGATTCCATCAGAATGCCGAACACAAGAAATACCTCGGAGGCCACAGCACATCTTTTCACCTATCTAGCCGAACCCCCTGCACATTGAGAGCCACTGGAATTCAGGGGTTTTCTGTAGGTTTAATTTTATGACGACATGTTCGTGTGTCATCTCTGCCATATCATTTCTTTAAAAAAAGTTCTCTCTAAATTTCACTTTAACTTTTTAATTTTATGACCGAGAAGGCGCAAACGAATGTTGCCATGGGGGTCGAAGAAGGCAAACAAGTTTCTTGAGAAGTGAAACAACGACAAAAAACGCAATTAATTTTGTGGGTATACTTTGTGCGCGGTACAGAGTGCCGGGGTCGTAACTTGTTAACCTCTTTAATATCCCAAAGGCTGTTTCATGGTATCAACATTATTCATAATATATGAGAAAATAAGAGGATGCTGTTGGTATTTAAGTTGAGGTTATGGCAATGCGGTAAATTCATGGCAAGTTGGGATTACTACACTGACGATGAGATTGAAAAGAGACGATTGATTATGAAGACTATCGCTGGAAAAGTAGCTACACCATGCAAGTATGTCTCTGCAGAATTATAACATTTTTTTTAAACTTTTGGATATGGCCCATCTATGTCTGTATTATGCTAACGAAGTGGTCATTTTATCCAAATTTATAATTAACTTTTTATCAATATTTCTTCTTATTCGCGTTTCTTTTGAATAACATGATATTTTTTATATCAAAATACCAAACATATTACTGCCAAAACCACAAATTCCTTATAAAAATTTAGCCAACATTTTTTAACATCACCACAACATCAAAACGTAAAAACACACACAAACACAATGTCTGAAATTACACGTTTATGGTGTTCCCATTTCAAACGCACACACATAGATTCATTTCAGAGGAGTAGCAAATTTCTACATGAGTACAAATTTCACGCGTTAAAGACTACAAGATGTAACATTTTAGCAAACATACGTAAAAGGACAAAAGTTCTTTCTCCAAACCCCTACCAAAATGCAATGTTGTTTCAGCACTACACAGGGGGTAGAGAGCTGAAAAAATTCCAATTAAATGTTGAGTGTAATCCCATGAGACCCCTTGGTGCAATTCAAAATGTAGGCCATATTTTTGAAACGTTTATGTGCGGGATGACAAGCAAGTATAACAGCACTGAAAAGCTTAAATACATTTTAACGCGTTGTCTAACCTGAATACATATTTACCCGAGTACACAGTTAATACCTGAGAGTGGGGACTGGGTAGGCATTTACATGCTATATGAATGGCGATGAAAAATGAAGCCAAGCGAAAAATCTCTTAACAACTTGGAACACGAATAACAATGGTCGTATTGTTAAATATACATTTAGCAATTAACCCCTTTAATGGGCTATGACTGGCTAAAATACCAACGTAGTTCGTACGCAAGTCGTTCTGCTGGATCATGTTAATCAAACAGCATTTCTAAGAAAAAAAGGTTGGAGAAGACCAAACAAAATTAAGAAATTTCAATTTAGATGTATGAGACGATGGAATTTTTTCGGTGGTATCGTAATACTTTAGAATGAGTTTTTCTAATAATATTTTCTATAATAATATAATATTGTAATAATAACATTCTAATACCATAATATGCTCACTATTGGTCTGTTCCCGTACTGCAAGAATCTACAACTGTTTACTACGATCACGAAATTTCCTTTATTTTATCGAAGAAAATAGAAAATTCTAGTAAATTCATGCAATACGGGAACAGACCAATAGTGAGCACATAAATTGTAAAATATTGCTGGAAAAACTCATCCTAAAGTATTATGATTTCCTTTCGCAAAAAGGAAAGCATGAACAACTTTTCAAATTGAGAAATGAAAAATCGGAAAATATTCTATAAATGACAAAATAGCCATAGCGGGGCAATTTTGCTGGAAATCTGGAAAGGAAATCTTGAACCTTTAGAAATAAGTTGTCTCCATCAGTTTTGTTGTGGTTCTGGGAACACGTGCTCTGGTTGAATGGTCAAAGCGGCCAATACAATTAGAGGCAGATTTTTAAATTGACCAAAATGATTGATATGGAGTGTATATATAGTCCAGATCTGATTCAGATGAATACATCAAAAGGTCTATGTAATCTCCATACAACGATCCAATTTTTAAGTTGGTTTCAATATTTCAGAAAATGTTTTCTCAGTGAGTATCCTTGTATGCAATTATTACACACTGTAACATTGTGTTTGCGTGTGTTTGTAGCTACTGCTAACATTTGCAAGAAAATGAAAATATTATTTAAATGAATATTTAATAATTTGATTTGACACACGACCAACTTAACCCTGGCCTGTTATTTGTCCGAAATAGAAACTAATCCTAGTTGTTCGCGTCAACCTACCTTTGTTGGATATTAAAAAAAAATAATGAGTGAACAACTTAATTAGTTTGTTAAATAACTTATTTTACTTTATATGGCCTTGGCAACATTTGGCAGCATAATTATACTCTTATTAACCTTGTTAATGGACAATATCCTTTGCACGTTTCCACAATACATTTTACCTCTTTAAATTGCTTGGTAAGTATTGACTTTGGTTGTCTGCCTGTGGGGCATACTGAAGCCGTCTGATTGTATTCTGTTTGCCTTTTAGTTAACTTCTAATTGGGATGCTGCAACTATAAACCATGAAAATCTCGTCGGTTGTGTGGCAATTAAACGCGTTGTAAATTATAGCGAAATCCTTTGCTCAAAGCAACAATAACAACAACAAAAATATATATAACCCTCATCCGCAGCATTTTCTAAGTGGAGTGGTACATTTATATTTGATTTTCACAGCATATTCCCCATGGGGAAATGTGCGGCGTGAGGCCCGCAACCCATGCCAAAAATATATATAAATCGGGAAGTTAACTGTGTTTGCCATTAATTGCAAGTACGTATGACGATTAAGGGCATAATTTATTGGCATTATTAATGCGGCATACAAATTAGGCGTTTATTTGCTGTTAACATCGATAAAAGGAAAGGCAAAGGGAAAATGGTAATGGCATAAAATGCTGATACACTAGTTGGGTACTAATATGCTTCACATGTGATGATATGGGGAAAAACGTGATTTCATTGTAGTTCTAATATATAAATAAATTTAAGCAGCAAATGTAAAATAAATGCTCTAATGATTTTATTGATTCCTAATTAACCATACCTGATTAACCATACCAATCTAACCACCAATGGTTTGCATCACATGTTAAAATTTCACAAAAATATGAATCAGGTTCTTAAAAATAAATGTTTTTTTTATTTTTGACCATATACGACATTAACGAATTCAATTTAGCCTTATATGTTATCACCTTTTCACTATGCATTTATTCTACTTTATCGTTTTTTTATTTTTTACACTAAATTCACTCCTTTTTTCTCTTTTTATTTGAATTTAATTTCTTAACAGCCTTTTCATTATAGTCCATGTACGTTAAATTGGATTTATAAAGCACCAACCGGTCTATATTGACACCACAGGTCACTATGAACGACCGCAGGTCTGTATAAAAAACACAAATGTGTATAGTGATCAATTTGACTGTATATAGAAATCAGGGGAAAAGATATATAAATATATATATATATATATAATGGCTGCCTTATTTTATATACTCCATCTAATATAAAATAAGGCAGCCATCACAAGCTAGGTAATAAATAAAACTATTTTGTGGCTTCGGGCTTTGCGGTCATAATGATATATTGTTTTTTCCTATTTTCGCATATACTCGTATAGCTTTTGCTGACATTTTCATGTCATCGCATCATCCATATGTCTGAAACATGTAAGCATACGTTCACGTCTGTCTATGTGTATGTGTGGGTATATATGGAAAGACTTAAATTAATGAAGGTGTAATATGATCCATATTAAAAGGCTCCACATTTATCAAAAGTGTGTTACAGTTACACAGCATTTATCCTTTTTGGCATAGGTCAACGGGGTACTTTATATTTCGATGATGGCAACAATAATGTCTGCCTTAAGGAAACATTATTAGGTATTATTTTGTCTTATTTAAAAAATGGACGATCATTTACATTTGACTTATAAATCATTGCAAACGTTAATGGATTAGATCAGTCTCGTGATGAAAATTTGTTTTTCAAATTGGAGATTTGTGCTCTTCTGTAGGGAACTACCACCAACAATGTGAGGGATATTAAATCATAAGTACATAAATATATGTTATATAACATATCTAACCATAATCGACATAGTTTAGACAAAGTATATGCATGCTACTAACGATACATTAGTTTCTGTGGATGAGGGTACATTTTTAACGTATTGTGAAGTCCACTTTTTCACAGCTTGTGTGTTTGAGCTTTTATAATATTTTAAAAATTCAAACTCCACATTTTGGAATATCGTGGTATATCACTAAAAGTATTGGCATTCCATACTTTTAATTAGGTATATGAAAATTGCAACATAATTTCTGAAATATATTGATAAAATAATATTTTTCATATATGTAGTTCTTCAAATCATCATTATCCCAAATGTACTAGTAATTTTTAAACCAAATAGCAATCTGTCGAAAAGGTTAATTTTTTGTTTCTATTCGTAAAATGTATTTTAGTTCTTTCTCGAACAAAATGTCTCAACTCCAAAGCCCTGTTTCTGTTGTATTCTTACTGTAGTAGAAATCTCACGATTTTAAGGTATAAATTGGCTGGGATACTAACTCACATATGGTGGGTCACAAGTTTGCCAACACACACACGCATATACACACACTCTACTAATATAGTGAAAATTCCATAGAAATATTTAATACGGTTATCTTCATTATATGAACATCCAAAACAATGTCTGTGTATTATTGTTAATACATTGTGCTTAGAATAATGTCCAGGACTGGGGGATAATCATGCTTGCATTTGTACATTTTCCCATGGCGTGGCATGGATAAAGTAATTTTAATGTTATATGCCATCTGAATGACCATATCTACCATCTTGATAAACTGGCTGTACCAAATATTTGTTTTTGTATGGACAAACTTAATTAATATGTAATGTCCAATATGAACGACCACGCTAATGGAATATTTGCTTGTGTGTTTGTATCAGTGTAACGAATAGATAAGTAGTAAAGTGATTTAGTTTGTTCATAAATATTTATTAGAAACCCAAATTAAATTTTGAAGGTTGCAACAGGTTGCAAAGTTGATATTAAAGCAAGGAAAACTGAGTTTTATTTTGTATTAAAATTATTTGATTTTTATAATACCCATTGCTATTAGAATAGAGGCAGCGAGAAGAGTTGAATATGACCTATGTTGTTCAAGTAATAAGTGAAACCAAACATTTGACATTTTTTCGTCAAGGATGCTGGGGCTTAGAAACGAATTCAAATGCAATCTGAATTATGTTGATTTTGCCACAAAATCCTTGGAAATGTTAAAATTATGCAAACCTTTACCGGAAGACCGTTCTGTGTTTTTTTAGTTCAAAACACTTGGTCGTTCCACGAATTCATTACGAAGCGTTTGCTAAGCACAAAATAATGGGCGGTGTGGAAATGTGTTGAACGGTCGTAAAAATGCGTTGGACGAAGCAATAATGAGAGTCATTAGAAAACATCAGTGACAGAAACGACAAAAGGGGGCGGTTGGAAAAATAAATGGGCCCTCGCCCATTTAAATGTATCTTCGAAGCGTTGAAATGAGTTTCGTATGTTTTGTTTTTGTATATTTCAGTGAAAGTCGTAACTTGGACATCATTTGCAACATGATTAACATTTGTATACATTAAGGTGGGTAATATAAAAAACGCAAATATCAGTGTATAACAGATAACGATATTACAAGTAAATCAAGTGTGTAAGTTTCAAGTCATTTTTTTTAAATTTGACTTGTGAATGTTTGTGCCAAACCCCCCTTCTTATAACCCTTACCTCATCTTATAAATATTTGTACTTTCACACTTTATATTATTTCCACTTGGCGCTTTTTCATTCTTTTGTGTACTCACAAGTGGCCATTAGATGCGGTCGAGATTAATGATGCAATTAAACCATTCACATTTGTAATAATACATTAAACGAACGAGACAAATGTATTGGGCTGGTAAGGATATATGGGCATATCCTTGGCAGTCTAATACATGCCATTCAAGAATGTAGTATGAATACCACTACATTCTTGAATGGTCCGTATCAATTCTGGATTTAATAATGAAAAACATGTTTCCGTATTTGTCATAATCGTTAGCTTTTTGAAAAATTGGTTTTTGAAATAACGAAAGAAATTAATATGCTTTGGTTAACAAAATTACCTTCCATATAAATATGTAGCTTGTCTTCGCCTATTGATAGAGCAATAACATTGTGACACATTTTTCTACATGAAAATCTTGAACAGTAGAAGATAAACCCTAACTGTGTTGTAAATTATTAGCTAAGTTTTTTGTTGAAACCTTGTTTTAATTTTCTCGATTTTCAAAAAAACACGCCAACTACTCGAATATTGATTTTCACTCTTCAGCAATGTTTCAACTCTTAATAAGATCTACTAATTTTGATTTCATATATATGAATTCCAAAAAACAACAACATCATGCTCAAAATGGCACATCTGTCAAAAACATAAATTTTCGAAGCTGTTTTCATGATTTTTAGAACTGTGCTTAGAACTTCCTATGAATTCGACCATCTATATATGATCAAGGAAAATCAAACAAATCTTCTACAAACACGGTTCCGTTTGGATGCTTTTTTCACATGGTTATAGTCTCACAAATACGAAGTCTCAAAAATGAATCAATTGAATGTTTTTTAAATACCATACCATTTTCTATTAATTATTATAAAAAAGGTAATTATTATACAATATGATAAGCGCACGTATTTTTGAAAATCGACCCCACATCTAAAAAATTAAAACCGGTTTTAAACCAAAACCTTGGCTAATAATTAAAAAAAACAGTTAAGGGGGTTTCTTCTACTATCATAAGCTTTTAGATTTTGACGGTCCCCATCGATTTGAGACTTTAGTGTAATATATTGTATACAAACAATGAAATACTTAAAATTCAAGGATCAACTATTGTGGGATTCACTGAAAACTATATATTTATTTTTATTGCAACAACTATAATTGTTTTAAAAATAATATTTTAATCTAATATAGACATCGATAATAACAAATTGTTGAAACATTTCGTTGTGGTGTTTTACACTCAAAGAAATTTACACCCTAACTACACATATTTTTGTAACATAAATATAAATGTAATTTCTTAACTAAATTTTAGTATTTTCACACATGCTATAGCCCCCGGAAGCGTTTTATTATTAAAAGCGGTAAACATGATCATCCTTCTATTTCTTGTTAATATTTCTAATCTTTCCTTCCGACATCCTTCTGCAATATGTCAAACTGTTCAAATGTATGTGTGTGTGTTTATATATTTTTTCAATAAATGTGCATAATCTATACATGACAAGCCATTGAGGGATTGGATTCCATAGCCTTCGGTTATTTTTTCTTAGCAAAATGCCAAAAGGGATAAGTGCAGCATGGGCTGCTACTGGCTAACAATTTTTGTTTCAAAATAAGAACACACAACCAAACAACAGCTCGAACCTTTACTCAGCAGTGGTTGCAAATCGAAATATGTAGGAAGTGGAAGAATCCAGTTTGTGGCAAATTTGTTGTTTAGCAAGAAAATCCTTGGAGGCTAAGGAAGATACGAATCACAGCAACGTATGTACATAGCAAGATTATATATTTGTGTAAATGTACGATGATTGGATGGAAATTGAATTTTATTTAAATTATATATTTGCCTTGTATTTTACGCTCGAATGATTGGTTTAGAGTGATACATCACTTAAGAATATTTATAACATGACTGTGTGTTATATAATCTGGAAAGCCGATATTGGGAATGAAACAGATTATTAAATTTGAAATAATTATCTAGGTTTGATTTCTATAGTAGGATAACCTCCTTAAATTCTTTATTATAATTGCAAATCTTTGGAATAGTTTGCGTTAAGTGTTAAGGTTCAGAATAACAAAATGAAGCATGATTTTTTATTCTGGTGAAAATTTATCAGCTTCAACAATGAGCATCAGTACATAATTGTAAAATTCTGTATTATTGTTGTTTTCTATCCACTGATAATCAACATGTCCAGTAAAAGTGGGTCGGTTTCAGTTCTGTTTTAATAGACTTTTCTTAACCATAACATTGAGATTATATCGTGGTAGATGTAAGGTGCTACTTGGATACAGTCCCCTGTAGCACATTACTGAAATTTCGGATGACAATGGAAGTCTTCAAGCTTTAAAAGACTCACAATTGGGGCACTGTTACACAGTTGAGAATTCGAAAACATGCAATTTTTTAGTTTTAGTCGCAAAAATATGTTCAAAGTAACACATTGAGTAAAGGTTTTGTGATTCAAAAAACAAAATTAAGCATAAAAATTCGCGAACCGGTTTTTATATTTCTTTATATAATGTCTAATCGCAGAATAGATGGTATAGAAGGGTGTTCAAAAGACTTTGAACAGTAATTTAGTTTGTCAGGTTTTTTTTTGCCAGTCGTCACTATACATATTCTACCAACATTCATTGATATTTAAAATGTTCGCATATATATTTGCATTTGTTCAACTGAAAAATTATACTTTAAAGGAATAACTTCAGAATTTAATTAATACCGGATTTCTTGAAGAGGTCTAACGTTTTCTACACTAATGCAGAAATGCTAATAAGTTGATGCCAGTGCATTAGATGTATGTGAGTGTGAATACATGCGGAAATAGAAAAGGAAAATTCCATTAAATAGTTTAGTTCATATCAGTTCATAATTTATAGACATCAGCTTCAAGGAAAGAAAATTCATTTAATATCTATATCTGTCTTTACATAATATATTGGGGTGGGACGAAATACATGGTTTTTCAAAAATTATTATTGTTGAAATTAAAATTGTCCACGATCGCAGAGTGCCTAGAACATACATGTGAATAGATTTGTCTTAGAGAAGATGAGCACTTGTAATAAAGTTCTCAATAAGCAAACACGGATTTTCTTTAATCAGCTACTGCAAACACATACAAGAAAATCCTTCAGCTATTATATATTTTACAATTGCTATATAATTAACTCCATAATTATTGATTAAAATAAAGTCATTACTACAAAGAACTAAAATATGAGTTAAAAAAAAAAAATGCAGATTTATGTAGAATACGAATATTCGGTTCAAATTTCTTAGAGCGTAATTGGATGATGTTATTGGTGTATTCATCACCATTCTTATCTTGTATTAGGGGTTACCCTAATACACGACACTACCAATGTTCACTTATCTTAGTCTTATGCGAATCCTTCGGTTTCTTGGTGCTAAACATCTCAGCGACATATCTGAGCTACTGGAATTGACTGACAACATCAAGTCACATTGTGATCAAGGACAAAGTTTACTGCTGAGAGTATGCAATAATGATATTAGCAGCGTGTAAACCATTTTGCAAAAAATTAAATTACCCCATAATGAATTTAATTCCCAGGTGATGTTGTGCAATTTCTCGGCGACAATTCTTTGGAATCTCCGCTGGAACTTAGGCAAGAGTAAGCGATGACATCAACTCTTAATACATACTCACAGACATGTATAGGTTTTTTTCTATTTATAGAATTGAAGACAACCAACACACACATACATACATACACACGTCAACTCATAGTTTCACGTATAACTCAATTTGTGTATAATATTTATTATGAATGTAGTGATTGCAAGGAAACATGTTAGGGTGTAAAGGATAGTTGCACAGACACTGGGAAACAATTACCTATTAATATCAGCATCAATGTGGGTTAAAAAAAAACATTTTGAAAACTACTCTCTGACTGTCTGATTGATGACTTTGAGTTCAATTAAAAAACATACTGTACTATCAGAAGTATGTAAAATAAGTTTTGTATTTGAAAAATATTTAAGAAAATTATATAAAATATTGCGAAAAATAAATAAATGGCTAATAAAAAATGTTACTTTTGTCGTTCGCATTGAAAACATATATAAAATCAACGAAATCTTTTGAACTTCAAGATCTTACTTGTTTTCTAACTCGAATTGTGGTCGAATTTAGGGATTTTTGTCAAAAATTAAATTTCATATATCATATATATAAGCCAGACATGAACTCTTTTGAATGCATTGTAATTTTTGGAATCGGACGTTTCAGTGATCATACCCTGTCGAAAAAATGGTTTTTCGATAATTACAAAAACAACTACAAAAGAACAACAAAATTATGTCAATTCATTTTGATCCTTTAAATCCACAAGTGCTAATATACAAAGTTGTAAGTCTTCAATGTAATGCACGTCCATTAGTCAGCCGCTGGAAAATCATAAAAATAAATAAATCGATAATGGCGGAGTACCTTTAAATAAGATACCTAAAATTACTTCTTTGTAATTTATATGACTATATGTTTTTTTTTACACCCTACACAAGGATATTATAGCTTTGTGTGGTCCTATATGTGCCCATCTTTCCCTCTGTCAATAATAATTTGTAAACACGGTTAAGGGCCAATCGATACACAATTTTGAATGTGGGAGTTGTGGCCAACAAGTCCCCTATTGCTATTTGTAATACTCGGTTACTATTTAGGGGATAAAATGGACCAAATACTTTATTATTGTCTGTTTTCCTGGTCGCTTTAGAGGACACAATTATAACCCGAATCACGAAATCGATAGTTTAGTAGTATGGTAGGTCCCTCCCGAGTGTACTGCTTCGCTTACTGGAGCCTTTTATATAAAAACTGTCGTAGCTAAAATATGTTCTTAACCCTTTATGGTCTAATTTTGCCCACAGGCAACAAAATGTTTCAGAGGTTATATTTAATACGAAGCAAGTAAATGTATATTTATTACATATGTTAAGAGCTCATTATGGACGACCCATATCAAAAAAAAAAAAATAAAAAAAAAAAAAAAAAAAAAATAAAATTGTTGGTCCAGTTATATGCTTTTCAATACATAGATGAGTGCAAAGATATGTAGCAAATTGTGTATACAGTCGAAAATATTTAAATCGCTTCGTATTCGAAATGTACGAATTGTACCCTCAAAATTGTTGTTGAGTCTTGTAATAAAGAACTTAAAAAAATAGTAGTGATTTTTTCGTCGATATTGCATTTTGTTTTGTTGATATTGGACTTTTATTTTTCGGAAAGAAGGTACAGTATCTCCCGAATGCAAGGATGTAGCTACGTCAAATTTTGTCATATCCTATTTAGGATAGTTACATTAAATCTGTACACAGAAAATAATTCTATCGTCGCGGGTAAAAATTCGGGCCACAGAGGGTTAAATATGCTTTTAAATTAAATACTAATTATTATTACTGTTCTAAATATCCAACATTTGATCAACTAAATAACGATAGACAGTCGTTTGTTATTACCAATAGTGATTTACCATAATGTTTAATTTTTATTTGTATTCTGATATTTCGATTTAAATTTCTCAAAAGTCTTCTACGAAGAAATAATGTTTTAAATATTATTTCATACTATTTAGATTATCTTCTGCAGAGATGTTTTCGCAAATTTAAACAAAATAAAATTTCAAATACAAATACATTAAAGAAATATGTCACAAAGATGACATTACCCAATTTATAAACAGACATTCTAAAACACAAATAGACTCACTGAGGAACAAATCTTAAACATGTATAAAAATTAAACAATTTTATTTTTTTCATTTTATGTCATAATCAAAACAGCATGACAATACAAAATGTAGACTAAGTGCCCCACCCACCCACATCGCACAGAAAGGAAAAACAATGACAGTGTCATTTAAATGACCTCATACTTGAACTCGTCCTCAATATGCATGCCATCACTTCGTTTCGTATATCCAGCAACTCTAACATAGTTTTTGTTTTTTTTTATTCGCAGTGGTAATCGTAACATTTCAGTGATTGCTGCTGCTTCTGTTGCTGTTCACTGCTCGTAACTATATTTTGTGGCAAGCAACGATATAAGTCAGTCTGTGGTGACGGCGGTGGCAAATGCAATTCCACCAGCAGCATAGTGCACAACTACAGTAGGGCAGCGAATGCGGGCGTACATACATATGAACAATTTATACATATGTGTTGTGTGTAGTGTCAACCGCATTGTCGAACGAAGAAAAAGGAAGAGTAGCAAAATCTGAGCTAACCAAAGCAATCGAGCAAACATTTATCCATCAGACGAGGAATTATAGATGTATGTGTGCAACGTTTTTTTATTCCGAATATGTGTGTCTGTCGATTGGATTCGGTTGTACAGTATTCGGTTTGTATTGTGGATCATTGCGAAAGAAGTCTATAATAGTTATCAGAAAAAAATATTCTTTGGATTTGCTTTGGGAACATGGTCCTATGAACTGTAAAAAGTCTTAAAATTTGCAATGGACAAAGCTTAAGATATATCATCATATATTCATCATTTGTAGCTCAATAAAGATTGAATTAAAAAAATCGTTTCTCGTGGTCCCTTGGAACCGATTTAAATACTAAAAATCCAAATGCTATCACCAAAATCTTAGTTTTGTCTAAAGGTATTTATTCCGAAAACAAGTCCATACACTGCACATTTACATAGCTTAGGAATTTCATCAGTTATGATATAATCGAATAATTTGATGGCCATACAAACAGAACACAGAAGTTTGTCACATCTTCGGTCTGACAATTCTGTTGTCAGAAAGGATGTACATAAGCGATAATGTAGATATATGATTGTGTAAAAGATGACACTGTCGAAAGTGCTTGCGAATACGGTGATGATGGCGATAATGATGATGCTTGTGGCAATGTCATCCGTTGCAATTTTATTACCACTGACTCGTTTTTTTTTTTTTTTGCTAAAATTAGTCAATTTTGATGGAAATTTACACATAACGTCATTTTGAAATTATCACTTTATACATAAGCATGTGGGTGTTGGTGTATGAGTGTGTGTACGTTAAAGTCGAGGAATGAATTCTTCATATCAGCCTGCCAGTCAAGAAATAAGGGAATCGGAAGGAAATTCTTAAATGCATTTTACAAGAATTGCCATAAATGTTTATGAGCAACTCTTGACTCAATAACGAGTAAAACTGACAACACACTTCATAATGATTTTGTAATAAGTCACTTCAAGTCACAATCATCGTCGGGTGGCTCAAAGGATTCTAAGAAGTGTAAAGTATGATTTTGTGTTGCAACGATTGTAAAGATTAGTTCATAAGAAAAACTTCAAATGTTATGCTTTTGACATCATTGGGTGTCAAGGAGTTAGTGGTGAGTAATTTTAATTGAGAATCCGATTCAGAGAATTTACAACTCGTTGGAGCTTCAAGGAACAGAACCAGACAATAGGTCTTCACAATTTTTTGTACTGAATTTAGTAGCATCTGTCATCAAGGGGCAATTCTTAAATATAAAAAATATTTGTCTTCACAGGTAAAATAGAAATGGTCACTTTGGTAATAAATTCTTTTCTTAAAAAAAAAACAATTTTATTTTTAACAACACTTAGACGTTCAGATGAAATATAGCAGAGTAACAATAACCTCAAAACTAAAATCCAGTCATAGCAGCATAGACGAGGGCGGTTCAAAAACTTCTTAGCCCATCAAGAGAACAGTTTGTTTTATTTTTCAATATAGTATCCTGAAACATCAATACACTTAGTCCAACGGTTTTCTTGCAATTCTATCCCTTGATTAACTTGTCAGCAAGGATTTTTTTTAGATTTTGGAAAATGTAATAGCCATTGGGAGCTAAATCAGGAGAATAAGGTGGATGGTCAAGCAAGTCGTACTTAAATTCGTTGATTTTAGCCATTGTTAACACAATTTTGTGCGTTGTGCGTCTTGATGAAAAAATATTGTTTGTGGTGTAAGGCAGGACGAATTTGTACATTTAATTCATCCAAACGGTTGCAATAGTACTCTCAACTTATTTTTTACCCTTTTGCAGGTAGTTAATCAATAAAATACTTTGGAGTCCCAAAAATCGTTACATATATATATATATAAATACTATAAATTGAACCTGCCGAAGACAAGAAATCCTACATAGCAAACACATATAGTCGATATGGGTGGAATTATATTATATTATTCGTCCCAAAATTAATTTTTAAGAAATTCACGCTTGAATTTTTTGAAAAGATGACCATTGAAATATATACATATAAAATTACTACTTTGAGGAGTTACAAACGGAATGATAAACTTTAAATTAACTCCATCATATACACTATACGAATAAACGTAGTAGGTAGATAATATTGTGTTTTACAAAGTTGCACAACGACACACCACAATTTTTCGTTTGAGTGCAACAATACACTTGTATGAAGACAACATGTTTGTTGATTAACATTGTATCAAACATGCTCGAGAAGCCGCATATGTATGTTTACGAAGTATTTGATTTGAAAATGTCTGTCAAACTTATTTCCGCCCCTCGATATCTTTTTTTGTTATATCAAAAATTTAAGACTGGCTGTTGGCGAAATACTTCCCGAACATTGTCAGATGTCAGTCATTCAGTCAGATAGACCGTTGCCATTTTTTTCTCTTGGAGTTTAGTTGGGGTTTGTACTCAATTTTCCTTTTAGCAGTCTTGTCGCATTTATTTGGTGCGAAAGTATTTGTTGTTGTTGTTGTACCGTAAATGAGATTGACTTTTTGTTTCGCCATTGTTTGTAACTGTCATTTTTGACACTTTTACCTTTCGGCTGTAATGGCTTTATCTTTACGCATGGAATATCAAATGTATGTTTGTAGTTGTTGTTGCTTCTTGTTTTCCTTTTACTGTTCGGACATCACGTGCCAAATCAATACAGAATCATTTAAGTAGTGATGAAGGAAAGCCACAAGGACCCCTTCGAATGACAGTGCAATGGTGTTCTCTTCTAAAGAGGTTAACATAGCTTGTGTGAGGACGGCTAAAATTGCTTTACAGAATAAAAAAAAATCACAAAGAGTTATTATCAGAAATCTGCACGATTCATTGAGAAATGACACAATTCTAGTCTGATGAAAGGATTTTTTCATTCTTCAAGCATTCGAATCAACATGGAATATAATTTTAGACTTCCATAGCTTTCACTTTTGCCATACATTCTCTTGACCTTCGGCTATAATCTATGGTCGTTTTATGTAACATTTTAAAATCGATTTTGTACATCCACATCATTGCAAGCGAGAAGGTTATTCGGAATAAAATATTGCTTGCTTCGTCCTAATTTTGTGGTTGATAGACGCCTCCCTTTTTATTTATTCCTAACAATTTCGTGTTGCTGCTGTTGCCGCGCAATGAATTCTATGGCGATGAATTTTGTATTATATTCTAATTGCCAAATCTTCTGGAAGACTAAGCAAATACAGAGGATTGAAAAGCCCTGAATGTTTCCACAATAAAAATGAAAATTCTAGTTTACTTTTAGGATGTGGGATTACGTTTGCATTTTGCCTTAAATTTGGGCCTGTTTGGCACCGTTTGTTTATGTCCTACATAATGTATGGGAAGGGAAGTGCAACAGATAAAATATCGAAATAACATAAAATTAATTTTTATTATTCTGCTCAAAACTGAGTCACTGGCACCCATCTTAACTTTGTAATAACACGAAACGACAATACGTTATTAAACTTTGAAGTAACTATTTCAATCATTTTTGCTTGGATTGAGTTTATTATAAAGAATAAAATATTAAAACGTAAATTTGTATTATTATTTTTATTTTAACAAAATTGTAAACAGCCATGTTCGATACTAACATTATATTGAATATATTGGCCGTGGATTTCACAGGAATTGTGAATGTTTCTGTTTTTCTTTTCCACTTAAGAAATGCCAATTGTTTATATTTTAATGTGAACTACCAAGCAACAACAACAACTATACATTGTACTAATAATTATTTCTTTCAACGCAATGTACAATAAATATTAGCTTACTCTTGGAATCCATCAAAATCCTTTGAATATTTATAACAATTCTACAAATTGATGAACTGGCGAAGTTACAAGTGGATACTATTTTCAAAACAAGAGAAAGTCATTTACCAACTATTCAAGTATTTCAATTAATTCCGAGCCACCAAAAACGTACAACAACTAAAACTGTGGAATATCTTTCGGTACTTGAAGTCTTACTTTGATGTGTAAAGTGTGTTTGTAAAAGTTTTTTGTGTGACATTATTCCTTCGGAAGAGGTCATTTCCGTTTGTGTAGATGTCAAAGGCGTACCGAATGCATAGAAAAGAAGACAAAGAGATGCTCAATACAATAGCGGGGTATTTGAAAAGTCTTGTGGAGAAACCGGCAACTAGAAAAAGTTTCACTGACTTCGGAGTGCTAAAAATGGGAAATATTATTCAAATGTCCTTGTCATGTTTGAAAAATTTTAGGTATTCAATTTTTGAAGCTATTTATGTATCGATTAACTCAGTAAGGCTAGATTTAAGATTCTACGTCAATATATTTTTGTATTAAAAAAAAAAATATTTTTTTCAATGTGGATGTATTTTTGGTTTGTTATAGGTTAAAGGTCTTCACCAGTGTTGTGTCGGAATAAACATCTAAAATTTCGTATTTAAGATCATATAAAGACACAGAGTTTAGAAAAAAAAACAATTTTTTATTTTAACCCTCGGACAGTTTTGTCTGTCTTTCAGCAAAAACAAAAACATCAATTGTAACGGTACAAGAGAAAGAGTAATTTTAAATGTCGAATATATTCGAGAAAAACGCTGTAAGGGTTAACACTTTTAGTACTAGATGTAGCACTCCATAAACTTGTTTAGCACCAACAAAAGTGACCAAGCACTTTTAATTTGTTGTACGTTTTTTTTTTCATTATCATCACAAAAAATTTTCATCTTTTGATTTTTGAATTTTGCAGCAATGAAGTCAGACGGGGTCAATTTTCTGCGAAACTAATTGTCGTGTTGTTTTTTTTGTCTCTTATAGGTCGCCCATGATCAAAACACGCTTTCCATGCCTTTTCGTTGGCGGTATCGTCATGAGCGACTACATAAAGTGACAAAGTTGATTTTGTCATGGTTCTTTTCATCCCTTAAATAACATCCGATCACCACCAAAAATTATAGATGTTGCACTTCATCATAACTGGATCTTAATGCAAAATTGCATAGCTATTCTAGTGTTGTTAGACCCCAATACTATTTTTTTAATCTTGTAAATATGTATAGTTATCACATTCGATCTCTGACAAAAGTCATGGTCCATTTGACCCGCTCAATATGCTTATCGTATAGCGTTTCCAATGTAAATATTGGTCTAAATATTGACCGATTTCGGCAAACACAATACTAGTCTTCTTTGGCTAGAACCGGATATACAAAATTTTGTGACGAATGGTTTATATCTGGGACTGTTACTTTATTTACAAATGGACATGCGGACGGACACACTTATTTAGATCGACTCGGCTAGTCGAGATCCGTGTACTAAAAGATCTAGGACCAATATTTCGTTACAAACTCTTGAGCCAAAAAAACTTATAATACCCTCACAACATAGCTGTTAATTTCAATTCACATATTCGTATTTAAGTATAAAAACATATTTCACAAACTATAGATCTCATTGTAAAGTGTATAATTTGTTGTATACATTTTAAACACATTTTCTGGCACTTTTCTAAACTTTTTAGCATTTTTAAAACAAATTCTATCATTTGTTCTCAATCGAGTTTGGGCAACACTGGTGCTTGCAGTTTCTATTCTGAAACATATTTTGAAATAAGTGCGACAGTTACTTTTCCAAATCTGTATAGTAGAATGATGCCGACACTATGAAATCCTACACAAAACCCTGGTCATGACAATTTCCCAATGAACACAAATCTTTATTTAAAATGTGTGTATCGGTAATAGAAAATATTGTGTCAATTTTTAAACACATGGCTCTGGCAAAAGTATTAACCATGGAATTATATTACTGATTAACTTTTAAACAAATGTAAACAACGGAGAAACGCATTAAATATTGTGTCATATATAATTGACAATGGTATGCAGACAGCGTTAGAAAATATTCCCAACCGTACATACAACCCTTTTATCAAGGCAACCATTGCATGGAAATGGAGGGCAAATGTCTTTGATTGACAGTGTATGTGTGACCATTTACGTTGAGATTTATATGCCTTGGGGAAGGTGTGGGAGCGCGGTCGGTGGATAGGTATACAAATGCAAAAGTGTCTAGCGGGTTATTGGGGTTCAATTTGTCTTTCGCTTGGTCGAGGTTTCTACAATGTGCCGTTAAAAAGCCTCCGTTACGTTGTGACAGCAGAAAACAATAATAGCTTAAAAGAAAAGCAACTAACACAAAACAACGAGAAAATGGAAATGTTGATTACTACTAAACAGAAAAAAATCGATTGATTGTTGTTTTCATGGCTAACTAACCGTCTGCCCCCAAAATGGACACAGAACAAATCTGGCCACTCGTATGGAAAATTCAATACAGTTCACAAGAACTATGTAGATATCTTCCAAATAGACTGCCAAAATATTTATTGAACTATTTGTCTAGTGGACTGTCAGACGAAGGCAACTGACCGGCAAATAATGTTAAATTATGAATGAACCAACAACAAAACAAACCTAATGGATTGGTAGGCTGAATACCATTTCAATAACACTTTAATAAATTAAAATATATTTCGGCTTAGGATTTTTATCGGAAAGGTAAACGTCATGACACATACGGCCAATACCCATTAATTGATTTTATTATTTATTGCACGAGTAAAGCTAGATATAGAACTTTGTTCTTGATATTTTATACACTGTTATGTTTTTGTTGTTTCTAGAAAATCTAATAAACATTATGACGTTTATTGTTTTTCTTTTTCAGGTGACAACATGAATAAGGGAGTCTACAACTAGCAACTTATTTCAAGAAAGGTATGTATATGATATGAGTTGATATCTATAAAACACAGTTATCTGAAATCATATATAGCTCTAGAGAAGAGCTTCAAATTTCATTGTAATTAAAAATATCAAATAATTAAAAATACAAATTGTTTTGCTTTCATTTAAATTAAGACGTCGTAGTGTGAAGTTCAACCGAAATTATAACAAGTCTTCTTGGGCATATGACCATTAATTTGGCCCTCAAATATCTGATAATATATCGTTGAATGCTGACAAATAAAATGCTTCTTCCAATGTTTAATATAATTTTATTTCGTAGTTTTATATTCGGGTAATCGGTGGTATTTAAATCTTTAAAACATGATTATGATTTTCATTAAATGCTAGTGACATTTTACAATCTAGTATCTAAAATCCAAGTTTTATGTAAAGACTACATAAATTACTCAATTTCAACATTCCGCAATCTTTTTTTATGATTAATGTATCAAGCACAGAATTATATTTGCATACCAACTACTGGGTTTGAAAATTAATTAATGATTTCTGAGCGTTCGACGGGGTACAGCGTGATTATATTGTCAACCCGCCATGTTCAATTAATAAATTATTACATTACACTAACTGATTAAGTTGTCATTAACTCGTCATTAGTGAACAAATTATGTGCTATTGCTTTAATCTATCGTATTAGAAGAAGCTTATAATAAAAATATCAATTTAACAAGAAAATAAATTTTATTGATTCAGTCTTTGCGGGACTGTGATAAATTCCAATTCTAAAGTAAGATTTATAGTTCATCGAAAATATTTCATTTGTTATTCTAACACTTTGTTTATTTCCAATTACTATAAAATATGTTTGCAAAGGGAAAGCAATAACAATTCGTATGTTCTGAATACAAACCCACAGTGTTTATGAAAACATAATGAAATTAAATAAGCTGATATTTATTAAGCAACAATGTCTTCCGTATTTGGTTTGTGTTTCTTTTGCGCCTTTTTTCTATCTTTACTAGTTTTTTAACTTTGCACTGATGCAAAAAACAATGCAGAGGAATTATTAATTGAATTATGTAAATATTGATTAAAAGATTGCCACCGAAATTTTGAAACTACTGAAATCTGTATGTAACTAAAAAACTAACAACTGACTGTCAACATTATACCATTTTAATACTAATCTAAACTTCAATTTAAAAGTAGAGTCGATTTAGAAGATATAGGCAGAATATAGACATGTTCCGAAGTAACTAAGAATGTTCAGCAAATCCATTCATTAGTAAATGCATTGAGAAATAATACAGTTGTAATAGTTTCAAAAATATGTTCTGCCTATAACATAATCTTAATATTCTAATTAATGTTTTGTATTGGCCGTTACATATTCAGGAAGAGATAAATATATTACGTTTTAAAATATAGCGTACTTTAAATGATTCCAAAATCAGTTGTATAAATGATTAAACAACTTATTTTGCTGGGTCTCAGTAAATGAAAACCGAATGATTCATATTAAAATCAGTTTTTGATATTGGGGCGTATGAGTGTTAAAATAATCAATAATTACAGCTCATCATACGCACTGATGTACGCACATTTGCTTGTATAACAAAATGTAATGAAAATGCTTATTTAATTAATATTGTACATAAGTTTGTTTATTTATTCTGTATCAATGTAATATGCCATCAACTTTTCACTTTTATGACTACCAGCCAACACATTAAAATGCAAAGACAACAATCACCCGCTCCCCCCAAAGTTATCATAGAAGTTAATTTTATTCAATATCCTTGCTGATTATCATCATTATCGTTCTCCACCGCCTGCCTCTCTTTCATCAGCAACATTTTTGTCAATGCTATCAATGTCAGTCATTCCGCCATCCAGCCACTCCGTCAACTAGCCGCATTTGCTGTTAACGTCAAATAATTCTATATTCAACGGTCGTTTACAGTTTGTCGTTATTTGTTCTTATGCGATACACACAGTGTCGGCATATTTTGGAGATAAACCCAAAACCGAAATACTTTTAAGACCACATAAATAATATTTTTTCAGATATCCGTTTCGAAATTCAAGCAGAGATGTGAAACTGAAATTGAAAGTTTTTGTGTGTGTGTGTTGAATAATAGTAATCATGTCGATAAAGTGTTGCGAAATTGTAAACATATTTTTATGCCTGATGACGAAACTTTAATAATTTGTGCAAAATGTTCGGAAATTGTTATAGCAATGATAATGAATAACAAATATTTAATACAACTGTTGTTAAAAAGAAATTTTGTATTCATATGTTAATCTAATTGATATTCATTCCACAGTTTTTGGGTCGTTTTTTGGAACTCTTAAACTTAATAACTATACATGCCTATTACCATAATAACTATACATGCCTATTTGAGTTCCGCAAGAATATATAGTTATGATTTATCAGGAAATTTAAGAATTAATTTTTAAGAATGTTTTCTGAGTAAATTGAAACCACTATCATGTAAACATGTGTTTACATATCTCAATAAAATACTTTTATGTTTAATTATAATAAACTGAAGCAATCTGGTATGTTCTGGAACTAACGCTGTGTTTTCAACATTTATAAAATAAATTGTATTCTTTCTTAACATTGTTTCTGTTAATTTCGATATTTTTGGCGACAATTAGGGCTACAGACGATAGCCCTATCATATTTGTGTCAAGTGAGAAATTGTTTAAAAAAAAAGGAAACCGAAACCTTAATATCTACTTAAAATTTGTCTTCAATTGCATTTTTTCCTAATTTTGTAATTTTAAACAAACTAAAGGTGTGACTAATTTAATAGTCACATTGTAATATTTTTCACAAAGGGCCAACTTCTGAAACCCTTAATATTTATATTAATTACAGATGTAGCGCAACTATCGCCTATATAGAGTATCTATCTCAATATGTACAAAATGGATAATCCTCCTAATTCTAGGTGTACTGGTGTAAATTATGTTTAGTGCATCTTTTCGTTCGTAACATCCTGGCCTAAATTTTGCAGTTCTAACAGTCGTTCATAAAATATTTTTAAATTGAATTATTGTAGATTTATTTCCTAGTCATGTATCGTAAAATTATACCGTTCTTATTAAAAATAGTCAGACATAATCCTAGTTTTTCACTATGCGATAGGGCAGGGAAGACTATAGTTATATTCATACACTTCCGAACTTTATTTACGATATAAATTTATCATCCACACCCTGTAATGCTAAATCCAAAAATAGGAAGCGTTAATCGTGGTTGTTGACGGACAGAGAAGAGGTTTATAAAATTTTAATTTAATCTACCGCCTACCTACTATCGAAGCAAAATAGTGCTTATCAGCATTACAACACAATGATTTATAAATGCTTAGGCTGAAATCCACTTTTTAATTCAATTTTTTACGATGCCACAGAAAACAACTTATTAAACCGCTAACTTGCTGCGGTAGCTGCTGGTTAAACGTGTAAACACAGCCAGGTGAGATGGCTGCTGGCAGGATATGCTGTTCAACGGATGTACGCACGACATTTAAACGTTTGCGTTGTGCCGTTAAATTGCTCTGAGGCTGTTCCTTTGCCAAGTCGTAGACAATTTATGAAGAATATGCTAATGAATGTTAAGTATTTCCATCTCTTTTTGCATAATTGAAACGAATGGCACACAGACATTGTGGAGGGGGGAAACAATTTCGAATTTTTTTATGTGATTCTTAATGGGTGACAAGAATGGCAAATGAAATATTGCAAAGTGGAAATTGCATGCCGTAACATTCATTGCATTCCAGCAAACGACCTTAGAAAATATGTGAATATTAACACGGAATATCTGAGGCAGTGAATAAAGAATAAAAAGATGATAAAATGTGAATATGTTTTTGTTTTGCAAAACAAATGGCCAAACAATTTGTAGACAAAATTTATGTTAGGTTTGACTTGAAAAATATTATTATTTTTTGGCTGTACCACGGCATTGTAAATTTGTTTTTGTTTGAAATTATTTATGAAAAATTTTAGTAAAAAAATGTGCTGATACTAATAGAATATGATATGCCATCAAAATTTCTAAAATAAAAACAAATATTTGTAGCGCCGCGAAATATAGTTCCTAGACCCTCCCTGTAGTATACCGATTATATCTCGACTAGGCCACAGTTATTTACTAATCGCCACGAAATTTTGCATATAAAACGAGTTCTGCCCAAAGAAGACCCCTATTGCAAACTTCATGTCGCTCTAGGGGCCACAGTTATGACCCGAACCTAACGAAATTTTAGACAGAGTATGGGGTATGACCATGAATTACAGTTTTGGTGGAGATCGGTTAATATTTAGCGTGTCAAATGGTCCAGACTTCTGTGAGATCAATTAGCATTACAAAGTATTTTAGTCCATGTTTTCAAGTATATCCCTACAAAGTTCACACGTTAAAATCCCACTTTCAAACACGAATTTCTGTTAATTGTTCGGACATACGTCCAAGAAGTTGATAGTATATTCAAAATGAGTGGTTGACTTTTAAATTGATACAAATTACATTGTTGTATGCAATCGGATGTGTGAGTTATATTAAGATATTTACCAGAGTATACGTATTGTGATGTGGTTAGTATTACCATTGCTCCACGAAAAAAATCTGTAAATATGCCACAGTAAGAAAGAGTAGCTGTTGCCTTCTAATCGATTAAGAGAGAATATAGATCTGCAGAAAATTAAAGTTCCGTGGTAGTTGTGTAGGGTATCATATGGTCGGCCCCGTCTTACTATTCCGCTCCGTGCACAGGTTGTTATTAATTATTATTGGCAAACGAGATACTGATACTACCATTGTTTTACTCAAAAAATTAAAGAATATATAAAAACTATTTTATGCCACAAATCCTATCCTATCTGCCGCCTATTTACTTATTTTTTATTCCTCTTAACAAATTTTTATGGTTACCTACATGCCTAGTACCGAAAGATCTATAAACATTTCATACTCACGGTGTCCGTGAGCAAATGCCAACCACGAACTAAACATATGTTTATCTTCTTTACATACAGACATGCAAAAACGTAATTTTGTGTTGGCGTTAAATATGTACTGAAAATGGTTTATATATTTGAAAATTATGCAGGTTTATCTCATGATTTGCTCGCTTCTAAGGAAGCACGCAAGATTTGGGCGCACGTGCGTACCTCAAGATAAGTTTGGAAATATTTTTTCATCATAACATGATTGAGATGGATAATATTTCTTATTAATATTCCAGAAATCTTATTAATGAATATGGTTTTAGTTTGGTATTTCTTTGGTACTGTGGTTACAAATATACAACAGGCATAAACAAATTGAATAGGAGAAATTAGCAACAAGCAACAGAAATTCATGTTTGAAAGTAGGATTTTAACGTGTGAACTTTGTAGGGATATACTTGAAAACATGGACTAAAATGTAATGCTAAAATATGATCACTTCGGTTGGAGAATGACAATTAATTTGATTAAAAATTTTGGATTATTCAGTATTCGTATTTTTTTTAATTTGGTTTGTAATTTTTGAATACTTCGAGAGGCTGCAAAAGGATATATTAACATAAAAAAAGATTATTTGTAATTTGTTGTGTTTTCAGTATCAAACTCGTTAAAAAATTCGTTTTTTAAAACTCCTTTTCAAACTTCATATCTTTTTTATCAGCTATGGTTCTATGTGAATAAAGGGTGCCAATTCATAAAGATTTGTTATAAAAACTACGTTACATCTTCTTCATCTGCTTTGTTACAGTAATCGATAACGCCGCTTTTATATTTCAAGAGTCTAAATCATCATGTCCTTTATGGTTTATTTATTACAAAAAACACGAATTTTCTTTGTTTTTTTCTCTATCTACTTCTATAAGTTCTATGAAAATGACTGTGCTCAGAAACCATGAATTATTTTTGTGTTTTTTTTTTGTTGTGCTATACACGCTCTTCGCTAATACATAAACCCAACGGAACGTTTAAAGCTAACTAAAATCGAAATTTTTTGTCAGTGTGTGAATGTGCGAAGAAATATCTTAAAGCACTTTTAGTTGAATCGCTTTAACTTTAAATTTTCCAATGATTTCCTAGTGCCAAGCACATAATACATTTTTAGGGGGAGAGGAATATAAATATTTTTACATCATCCACTAAGCAACCATCATGAGCAGGCATAAGGAACTCAACCGCAAATGGGCTGGGGTGGTGATTGTTATGGGTAGACACGATAACAGTTTTGGATTTCTGTGAAGAAAAAACGCCAAAGAGGAAGGGTATATCCATTGTTATTCGAGCCCTTGTTTGGTATTAATTTTCCATTTTCCAAATGTCGGAAGAAGTAGTCTACTTTTTTATTGGAAACATATCTTTAATCATATTGACATTTAAGATTAGCTGGAAAGCCATTTGTATTTATAGATTTATGTAACTTTAATAATAAACCTATTTGAAATTGGTCGAATTGAATTATATTAGTGTGTATTATTTGATGTGTAAAATAAAATTAATTTATAGTTGTTTTGCCCTTTGACGTGAATACCGCCATAAATTAATATTTTGTGGAGATAGTATTGCGTGCAGCTAATTGCCAAAGTTTTTCCTAGATTAAATAGTTACGTTATTCCGCATGCTATTTAAATTTTGGACTTTAGCAGGCCACACAACCTGTAGGCGGAAGTGAAGAAAACATTTTTATTTTATTTGAAAATACATATATTAAAATTAGAAATGGAAAACCACACCTTAGATCTCCGCCCAAAGGCGTGGTATTATTCTTAAACCCCTCTCAAACTCATGGTTTAATTCTTAAGCTCCATCCAAACACTTGGTTTAATGCTTGGTTGGTTTAAGCTCAAACTAAAAGCGTGGTTTAATGCTTAAGCTCCATCCAAAAGCGTGTTGAATTGTTGGCCCGCCCAAAGTGATTCTTTAGTTTTTAATTTCCGCCCATTGCTGTGATTTCTTCCAAAACTATGTTTAAAATTCACCCATAGAGGTAGTTTTCTGAAAACTTTATTTATGTTCCGCCCATGGTCGAGTTCCTAGTTATAAGCTATAGTACCATAGTAGATTATGAATATACAGTAAATAACAATATCGCAAAGTATTATTAAATTAGACCGTTTGCACGTTAAAACCTTGGTATTAGCGTTACAATTCATCTGAAGTTACCAGAAACACAATAATTTCACGCATCTATTACAAACACACTGCAAGTTATGTTTATATGGAGCTACATAAAGTACCAGGTAAATTTATATATATATGCATGCCTGTGGCGATATTTTATGTTAACTATTTTGATTGTTCTTGACAATGAGGAAAGACATTTCAATTCCTAAATATAAATTCATAAATAATATCGTCCATATTCTACTTTTGTAATGAATGTTACATTGTAAATCAGACGCCAGTTAATTGTTTTAATTACGTGTCCATTCTAAAGTTGATATTTGTTAATAAAAAAACTGTTATACATAGAAATTTACACGCATTATATGTGTATGTACACACTGAATATCCTTAGTTTTGAAATAAAAATGCAAAAAAGTACTCCAAAGCAATCGAGAGCTGAACAAAAATATTTACTGCATATAATGTTTTAATTATGTGACCACCACGGAATGTTTACAAAAATAAGCTGTAATTTAGGAACCAATGTGCACATACATGAATGTGCACGCATTCCACAGAAACCCAATTACAAACACAATTCAATTACAAACACAAGACATTTCAATTCCTGAATAGATATTAATAAATAATATATTACTTTCCATCTTCTTCTTTTTTAATTAAATTCATAAAAAGAAAATGTGTGTATATAAATCGATGTTGTACATATTGTAAATTAGATGCCATTTTATTTAACCCTATAATGTCTTGGTCAGATAAAGCAAACTCTAATCCTAATACAATATGTTTCACACAATTTCCCAACAAATTTGACAACCCAAAGTGACCCCTATCTCCTAGGGTCATTGGAAGGGTTTCGTTGCCGCAACAATTGTAGCAAATATTTACAACAAACAATTTGTCTGAATTAGGATTACAGCAATTTGTTACTGTGGTTGTCCTCTGGCCATAATCGTATTTTCCTTCCTGTGCTCATTGACTATCCTCTTCAGAAATTTGTGGTTCCATCTGTCCACTTGTATGTACGACTGTGTAGATTCAGACATACTGATGTTTATAGTAAATTTATTTACAGCACAGCTGCAGAATGATATAGATAACACACATACAAACAAACGGACACACACACATAGGGGCACATTAACAAATATGTAATTGGTTAACGCTAGGGAGTCATATGCTTTAGCATTAATTAGTCTAATTGCAAAAGTCAACTGGTCAAGTTGTTTGACCAACTTTGACTGCAAAATGGGCAGTAGTGGATATTCATTTGTTGAATGGGTGCAACTACTCACCCAGATTTTGAAGTGGGCAATAACAGCAAAACAAACAATTCTGCCCGCAGTACTGTTAAGGATTTCGTTAGTACTACATGTTGGCATATCGGCCAAAGTGCAATTGGTCCGTTGAGATTTGAGATTGATACTTTAGATTCAGTAGAAAAAATGTATTATCATTAGTACGTTACGATTGTATACGAAATAATATTAATAAAATAGTTGATATTATTACATATTTGTGTAGGTTGTGATTTAGACCCAAACAAATATCCAATCCGAAAAGGAAATATGTTAGTTAGTAAGACCCATTTAATAATATACGGACGAGTTAAGATGACATGAGATGCTAGAATATGGTACTGTACAAATTCAGTTACTTTTAAGGCACTTCAGTTTATGAACGAATAGGAGACAATACAATTCATTTTTAATTTGTCGGGGCAGTCGGTTGGTTTCTGTTTCGTAATATTCAATATAAGTTACTTGCAATCAAAAAATATAGAATTTCAAGAAGTTTTTTACTGCAGACATCTTCTAACTAACTAAATTACCAAATGATATTTATGGAAACAGTTCAACACCTACCGCATTACCATTCAACAATTTATTATTTCACTTATATAAAATGTTTCACTCATTTCATCAGTATTGATTCTTGTCTGTTTTTCTTTTAAGCACAGTAGAAATTTTCTCTTATAAAAAAGGAAATATATTGTATTTCAATTTGTCTGATGGTTTTCGCAAAGAAATACGTCTGCATTTACAAAAATACCTAAACATTATGTTTGTTATATGGTTAAGTGGCTTGGCATGTGAAATTTATTTGCCTGTATTTGGCACACCAAACCACATTGGTATCCAAAGAAACATGGAATTCAAATCAACGGAAAATGCGTTTAAACAAATGATATACGATAAACACACAGGAAGTACATTTGAGATAAGTACGTTGGATAATAATAGTAAATATAAAAAAAAATTAATTATTTCTTAAGCCATTTTCTATTAAGACATGAAGCCAAATCGCTACACACTTACATATACCTATTGATGACTGATATTGGTGACTCCAATATAGGAACCTATGGACAAAACTATCTACTGAATTCACTAAAAGATTAAGACAATATCAATATGTATACTTTTTACATTATTTTTTTAATTTTCTTACTCTATTTAAAATGTTGATGAATGAATTTAAAATCTTTTTTAAAAATTGCTTAATTCACGTGCTTGGTTAACATTCATTACAACCGAACTCAACACAAAAACATTTCTTGCTTTTCGCCAATGTGTTACAATCGGATATTTGTGTTTGGGTTTACGATTACATTTCTAAGCGTTGAACCAAATAAACCCCTTCCAATCCACACACAATTGTACTACCCAAACATATATTTCTTGGAAGTTTTCCCATTTGATTTCCATGTTAACTTCCGCACAATGAAAACATTGGCCGTCTATTTATCATTCCTACACCTCCAACCCCTAATCATGAATACATTGGAGCAAATCGTAGACTGTGTTACCGGTAACACCTGCTCCATCATGGCCAAAGAAAAAGAAAAAAATTAAATGGCGCCACCAACAATAGAAGGTGCCAAGCAAATACAAACAAGGGAAGGTGATTGAAAAAAACATAACGTATTTGTTTGTATGACTTGTTTGTCGATTGTTACTGGCTAAAACCAACAGATTTGTCTCACTTTGAATATTTGTGGCATCCTCTTGAAAATACTCACAGTTGGGTTTGTTGGTAATTTATCAAAATAAGTGTCCAATATTTATTTTGCTTTTTTACCTAACAACCGTTCTGGTTTATTGACAAGAAACACCACCTGTTGGCGATTAGCACTACATGCTAGCTGGCCTTAAAAGTAATATAGTGTATTTAAAATAGCTAACTGTGGCGAAAGGTTTTGCCAAATTTAAAAAGACGTTACATATTAAAATAAATACATATTTACATGACAAACAACATCTTTATATTCAATTCCAATTATAAAGCTTTTATAAGCTAAGGAAGCTTGAATTTAACAAAAAGTGAATAACATACAATTAAAGTAAATCTGGTAAAGAAAATAGAGCCTATAATATATTGAAAAAGCTTTTACCAGTTAACAATTTTGTAACCGGTTCTTGGATGAAGTAATCTGTTATATTGGTTTAAATTTACGTTACAGTCATTGTTGGAAATTATTAGAGCTCTACTTTCCCTTTTAAGGCTTCCCTTTTGTGTATTTAATTTCCATGGACTGCTAATACCTTATTTATATATATTTAAAATCCTTTTTTGAAATGCTGTGTGTTTTTCATCCGCATTTCATAATCCATTTTCCATATACAGTGAGGTAAACTTTAACACATAAATTAATGGCAACCAGATTCTCAACTGTTAATTGATAAGCTTTCATGTTAATATCACTGAGTATGAGCACGATTTGACCTTGGTAAATCCAGAAAAACAGCTGATTTCTTCCCAAAGAAGCAACAATTGTATTGTTTAAACAAAAGTAACGGCACTGAGATAAAAAACTCTCACATTTAAGCAAAAGAGTGCAAAACTTTTCTATCTACCCATATTTTCTCTTAAGTCGTTGAAAGCTTTCCAACTCTCTCTCTCTCTCTTTGAACATTGTGTGTACTATACATCAGTCTACTATATTAACAGATGTCCTTATGCAGCAAGTCCTTGCAATTCAGTATGGCTTGAGTCCTCGCCGTGTAAATATTTGTTGTTTTGCCGCCAACACAACACACGTCACGTAGTAAGCTTACAAATGTTTTGATTCCTGTTGCGTTCCTTCTGCTGTGATTTATGCAATGTAGCGGTATGTGTGTTCGCAGACGTGTATTAGTGTACCACATTCGTCTGATTGAGATGATGGCATCGGCCACACATTGTGATTGTTAATAGTGATAGTGAAAGCTGAAGTGTGTGAATGAAGTGAAGTGTGTCTCACTAACCCACGGTTTATTAATGTGAAAAAATATATAAGACATAAATATGTACCATATCCTACTCATTCGCTATAGCCGTGAGCTGGTTGTGATGGAAGCCCGACATAACCTCCCGCGATGTCGACCAAGTCGCTGTTGTGTTACCTTAAGTAGATGGATGTGTTTTTGTCAAGTGCAAGAGATCTTAGTGGCAAATTTAAGACGAAAAGTGTAACACTATACAACGAAAAAGTGCATACACACACGTATATATAAATATATGCAAAGAATGCAAATAAATGAAAGAAAGAAGAATATGTCAATGCACAAAAATAAAAGAGTGGCTTTACTGAGAAAAATATATATAGTTTCCATTCAAGAATCTTGTTTCAATATTTGTTCGTGGAGATCGTTTTAATTTTATTTCTTATACATTAATTTAATTTAATAATATATGTGTTTATGTTATTATGTCTACCATATAAACATATATAATACTTAATAATCTATCTGTCCTTGAACTTTCAGTTAGTATCGAATAACTTCGAAATAGTCTAAAATCAAAAAGTCTATGATTTATACTATATCAATATGTAATATAGTTTCACATATTTTTTTGCAACGAAATTGAAATCACCACAACAAAACACATTCTATGTAGTACACTTTTCACCGATTTTTTGTTAGGACGACTTCTACACACTGACATTTTTTTTATTATATTATTTTCAACAAATAACAACGTCGAAAACACTAAAGTTTAAAGGAATTTAAACTATATATGGAAGTGTATTTCCCCACTGATTACGTGGTGGAAGATAATGTCCAATCAAATTTAGTAGAATCCAATTTTAGTAGAATGTACTAGTTTTTTTACAGTTAAAGTAAAATTATATGCTATGATTCAGGATATAATTCTGTAAGTCTGATTTTTTTAACATTATTTTTTGGCACATCTCTTTGTAATATTTCTTGCGTAGATTAATATTACAGGGAAATGTAAACCGGTATGACTCGACATAACTAGACAGATATGATATGGACAATATTTACATCGGCGAGGGATGTAAATATTGTCCATATCATATTTCAAATGCAAAATGACAAACGGACCCCAATTACTGACCGATGACACAAAAATCAACACGTATATGGGAAACAAGCTGTCCTTTTTTATTTTATCCGATTAGACTTAACATTCTCGTTGTTTTTGTGCATGTCCATTCACATGAGCACACCCTGTTGACTATCAAAACAAACGCAACAGTGGACGTCCCTTTCAGTATATATATACATATATTTTTTTTTGTACCGAACAACTAAGGAATTACCTCACGTGTAAAATATGTGAAGCAAAGGTGGCATTACTGTTCTCTGAAGTGTTGAAAATAATATGTGTTGGCTTAAACACATACACTTACACGCATTCACACAAATACCGACGTGTTAATGTGCAGCATTCTGGCATTGTTTGGTGGAAAATATTTCGAACGTTCGCTTTTGGCATAACATAGGGTGTTTTGGAAAACAAATAACGAATGGAAATGAAACTAAAGACAACGGCTGCCAATGTCAAATCCGACATAGGATATATATTTGAAGTGTAAATAAAAATAACAATCAGGACAAGTCTTCGGTAACAATTTAGAGGCTAATCGAAGAATTTTTAGAAGAAAATAGTGAATGGACTCCATTGAAAACACGAATAAATTGTTCATATTTGTGGCCATTTATGTGTTCTGCTTTTTTGTTTGTTAAAAATCTGACACTAGCAGATAACTGTTTCTCAAATTTCAGTGAAGCATTCAGAGATAAACTTACAATGTTCTCTTTCAATCTAAAACAACACAAAATATGAAAGACAACTGACAACTGTGTTAGAATTGTAACACATTGCAAGGGATAAAGTCGTATTTTTGTGGGTCTTGTCACTGAATAATTTGTCCCAGTATTGTTAGTGGAATTAAGGAATACAAAAAATATTACACCTTCAACACACAAAAAGTATTAAAAGGATTTTTTTAATTATTTTATTTTTTGGCACATTTTTCTGATCCCTTCACATGATATTTGGTAAAAATTATGTTTGATGCCATTCCCATTTTTGTTTACATAAAGTTTTATTACCTTTTTCGCTGCTGGTAAAATTGGGTTAATAACTAATTTACAAGAACCTTTGACATTGCCGTTTGCCATATCGCATTTAGTTTGGTTTTAAACTTGGACGGAAGAGAGAATATGAAACCGTTTTTAATAGAGTTGCCAAGGTTAATTAATGGCAAATTAATCACAAGGGATCCATACATCCATCGCATGCGTATGCTTGTATGTAATCACTTCTATAATGGCTTTGTGGGCATTTCATAACAATGCTTTAATAACAAAATCACACAACATTTAAACATTTGGAACATTCAGTAAAATTCAAATAGTTAGAAAAGTGAACAGTGAACCTTGTTACTACACATTGAAATGCAAAATTAGGTTCTTTAGAAATATATGAATATACCAACAAATTTAATAAACCAGGATTATTGACTTCGCCCAAAAATTTAAAAAAAAATGGCGGACGATTTAGCAAATCGCTTTTTTTGTAAAAAAGTAATGAAGATATTGACCTAGTTCATAGGATAGCTTAACACTCGCAGAGAAATGTGCCAACATTTGGAATCGATTGGACTATTAGTATTTGAGTTATCGTGCAACAAAACTATTTTTTTTTTTTTGAAACCGAGAATGGGAGGTCCCCTAAAGCTTCATGTATACAATTAATCTAAAATGACCCAAGACAAAATTGTCGCCAATTAATTTTATCAGCCATAAATCTTAAAACAAAATCCCAATAAGAGTTTTATAATTATTCAGATTGTTCATAAACCAGTATCGTTCGTTACAGATTAGGTATCATTAATAGCTGCTAAAGTTAAATTTTTTCCGATTGTTTATTCTTGTTTATGAAAAGTTGTTCGATGCAATTAGCATATTTGCGTCCACAATCTTAATACCATGTCAACAAAACGAGGAGTCTCATTATTATTATTTTTTTTTGTAATGACACTTAAATTTCCATTGCACTAAAAAAGCAAGCAGCGAAAGCAAAAAACAAAATCGCATGTAAATAATCCCCAAAGATGGATGAGTGCGTCCTTCTGTTGTTGGCGAACAAAATTTTAAATATTTATGGTCATTTAAAGCTTACACTGAAAAAGATACAACAACGTACATGATCCCACTTGTAACTAATACCAAGGCTAAGAAGGGTCATTATGGACGCACCTAGTTTGGGTGTGCTGCTTCTTGGTATGGATATTAAAAATTGTTCGTTTCACAAAAACATCATAAAGACAACAATTTTCGGAACATATTGAATAAAGCCAAACAATAATCCAACATAAAAAGCAAGACGCTTGGAATATTTGTGGTGCTCCCTTCTATCGTCTGCACTGATGCCTTTTCTTCGTTTCTTTGAAATGGCCAAGATTTGAATTTATTTATGTACGCTACGATTTTTTGATGAAAGAACAAGACAACAAACGAAGAGCACCAAGTGCAATTTGTAAAGCACATCATTTGTGAAGTTAAATCTTACCTCCTCAGACTGCACGCTAAGCTTTTCTGGGAATATTCTCCGCAACAACAGCGACTACACAAATGAAAACAAGTCTCGGTTGTATCTCCGACATTGTTGTCATTGTTCATTCAGTTTCGAATCATTTGTATTTATTGGACTTACTTTTTAAGTCCACAACTACCCAGTGGCACTCAGTAGAAATACAAAGCGATTGTGAATTGTCTATGCACGGAGCTCGCCTCAATTAGAACTAACGCATGCTGAGACTAAACTAACAAATCTCTGACCATGAAGTATCACACGCTGACGCAAAAATAGGCAGGAAAATGTCCGTGAGGTCGCATAGCAGTGCCGAGAAAAGAATGAACAGCCATTTAATGTGTACCCAGGAATTGGGACCTCCTGATAGTCATTCGATAAAATAACAACATCACAGACACAACAAAAAAAGAAACCCAAAAATTCTAAAAACTAAAAGAAGAATGAAAATAACCATTCCTATTTGGATTTCAGTTTTTGTTGACAAAACTATGTCAACTTCATGGGAGTCATTCATGCGTACAGAATAACATGAGTTGCTTATGAGTTTCGTCAATAATGAAACTGTATTGTATAACTAAAGAAAATGGGAAAATGATTCTTCAAAATATAAATTTTTTTAAGTTGCTATTTTTTATTTCATTTGAACATGTAACTACTCAAGAAAAAAATTTCAAACACTCTTGTATATGTTTTTCTCGAAACAGTGTCTGTAATATTAATCCAATCGGTTCCAAATTTTAACACGTCATTCTGAACCTACATAGCTATCGTATGAACTAGAATTATCCAATCGGTGAAAATCTCCTCTATTTCCCAGTTTCGTTTGTTGTAGAAAATGTGCAATTTTTTGAAAAAAAAAAAATATTTTTCTAGGCCCGCTATGCTAATTTGGTAATATTCAAGTGAATCGTTAATTCGCATTTCAAATTAAAAAATAATAATTAGCATAATAACAATAAAAATGCAATGTTTAAATATTTGTATAATACAAATGTGCTATTATTGCACATACACACAAATTCGAAAAAATGCGTTAGTCGTGAAAAATTCGCGTTGGCGGTATATAAATTTTATATGACAACCAAAACAGCACAAAGGCTTTATATTTGAGATACATTTTTTAGAATGAAAATACTAAATTCTTCCATATGCTGCCGCAATTGATAAAAAAAATCGATTGGGATAATTCAGCCATGTTCATATTAGTATATGTCAATGCAAAGTCTCATTTTTCCTACTCGTTCTTATTTATCACAATAGGTGTACATTGCAATTTCTTTATAATTTTGACTCCGACAAGCAAAAAAAAAAATCAAATCACGTTTAAGATAAAAATATTCAAAATAAAAAAGAAGAATGATGATTGAGTAAAATAAAACGGTTATAATGCTCACCATGACTCATGGCCGATTAATTTATCATAAATTATTTAACTAAATTAAGCCACAAGATTTATTAAACAGTATTGGTGAAAACATAAGAAGATATGTTTATATGGTAGATATGTGTTTTTCTTGATATATGCTTTATTTTGTGTAATTTATTTTAATTTACTATCATTTTTTAAACAAAGAAGTAGGGAAATGCGAAACTATATGGTCTTCTCGGCGATAAAAGAGAAACACCATAATGCCGTACCATCAAATGGAACAATCAACAATGGGATATATGTGTAGTGCGATTGTCGTACGTTTGCCACATTCTGGTAGACCGAGGCTTCATAATGGGGTCATTTTGTGCGTCCAACATAGTGGCAATTTCATTTAATGATGATAAGCGGTCACCACATAAAGATAATGATCATGAGGCCGAAAACACACTGATACCCGTCGAATGGTTTTCATTATTTGACAGGGTTTGTGTTTTCGCTTTTTTGTTAGTCGTTGATTTAGTTCCATTCATGTCCATTAGGTGCAGAAAGCAAAAAATATCGTTTTTAAATGAATAAAGTCAAATTTAAATGTATTTAAAATAGAAGTATTAGCTCATTCAAATGTACATACATACATATCAATATACAACAAAACACATTCGGTGTATGCAAATCAAACGAAAGTAATTTAAATATAAAAAAATAAATGCATTTAAAAATTTGCAAAGAAAAAGCCAAACCGAAATAAGAAGCAATAAAACAATACTAATTAACTACTAAGAAGAGCAAAGGCAAATATTACGATAATCTCTGAGGCGACCATAAACCTTGCTGCGAATAAAATGTCCAACTCGAAATCGGGTTCCCTTTTATCGCCGCCCTTTCATCGACGAACTGTTGTGCCTGGCTCGGCAGCCCAAGTCCACACAACAGTGACACCTGTGGCATCCCAATCAACCTTGTACAAGGGTTTACCGCAGACACAGGTTTCACTGCCAGCCACGACGCCATATGCCAGTGCCACCTCGTCCACAGCAGCGTCCATGAACAAATCTGCATCTTGCCCCGATTCGCCGATACGTCGTGTATCCTCCAGTTTGAGAAATTCAGCCGTGGGCTTTGCCACCCGTTTCTTCAATAAATGTCGCGCAGCAACATTCACCGTTGACGGAGCAACATACACAATAGGTAAGTGCAACAAAAGGATAGATAGTGACGATGTACGTACGTACATCGCAAGTGCTATAAATATGCATTGTTTGCCACGAATATTACACACCAACACTCCTCACCACAACTATGTAGTAATAATTCCCTTAGCGATGTTCTGTTTGGTCTGAACAATAATGCCACAGTAAGAATTCCCCGAACTGTGGTGCGCCTTAGTGCCAACAATCGACGTAGAACAATAAAAATGCGATTGATTGGTACGCTTCGATAATAATAATTTGTGTGTAGTGATTGATTAATTGAATAAAGTCGGAACGTTTCACTGCGAATAATTTGGTATTGTTACATTTCTAATTGGTAAATTCTAGTTAGATGTTCAGCTAATGAACTTGTCAATTGTTAACATTTCTACACCATATACAATAACAAATGGGTATCATTTTAGGGGATAATATACGGTTGTTTTCAGGAGAATATTTGCAAGACTTTATCATATATATGTATAAAATGTAGTACACGTCATTTATTTCAGTACTTTCATCATTTATAATTATTTTCTAGAATATATATTATATTCGCAGATGCTTGTGCTATTTCATAATAGTCGGACATAATAGTAAACTATTTTGACATATCATTTTGAAGTTTGATAGGTTTTATTAATGTCCATATTTACTATTGGAAGAAACATAATGGGTTTGAAAATGTATGTATGTCATATACGTCATTATTATTTCTGACGGACGTGCTCTTCTCTCAATTAATCTGACATAATAGCTGTATACAATAGCAGTTTAAAGTGAATATTTTTTGCAACATATTTTCTTAAATTTCATGACAACATGGGCAACATTATCTTTTTGAAGAATTCCATGCAAAAAATAAGTTTTATTAACATCAATAATTAAGGTGAATGTCTTTTCAGTTATTTCTAGATTTCAGAATTTGTCTCAATTTATAAATAACAAAGGCCACGATAAACGAAAAGGTTCAAAGAGCTACGAAGTAATAATACATTTTTTGTGAAGGTCAAACAGCGTCTACATTTTTTTGTCATTTTGCTCGCATCTTCTTTTTTCGATATTATTCAGATTTTTGTTTTGCTGAATAGCAACCTTTCAAATACTTGGGGGGAATTTGACAATATATGAAAAATATCTTAGTAACATAGAAACACACAACACTCACATGCATTCAGAACAAAGACATTCTTGCATATAATAAAGAGTGTGCAATAAAATAGTACTCGGTAGATACCCCTCAGAGGCGCTAACAGAAATTGCTGGAGTCTCGGCCATAACCACAAATCCACTAACAGTCGAGGTAACGATTGCCGAAAAATAATAGGAAGCTTGTGGTGAAACACAAATAAGTCTGTACGTATGGGCATTTAATAATATGGTCGATCTGGAATGTCGAAATATTTCTGCAATGGTTTGTTCTTTGGGTCCAATACCTGATATACAATAACGAAGCTGGGTAGGTATGCTTGCTTTTGGAGAACTTAATTTTAAACTCTTTGTAACATTATTTTGGGCTAGACTCCGATTCCAATCCAATTTTTAAGACTCCTAAAGACTAAAATTTAAATCGGACTATAATTTTCAACATGGTCGATTCTTAATACTATACTTAAGACAACTTTTTGTAACCATGTTTTGAAATCTTTAACACACCTCCACCTCAATTATCATACTTGCATCATATAGTCATGTATTGTACAGCAATGTTCGTAGAACGGAATTCGATACGTCAATAGTTAGTTGCCTGCTGTGGAACGATGTATGGTTAGTGGTGATTTTTGAATGTTTGTCAAAGGACAAATATAAGACACTTTCGCACGAACTTGCTGAATGGCTGGCCAACTAGATGGCTGCCCGAGAAGACAGACATACAAGTTGAGGTTCAAAGACAATGCAATTATTTATTAATATTGACATTGTCTACGTGTCACTGCAAGGTCTTTGCCTAGACTAATAGACAACTACGTGCATAGAATAAACCAGGGTGGGATGGGGTAACATTTCTGTCATAGGATGACAATCTCAACACAGAATCTATGAATTCTCTTTCGATAATTACCAAATAAGAATAGGAAAAAACTTATTTTTATTGCAAGGGTTTCTTTCATTAATAAAAAAGTGTCGCCTGGAAAACTTTATTACGATTAACTAGAAGACAAACTTGCAGATTTCCAATTCACATTTTTAAGGCAAATAAAGTTTATTGCAGCTGTTGGTTGTGTTATATCCGGTGTTGTTCAGCACTGATTGAATTACCTGAATCCATTACAGTTTTAATCAGTTTCTAGGTTGCTTCATAGCATCCTTTAAAGTTTCTTCAGCTTTGGCCTAAGAAAACAATGGCACTCAACCTCAGCCGCAGTGATATAAGTCATGTTTTCTATAAAAACACAATACACTTTAACGCAGGTTTGGGGTGAGCAGAATGTGTCTGCGTCTACTCCCTCCTCACAATGAGTACACCGCGTTTTGTTTGAAGGCAATCACTTGGAATAGACGGGTTTATGTTCCGCAGCACACATTGTTTATGGCGGCGTAAGACATTCTCCCCTCCTTATTGAGGGTGTCATGGCGATTGGCAAATGAGAAAACACCTGGTTAGGCAGGAGTACATAGAAATTGTTTTTGTGTGGTGTTTGTGTTATGCGCGCGAGCAAGCCGAAGGAGCTGGACTGTCATGAAAAAAGAATCGACTATTATACTAACCTCCAAGTAAAAGGAGACGGACATTGAAGGACTTAAGATTGTGACACGGACACATGAAGGGGATATTGGACGTTCACTTTAATCGCATTACATACAAGCAAACACAATCAAGCACTACGAATTGTTGGTAATGTCCAGAATGGGCATTAGTTTCAGTTATGCCTGTTACACCTGTATACAATTTTCATCAATTAGAAGTATTCCTGGGGAGTCAACTTAGCCCATTTGCAATCAACCCCAAATAACTCAAGAACAAAGGTATGATAAATATTCGTTGTACATTTATATCGACTTTGATGACGAAGTCGATTTTATGTTGATATATTGGGTTATGCGACATGTGTGAAGGGCTAGGTGACATTGGATCTGCATAGTTGTTTCTCATAAACAAATGTAAAGGAAAATTTTTCCCACGGTGGTTCAAATGTTTCTCAGAGTTACTTCATTCTTTTATTTATATATATTTTCAGTCGTTTGTTATAATAACAATGGTCCAGAACCTGTGAATTCTTGGTGACTTTCTACATGTATTAATAAATTCTATTGCCATATGATATGATATTATTTCCATTATAGTAACATTAGTTGCTCTTGTGGCATGTAAGTGATTTCAAATTCTTGAAAACATTAATGGGGCTAAAACAAATACATCCCTTCGCAAATACCACAATATTATACAACGGACACAGTACACAAACCACATGTGGGGTTAGTTACGAAACAATATAACTTTGAAAACTTGTTGAAATTTTATCTTAACGTTTGGTATCATATAATTAATTTATTTATGTTTCGTAACAAAACGTATTTAAGTTTGAAGGATTTAAATCCTTCGTAATGCCTTTTAATATGATAAAACTGTACAATCATTTAACAGAAGTGACGATAAACGAAAGATTGACTGTCGTTCATTTAACTTACGCATGTGTAAGCTTTTTCAAATATAAATGATTTCGAAACAATTTCCCTGAAAATTTACATTAACACCCATTCGAAAAATTCAATAAAAATTAACAATTATTGAAATTAAAATTCATTTCCTCTTATTAATTTTGAATTTAGTTTTTTTTACGTATTTAGAATTAAAAAAAACTGTGGAAGTTTTAAAATAATTTATCCGGAATTACAAATGCGGAAAGGGTAAAAAAATGTCTACTCGTGTTTCATTTTTTCTCATTCATTGCGAATGTTGTGATATTGATAATGTGAATTTGGTGGGTCTTCATAAGTTCCGCTAAATGTTTCGGATTGTCATAAACGACTGATACATAACTATTTGCATTATCTCTAACACGGATAACGCATTTTGAAATTAACAAGACTTATTTTGGACTCACAGAATATTACCTTGTTAAAATCTCGTTTACAGCTTTCCTCATAATATTTACCAATACAGGGTCTTGAAACATTCCGATGTAAAAATTCCATTTCACTGGACATATGCTAATACAGATCGTATACTGGTTTAGTTATTATTAAAATGTCTTTATGTACTAGTGCCTGCTTGAAATAAACAAAGAGGCCAATCAGAATATGACATTCGCCTAACTACTTCTTATTTGTCCATATACTGTGCCCACTCAATACTTTTTAATTTTGAACCTAATTTTTAGAAATTTCTAGTAAAACAAATATTTAAAAGCTGCGCTAAAAATACATTTACAATTTCAGACCGCATTTATCAGCCTCTGATGTATACCTTATATTCCATTTAGATCTATGTTTTACTTTCAGTGAACATAAATAAATTCCGAACGAATACCATTCAGATTATTAAAAATTTATAAATTTAAAAAAATCATACTATGGCCGTTTTCTGTTTTCGTTCATAACTAGAACATGCAACAGACATTGAAATTAAAGCTGTGTGATAATGTGCTTATGTGAAGGGCAAGGGAGTTGCTGCAATTTGAATAGGATAAACATTCATGGAATTACATGACATTACAAAATATGAAAAATGCATTTCAACCTTGAAGGGGTAATGCGCTACACAGAGCATAATTCAATCAAAGATATTGTTGTCACCACAATAACCAATATTGTTGTCTTCAAGCATAAGTTATGAAATAGAGGTCCAAGAAATAACCATAAAATAGAGAGATTTGAAGTAGTAATTTAGACTCTTAAATGATACACAAACTATGATTAAGCTCATTAAAGTGAATTGGTAAAATAAATTAAACATAGTTACGCTTTAAGACAAATCAATTAAGAAAATCGACTTTGATAATAATCTGAAAAACACCCAACATATCAATGAACATTGATACATGCATATATTCAAATATATAATATATATTTCAATATAATTAGGTACTACATTTGATAGAAATTTAAACTAAATTTTGGAATAGTAAAATATTTTATGGATAAATATCTATGATCCAATTAACTCTGACAGTCATAATTAGGGCTAGTTTATAAATAAAATATCAAGTGTGCCTATTCTGACATTTGTAGAGGGAAATCACAATAACTTTCGTAATGACATTCTACTGAAAATTGTTGAATGCCAACAAGTCAATTTGTCCAGTTTTTACACATTGGGGATATCCAGAATAACAACCAAATTCCAATACAAACGTCAAACGTGCCCGCCTTGCTACAAATATCAATTTCATTTTATTAGAGAAGCGTGCTAGATTATTTTGGGGAATTGGGATAGCCTCCACAGTCATTTCCAAATGAAATTCCTCAATATTATGGGTGTCTATGTTGCGCCGAATGGATGGCTGACTTGGCTAAAATAAACATAAACAACTTTGTAAGTTATTGACTGTACGACCGACCATCTGGGCGAATTTAAACGTTTCAACTGTAAACTGTGGTATGTGGTGCCATTGTATGGGTATGTACTATAAAAAGTGAAATGGGGGAGTATATTAAATGCGGCACACATGGACGCCGCCGACTCACAGCCTTACTTGATGACGAACATTATTGGGCTCAATTTGACTTTTCAATTTAGCATGAGCGAGGGCTGCACTACAATCATGTTGATCTTATGTTCTCCCTCTGCGTGTGTGTGTATTTTTTTTGTTGCTTTTGTCCCTTTACTTTAAAGTAACATACACTTATATGGCCCCCCTCCTATGAAACTATATTGGTTTCCATTCGAAATGCATTTTCAACTTCAATGGGAGAAACCTAGTCTGAATGGCATAGACTGGATTGACTTTAGACGTTTTATGTTTATTTCTTTAATCTTAGTTAGAGCAAAAAGCCAAATATTTACACGTAAACATGTGCACACACACATACACACACACCCATACAACCATTTGTGTACACAATCATATACACGTGTGTGTGTTCATGCTGAAAAGTGTTAGCCTCCTGTCGGGTTATTTGTGATGTATTTCGTCCTTTAACGTCCTTGAATGATATTGAAATTTACTCAATTTCCTGATGGCTCAGGAAAGTATTGAGAAAAAGGATATTGCAAATTGTATATTTACACAGAAATAGTAGTAACAAACACACACACACGTACCACACACGACACATCGTAATACAAACAAATTGTCTACCCTTCCCAGTTTAAATACCCACTCCCATGCCAATACAATTTTTTATTGGATTTTTAGAATGTTTCGTATTTATCCTTTCATTCACTTGAAATTTTTGTGGTTGGATGTTGTTGTTTTTTTTCTCCCTCCCTCTCTCTCTCTCTCTAAATAATTTCGATTCTATTGCCATGGTCGGTGTCAGTGGGTATTGGTGTATTTATTTCTGCTAATGGGCCTGTATAAATAATTAAAAATTATATGTAATTAAGTTGAAAATTAAAATTATAGAGGTAGTAAAATGATTTAGACAAAAAGTACCGACTAAAATACACTTGAAATTGAAGTAAATTATATTCTGGCAGAATTAAGTATCAAATAATCCGAAATGAAAATGTTATGAGTCGCGATTAAAAATGATCATCTTATTCGCTAAAAAGTGTTCTGTTTTTTTTTTTTTAAATCAGGAGATTATGCCATGTCTGTCCATCTGTCATTTGATCCACGTATTTGGTTACTATATGCTTGAGCCTGCGTTAACCTAAGTCCATTTAGGACTAGTGTCCTAAATAAATTCGCCCGTTTTTAAATCGCGCACGAAATTGTGCCTGTCCAATTGAAATGAAAAAATTAACAATAATTTGCAAAGACATTCGAATCAGGTTTCCAATTGACATGACATTTTTCATTTAATTCCGAATGAAGTCTACAATGACGCGGGTCACGTTTTATTAACATCGATGTATGTAGCCCTACCTTATATAATTTATTATACATTACAAAAATAAATTTAGAGTTAAAATGACTTAAGGTATCAATTTGTCGAACCCGTTCCGACTTTAGTCCTTTCCTTGGCTCTTTCTGTAGAAAAATAAACAAATGTATTCCCAAAATCTCCTTTTATGTATAATGACAAGCAAGGCAAAGACTTTAAAATCTTTTACTGGCTTAATATTTATTGGTGTAGCCCTTTGAATATATTATGTGTATTTTTAAAATTTATTATAGAACACTAAAATGTATGACCGCAATCTATTAATATGGCCAACATTCATCAAAATACCGTATCCAGATTAGGTTTATTGCCACAGCGACAGACAGACCCCATTAAAATTGGTAGCCCATAAAATATCGTTCCACATTTGCTGTTGTCTGTTGAATGTCGCCATTCGTACGGTTGTGGGTTTGTTAATCGATTTCCAAACATTTCGTTTATGGCTCTCATATATGTATGTGCACCAAGGTGGTCAGTCGACATCTACTCGCCATTTATCACTGAATAATACACTCGCCCGGCTGTTTATTGTTTACGTTGTTATCCTTTGTGTGTTGTGAATAGGGGTATACAGTAGAAAATAGAGAATGAGTGGGGTATGATCACTTTACATAAGTTTGTATATCCTACTTTAAAGATTCATCGATGGAGAATACCTTTTTATAAACATTATTAAATTTTGCAAAATTAAAAATGTGTGTTTAAATAAAAATAAATGCAGTCAATGTCAAATGCAGACATTTGTAAACAAATTATCAAAGAAAATCTGACAATTGATATCCTTTAGGATATTATAAATAAAAATAGCTTGCTGGTAAATATGTACAATTTACATTACTAATGGATACATATATACACTCTTAGCTTATATAATGATTAGAATAATTTCTTAACAACGCTATCGACCGATAATAGATTTAAATCCATAACTAACAAACATTACGATAGAGAATACAAATCTTTATATACCACGTAATCAATATTGCACGATATAATTCAATCACTGATAAGGGCATAATCACTGAAAGATAAATTGTTGCCATTCCTTATCATGTACAAACATACATGACAAACCAAAGTACTTATGTATTCAGACACAACGTGCTTGAAGTTCTTTCTTTGTTTGGTAGTGTGATAATGAATGAATGAATGGATGATTTTTCAAACATTATTGATGGCACTAATACTTAAATAAATATATCTTTATATAGTATATTTGTTACTGTAGAAAGGGCTGTGAAGTTGATTTAGCTATAAGATATTTTTTTTAATGAACATACTCGGCCTGTGTTTATTGAGTTCTTTAAAATCAAGATATTTTGTTATTTCACACATCAACTCAAACAATAGGAATTTTAATAAATCTAATTTTTAAGGACCTGTCGGTCAGGCCCATTTTTGTGCCCAATGATTTCTATTGCAGTCCTTATACTTCATAATTTTCTTTAAAATATTTTTGGTTTTCCAATTACAAGTGTTCAAAATACTGAAGAAATTTCTAAAACTGTACATATAATCTTAAATTAAAGGATGCTATAAATGGTGTAATTGTTTTATTACTGCCACTGTGTAAGTTATATATAAACAAAAGATAAACCTTTAAAACAATCTACAATCAAGTTAATGGTATAAAAAGTAACATCCCAATTTGTATTCTACCCACGTATCATGATGTGTGTGTGTGCGTGTGTTTGCATAGCCCTTAGCACGTTAGTGGTGTTAGTGTTTTGATTGAGGACACAATTATAATGTTTACATTCGCCTTTTCTTCAGACTCTCATAAATAAAAGAGTGTATGTGTGTGAGTGCGTGTGTATGGGAGATGCCGTCTTTTAAAGATTGCCTTTCCCCGGGGGAAGTATACGATAAATTAAATGGATGCCAGAGAAGGATACTTGTTTCTAAACAAAATTATTGGAGGATTAACTGAATGCATTTGTGTTTATCAGAGAGACGAGTACACACATATACATACACATGCATAGCATGTTTGCCAAGGGAAATGCCTGATATCAAGACAATTCTTCAAAACCCAAATAAATTTACGCAATGTATTGAGATGAGTTGCTCATGTTAGCGTAGGGAGGTCGGTGTTATCATTTGGTTTTACGAACCGATATAACAACAATCGGCTTAAGTCCTTATGACATATGTATGTACACAAACACAAACAATGAAATTATATTTTAATTATACACACAGACCAAATTGTATGGTGCCACCCGCAAAGATACAAGTACGTGTAGATTTACAAGCAATCTATGACTGTGTGAGTGAATTCAAAAATTCCCATTGTGATTAGTATTTATTTGATTTTGCCTCGATCTCCGATTGTTCATTGGCCACCATGTGGGCATGAATTATTTATGGCTTTATGATTGTGTCTTTCTTTCTCGGAAATCACAAGCATGTGTGTGTATGTGTAAATGTTTATTTTAGAAATTGTTGTCGCATAAAATTGTATTTATTTGTCATTTATGACTCTTGTGGAATTGATATTGATGTTATGAAGCTTTAAAGTACATACAATTTTGTTATTAATAAATAGAATATTCTATCGCTAGGGTTTGTTGCTATGGTTGTGAAGATTAAAGATAATGAAGTGGACATTCAGTCAGTTTAACGTGAGTAGTATGATTAAAGATAATGAAGAGGACATTCAGTCAGTTTAAGGTGAGTGGTATGAATTATTATAAAAAAAAATTATCAAATTATAATCCTCTTCTGTCGATGGACGTTAAACAATATAACTAAACGCGAAGACGTAACCCAAAAACTCAGAAAATTAATCGACGGTCCCTTGACTAATTAAAAATTTTTCAGTTAAAATAAAAATATCCTGGGAGTTATGTATATGGAGTTATGTAAATCGTTACGTTAGACGTATCTGCTCAGAGACTAATTGTAAGTATACCCTTAAAAAGACTTTGGGCATTTGATTCCCGATTCTTTTGCAAATGATATATCACTTTATGGTGCAGGATATAGAAAGATATATGTATACTACTATAAGTTTTTTTTTTCTCAAAAATTCAAAGAGCTATGCCATTTGTGCACCTCAAAAGTTTGTGTTTAATATATTTGCTTACAGTGACTCATTTTTTTCAAAATGCTCATAAATAAAAATGATCAAATCTTTAAGATTTAATGTAATCTTTGGTAAAAACTTATCAAATTATGATCAGGGATACGACGTTGTAAAAAAGTCATAACCCCAGTGTTCAAATGTTATAACTTAATAAATATTACAATGTAACAACTATATTTACAAATATGTTCTTTTGCCCATTTGCCAAATACATGTATTCGGTTCTTCCCAGACATTGCGTAAAAGCCAATGCACATCTACAACAATGGTTAACTGAAGATATTTGAGTTCAGTGACTAAATGGCTGTTCAAGTGTTAATTGAATAAGAAATGAGGCACAAGTATAAATTTATCACAGCCGCACTTTATTTGTTTTGCTTTCACATTCTCAGTCTCCTGTGGCAAATTCGTAACACCTGGCCGATGACTGCCTGCCAGTCAGCAGCTGTCGTTTGTGTATCATACTCGTATCCACAATACGCCTCTGCTCTTGTACTTCCTGTAAAATTCATTCATTCACGAATACTTTTTTGTGAAATTTTCATTGCTTTTCTGGCTGTTCCTTTTTGGCGCTACGAGTCTTCTTTAGCATGAAAACTTAGCTACGGGCAAACACACACACACACATTGACATGGGAGAGTCACTTTGAAGACGAACGATTGAAACACGTTATCCGGTTTTAAAGATATTTTCTCGTGATGGTGTCGTGTGCATTGCGATTTACTTATCATCAGCGAAGTCAAATATTTTGATTTCACCTGCCTGTGCATGATGTTTATCTTATTTGTGTATCATGCAGAGATTTAAATAAAACCAAATACATACGCAGGCTTGTGGGGGATTTCGCATACACATATATACTTTCGCTTCATTCGTCCTTCATCACAGGACTTTTTCAATCATATGCGTGTTTACTTACGTATTGAGGTTTTCGATGCATAATAATACAATCAACAAACATTTAAGTACGAATATTTATATAAACATGTAAATGCCCAATAAATTGAGGTTGAATCATTTAAATTCTTAGCCGCAACAGCATTTTCGAATGTCGAGTGAAATGTTAATTGAAATGTAGAGACGACCATAAAATGTTATTTACTTTGACCATAAAGCACACGAATGTCATAAAAACAAATAAACATGTAACCGATTCAGGTTATACAATGAAATACCATGAACAAATATTTCGGATAATGAATCATATTTAATTTAGTTGAGTGTATTTTTTTTAATAATGTTTATTAAAATTACTTAAAGCAACAGTAGAACATGTTTGCTGCCTCCAAACGAGTTGTTGTAATTTTCGAATGTAGATTATTATTTATTTTCAGTAAACGGAAACCACCAGACTAGCAATAGAAAAGTGTATGCAATATGAATTCATATTCAATGAAAAGAATTCATATTCGTTAAAACCTTATTATTGAAGCCATACCAGAAGAGCCCGGTTCTTTCGTTTCGTTTGTATTATACTTTAAATCGATTTCATTAAATTTCATATAAATATTTACAAAACCATTTAGGGAAATTAATAAACGAATCTCAATAACGCACACTCACAAAACTCACACACACATACTCTCTCAAAAGCACTTGCTTTGTCCAATATGCAAAAATTCCAATTTTCAGAATGAGTACCACAACCAGACCATACATCGCTTGTTGCTACAAACATAATTTGAAGAATTGATTTCCGCATGAATAAGTGGCTTTTCCTAGAGGCGAACTAAAACATACGGGTAGGAAACACGATGTTGCAACTGAAAATTCCAATATCACCACACAACAAATGTTTAAAATTTAATTTCGTTCCCATATTAATATGTAGGTATAGTTTAGAGGCAATGTGTTCGTTTGGACTGGCTGCCAGATTACTGTCCTTTAATATTGGCATTTTTTTGGATTTGGACAGCGCTCACTAGAATGTGTCTGACGAACCTTCGAAGGTTGTATTTATTCACAGATCTAGCTAAAAAATTAAGAACATATAAAAATTTGCCACCGATTGGACTCATAGTTTTTAATAAGGCAATTCAATCTCTACATTCTCGTTCCACAGTTTTAAAAATTTCTCCCCTATTGTACTAATATAGTTTAGCAACGGGAGACAATCTCGGTTAATTTTAAATTAAAAAAAAATCTTTCTTGCAAAATCTTGCCAAATTTTTGCCTTATTTTTATATAGACATATCCTAAACTATGCTAAGCTTCTCTCCTGTTCAGTGCAAATCTTAATACTGTTGTTGCTAAAAATATATCCCAAAGTTTTAATTTTTCATTGCGCCGTTTTCACTTGTTATTTGCTAAGCTTCAAATTTCCCAGTGATTTCTACAATTAAAAAACAATTATGTGGTTTGTAAATTTTCCGCGCTGTCGAAAATCTTGACAATTATTAATAATGTAGGTATAATTTTCGAACACATAAATTATTCTCTTTTCTAGTTATTATGAAGTTATGCTACCTTTTCGCAGCTTGTACGAAAGTAATATAGAACTCATTATTCGGTAAATCCAGCTTTTTAACCGCCATAAAAATGTGTTTCACCAAAATGAGCAAATGGATCGCAAACAACATTTGCTCCACATTTTATTTTTTAATTAATTAAAAATACATTCAAACAACATTTCAACAATTACAAACACCAGCGATACCAAGTTCCAACATCGACACAGTGGACGAACAGCACCGCCACAGATATTGGTGGCGAAAATTGCTCAAAGAACGAGGAGGAAAAGTTTTCCAAACTATAAAAACTAAATCAAACGAATAGCTGAAGAAAGTTTTTTGTTAAGTGCTAAACAATGTTAGCAACACAATAACAAAGTTTCACAAAAATTGAAAAGGGGAGTCTAAGCAGGGCAAGTGAATTTAGTGTTTTTGGAAATCTTCAATAACATACTTAATGGTTAAATATGTCTAGAGATACAAAACAAAAATGTTATCACAGACGAAGGAAATGGAATGAAAAATTCAAATTTCCACAAGAAATAAGTGTTAACAATTTCAATAATTAAAAAAGGTCAAACTGTTTTAATCTTGTGTGTAAATTTTTAAAATAAAACCACACTGTGGTACATGATATTATATTTGTATTTGTGCATATGTCTGTCAATTGCCCATATGCTATAATAAGAATCTTAGAAGCATCCAAAGTGATAAATGATTTCAAATAGTCGACCACTTCCACGTTGTACTTTTCTTACTGGATTTAACTTCTAAAAATTATTTTGTGATGAAAATCGGTCTTATGTTCTTTATAACGATGTAGTTTTGACCAATTATCATAATGTTATGCTCATACTCGAAGAAATTGTGTAGGGTACCAGAACATTGACCTAGCTCGTCAGTATCCTTTCATTGCTGTTTTTCCTTTACTGGGCGACGACCTTCAGTATATCTTTCAAATGTTAAAGTCGAACATAACAACAACAACGATTTTCTTGATGTGAATTACATTGCTAAAAATAGAACATCAATGTCAATATGCAAGTCTATTTGTATTGTTCAAATCAAGCAGCTTTGGCCTGACCTACATAATGAAGTAACGCATAGAGCAGTAAATCAATGCGTGGGCACACTCTGACGAACAGACAAATACGCACGTCAACTACAGCCCAAAAAAATGAAGCACATTTAAATTTCTTGATTTGCATTACTAATATAAATGGAACATGGAATTTGATATGTTCTTTTAAAATGACTTGTAACTAGAATTTCAAATCCCAAGGCAAGATTTGTACAATTTCATCTATCATCACATCACATATCTGCAGAAACACACACTCACATACGTCGCAACGTGTACAGTGCTATGTCAAGTTGACATGAGATTTTCTACAAGCATATGCAAATTATTTATTTTATTTTACTTTTTTGTAAATTTAATTTAGGCACGTAATACTTGAATATATTTTACATCGCACTCCAATTTTGTGAACAAATAAATAAATCAAATTTTCATATTTTCATTTATTTTTAGGTAAATAACCGAATTTCATGTGAATATATATATAATTGCAATTTGCTGTAGTTAAATTACAACATGTAAGTAAACATTTGATTTATTACCAATTTAGGTAAATGAACATAAACAATGAAATTGATCAATAAATTTATATATTTGGGAAAATGTATTGTCGCTTTAAAGAATTAGACAGCATTATTTTGTTGTTGGGAATTAAATTTACTGCCTACTTAAAAAAGGATCATTAAAATGATCGCAACGTATCGTAGATATTCCCGAAATACGAAGAAGTAAGGGATTACACATTTATTAACAAATTAATTTCTTTAAAATCATATTCCTTTTTTATATTTGACAATAATTTAATGAAACGAATTATCTTTGACAGATTCACAAAATGTTGTCTTAAGGTTTATTGTGTGACGCAACAAGTGACGGCTGAAGGACTTCTCAAACTTTAAACGCGTTTTTCTCTAAACATTTTTTTGCGAATGGCGGGCACGATAACTCAAAAACTAATAACCCAATCGATTTCAAATTTGTACACGTTTCTCTGTGAGTATATACCTATCGTATGAACTAGGATAAAGCCAATCGGTGAAGATCTGAGAATGGGGGGGGGTTCCCTTAAACATGAATGCTATTCACATGTTTAATAAAAATCCCCTGTATTTTCGTTTAAATAATAGACATTATGATTACAAAACCTTAAGATTGTGAATGTATTCAATTTCCTGTTCGATGGCTATATACTCTTATTTTCCGTAAAAAAAATGAAACCACACCACGTGTGCCATGTTGATAAAGGTTTTCTTTCTATATTTTCGAAAGTTATTATTGTTCACTGACATAAATTAGATGATATAAAAACAAGCAATTGATAACTCTCTTACTTGTCTACACTTTTTTAAAGACAAGTCAAATCATGCTCTTCACAACAAATTCTTTACACACAACTTTTATTGAAAGATAAAACTTTTTCATCATCATCACTTCACTTTAATAAAATTGAAGAGGAAAGTATGTGCAGAGACAACGAAAGTGTCTTACACACCAAAGCAATTCGTAGTTCCAAAGGCCACTAACACATGCAAACATTTCATGAATATCATCAAATAGTAGACTCTACTGCCGTATCAGGCAAACCTCCGCAGGCGTGCCCTCTTCGAGAGTAATTTGTGTGAGAAAAATAGTAAAAAGCGGCTGCCTGACCTTGCTCTACTGCACAGTGGGTTGTTATAGAAGCCAAACATTTCAATAGACGTTTTCAAATATGTGCGGTTGCAACAAATGTTTCTATTCTGTATACAAATATACGAAAATATACATGAATTATCATACAATCCTTTTATTTTTTCACGTTAAGAATTGTTGGTATTATCCCTTCATCATTTACCATAGGTAAACAAATTTTATGTAATACTACCGAAGTACCCGCTACTTCGTATGCGGAAAGGGAATAAAAAAAATATTTCATATGGAAATCGTGAATACCGTATAATTAATTGTACATAGTTCTGAATTCCACCTCTATTCCTACATTTAATATCAAGTTTATTAGCATTAAGTACTCTTCATACACATAAGCACTATTTTCCGAAATCCATACTTTAGCAAAAACGTACAGGTTCGACATGTAATTCCATTTAGAACTTTTCGAACACATAAGTATACATTTTCAAGACTACCTCTATACCGTCACCTCCACTAAATTTAGTACCAAAAAACCTTTGGTCCTTCTTTCTAACTCTCTGTCAATGACCAACATTCTAAATTTTAGGTTTCCAGCTCTCTCCGTTACCCAAATTCAAATTATTCCAAATTTAGTGAATTTTCTATTCTATTTACTATTGGTACACATAAATACGAGTTTTCAAAGTTGTCTCCATAGCTCAATACTACACTTCAACAGTAATCTAAGTTCCAAATCTCAAGATTCAAACTAATTCAAATTGTTTCAAATTTAGTACCAATTAGTAATTCACATACTCATAGGTAAGAATGTCTAAAACTACATCAATCCTACACTCTAAAAGTAATCTTACTTCCACCAAAGTCCAAACTGTTCCAAATGTAGTGATTTTCGTACTCATAAGTACAAATTTCCAAATGTACCTCAATCCTTCTTTCAAATAGTCCAAATTTAAGAATTCCAGCTCTGTGTGAAACCATTCCGCATTTTTCGTACCCATATACCAAACCAATCTCAATATTCCAAACCTGCTTTCAATCGTAAGTCCAAATTTAAGAATTTCAGCTCTATCTGTTCACTAAACTGTACCATATTTGGTACCATTCTGTACTTTTCCTACACTCTCAGAGTAACCTAAGTTGCAACTTTCAGGATTCGAGTTCTACCCGTTCACCAAAATCCAAATTGTACCAAATTTGTTGGTTGTCGTACCCAAAGTACAAATTTCCAGAAATACCTCAGTCATGCACTCCAATAACAACCTTAGGTCCACATTTAAAGATTCCAGCTCTATTCGTTCACCAACATTCAAATTGTACCATTTATTTCTTTTCGTAGACGTAAGTATGAGTTTCTTAAACTGCCTCAATTTCCCACTGAAACAGTAATTTTATTCATTAATTTCAGGATAACAGCCCTATCTTTTCACATTGATTCAAATTGCACCATATTTAGTACTTTTCGTACTCATGAGTTCAAATTTCCAACACTGTCTCAATTCTTTGCTATAAAAGTAATTTTATTTTCAAATCCATCCTTCTCTATCCTTTCACTCAAATCTAAATTGTACTAAACTTAGCACCATTTAGTACACATAATTACGTATTTTTAAAACTACCTCCTCTACCTCATCCTACACTCCAACCATATTAGGATTCCCACAAAACGAAATTCACACAAAACGAATTGTACCATATTTAGTACCATAAGTACGAAATTCCAATACTTCCTTAATCTTGTAATATTAATTCCAAATTTACGTTTACTATCCGTTACCTCGAATCAAAATTGTACCAATTTTTTTACCATTTAGTACACATATTGACGAATTTTAAAAAATTACCAACATATCTCAATTCTGAACTCAAACAGTAATATTAATTCAAAATTTCAGAATACAACCCTATCCGTTCACACATTTGTAAGCTTTTCGGTACTTTATGTTTCTATAATTAAAAATTTCCCAAACTATGTCAGTCCTACACTCCAACAGTAATTTTAATTAAAAAAGTCGGGAGTCCAGCTCTATCCGTTCACACGTAATCAAGTTGTACCAAACATAGTACTATTTAGTTCACATAGGTACTATGCTTCCATATCTAAATTCTTTATTCAAACATCAACCATTAGTCCAAGTTATGGGTTTCTAGCTCTCTCCGTTCACCCAAATCAATCTAGTGCCGTTTAGTACTTTTAGTACACATAAATACGAGTTTCCAAAGATGGGTCTCTTCAACAGAAATCTTAATTCCAAATTTCAGGTTTTCAGTTCTATCCTTTGAAGCAAAATCCAAATTGTACTAAATTTAGTACCATATAGTACCTTTCGTACCAATAACTACGAATTTCATAATCTAACTCTGTCCTACACTCCAACAGTCATTTTAATTCCCAATTTGAAGACTTCAGCTCTATCTGTTCACCTAAATCTAACTTCCACCAAATTTAGTACCATTTAGTACTTTTCGTACAAATAAGTACGATTTTTTAAAGCTAATACCGATTATCATGATTCCATCTTTAAACACTCAACTGAATGTAAATAGTACGAAATATAGTACTATTTTACACTTTTTATACACATAAGTACGAATGTCTTAAACCATTTCCGTACATCAACACCACTTCCCGACCTGTATTCCATTTAAAATGTCAAGATTCCAGCTATATATATTCAATATAAATGCAATATGAACTAAATTCATTAAAGTTTAGTACCTTTAATACACTTATAGGTCGTATTTCCAAAAACCCTTTTGCACATCTTTCTAACTTTCCATCAGTGACCAACATTCCAAATTTCAGAATTCTAGCTCTTCCCGTTCGCTAATAAAAAGGGTACCATATTTGGTACATTTTAGTACTTTTCGTACCCTTCTACTTCCAACAAAACTTCCTGCATACCCCGATCCTACACCCCCACAATGATTCCAAATTCAAATTTAAATGTACCAAATTTAGTACACAGTAGAACGAATTTCCAATACTTCTTACTAAACCCACACCCCCACTGTTATCCTAAAACCAAGTTTCAGAATTTCAACTCTATCGGTTCATCCACAATTCAATTTGTACCAAATTTAATACACTGTAGTACGAATTTCCAAAACTTCCTACAGACCCCAATCCTACACCCTCACAGTGATTCTAAATCCAAGTTTCAGGATTCCAACTCTATCGGTTCACCCTCAATTCAAATTGTACCAAATTTAGTACATAGTAGTACCAATTTCCAAAACATCCTACATACCCCAATCCTACACCCCCACAGTGATCCTAAATCCATGTTTCAGGATTCCAGATCCATCGGTTCACCTACAGTTCAAATTTTACGATATTTGGTACACAGTAGTACGAATTTCGAAAACTTCTCACTTAACCCATACCGAGATGCTAAATCCAAGTTTCAGGATTACAACTCTTTCGGCTCACTCACAATTCATATTGTACCAAATTTAGTACAGAGTTGTACGAATTTCCAAAACGTCCCACTTAACCCAAACTTTCACCCCAGAGTGACCCTAAATCCAAGATTTAGGATTCCAACTCTATCGGTTTCAAATTCAAATTGTACCAAATTTAGTACACATTAGTAAAAATTTTTAAAACTTCCTACATATCTCGATCTTACACCCCAACAGTGATCCTGACTCCAAATTTCATGATTCTAGCTCTATTGGTTCGCATAAAATTCAAATTGTACCAAATTTAGTACCATTTAGTACCCATGAATATAAATTACTGAAACTGAGTAAAAAAAATCCAATACTACGTACATTCCCAATCCTACACTCCGACGGTAATGTTAATTTCCTACATTTAGAAATTCCAGCTCGATTTGTATCTCCAAATTAAATTTGTACCAAATATAGTACCATATAGTACTTTTCGTACACATGAGTACACGCTTTCAAAACCATCTCCTTAAATAGACTCTACATCTCAACCCTAATTCGCATTCCAAATTTCAAGTTTTTAGCTCTATCAATTCAAATGCTACGAAATTGTACCAAATTAAGTACATTTTAGTACTTTTCGGATATTTATAGTTCGAATTTCCAAAAACACTTTTGGTACATCTATCCTATACTCAGTGACCACCAATCCAAATTTCAGAGTTCTAGCTCTACCGGTTCGCCAAATACAAATTGTATGACATTTAGTACTTTTTAGTACTTTTCGTACCGTTCTAGTATGAATTTCCAAAAACGCTTTTGTACATCTTCCTAACTTTACATCGGTGACCCACATTCCAAATTTCAGAATTCTAGCTCTTCCCGTTCGCCTAATACAAAGGGTACCATATTTGGTACATTTTAGTACTTTTCGTACCCTTCTAGTTCGAATTTCCAAAAACCCTGCCTTATCTCACGCCTACACACCAACACCAACCCACACTTTCAAGCTTCTAGCTTTAGCCGTTTCGTCTGGGCGATGATCTGTCAGTCACTCAGTCACTCACTCACTCAATCACTTAACACTAAGCTCTTTTATATGTAATATTGAGTAATTATGCATTAAAAATACTTAATTTTGTACATTTATATGAACTTAAAAAAAAGTTCTTTAAACTTAACAATATCTAAACTAATGTATGATTTCTGCGGAATGTTCCTAAACTGATACAATTTTTCACATCAAATGCTGACTCTGTACTTCTGTCACAACTTTTGCCGCAGCACATTTATCTTCTGTAGAAGATAAATAACGAAAAAAATGCTTCAAAATATATTTTTGAAATGTGCAAACATCCCAAGATATCATTCAATTCCAATTTCATTGACACCACCACACACGATTTCACCATCTTTAATTCAAGTTTATGACAACTTTATGAACCTATTTATGTGCAAAGACAAGCAAACCTTCATAAACATACATGTGGGCCAACATCTAGGGATGGGAAAGCAAATATGGAATCTCCCGGAAATATTCTGTTTGTTACACAACTTTAGTCCAGGAAGTGTGATAACATTAAATAAGAACAACAAATAACGGTACAGCCCAGCACAGATATGTCCCGTATTTTCAATTAGAAGTTAGGGCCGAATATTAGCGAACATAAAAAGAGCGAGAGAATGGAAAGCCGTATTATTCGCCATAAATACGAGTATGTTATACTGATACGTGACTCATAATATAAATATTAAATTCTATACTTTTGAAAATAAGCTCAGTCGCCAGCTTTTCAAACAAATATGCTGTTGTGGTATAAAAACAATACGGAAACAAAGTGTGATTGCAGTTTTTTTTTTATAAAAACGTACACTAGACAATAAGAAAAAATAATCTAATATTGTTGTTTATCTTGAATTTATGATAATTGTACTATTAGCATTTCACAAATATTCGTTTTTCCAGAAAGAGTAGACCAATGGGTCCCATATTCCGACTGGATTTAGTCTTGGTAAAGATTATAGGTACATTTTTATAGTACAAAGTTTGGTTCAAATAGGACATTTCATTCGATTGATATTGAATTTATAATTATTGAAAATACGATGACCATCTAGGTTTGGAAAAGATAATAAATTGTACAAAGTTTGATTCAAATCGGAAATCTGTACTTTGTTTACTAAAAATTTATAGAAGATGCACATATGTGCTTAAGTCGACTCAGAAGGTAATTCTAATTGAGTTTGTTTTTACACATTACACACAAATGTACCCCACATTTGAGTTGTAGTTATCCATGACGACCACGTCCATTAGTTTTTATTTAAAATAAAATATTATTCTCAAATAATAAGATTATTTGAATATCAAGTTAATAGATCGAAAAACAATTAGTACTCAATATAAATAATAAAAAAAAATATTATAGAATGTGCCAGCATTTTGAGAGTGACTTCTCTCCCATTCAGAAGAGGATTACCAATGCTTCTTACGTCATATTTTTTATAGTTCTTCGCATTGTGGAAAAGCTTTTTACATATATTTGATTATTTTTGGAATTAAAACACTCCAACAATATTAAGCAGTAATTTCTCTTTAAGTATTAGTCGTATGATTCATGATTGCTATCTGCCACAACTCATACGCTACGAAACACGGACAATTTTTGTCAGTAATACAATCGCATTCATCCAGATTTCTTCTCTCTACATGACTCAACATTCCAAGATATAATTCAATAGGTTTAGCCTATCTCTGCCCTTAACATTGTCGCAATAATAGCAAATGTATAATTTAGAATGTGTTCACACAAGCATGGAAAACCAACTACTTCATTTAATGTCAATTGCATTATTTAGCATTTCCCCTAACTGTTTATTTTGCCCAGTCAACCTCATACTTCTCAATTGTTGGGCGGTGACATTTGTGAGCATCGGCATATTTTAGTCAGGCGTTTGACACATGTTTCAGAATGTGAATGTCAGTAATTTATAAATTTCAATTATGTCGGCAAAACGCCCTCGTCCATTTTCGTTGTTGGCAGAAAACAGTTGCATGGACTCCTTGACACAACAAAACGGGGAGATTTCTGTAAAAGCGAACGCTATAGTTTTTGCTCGTCCAACAATATAGTTTCACATCCTTACATCTGCATGTGGGGGGGTGGCGTTTGACACCATGGTGGTGTCTGTGTGCGTGGAAAGATAAAGTGCTATGGAAGCTTGTAATAATTTGTGTTGTCATTATGAATGGCGGACAAGTTCTATTTAAGCACATCCGTTTTGGGTGCTACGGACAAGTTTGTGTCGTTTAGCTAATGATGGTAATGTTCTAGTGTTGATGTTGACGATAATGCTGCCGATGTTAAGTGGAATTGTCAGGATGGCCGGTCGATAGTCGTTGTGAAAAGTTGTAAAGTTGTTCATACTCGTAGACTCATCAAATGACAATGCCATTCATAATGAGCTGACAACAATATTGCACAAAGAAAACAGAGGCGCTACAAAGTTTCAATTATAACAAGTCCAACCAAAGTGATAAATGATGGAGTTTTAGCTGAGAAAATGGACTTATCAAAATTGTTTCAGAAAAAAAATGTGGAGGGCGTGAATGAGTCATTCTCATAACTTATAACTTAAGAAAGTGTATCGTATTATTAAAATATTAACGAAATCATTAACATTTTAGAGCCCAATTATTAATATATGTAATTTTATTATATATTTCTCTTCACACATTTTTCATAATCATATCTCTATGACATCTCTCCTTCCAAAGAAATTCATAAACTACAATAGAACTATCAACATAATTTTCCCAACAACAATCATTACCATTTAAAGACACCTAAAACGAAAAGTGATTTTTTTCTTCTCTTTAAGGCGACCGCCCATTCTTAAAAAAAATATTTTTTCGAAAATCTGCTAGGGATCTTAAGGAAGATCTTGATTTTAATTATTTCATACGATATATATATATATATATATATAGGTCCATAATAACTGGTTACATTTTGGAATCGATTGGATCAATAGCACTTTTGAATTTATTTCATCTGCTATATATTTTTGTAAAGTGTAAGTTGTAACAACATTCTATTGTAAGACAGTTGCGCTTTTACCAAACATCTAACTAACAATATGAATGTCAAATTAATGATGACAAATGTATGAATTCATCCCCCAAACAATCTGTGTTAATGTGGCTTCATCTCAGTTTCGCACAAGAGTGTTGGCAAACAGTTGAAATTATGACAACAAACAGTTAAATATATTGTAAAGAAGTTTTTGCGCTAGCCCACCTATTTCCTCACAAATTCAAGCATATGACTGTGGGCAAAATGTTTGTATTCCTCTTGTATATTGGATAAAATGAAGAATTAAATTGTACGGATGTATGTTTTCTATATTTATATAAATCTTAACAATACAACCTAATAAAAAGAGACGAAAAATTTTTTACATAAGAAAATACGGTCAAGGTTATTAAATCCTAGTGTAACATTAGTGGAGGAATATACCCAAAGTTATTGTTTAGCTTATCGTGTGAGTCTTGCCCAGAAATCTATTTATAAGTCGGTAGTTTTATGTCCCCATTTACTGATGTATAAGAGTTCAAAGAAAACAATTCTGGTTTAATACGCCAGAAAAATATTTGCTGATCGCAAACCGTTTTTTAATTGTCGTAGTCCATAATTTGCTAAGCAAAACTAGTAGTTACCCATTAGGAAGGATATATTTTATGCCTCGACGGCTTTTAACGTTTTTATATTGTTTATGTACGCATAATCTTGTCTTTTTAACACATTACAACATAACGTGGTTTATCAATATACAAATGATATATGGAACCGTTCCACTAACCGACAGAATAATGAACAAATATAAAAAATACAGGCAACAAAATTTTTAAGAGATTATATTTAATACTCTGCTAGTAAATATATTTTTGGATTACATATGTTGAGACCTGATTATATTATTATTTTAAAGAAAAATTTTATTATATTAAAAGAAAAATCTAAAAAAAACAATTTCTTCAAGTTATGAGATTTTTGATAAATAGTTTAGAGCAAAAATTTGTACAGTACCAATTTGTGTATACAGTCCAAATTATTTAAATCGCGTCGTATTCGAAAGGTATGAATTGTATCCTCTAAATTATTTTCGATTCGATTTCTATCTCGGTATTGCATTTTGTTTTCTTGATATTGGACTTTAATTTTTCAGAAAAAAGATACTGTATCTCCCGAATTCAAAGATGTAGCGGCGTCAAATTTTGTTCATATCCTATTTAGGATAGTTGTATTAAATCTTTGCAGAGTATATAGTTCTATACTGACAAAAAAAATCGGGGCTCATGGATAATATCGATCTGTCGAAATATTAATTTTTTCACAATTGGAGTTTTGCCCTGCTATGTCGTAATATGCCAGAAGGATGTTACAACAAATGCCTCACAGTTTAAAACACAGTTTACTGGGTGTGGTGTTTTATTTTAAACAAAATTAAAACTTCACAAGCAGAAAATAGTTTCCGAAACATGTGTGTGGTTTGGTTTTGAATCTACATTGCAATTTCGCATTCGCTCACACTTTACCCATTCTAAGCAAATGAAAAACAAACTGGCACAATAAGTTACAAGTAAATTTCGTTGTAACATACAAAAAAGATTCCAAAAATACAAGCCACCACCCACCAGCAGTACATGACTGTGATGGAAAAACATTTTAAATATAATAGGCGTGTTTTGTTTTTGCTAGTTTCAAAATACCATTTCATATATTTATAACTTAAGTATTTGACAATAAAACAATATTTTACACGAGTTCTGTCACTGTTATTTCCCACTGTCACTGTTATTGGCCAAATTAATTTATTAATTCATATTTATTTATGGAAACTCGACAAAACATGACTATTATTTTTAGTACATGACATTGGGGGTTTTTTTTTGTTAGTCTGTTAGTGCTTGTGGTGTGGTGTTGCAACTAAAAATAGAATTCAGTCTACGTGCAATAGCCTGGATGTGTACCTCTGTTCTCTCACTCCGTCTACCCCTTATCCAATACGCGATTAAACATACTACATAGAATCCTTTGAATTAAATTTAAAATTATGTTTTGTCTGAGATCTTTTTCGTGTTAAGGAATTAAATTTTCATTGACATGCGACGAATAGACACGAAGCACAGAAGAGATTCTAGAATTATTAAACAAAAAACGAAAACAACAACAATAACTTTGCAGACGGTTTAAAATATCTAAAAATATAATTTAAATGTATTCATGTGTTCATTTTTGAGACATATCGACGGATTTTCGGACAGATTAGAGGATATTAAAGGACCATCCAATCAAAGTACAAAGATATCGTTAAATTATAATGATTTCAAAGGAAATCATAATTTTGTATTTTGTATCTTGTCTGCACCATTCTAAAGAGCAATTTGATTTGTTTGGATCATTCTTTTTTTCAAAAACTGACTTATTTAATAGATTATTGGTAATTGAAATGTTTCATTCTATTTTGGGGTTTTCTTTAAATATATGTTCGTATGTCCCGAGATAAACCATATAACTTCAAACATTCACTGTGAGAGGCTACAATATACTTTCTTCTGAAATCTCTCAAGTACGTACATCTTCATTTCTCTCATTTGCAAAAACATTTTAAGACTCCTGAGACAACATAATAAAAAAGAAACACGTTTTTGTGATCATTGCTTTAGAAAATGGTCCACAATATTTGTGACTAGTTTCTTTAGAATCTTCCAAGTAGAAATCTTCCACACAACAATTACGTATAGAGTAGCACAAGCGTTTAACATATGCATGTTGGCCAAGGGAATGCTTCGTTCCCAGAATTATAAAAAAAAGTCATACCACACGACAACCAACCTACGTACATACTCGAATTTGACGAATTCAATGCCATTCTTTGGGCATTGTAAGTTTTCCAGCTTCTCTTTTTGTGGAAAGGCAACAAAGCATTAAACAGCTACAAACAATGCTGGGATACCTGTCTGCATCCAATATCCTCGGCTGTAGCTAGACACACACACACACACCAAACAGATGTATGAATGGGTAGTCTTTTATTCGTTCAATGTAAATGTAAATTACAGCAATAAACTCTTCAAAAGAGGATAATGGTAAATGTGCAGTATTTTCTTTTGCTCCTTCGTCGAGCGACCAGCCGGAAGGGACGCTAGGAACGGAAGTACAAAATGTGAACGAATGTGAAATATTGTAGTATAATTGGTTCACCATGCTTACCTCTGAGGTTTCTTTTATTTCTTTCAGTATCAGTCGTCGCAAGAAACTACATTTATCGTTGTCCTCAGTATTCGACAGTATAATAAGGCAAGTAAATGTGGGAAATTGGCAAAAGTTCATGAAATAATTAAATAAAATGATAGTCCTACTTCGCATGACTGATTTCATTCTTTGCATTTAACATCTACCACAAGAACTGGCGGGATGGAAGATCTCTCCTTTAAATTAACAAAAAAAGAAATAATTTCCCAATGATTGTTTTCCTTTTTGCTTCATTCTTTGGTGACACCAAATGAACAAATGATAATAAAGAGGTTTCTCACTAAATACATATGTATAGTAAAAATATCAATAGTGAAAAATTTACATGCATGTTCAAATAAAAATTGTAAAACCAAGAATGGAAAATGTTTTCAAACTTATAAAGGAGAAATCTAAATCAGTTTTAATCAAGAGAATTATATTTTTAATACAAATAATAATATGTGTATAGAACGTAATTAATTAATTACGAACGTGCCAAATGGAATTTTAATTAAAATTAAAAAAAAAATAAAAGGTAATCTTCTTTATATTGGGGACACCAACAAACATAGAACCCAAAACAAAAAATTACAGCCAATTCGGTTGCAAAATGTGTCCAGGAACACTAAAAATACCAGAATTTAATAATTACGATTTTTTATGAAAATTTTGTACCCAATATATAAACCCATAACTTGGTTGGAAAATATGTCTAAAAATACCTTCTCTAAATATTTCACTAATTTTTCATAAAACTTATTAACACTAGATTGCCGAGAGCAGTCATTTTGACGGTTTTTAAATTTCAAGTACAAAAACAATTGTGTATATTATGACTCAGCTTTTTAAAATTTGGTGACTTTTTCTACCACATAGAACTACGTTTATTAATCATAGTAGCTGCTTCCTCCCCTCTTTCATTCCCCGTATTCACATGTGCTATACCTAAATAGCCTAAAAGCGGTCATTTTGACCTTTTTGAAATATTAAATAATCAAACTACTTTTATTACTGTATAAAGTAAATTTCTTATATGACCAGATCGGTACAACAACATCGAAACCCGTTTGCTACTCTAGAAACACATACGAACACACAAATCGGGAAAAATTAATTTTATATTTCCAGTCGATTTCACTCTTAGAGTAAAGTCTTCCTCTTTTTTCGAACGTTTTGTCCGCGCTCTTATTTTTCAAAAGGGGAAACCCGAGAGCCCTACCACCGAAAACAAATAATAACAACGTTTTGTATGATTGTAAATAATGTAACAAATATTAAAAAAATAGTTTAAAAAAATTTCTTTACACAATAAAAAATTTTTCAGAATGAAGTCATTTTGACCGATTTTAGGCAATATAGGTATATACAAAATTCCCGTCTTTCTAGTGTTAATTTGTTTTAATGTACAAAAATAAATATTGATCACGATTTTAAAAATATAGATGACAGATAATAGAAATAGATGACAGATGACAGCCAGTTACAATAGACGATTTTTCTTTAAAAAATAGTCTATAGTCCGTAAGTTTTTGACTTATCCAGAAAAAAAACTAAAAAAATACCTTCAACACCAATTAATTCAATAATTCGAAATCATAACATTATCTTCTACATAAGCATAACAAGGAGCATAAAAGATAATTAATTACATAATAATACTTTCAAACAATAAAATAAAAAAATACCATACATTAATTATTCGAAATCATAACAACTCGAAAAAACTTCACAACTAAACGACCTACTTCAGAACATGTATGCGCCTACAAGTACAACTTGAATTAATGTCGAACCCTTGGGTCAACATGAAATAATTTATATCAGCTGTAATAAAAAATACCAACCAACAACTGTCGGTATGGACGGAAATAGCTTTAGAAACCGGAAGTATCATCACTTCCACAAACAGTGGAAAAAATATCATATATTTTATTTTATGGATAATTCCAATGGCGCACATCGTTCAAAATGCAGATATTTTTGTGCGTCAATGTAAGCATTTTTGCAATTCCCTATGTTCCCATTGTTCGCTATAAAAATGCAATCTATAAGTAATCAGCGTTAATTGAAATGCATTTGTCTTATACGGATTTTTTGTTAGTCTTTATTGCTTTTGTGTCTTCACGTTGGCAGCGCCCCGAGCAAACGAAGGATATAAAACTGCATTAGCACTAGCATTAACAAACTTGCACCAGAGTTTCGAAACAGGACAAAAAGCTTGTTCATAAGCATCATTAGTTAAATGGAGCAGTTCAACATAAAGATATACGAACATAGTTGTCAAGTTTGTGAAATTGAACATTATTTACAAATTTCATCTTAAATATTCAAACAATCTCCGAATGATTTGATTTCATAATTAATTTTAGATGTGCCAATTCTAAAGAAATATTTTGTATATGCAATTTGATTATGCATTTTTATATGACTTAATAAAATATGAGTTTATTAAATACCATACCACCATAACATTCATAAAATAAAAAAATCCCTTCAGGTTCAGACAAACATTCGCTCACATTGTATCGGGACTCCATGACAAAAGGCTGTGGCATGTGAAACTCAACAATTTATTCTCAATGATTTAATGGATTTAACGCTTCAATGCCAACCCAGATCATTACCTAGTAAAGTTTTTGCATACCAAACGACAAGCCAGCCAGCCAGTCAACCAGCCACCAAGCAGACAGGTATCCCTTTATAGCCATTCTGTAAATGATAAATTATTATGTGTTTAAATCGATGATTGTTCAATTAAATAAAAGCTTAAGTGCAAAGAATTTGCCGAGATTTCTGTCCTGAATCGGTTTATCAACTTTATTACGCCAATAAATATTAAATCAAAAAGTTATTCAACAACTCCCGCAATGGATGACAATAAGTGTTACTGTCAAGGCAAGAGGAAGAGGTCTTCCTGACATCCCAACCATACGTAGCCCTTAATTCCTTCAAATAAAGCGAAATTATTTAAAAATGTAAAATAAAAGAAACAAGAACAAGTTTGCTCCCCTTGTGTCAAGCAAACAGTAACTGCCTCATCACTCTATCGTCAAGTTTCTCCAGCTCCGCCTGCTTTACGCAGTGAAAGTCATTCGACATATTGTTGGGAGATAAAAGAAAATACTGGAAATGACTTTAATAAAAGCCAGCTGTGGCTCTGCCAATAGCATTGGATTCCGCCAACAATGAGATGCTAAGACAATAACCAAGAAAGGGAAGTAGAAATCTGTGGAATTTTACACGAGCTTCCCCCCTTTGAGTGGTGCTTTTAAGGAGTCATAAAATTTTAAATTCGTCCAATTCAATAACAAAATAATTACGTAAATATCTAATAATGTTAAATATATTGTAATAAAGAATGGTATATTTTTATTAGAAACAATGTAAAGATTTTAATGGCACTAAGGACAATAACACTCTTAAGGTAATACTTTACGGTCTAATTTCGAAAGTCAATAACAAATGAATAAAATGAGATGCTTCATTGAAATTTAATCGTTTTTAACAAATTATTGTTACTCATACGCACTTTAAAGAGCTAAGTTCGACCATACTACGTTATGGTGGAATTATAATGACACTAAGGTTACTCTGTAATTTTGTTACCCTCCACCAAAGTATATTAGGGTTGTTTTTCCGTTTGTAACTCATCGAAATAATCATTTGCGACCCTATGACAATTCATAAAATTTTAAATTCGTCCAATTCAATGACCAAATAATTACGTAAATATCTAATAATGTTAAATATATTGTAATAAAGAATGGTATATTTTTATTAGAAACAATGTAAAGATGTAATGGCACTAAGGACAATAACGCTCTTAAGGTAATACTTTACAGTCTAATTTCGAAAGTCAATAAAAAATGAATAAAATGAGATGCTTCATTGAAATGTAATCGCTACTCATACGAACTTTAAAGAGCGAGTTCGACCATACTACGTTTTTTTACCCTCCACCATAGTATATTAGGGTTGTTTTTCCGTTTGTAATTCATCGAAATAATCATTTGCGACCTATGAGATAAATCGCCAAAATTTAATAAGTTCTTTTTAGATAATGAATTTCCCCACTATAAATAATAATTTCAGTATTTTTCCCCAATTTTCAGTAATTTGGGGTACTTTGAGTTCTTATTGGATAGAAAATCTCTACACTATAAATTGCAAATGTAGGTAAATTGTTTTGGGGTAAACATATAAGAAGATACCTCAAATTTTCTGTATTTCGGGGGTTTCGAACGCGTTTTTATCCAAATTCGATGTAATATCAAAGTATTTTGTAGTCGTATATGGTAACAAATCCCCCTTCCAATTTATTAATATTTGCCCCCTTTTGGGGATAGTCCCTATATAACCCTCTTTTCATATTAAAATAGTTAACTGATATGTTCCGTGTGTTGGGGTTGTCACCATATAGACGTATTCCACGGTCGTATGGGCATATTCTTTACTGGAAATTGTCAGTTAATAAACTGCAAAGTTTGGAATTCAAAGACGACTTAGCCATCTGTCGTAATCATTCGAGCTTCGGAGGATATCGAGATGAAAAACTCGAACTTGACGAGACTGAGAATATATTGCCAGTATTCCTATGGCGGGGATTATCCATAGTTCGGCCCAGCCGAACTTAACTCTTAACCTGTTAATATTCTCAATATAATATTTGTTGGCTTAAACATTACAACTTTTTACCGGGCTAACTTACTTTATGAGGATTTATTTGACATGCAAATGACTATTTAAGCCCACTCAGTTAACGAAATCCAGAAAATATAAATATACTATTAGGCGACGGATATGTGTATACAGTCAATTTTCGTAAATTTAAAACTAAATAAACCAGAAGACCTTTTTCTATTGTGGAGTGCCACAAAATAACAAGATATTCAAATCAACGAGTTTCAAATTATCGAAAGAGATATATACAAGATTTACGAAATTTTACATTTCGGTCAGTTTTGCAAATAAATACTGACAAAATAAGCTAAAATTTGAAATGGCTGTTTAAATATTGACTTGAATTAAAAAATCATTTTTAGATGTCGTGGTACAACTTAAATAAGTGTTTAAGTAAGAACTACTGTAATGTAAATAGCGTCAGTAAAAAATGAATTTTATCGTGCAGAATAATAATAAAATATAATAATAATTTTAATTATTATTTAATTTTGTTGTAGGTAATTCAAATATATATAATTTCCGACTATGACTTTCATAATTTAATCAAATATAACATAATTTATTCTGAAATTAATTTCTGAATCATTTACATTATCTTTTCAACAACAATGAGTGTTAATGACACCAAACTCAATTTTCAATTGAATAAACCTTTTTGGAATTGTTCGATAAATGGAAATTTGTCATTAATATAATATACGGACACTGAGATATTCACTTTTTGATTGTCACATGTGATGGTTGCTGTTTTCCGTGTTGTTGTTGTGGTTACGATGGATGCTGATTTTGAATTCGATTCCATATTTATCTTTAAGATGTCAATGGCAGCCACGATAAGAACAACAACGTCGTCAATGATAAATAGAAGAATCGCATCTCATTTGCATTCGATTAGTCGAGTTTGTTTGGCGGTGACTGGTGATATGGCCTCTCACCATCAGTATCGGCGTCTTTTCAAGAACCAATAAGTCTTTGTCAGAGTCTCATTCATCCAGATCCAATCACATATTTAACCACCAACTGCCGCCTCCAACCTTTCAGATTATTAGAAATTCAGATTGATTTAATGTTTTGCGTGTGTTGTGTTTTGCCTCCTGCTTTGCTTTTTATCGCCAACCAAATAATTTCAACTTAAATGGTTGTATTCGTTAAAATAAAATCACACAAAACACTTACACCCTAACAAATTCGAACACACACACACACAAAAGTGGTGTACCTTGGACGCTAAAGCATTTCCTTGGGTTTATGTGGGGGTTGGGTTTCATGCATGTTGAGTAAATAAAGTAATATTCTAGTAAAGAGCGAAAAAATGCTACACGAAAAGATTGGAAAAGATATACTAAAAGCTTTTCGTAAAATTATTCTCTTAAATATAAACTTATTAAACACTAGAGACTTTTATCTTTCTAAAAGTTTTGGTGTTGAGCTTTAAGGATACAAAGATAAATAGGAAATAACTTAAAGCGTTTCAGCTAAAGGGCTCAATGCGAGAGTGTTCCACAAAGCTTTCAAAACAAAAGCTGTTGTAATTTAATATGACTTTGGACTTTTCAGTCTTTACAGTGTCCATACTAAACCATTTTCCACCTCGCTATTCAAAAACACGCTGAAAGCTGTCATAAGAGGGAGCTACTGCAACTTGCAGTTCAACAGCTAATACGAAATGACAAATGCTTTCGTTAGATTTATTGGAGAATATTATCAGATACCCGTCCAAAACCGCATTCGATCATTTTATTATCGATTAACAGTTTTCTCTAAATAGCCTTACAAAGTGCAACAGACACCAACTGTGGTGGGTTGTGCCTGTTCAATGGTTAATATTAAAACCGACATTCAAGATTAGGCAGGTGTAAAATATTCAACCATTTTAACTAATAACCCAAGAAACAAATCATTATGGCTATGGACATGCGTATCATTTCACAGAGGCCACAAAGAAATCCGCAATACAACCATTAATCAAAGCCTGGCGTTGCAATGTACCGTGATGTGGTATTTGAATGGAACCGTTTGGTTCCAATGATAAATCCCCAGTGTATTGGAGCAATGTAAGGTGGAGACCACAAATCAACGCCAGCATCCAACATTGTTACAAACAAACACACCACAGTCAATCACAAGAAAAAAATCAAAAGCAAAGTGTTAATTAATGCAACAGCTACCATTACTGGATTTTTTTCACTCGCTCGATATTTTTGGCAATAGCTGTTCGCCAAACAAGAATCGGTTATTAGCAATGCTGCATGTTTTGGATTGATTTATTTTATTTGTACACTTTTTTGCGCATGTCCAGCCACGTTAAGGCATTTTAAATGATCAGATGCCAATTGGTAAATGTCATGGGTGTGTTTAAGGCGCTTCAAAAGCAGGAGCCTTTTTGATCAGAGGATTTTGGCATAGTAGGAACAGTAAATTCAGAACATTACCTAGAAACAGAACATTACCTATTGAAATTGGAGAAAATCGGTTCAGATTTAGATATAGCTCCCATATGTATTTTCGTCCGATTTTAGGTAAATGGTGCATTAAAGGCCCTGAAAATCATTTGATTTGTACGAATTCTCGCATAGCGAACTGAACTAAGTCTTGAATGAGATATAGCTCTCATATATAGTTTCGCCCGATTTTAGGTAAATGGTGCACCAAAGTCCCTGCAAATCTTTTGAGTTTCACGAATTTTGGCACATCGTACTGAATTAAGTCTAGAATGACGTGTGCTAAGTTTCATGAAAATCGGTTCAAATTTAGATATAATGGTGCACCAAAGTCCCCATATACCTTTCGATTTTGATATGGCATACTGAATAAAGTCTAGAATGATGTGTGAATAGTTTCGTGAAAATCAGTTTAGATTTACATACACCTCCTATATATATTTTGTTCCGATTTTAAGTAAATGGTGCACTAAAAACCCATAGCTAGTCCGATTGACACAACGTATGGAAGTTAATATAAATTTATCTGTGGCAAGTTTTCTTGAAATCGGTTCAGATATAGATATAGCATAGCTTCCTTATATAAATTCGACTAATTCATGTTAATTGTACACCAAATAATCAATGGGTGTCTGATTGAGATTAAATTTTAAACAGTGCAGCATACCAAATAGCGTGTGCACAGTTTGCTTTAAACCGATTTACAAAATTTAGCATAGGTTGCAGAATGTCATGTGTAGGGATTAATGTTAATTCATCTATACAGCTATATAGTTTCAATAATTATAATAATTTATTTTTATTTCTTTTTTTAGGTAAATATTCAAGCACTTTCACATAACCAATTTTAGTATACAATTTGTAAGTGTACGTGGTAAGTACCTTAAAAATAAATAATACAATTAATTGAAAATGGGATATGTAATTATCAACACCGCGTTTATATATTTATAAAATATATTTCAGTATTTTATATTTTATATATTTCATTATTTTATATCAAACATATCGCCAAATTAAAAAAAAATAAGATTTAATATGGCCCACCATTTTCGACTTGAAACGATTTTCAATTGACTGATAACTTAAAAAACGATTAGGTATACATTTGACGATCTCCGCAATCTCATATAACATATTTAATATGGAACCAATTGCATTAATAACAATAACGTTTCTTTCAATATTCAACAAAAATCGGCTAGATATTCAAGAGTGTTTAAATAGGCTCTGTTCAATTTTTATATTTTCCAGTTAAAAATACAATTTTGATGAATTCAATCATAATAGGGCCCCATCTGAATTCCATAGCGCCCACTCAGCGACGCTTTTAATCGTTACCACAATATTCACAAACGGACAATACTCATTCACTCACGCATATGTAATTTGACGGGTGATTTATTGCATTTATCGATCAATGGACAATAGACGACTGAATTGACTGAGTATGCGTGTCCATACGTTGATTTTGTCGACTGACAGCCAGAATGTCAAATGCTGTGAAATGTCTTCCTTTAGTGTCTAACTTTTTTCCCTAGCTTAGATTGCTTGGCGTCACTTTACACGCATTTTATCTGTGTCCGTTGAACGAATATTTCTTGTGTCCGATGACATTTACACTTTGTTTTGTTATTGTTTTGTTATGATTGTTGTTGTATTGTTCTCCATGCGGCACAAAATAGGTAGGTAGGATTTATGTTGCTGTTGCAGCCACAATTTTAAAATTATAGCCATGCTTTTGTTGTTGGACTGTAAATGGCGGATGACCAAAATTAAATGTTAACTGATTTGTTTTGGTTGGTTGTTTGTCCTATTTTTGGACAGTTGGCCGTTCAAACTAGCAATCATCACGATATGCGTTTAAGAAATTAACTGCAACAGGTTTATGCTGTGCGTGCAACATTTCCATGGTATGACCTAAAGAGTTTTCCGCCAATTTGAACAACATAAATAAATTCAACATACCATGGCAACAGTAAGGTAACCCATTAGGGGTCGAACGCTGATGATTCTAACATTTTGTGTTTCACCAAGTGCTGTATTTGGTGGAAATTCTGCAGAAACGGCGAAATTCTGCAGAAATTCGAAGGGACTGAACAGTTTAAACATAGCATCATAAGGAAATATAAAATGGGCTCGAAACACGGACCTGCATTGAAGATCTTTTTATAGTAATTACTAAACATTTGGAGAACTGTAGCGCTTTTAATGTGTATACCTCTAATATCTCGATCTCTATTATTATTTCGACATAGTGGAAATCGACACAGAATTTGTTCATTGATAACCAATATGTATAATGGGGTGTCTCAAATGAATATTTCGAAGTGCTACAAACAACAATTATATAACCTACACCTTATCGTGAACCGTATAAACATTTAAAGCGTTAACAAAATTGCGACAAACAATGGGTTAATAAGTGCGTACACTTATAAATCATGCACATGTATCCAATCCATAGAGACTAGTTGCAATCGCCAATTATAATATGACCAAAGCGTCAGTAAAGTTATCGTGAACAAAAACAAACATCTCAGTTTGTTAGTGCAGGTGTGCTCTTAGTTTTCCACCAACCAGCCAAAATTCTAACTTTGCCATGCACAGTGTTTATAAGATATATACCGTTCTCCGTTAATTTCAGATAGCTTCCTGCCACTAATCGAAGAATATCTGCACATTATTAAATTAAATACCAATTAATTAATTTCATTCAATTTATTTTGCCTTTGTTACAAGTCGCTGAGTTCCATCCACTACTTTATTTCATTCAATTAAATAGTCGAACATTAGCCCTGTTTAGTACAAAGCACGCGCTAAATACGTAATGTGTATGTATATTGATTAGTATTTAATTTATTTATATGAATAGCGACACAACCCAACACAAACAACTTAATATGAATATTGGCATTAACCATGGTAACAATAAAGCCACGTGGAACGTAAAGGTCAATGAATATGATATGTTTTAAAGCGTTTTTTATTAGTCCTGTTGTATATAAAATCAAGATTTATATTGTAATATATATATATATATATATGACCACGAGTCTCCATGTTCCTCATCCAATAATGGGATGAATAACAAGGCATAAAATCTTGTTTTGGTGCTGTAACGGTAATTTTAAGTCGGACTACACAACTGATATCACAGTATGTTTCACAGAAAGGGTTCTGTTTACTAATTATACTACTCTTCAGTTTTGAGTAACATTTAGTAACACTTTATCAGTCTATGTCTCAGCCTATGTTGATCCTATGTTGCTATGTGATAACGGATGAATTATGAACAAAAGATATACATACATGTCAATAATGAATTGGTTATATTTATGATATCTGCTCTTTGTAAAATGACAATTTTTTGTCGATTTATATTTTCTGATTTTCCACAAATATTTCATTTGGACTTCTTTAGTGTCTGTGGGCACTGCACCCAAATATCGTTTAAAACATCAACTATTACAAACCGACAATTAATCTCAATGAATACAACTATCATATGCAATTCTAGGACAATTTAAATTTTATCAAAACTAAAATAAAACCACTGACAAACGAAAACAAACAAAAAATTATTTTGTCATTTTCCATTCTGAGCAAATTTCGAATATACAACAGAACGCTCGAAGCAATTTAACACAGTTTCTCCTAACTTTTTGAACTTCCAACAATTATCATTTTTTTTCTAATCGCTCTACTCTGGGACAATTGTGGTTAAGCCACCACCACTGGTGGTGGTCATACTGAAAACAGAACAAAAAAAAACAAAACAACCTAACTTCTATCTCGGTGCTGGCATTGTTGTTGCCGGTGCGTACGTACGTCGGGTTAAAAGCAGCCACTGTTGTTGCTGCCGTTGGTCTGAAAATTCAAAAGCTGGTGATAAATCTCAGCTTGAACGGTTGGTTAAAAATTTGCGGGAATTTAATATCGTTTTGGCAGTCAAAGTGCTTAAATGTGAACGTAAGAGAGATAAAACGGACAATTATTTATCTGGAAAAGAAAACAGTCTTACCACAAGGAGCAAATTGAACAAAACACAATTTTACGCTCAGCAAATCATTAAAATAAAAAAGGATAACAAGATAGTTAAGTGCTATTTTAATCTGCAATAAAGGCTATTGGAATTTTTTCTTCAGGTAAGCTATTGAAAATATGTTCCCATACACGATAAAATAAACTGTGTTCTGTGCTTAAACAACACATTTGTGTGGAGTGAATATAATTGCCTTTTGAAGATGAACGCCTTTGGTGAGTGCATTAAGCTCCAATAACGGCTACTTGAAAAGTTAAGATTTAGTTATGGCTTGATAATTTTTTTGTTGGTGACCCTATAATAAATGAAGAATACATCCATTGTTCAGTGAAATCGATTAGGGATTTTTAAACTTTCCACCATAAATATTCGTCGAAAACCATACAATCTTTATAATAATAATATTCATATATGTCCGTCTGTCAGTTGAATTGAACATCAATTTGTAACTTATTTGAAAAAATCGAAATATCGACTACATATCCATATAGCGACGAGTACTACTAAGTACTACCGTTTCCTCGACAGAGGGGTCTCCGATCCAAAACGGCGAGAGTCTTACTCGATCAAAGTTTGACACCTCAGGCCATTGTGTAAAGGCAGTATGGATGCAACAAGAACAAGTAAGTGCTATTACAAAGTTATTAGAAGAACTCTATATTACATACGACCCTATTTCCGTTCAACGAGTTTTAAAATCCTGAAACTAGCTAAGAGCTTACGTCAATATACCAAAGTTTGCGTATTACAAAACCTAAACTTCACAATAATTAGTTTTTCACCAAAAGGAGGAAACATGTCATATAGAATTTCTTTAGACTCTCAAATTTTATATAAATCCTCTCCATACATATTACACTTAAGACAATATAAATTCGGTTTGTGGTCACATTCTGATGAGTTTTTACATAAGATTACATAAACTCGTAATGATCATATAAAATCATTTATTTTTTCATTTATGAGAATTTATAACAAAAATTTAAATTTTTTTTGAGTCTTTGAAAACAAGTAAGCTTTAGGGACACACAAAACGACATAACCATTTGTATCCCACCAATCGTCTTAATTTTGAAAATCATAAAATGTTCATAAGTTATGTGATGTTTTGTGGAAGTTTTAAAAATGAACAACTTTCCGTTTTGGGTATTAATGATTAAAAAAATATTTTTTTTCGCAAAAGCGGATTTGTCGTGGGCTTTTAAATAATTAAATGGAAACAATTGTAGGTTAGTCATTAATAGACAAAAACTCATATTTTCAAAAAAGTCAAAATGTTTCTTAGAACTGATTTGCTGTAGCAGGAATATTAATTCCTGACTACGTTTGTCTAATAATGGCAAAATAATTGTCAGTAGTAAAAAATTCACACCAAATTCACTTTGAATTTTTGTGAAAACGTTTTTTATTTTACTCATTGAAACCCAAAACTGAAGAAGCGTCAATGTTTCACAATTTCACTACATAACTTATGAAAAATGAGACATTAGTCTTTGTATTATTTTAAAAAAAATTCCATTTTAAAATAAATTTATTTGATGTAAATTGCTTTATCGCGCCATTTTCCACTCCCTAAACACCGACACAAGCTATTTCCTCACACCAACAATTCATATTAAAAACAAAAAGCTATAAAAAAACTACCAAAGGCAGGCATATTAAACTGGAAGACAGTTCAGCCTAAAACTGTCCATCAAAATATGCCAGCGATTTGCAACAAAATTCCTCACACTTGAACTGCAAACTGTTTGTTTTTTATTCGTTGCATTTGAGTATTTGTAATAGTTATCAATGTGTCATATGACTGTCGATACAGTTAGCGAATTACAAGCTCCGATACAGAACCCCACTCCCCTTCTGCTTGGTAGACAATTCATAACATGTATAGCTGGAAACGAGATTTAATGCACTGACGTCAGTCAGGCAAGTGGAAAAAGCTGTACCCAGTATCTCTATGCAATTTGCAGATCATGAATTGTTGCAGATAATGTGTCAACCGTTTAAATGCCAAACGCATTTGTCGTTTTTGTAAATTCCGAAAACATGACACAAATGTCGAACGTTATAGCTTTCTGTCAATATACTTAGTCTGGCTTACTTTTTTATTATCAGCCATAAATAAATGTTGACCTACGACCAGCGTTTATCTTTTATTTGAGATACAAATAATAGTACCCTTATATATTTTTCTCATATTGGAAAGTTACCGACTACATAATTTTCAGTAATTTGGATAGTCGAACATTTTATATCCTCCACTAATTTACTAGCCACTCTAAAACTAAAATTTAGAAATTCCTACGAGGAGATTTCCTCAGCTCAGGAATTCTAAAATATCAAGCACTGTCGTAATTTCTATTGATAGGCGGATTTTACTTAAACACGCTCTGTTCTCGCTAAAGGTCATTGATGATTGTTATTACTTCATCTACTGTTGAATTGTCCCTGTGTAGTTTCCGATGTTAAAGTGTCCACATTACCAACACTCTCTTGCTAAAATACAAAAGTTTTGATTTTACCAATTGAAGCGTAAATACATTTCGTGTATAGTCCTTAAATAACGAGAGAAGCTCATGCAAACATTAATTCACAGCGAAATTTCAATTCAATGAATCTGTAAAATCGACTAAATCGTTCTTGGAATGCATCTGCATTAATTAGGGATTATGGGTTAATTGCGAAAAAGCATTACCGAATTCACACGGGAAGAAAATTCAATCGAACATATGAATGTACAAGCACAAGAATTTTCATGTATATGATACAAACATGTACATAATTGTTAGCATGTCTGATGGTTGTCAGCAGTGGCTAAAAACCTTGTAAAAAATACCCTTGACGAGTTCCACCCACAGCACTCATATCTCATAGCATTTTCGCAGCTTCTGTGTACTGGACGCCAACATCATTGCATCAACCTGTTGACTGCCCCATTTATTTCAAACGTAAGACGGAATCGCTAATTCATATACGCCTAAAAGTAAACACTAGACAGAACAAACATATAGTCTCCACTCTACATTCGGAGAAGTTGTAATGCTTGAAAGTTATTTTGTTTACGGATAGAAAGCTTATTTACTTAAGTACACCGAAAAAAAATTTCACAATGGTCAAGAATAATATTGGTGATGGTAAACAATGTAAACTTATTATATGTTAGTTTTTTCCTTATAGCCAATATACTTAAAGTTACAACAAAATTATGTTCTGGTCACTTAGCCTATGTATGCCTGTGTAATACAATTTTTCTTGCTCACATTTTGACTGCAGACTATTTAAGTCGGCAATTAAAATAACATTACACCGAACAGCTTTATGGAGTTATATAAAATAACGAAACTATATTGTACTTCAGAAATTAAGTATCTTCATTAAATCTATACGTAAAACATTTACTTTTTTGCAGTGTAATAATTGAAAGCTTTTATCGTATACTTCTGTTAATTTACATAAAACAACTAAAACGAAAGCTCCATAACATTAGCAGACCTTCGACAATGTATAGCATTGTTCGTTGCTCACATCGTTCATTTGCTGCAAGACCGGCATAAATCAAAAATCGTGATTTTTGATTTAGTAAGACAGAATTGTTCGTTACATCCAGTGTTCGCAAAAAAACGGTACACTATCGTAGTGTACCGTACCAGGAACACAAACACTAAAAATTTTTTAGCGTTAGTGTTCCGGTACACAAACATTAAAAAATATTTTAGTGTTACTGTTCCGGAGCACAACGAAATTCGTAGTGTACCGCGGTCGGAGCACTAAAAATCGTAGTGTACCGCTGTCGGAACACTAAAAAACCGTAGCGTACCGCGGTCGGAACACTAAAAATCGTGGTGTTCCACTTGCCGGAACACTAAAAATCGTAGTGTTCCACTGGCCGGAACACTAAAAATCGTAGTGTTCCATTTGGCGGAACACTAAAAATCGTAGTGTTCCACTTGGCGGAACACTTAAAATCGTAGTGTTCCATTTGTCGGAACACAAAAAGATGTATTAATTATATTTTATTTTTTGTATGAATAAAATTTATATATTTTTTTCAATAGATTTAATAAATAGAAAACTTGTTAAATTTGTATTTGTTTATATTTTATTAAAAATTAGTAATATTTTATTAGCATCTACAGTTTAACATAATAAATATTTTATAACTAAAAAAGGTCGTCGAGTGAAAATTAAATCTGATGCCAACTCGCAACTGAAAATTCCATTGGATTACATTTTCGCTGATAATCGATTGCGCTGATCGGAAAAATGTATTGCATAAGACTACCTGTGCAAAAATCATAAAGAATATGTGGTTTTGTAACATTTATCCCAAAATCATAAAAATATTTTTTTCATACCCGCGTAATTTGTACACTTCTTTTAATGAATAACCAGGTAATAATTATGTTGATTGTGTGACAATCACCAAATTTTGAATATTTTTGCTAAAATTTCCTAAAAGTATGAATCATAGATGGATGCAGGTATAATTGTTTTAAGAAAAAAAATTTCGTACTAGCATTTTACAAGGAGATCTCCCAATATTATGGAAAATATGTTCGTTGTGTAAATTAATGAAAATTTTATCCTAAGCTGTATAATTTTGTCACAAAAACTGGCCAAAATACCTATTTCAAATGGACATTTTCACTTTTTTTATTGCAAGTAAACTTATATTCAGTATTATTTTTTTATTATTTGATCTTATTTTACCTCAAAAAAAAAGCAGACGTGGAACGCTACGATTTGTATTGTTCCGACCAGTGGAACACTACGATTTTTGGTGTACCACTGCCGGAACACTACGATTTTTAGTGTTCCGGCAAGTGGAACACTAAGATTTAGAGTTCCGATAAGCGGAACACTAACATTTTTAGTGTTCCGTCCAGAGGAACACAAAGATTTTTAATGTACCGCAGTCGGTACACTACGATTTTTAGTGTACCGCTGTCGGTACACTACGATTTTTTAGTGTACCGCAGCAGGTACGCTAAGATTTTCGTTGTGCTCCGGAACAGTAACGCTAAAAATATTTTTAGTGTTTGTGTACCGGTACAGTACGTTATTTTAGTGTACCTATCCACCTTGGTACGGTACAGAACACTTTGGAACGGTACCATAATGTTTATTTTCGAACGCTGGTTACATCAGAATTCATTTAGTATAAAAAAATCAAATAAATATATCTTTCACATCTGCTTGAGAAGCAGAAGAATTTTCTCCGTTCCTTGTAAAGTGTGCATCAATTGAAAATTTAAAACTCATTTTCTGCAAAATCAATTTTTTTTTTTTTGATTTATACCGGTTTTGCAGCGAATGAGCGAGTTTGAACAGCACATACAGTTTGTTTAACTCAGAGAATAATTCCAAAATCTACAACATCAACAACAAGACTGTGACGTGATTTCCTTTATACTCCGAATCGATGTGCGCGCTCTCACATGTGATGAGACAATTAAACGCTCTCTGCAAATGGTAAACACAGCGGAGACATGTGGTTTGGTGGGTGGCTGTTTATGTGCGAATGTGTGTTCATGTCCCATCTACGTATAAGGGGGAGTGAGTGGGCCAACTGAAAATGAAAACAAATGCATGATTTGTCTGAAATTGAAAATTAATGACACTCTTCAAGAAATAAAAACAAAACTTGTGTCAAAATTAAAATACAACAACAGCAAAGTAAAACAGACAAAAGCGTATTTTTAGACGCCACCATGAAAAGTATTTAGCGACGACAAACTGTGGACACCTCCGCAAATCACAAATCAAAACAATCGATGCCAAAATGTTAGCTCTCTGTTTCCAAATGGAGAGTGAGTGAGAGAACATATTTACTGGTGGTGGTGGGGTTAGAGGTTGATGTCTAGCAAAGGTCTGGCGGTGCTATACCACCTGCTACAGTTCCAGGCGAAAAGAACCCAAAAATATTGTTTGGTATGGGTGCTTACGTTTACTTCCTATTGTTCTTGCCGTTGTTGTTGTCTATGTTAAATATTTGAGAACAGATATTCCAATTTTTCATATTGGCGTCTCTCTACATTCTGTACGCTGTTTTGCGTGCGGTAAGGAGGCTCTAGTGTTGTTTACAGCTGTCATTGGGGTCGACTGTTGGTGGGTCTGCATGCTGGTGCTGCTGCTCTTCGATGTCTCTACTCGCACAGAACAGACATTTTGTGTTGCTGCGGCTGTTTTCAACCAGCCAGTCAGTTGATTTTCAGATACGTCTGTACATGCATGGGGTCTGCTGTCGTATCTGTGTGTATGTATGTGTGCGTGTGAATGTTTTCGGTTTTCTGTTTGTTGTCTTTTCGCTTCTACGTTTTGGCAAACTCCGAAAATCCAGTTTATCCCATGAAGGCAAAACGTGCGGACGCTTTTAACGGTTAAACAAAAAAGAACCCAAATCAAAGCCTCCATTCATCTCCAGTGGGTTATCTCGTCGCGTGGACGGTTTATATTTTGCACATCGTGGTCGTAGTTCGTAGTTCCACCCTCGTCAGCACTGGTGCATCGCGGTACAAATTGCGGTCGGTTAAATTCTCACGCAGTCAATCGGATAGACGGCTAACCCCCCGTACTTGGGTCGTGATAAGCCGCGGCGGTGGCGGGCGCGCAGTGTCCGATAAACACAAAATATAAACAAACAAACCGATAAATAACGTATATATCCGTAACGTAATCGTTCTCAACGTATCGCAAATAAACAAAAACAAAAAATAAACAAATCCAAAACCGCATGACTTAATGCACACAAACAAAACAATCCACTAAATATAATCGAATATTTTTGCTCGAATGCATTTTTTAGAAACAAAACAGCAAAATAATACAAAATACTAAATTGAAAAGTGTTTAAAAAACAACAACAACTATAAATACCTGCAACAACTAATTGGTGAATATTAAAAAAAAAAACAAAACCAAAACATCGTAAAAATCGCGTATTTGAATAATTTGAAACAAATGTAATAAATCATTTCCAACAAAAGTGTGATCATGTTCTAACTAATAAGATTTTATTGATTTTTGTTTTGTTTGTTTGTTTGTTTTATTTATTTATTTTTTTTTTTTTGTTCATATGTACATGTAGTTTTTTGTTGTGGTTTTTATTTCAATCATAAATGAATTTATTTTACTAAAGTTGTTGGATTTAAATTGTTGTAAATTCATTAAATACTGAATATTTGAAGAATATAGGATGTGTCGACGATGTGACACTGTAAAAATGTAGACAACAAAATTATTTTGTTTTTAATATATATATATATAATATTTATATATATACATGTATAATCCAAACATCACAAATATATGTATTTGTTCAAACGGAAAATACACTGTCGAAAAATTATATAAAAATCAACATGATTGAAATGGAATTTGCGATAAATAAATCCCAAGAAATAAAAAAATATATTATGCCACTTAATCCAATTAGCTATAATGTGTCTATAATATATGAAAAAAAGCAAAAAAAAAATAATAATAATTCGTTGTATAATGTGCACTAAATTTCTAACTAAAAAAAATTATTTATAATGAGGTAATCTGAGGAGTGCAATCAACGAATGACCTTAGAGATGCAGTCCACGACCTGTATAACAATATTGTCAGGCCTACTAGTTATAGCAACAAATTCGATGTATCGATAAGCAAAAAGTATAAAAACTATGAGAATTTCAATGCATTTCTAGCAAAAAAAAATAATTAAAATAATAACATGTTTACATATTTTATTAAATAAGACAAACTCTTCATTTTTCGTACCATTCGTTTTATTCAACATCGAAATTTTCAAAACATACTTAATATGTAAATAATTAAAATAATAACATGTTTAAATATTCCACTTTTTCAAAAAATGTGTTTTTTTTAAATAAGACAAACAAATATCTAAATTTTAACAATATTATAATTTTAATTTTAAAACAATCAAATTGCTTTTAATTTCCATTTACATTGATTTGTAATGATGTATAAATTGTGTTTATATTATTTTTCCAAACAATATAAACACTCTTAAGGCTGTGGGAAATAATCCGAGGTACTTCAGCATTCAATCACAGCGTATAAAATGGGAAATGCCTTGTTCATCATAAACAAACAGACAAGCAAAGAATGAAAATACAAATTTATTATCATTTTATTATTTTTTAATATCTTGAACAGGCAGCAATCGAAAATATTGTTATTAATGACGAAATTAATTACTGTCGTTGCTGGTGGTATATCTGATTTTTGGGCATGTGGCTGATTGTGGTGGTAATAAGGATATCACACACTAACACCACATCAATTCAAACCTGTAAGTGTTCAATTCACATTACATTTGAGTTTTGTTTATTCCTAAAGAAGTACACAGTGACTTCTTTTGAGAAAAATTCCCTTGCGGTGATAAACGAGGACTCCCATCCACTTCAAACAATACGTTGAACCTGCAGATAACGAAAATTATGTTTTCGATTCCCAATAAGCTCGTGTATGGTTGCTCCAATCGACCATACCTTCAATGGTTTGGCTGGAGTTTAATGGGTTTGTGGTTTTCCATACCCACAAGCATATATTTTGTTGGGATGTTTGTTTATTTCCTTCATATGGAGTAAAAGTGTCATAAAGATGTTCTTGTCACAAAATCCAGTGCAAATATTCAAGGCAATTTCGGTTTTATGGTTGACGTGCTTGGTCTTCATTGACATTGTCATCGTGTAATGCCTAAAATCAGAGACAAGCTAATTGAAATATATTGTGGTTGAGCCGTATTCCATTTCGGCGATTAGTTACATCAAAAACAATACAAGGACAAATTACCCAACTCTTATCACATTGGATGGTATTGCCAGTTAGATAAAAAAGTATTATCTTTATACTCGTTTTTATTAGGATAAAAATATGGTAAAATTTGGAGATGTCATTGGATGATATTACCAATTACATCAAAATATATTATCTTTGTGGCCTTTTATTATTAGAAACACACATTTTTTTATAAATATCACACAGGATATGTTTTTTTCTAAAAACAGATAGGTGACATACGATATATTTAAATTATGAATTTGTCCCTAGCGCAGCGCATATATTTCATATTAGGTTGAGGAAAAATAAATACATTAGCCCGGTCGTCGAAAATGTCGATAAAATCAGATAAATTATACTCGACCATAAAACTGTTTTAAACCATTTACACAAAGCTGGATACAAAATAAGCTCGATGTTTGGTGCCACACCACTTAACAGAAAAAATAGGATGGTTCGAATTCCCATCTGCGAAGCCTTGACCAAACCAAATGAGATAGACCCATTTCTTAAACGGATGGTGATTGGAGATGAGAAATGGTTCACATACGAAAACGATCGTGGTCAAAGAGCGGAGAAGCACCTCAAACGGTGGTCAAACCAGGACTAACGGCCAGGAAGGTTCTTCTATGCATTTGGTGGGACTATTAGGGGATTGTTTATTATGAGTTGCTTTCCAAATGGGAAGTTTTAATGCATCCCCCATACAGTCCGGACTTGGCAAGCGATTATCACATTTTTCTTCCATTGCAAAATTTCTTTTATTATAATAAATTGATATCTAGGGAGGATTGTAAAAATCGACTACTACAGTTTTTTTTTTTTGCGAATAGAGAGAAGGACTTCTATGAGAGGCATTATGGAGTTACTTTTAAAATGGCAACAAATCATACAACAAAACAGTGCATGTTAAATAAAGTCCTACAGTTCATATAATAATAATGGATTTCTTTTTCCCCAACCTAAAATATATGTTTTGAACAATGATGATTCTTAATATGAAGTTTGAAAATAGAAAATAATTAAACCATATACACTACGAAAAGACCATCAAATTATGGGATAGGATACCATTGCTAATTCGGAGGAAGTTAAGTCATAAATTCCATTTTATTACTTGACCACATTTAGCATTTTTATGCACACAATTCCCACCCAACCAGATACGTAATTTATTTTATTTGAAAATCTCCAACATGTCATTTCGCGTCACCAGTTCCCAATAACATATGGTTAGTTATGGTCAGTATTTCAGCAAAACTAAAATCCATGTGTATATTTAAGGGAACCCCCACCCCCTTCTCGATTTTAATATTTCTAGATCTTCAATGGACTGGTAAATCAATACCAATGCTTATTAAGGTTTGTAACTTTGCACATATATATTTGAAGATTTATAAGACAAAAGATTTATACAACAAAATTTTGTAATTGTTTTGTTGTTGTTTTTTGTAATTAAAGAGAAGTCCTTATTTTTGATGGCGGGCATGATAACTCCTCACTGGAACATCGGAATCCGAAAATTCCAACGGTGTTAGAGTACATGTACATGTCTGGCTCTCGTATGAACTAGGATTATTGACTTTGCTCTAAAATTAACAAAGTGACGGACCTTTGAAAAAATATTTTTGGAAAATCGCCGATTTTTGACCAAAAACCAAGTTAAAAAATAAGGAAGATCTTCACCGATTGGCTTTATCCTAGTTCATACGATAGCTATACACTCACAGAGAAACGTGTAAAAATTTGGAATCGATTGGGTTATTAGTTTTTGAGTTATCGTGCCCGCCATTCACAAAAGTGAAAAACGAATTTAAAGTTTGAGCAGCTCTTTAGCCGTCACCAATAAATCGGCTATATCTTCAAGAGTTCTTGAGATTTTCACTTGAAATTTTGAAGGGACATTCTTGAATTAGTGTAAATCAAGAGAATGGGGTGTCCCCTTAATGGATTTATCAAACATTTGGAAAAATTTATCCATTACTCGGAAGGTTCTAATACACACACGAAGTAGACATTAAACTTTATCGCAACGATAAATGGCGGTATTGTTTACATTATTTGATAGATTTTTAGTTATATTATTTTATATACAAATGATACCTGCCGAACTTAGGAGCACTTGCCCTATGCATAATTAATTTTCTATTATTTATAGTTACGTTTTATTATTTATAAATAGTATAAAAATGAATCTGCCGTTTTTATATTTTATTGCAACCCCATAAAGCTTATTTAATACTTATTTCATAATTGCATTTACATGGTTGTTTAATTTCATTTATTTGGCGAATTTCAGTTGAAATTTGATATATCCACTTTAAACTTATCATAATTCCAGCCAAATGTTATTGACATTATTCAGTATTTTTTTGAACTAAAATTAATCATGTCTTTCATTACGGAGAGTCAAACCGATGACATAATAATTAAATATTACAAGAAAGTAAATCAGTGCCTACAAAACAACGCTGACATGAGGAAGCGCACCTTTATCGCCGGCAACCGTCCTCATATGCAAAATTAAACGCGATTGTTGTTGCGAGCACCAAAACCAACCTCAGCAACGAAAATGCTTATCAAAGAACGATTAAGCAAAATCGCTCACGCATCACTTTTTTCTGTTTCGGTTAAACGTATAATTAACGCCAAAGGGCATCGTTAACTTTATTTACAATCTAAAAAAGTGTGTCTTTCTTAAAGAGTTGGGGGCAGGCAATAAATAATGAGTAATGAAATGAACATGAACGGATTTCTTGTATGTGGAGTATTACAGATGGGGTCAGATGTATAGCAGCAGAAGTTGTGCTTTAGTACTTGATTATCTTACAGTTGTTATGACAATAAATGTATTTCTCCAACAAACATATTTAAGATCAAAACTATTTAAAACGCATTGTGATGAATTGGCATCTGATATTAAAATTAATTTAGTAATACTTCTGCATAGCTATTTAAATACAACACCACTGTAACGAGAAAATCGAAGAAAGCAACAAGATCCGGTAGACAGCAGCACGCCACATGAAGGGCACTTGAAAATCATTAACGGAATTGAATTGTGGGTCTCTGCCGAAGCAGTTTCTGCCTTATTGATGGCAATGTTTGATAATGTTGGCAATTCCGCCGCCGTTAAAATGATGTTGATGAATTTTGTGGAAAAACAAGTTTTCAACTTGTTAATAATGTAAACTCATTAAAATGACGATGACAAAATCACAATTGAACAATTTATCAACGGCAAGGTGAAACTCGTTACTCTTAGGGCATTTATGCAATTCATGTGATCGATTGCCCCACACCCCACCCCTTCGTTCACCAATGGAATTGGGAGATAGGTGCAATGGATGCATTGATTTATGGACTTTCATTAGTTTGCCAACTGCCTACCGAAAAATACCCTTGACGTATTTGTGTAAAATATCGATGGCAATGGACCATCGACTTCGGCTGGGGCCATGCATGATGTCAAGATTTATTTTTTTTAAATGTTCGGGGCGTTTCCTTACATAAATTAAAGTAATGGGAAGGATTTATTTCACAAAACGTTTTTCCTCTCGATAAGTTTAATTAAATTTTAATGGCATCTCATTCCAGAGATTTACTCAACAAGTTTGCAAATGTAGGCCAGCACAAAACGATTAAAAGGAATGCCGTGCCATTATAACTGAAAGACGACAGCCACCACGTTCAGTTTTTGATCGCATTAACACTTGTTGTGGATGCAGGAAAATGCACAGACATGAACACACTCACACACACACGCACATCCATTCAGCCATAGCGTAGCAAAAATTAAAGAAAAAACCTTAAAACCATTAATAATGCCAAATATGATAGCTGTGATCATTTACCGCACCGAAATTGAAATCCAAACGTTGTTCGATTCGTACGTGCTTATAATTTGCAATGGCAAACACTTTGCCACAAAACACACAAATTACAGACTCCGTTGGTCTGAACCGAAATCAGTCAAGTTTAAATTGAAAAGTAACTAACCAACCAACCAACCAACCGAGAATTTCAATCAGATAAAAAATCAAATCAAAAGGTTGTGGGCAATGGAGTCGACTTTACGGTATGCTATATCAATTCAAACGAACTGTTTTGAAAATATTGGATTCTGCTATTAATTTGCAAAGGAAGGAATTCCTTTGCAGCGATGCTACACGGCATTCAAGTTTTAGTTTGGAATGTTTCAGCCAACGCATTGTAAAACCAATGTCAACAGTAAATGTAAAAATAAATTTTTATAATTGTGACTGTTTTTATATCCGGCTCATGCAAATAAATTTAATGTTTAATAATAGAAAAACTGGTGAATGTGTGAAATGAGAAAATCAATTTTACAGTTTAAATTAATACTTAAAGAAAGTATGTGACGGTCGATTTTATTGGATAAATAAAATAATGTTATTTTTGGCACCAATAATATACTAGTTCATTGCAGAGCCAGTCATGCACTCTTCCCAAACGCGTGGGAATATTTTTGGTGACAAAGCCTACCACCGAAAGAGGGAATTTTTAATTAAAAATTGCTGTAGAGATATATTCAGTTATCTCTACTGCACGTGTAGAGCGACTTAATCACCTCAAAAAAGGCATCGGTATTTTTGACAAGAAGATATTTTTCTAGAATCGTCGACAATCCTCTTTAGAAATTTGTTTGATTTTAGAATAATGTATAATATTCGTTAAATGTAATAAGAAAATAATCATACGAGAATAATCACACTTATTAATTTTATTATTTTTTTTTATATCTAAATCAAATATATATTTTTAATATTTTTGATATGTTTAAAAATAAAATATTGACATTAATATTAAAAGGTTGTGTCAGGGAAGATTTAGGAGATTTAGTACGTATATAAATATTTTATCAACACTATAATTTAAATAAGTCGATCATGATAAATTAAAACAACATTGTAAGTAGCTCAGATTTAACTGTATCTGGAAGTATGGATTTGAAGTATATATTACAAATGTTTTATCATACCTTACTATTCTGTAGGGTACAACAACAATGATTAAAACGCATCATTCATAACAACAACAACAATAACAGAAAATAAACAAGCTCCGAAACAAAAATGTTGTTTTTTACAAGCTGACAAATAGTTAAAATTAAACAAAAACTGCAATAAAAAACAACAGCTCAACCTCAACATTCATTCATCTATCTAGCCATGCGAATATTCAACTTAAATCGAATCGAATGCGAATGCACGCATTTCAAACCAATTGCCATGAACACCTCCCGCCAACCGATAGTCGATCATTGTCTGGAACTTAACAACATCATCTCACAGTTCCATGGCATTTACCAAACCTATACAGATGACGTTTGACAATCAGCAAAACAAAGCAAAAAAAAAAAACAAAAATAAATGCAATGGTACATGGTCCAAGAGTTTGTCGATTCTTCCGACCGGCCGTCGGTCTGTCCCAAAATTTATTTTATTTTCAAGCTATTTTATCGTTTTCGTGTATCTGTTTTAAACACTCTTTGGCAATTACACACATATATGCGTCAGCGTCACAATGTTGCTGATGCACAGTGGGCCAGTTTGTGTTGTAAAGTACAATCGACAACATTGGCTACATTATTTGGGTGTTTTTGTAAGGACAATATTTCTTGTACAAACGGAATAATTCATACAACCAAGGTGATTTTCAGATCTTTAAATTAAAGTAATAAAATAAGATTCGTTAAAATATTTAATCTGCTCGGTTGCATACCACGGTTACGATTTTTTGCAACCCTGTATCCTAGTATCATATTTTAAAGAGTTTCTACATAAGTTTAAATAAAATAAAGAATGTGTAAGTAGACGTGAAAAAAATTGAGTCATTGTAACCACAAATACAAGCTTTAGAGCATGGTTATTGAGAAGAAACGTCATAACCCTATTGCATACATGCATATTTTTTCATAAATCCAATTAGAATATAATTATTTTTATTTTGGTTGCTAGAAATTGTAATTTAATACCTAGAACAGCCACTGTTTCAATGTTCTCATGTTGTTGCAGCTATAAAATGCAGTCAACATGTCTGTTCCACAATTATTTCCAACCGGTGTTAACTAGCATTGCTCTACGCATTTGAGTTGTCTTGTTTTTATTGGCTGTATTGCGGCTTCTGGCTTCTCGATAGCTGCTACAATGATACGTTCGCAATTTATGTGCATTTGATTTGTTAAACATCACCGAACAACATACGAAATAACAAAAAACATATTCCACAACAACAACAAGACAAGCACACAAAAAACATACACACATCACAAAGTCGTTTTATGGTTTTTAACAAAAATATGCTTAATTTACTCTGTTGAACAAGAAAAAACAAACAATCAACAACAAAACACAACTGTTGGCTGCTTAACTGGCTAGCATGTGTCTCAACAATTAAGTCAACAATGTTCTCTATTAGCCAAAAACATAATAACAACAGTGAAAATTATAAACTTAATGAACAACAACAAAAAAAGAACTCCGTAAAATCATTTTTTTTCAGAAATCAATTGTTGTTGATTTTGTTGTTTTTTTTTTCAGCGATATACGCACATAACTTACAGACCTCAAAAACATCAATCTTCCAAATAAATACCTTATGTCCGGTGACCGACCGATCGATGGCTGGTGTTGATCAAAAAAATGTTGATTCGTTTGAAGTCCATAGTGTGCTATATCGGACGATTTGTGCCGGCTGGCATTCGAGCGGGCATCATTTGGCAACTCAACTCAAAGGCCATCGGTTGCTTGGAAAATAAACATTTCAATCATTACTCAGTAGCAATTTGTTTCGGAAGAGTCATTTCGTTTTCACTTAACACTTTGTTATGTTTATTTTTCGATAAAAATCATTAAATGACGAGATACGTACGGACGAATCTAGCTACTCTCAAACACCTGTCTCTCTTTCTGCCTTCATTCCCATATTTACTTCGAAATGGTTTTTATTAACAAAAAAAAAACGTATGTGGTTGCAGTCTCTTCCATAATGACGTATGTGTTAATTATTATTATTATTTTTATTGTATTTAATTCGGTGTTGTACCCTACACTGAAATCAATTGACTTTGACATTTTTTAGCTTTATTGAAATATAAGACACGAAAATTACTAAATGTGGTACCATTTGTATTTGGCGAACCCGGTGCAGCTGGAACTGTGAAATTTGAATTGAGGGTCATTGAATAGATGTAGCAAAGGGTTTTTAGGACATTCGAACTATAAGTCTTCAAAAAGTACTAAAATGTACTAAAGTTGCTACAATTACGTAGCATGTGAATGGATAGAGCTAAAAACTTGAAATTTGGAGTGCCAATAAAGGTTGAGAAGTAGGGTTGAAAGCGTGTACTCAATTTTTAATTGGAGGTACAATCCTGAAATTGTAAATTAACATTACCGCTGGAGTGTAGGATTGGAATATGTACGTAGTTTTGGAAATTTGGAGTTGGAGTGTGTAGGGAATTTTGAAAATTCGTACTAATGTGTACCAAGATTTGTACAATTTAAATATTGGTTGAACTAATACAGCAGGAATCCCGAAATTTGGAGTTAGGGTAGGAGTAATTGGAGTTATTTTAGGGGTGTAGGATTGGAATTTAGGAAATTTGTACTAATGTGTACCAAATGTGGATTTGGGTGAACCGATAGAGCTGGAACTGAGATTTGGAAATAAGGTTACAGTTGGAGTATAAGATTGGGGTATGGATGTAGTTTTAGAAATGCATACTTTTATTTGCTGTATTATGGATTGCCTTCAATGGCTTAAAAGCTACTTAAACTCGGCGAATGAAGTAATATTGTAGATTTTATTTGTATTTATTTAATGTTTAAATAACCTAGCCGGTCGGTTATTTAAACATTAAAAAAACTATTAGATATATAGCATTAAATAAATAATAATCGCATATAATTTCGTCCAATTTTATATACATCGCTTCGTCTGTCTGGTTACATAACCAATAGTGTAGGGGTAAAAATATTAAGTAAGTTAAATAAAATCGTAATTTTTGAGTTTAGAGTGCAGTATTGTCTACTATAACCAACTTCAAGTTGTGTATAGCAGTTCTTATATACATTGTAAGGTGTAAGTCAACTGAAAATTTAAAACATATTTTCTATATTATCTTTTTTATTTTTGCCTACTTTCCAGCAAAATAGCGTTATGTAGATCCAAACCATATATAACGCGAATCATAAAACCAATCCAAACAAACAATTAACCGAGTTACGTCCTGAATTGAGTGTCCTAATCTTAGTTTAAAGCTGTTCTGTCCGATTTACTTAGGCACACAAAATTAAATTATGTATTGAACAGCGTGCGGCATATTTACTTCAGTCGTTCCACATTCCTAAAATTTTAGATAGAGATATATTACTCAAACCCCTTTTAAATTCCCACCACAAATATCACACCATACCTGTAGTGTATCTCAAAGTCGAGCAGCTATTAACGTATCTACCTGTTATTGATATAACTTGTTTCCATTTCGTTAAATTTACCATTGTTCTTTGATTAGCACGTGAAGAAAAAACAAAATCGTGAGGGAGATGTAAAGATAAGAAGACAAGAACAGTTACTGCCATTCAATCTTTCGGCCATAACTCTTCTCGGCTATTTGATTTGTGTGGCAAAAACTTTTGCTGTGCAACTTTATTTTATTATCGCCATAAATTTGTTAGTCGCCGAGTTATTGGTAGCAATTGACAGATGATATCGCTAGTCTTCTGCCATTATTTCTAATGGAATTTGTAACGGTTGGCGAGCTCATCATATGGCCCACAGGGATTTATTTATCAAGCGCAAAGTTTAGCAACAAGCTGTTAAGTGAGCACGGAAAGAACAACTATAGAAACATGAAATTGGAAGAATTCCCGTCCACAACATGATTAACGCATTCGTTTATTATTTCGTTGGTTATTGATGAGTTGTTAAAACCTGATCAAACTCCCCGAAGCATCTGCTAATGAATGTCGGAAAATACCAAAATGTATAGAATAGACAATCAAATGTTGAGGTGGCAAACGAAATAAATATTACTATTATTGTCTAACTCATAGAACGACTGTTAATTTAGTGGCATACACGAATACAGCGTTGTTGTAAATTGGAGAGGTTTCGTTTTATTACTCTGTTAAGGTTTTTATTAACTCCAATTTCCTGCGAAATTGGCTGAATAACTTAATTCGAGGCAAAATGTTTTCTTACGAGTAATGAACTTCAAATTTACAGACCCATATCTTGTGTCAAGATGATCAAACTTTAATATAAATGAAGAACTAAAAACGGTGTTAAGATAATGACAACCTAAGGGAACTGTGACGAGATCCGAATTTTCAGTTTTCTTCACACAATTGCTTGAAACCCAAGACTGGATTTGAGTCCGACAACATTGTAATAGCAAAATAACACAGATATGCAAAATAAAACCAGTAAGGAAAGTAGAAAAGTCGGGCGGGGCCGACTATATGATACCCTTCACCACTTTGGGTATATTCAACAGATGAATGCTAATAGACGTCGAATTCTGCAACCTATACTAAATTTTTCATTTGTTCAGATATACGGTTGCTTCTTACAATGGGACAAAATTACCAAAACTCGGAAGAAAATATATATAGAAGCTCTATCAAAATCTGAACCGATTTCTACACTTTCCAAATTTCAAAACTTTAGTACGTTGTGCAAAATTTGTGTCAATTTTGTGTAAAATTGGACGAAAATATATATGTAGAAGCTATATCAAAATCTGAACCGATTTCAATGAGAATGGCAGAGATTATCTTATATTAACTTCTGTATTGTACATAATTGTGTGGCAATCGGACAAACTTTGGGTCTTTAGTGCACAATTTACATAAAATCGGAAGCAAAAATATATAGGAGCTATATATAAATCTCATTTCACTTAAATCTCCAGACTCATTTTAGTACACTATGCCAAATTTTGTGCAAATCGAAATATGTATAGGGACTTCGGTACACTATTTACATTAAATCGGACGAAAATTTATATAGGAGCTATATTTAAATCCAAACCGATTTTCGAGAAACTTAACGTGCACTATTCTAGACTTAATTAAGTACGATATGCCAAATTTCGTGCAAATCGAAGGATATATAGGGACTTTGGTACACCATTTACCTTAAATCGGACGAAAATATATATGGGAGCTATATCTAAATCTGAACCGATTTTCAGCAAACTTAACACACATAAATCTAGACCTAATCCATTTCGCTATGCCAAATTTCGAGCAAATCGAAGGATATATAGGGACTTTGGGGCACCATTTACATCAAATCGGACGAAACTATATATGGAGCTATATCTAAATCTGAACCGATTTTCTCGAAACTTCGCAAACATCACTCAAGGCTTAATTTAATACGTTATGCCAAATTTCGTGCAAATCGAAAGATATATAGGGAATTTGGGGCACCATTTACATGAAATCGGACGAAACTATATATGGGAGCTATATCTAAATCTGAACCGATTTTCTCGAAACTTGGCAGACATCACTCTAGGCTTAATTTAATACGTTATGCCAAATTTCGTGCAAATCGAAAGATATATAGGGACTTTGGTACTCCATTTACCTTAAATCGGACGCAAATATATATGGGAGCTATATCTAAATCTGAACCGATTTTCAGCAAACTTAACACACATCAATCTAGACCTAATCCATTTCGCTATGCCAAATTTCGAGCAAATCGAAGGCTATATAGGGACTTTGGGGCACCATTTACATGAAATCGGACGAAACTATATATGAGAGCTATATCTAAATCTGAACCGATTTTCTCGAAACTTGGCAGACATCACTCTAGGCTTAATTTAATACGTTATGCCAAATTTCGTGCAAATCGAAAGATATATAGGGACTTTGGGGCACCATTTACATGAAATCGGACGAAACTATATATGGGAGCTATATCTAAATCTGAACCGATTTTCTCGAAACTTGGCAGACATCACTCTAGGCTTAATTTAATACGTTATGCCAATTTTCGTGCAAATCGAAATATATATAGGGACTTTGGGGCACCATTTACATGAAATCGGACGAAACTATATATGGGAGCTATATCTAAATCTGGACCGATTTTCACGAAACTTGGCAGACATCATTCTAGACTTAAATGATTACGCTGTACCAAATTTCGTGCAAATCGAAAGATATATAGGGACCGTTTACATTAAATCGGTTAAATATATATATGGGAGCTATATCTAAATCTGAACCGATTTTTCCCAATTTCAATAGGGTTCGTCCTTGGGCCGAATAAGTGACCTATGCCAAATTTCATCCAATTCGGATCATAAATGCGACCTGTACTTTGTTTACAATTTAACATGGACAGACAGACAGACGGACAGACGGACAGACGGACGGACGGACGGACGGACGGACATGCTTAAATCGACTTAGAAAGTGATTCTATGCATATTCTCAAAAGGAACCATGTGTCTATCTCGTTTCCTTTTGCCTGTTACAAACATATGCACAAAGACATAATACCCTGTACCACAGTGTGGTGAAGGGTATAAAAATACAATCTCATTTTATTAACATATGTTTATGAACATATGTTGCTTCTATAATAAATAATTATACAGAGAGAACTCAGTAATTTGCCAAGTATTCACAACAATTAAATATCAAATATAAATTGGTATAAATTGCTATTACTATATAAGAACACTTTAAATGACCATGAAAACAAAACAAATGTCACAACAATTTGTGTCGACAAAGCATATCTTCACGTTGCCACAACCCAGTCGCAAAAAATGCTTAAAAATTACAAAAATCCATTATGAATTATTTCACTTGCTGCTTGCTGGCTGCCACAATTCAAAAGGTCTAAGTGCATAATTAATGTGCTACATTGTTTGTTTGATTGCTTGGTTGACTGACTCCCTTTCAGTCATGACTGTTTTCTACCCCAGATGAAAAGGGACGTTACACTTCAGTTTTTTGCAAAGCGTTGAACAAAATTCATTTAAAGTCATTCATAACATAAATATTTGTCAAGCGCAAAAAATGAAAACAAACTTGGTCATGCCCTTTTTTTAAGCTGTCCTAATAAAGCGGAATTCTGAAATCAAAATAGGTGGAGGGTATAATCCAGCGTTGACTGTGGACATGGTATTTAATCCCATATAAACAAACACACACGCACACATTGTAACATTTTCAGTGACAAGAAATAGGGTTTAGCCAACATGTACCCACGCACACACACGCTCTCCCACACACACAATTACTCAGCTACTCAACAAAATCAATCCTTGAAATGAGTTTTTAGTTCTTTATTTCTATTTCCAGGCATCAACGTTGTTGTTGATGTCTTATTTTCACTCAAGTAAATGACTTTTAACTTTTCATCCTTTTAACTTCTAACTTCGTCAAGTCTTTCATTGTAGCGATGTTATGACATGGCAAACAGTCAGTCCAGTCCCAGAAAGTGGCCCAGGCTGTGGTTAGAACAAATGTTGTCTATTAAGTCATTCCATTCGAAATTCTTTCACGTTTTGGAATTTGTACTTGAATCATTTCGAAATTTATGATGTCGACATATTTTCTGGGCATATTTTCTGCCAGTTAGTGTTGTTGTGCGCCCTGTCGTATGTGGTAGCGTCATGACATTTGTCACATTGCTATTAACAACAAACAAGTACGCAATTACATGCGTACATATGTATGTATATTGGTGGTGGTGTTTGTGAATGTTGGAAGCCTTGCTTACATATTTATAAAGCCATTTAAATACCATTTGTGTGAAATGTACTTGTCAGCTGAGTTATCACTGTGTGCGTTTGACTTTACAAACAGAACAAAGTCATTTGTGTTTGTATGCCAGTGTATCTCCAGGGTGACACATACGAATGAACGAACGAATCTAGTCCTCTGTGATCTATTAACACACATATTTGCATAGAACAGACAGCACTTGAACATTTACCAACATTTTAAATGACTCAACTCAGCGGTGTGTCTGTTTCGTTGTGTTTTTTTTTTCTACAATCCTTGCGAGATGAAATAACTCAGCCAACTCGCCAGTACAAAGGACAACATTGTTTGGTCTGCGTTAGAATAACAGTCCTGATGTGTTCACCGTTTGTGATGTGACACAATTGTGTCTTCCATGATAAGTAAGTGATTTCATTTTCTGCAGAAACAAAATTTGGAGACTTGTTATGTATCAAATGACTTAAGAAAGCTGAATTTAGCCTAATGGAAATTGTCATCATCATCGTGTAACTATTTTTAAGATTTTCAAATGAAATCGTACAAAAGTATTTTTTTTTTCGTATTCGGAAACCAAATTTTGTATAAAAACATTACATGTATTACATGTGTATAAATATATTTATTAATTTTTTTTAGTTGCTGTTAGTTTTTTTCTGTTTTATTAGAAATAAATTCGAGTAATGGTGCTGTTTTTGAAAACAAGGCACACATTTTATTATTTATTCATGTAATGAATTACAGTAAATAAAACAACACACTGTTGTGTGATTAAACACCTACTTTGTTATATGTTTTTTAGGTTGTATCTCGACGCATAACAAACTACATTAGTTATTAGAATTCTACTAACCAAAATGGTAATTAATGACTATCTGACCTTTTTCTTTATATCTTTATAGAAAGAGGGCTCCTCTTCCGCTGTCTCTTTTTTCTGAACTTTTAGTAACTAGTTTGCATTTGATCAGAAAAGGGCAAACTCAAACCATTCAGATGGCGTTGTAAGGATTCAATCCAGAATTGTGCGTGTTCACGTACTTGTTTTTGCAGTGGCCATGCACTGAATTGCTATCAAAGACTGTTTCACTTTCATGAAATCTTTTAACACTTTTAGCCTTACAATTTCAACTTGCCCAAGTCCTATTGTGTCGAAGAAATTGCCCCAGATACATGGGAACGTTACTTGTTATCTGAACGAAATTCGGCTTTCATTGTGTGTGTGTGTGTGTATGTGCGTGTGCCACATACAGCCATGAAGCCGCCACAAACAGAAAATAATCTGGCAGCATTTAAACATTTATAAGCATTTGGGAAAGAAACCCAATTCAATATTTGGAATAGCGTCTCCTTTAAAAAAAGGAGTACTTCACCTACCCTACTCTCTATCTGTTTGAACACAAAGGGGACTTTGTGGTTTATGTGAAAAACGCTTAAAATAAATAAGATTTCACATTTTCGTGACAGGTTATCAAATATGTATTAAAATAAACAGCTCTTTCGCCGTGAAAACGTTTGTAGATGACACTCAATTAATGAAATATAAAAGAGTTGTTTTGGTTAAAGAATTATAAAAATAGATACGAAGTAAAATTAAAATATTAAATAATATAAGTGAAATTATGTCCTAATTCATAACAGGTTCCACTTTAATTAAGAAATCAACATGTTTTATCATGTGGTAGTGTTTTCAAAGTAACGAACACTCAAAATCAACACACGATAATTGTAATCTTAAATCTGATTAAAATTTCAATATCTGTGCAAGGAAGATTTTGGGTTATATAGAAAGCAGAACACGATTTTGTTATAGTCCGACTCATGTCGTTAATTTGATAATAATGCATGTATACTAGGTAATTATCGATCAATTGATTAACACGCGAATATTGGTAAATATTTAAAATTCCAACCACATACCAATATATTTATATATTTTTACCAATAACTTTTGTAGGGGAGACTGGGGCACCTTCGGCATCGGGGCACCTTCGGCAATCGCGTTTTCGATATGAAGCTCTCACCGTACATCACTAGTTTCGATACATAGGTATCGAATATCGAAATAAATAACTGACACAAAGTTTGAAATTTCTAGCTAATAAACTTATTTAGATACATAGGTTTTTGTATTTTTATAGATGTTTCTGTAATATTTCAATTCCATTTCGTAAGTATTTCGTGTATAAAACTTTTAAAATTTTTAAGGCAATATTATTAAAAAGTGGTTAACTACGATGTGTATTATTATAAAAATATTTAAAAATATAAGTTTTTACAAATCTGATCGAAAAAAATGAAAAAAACTATAAAAAGTACATTCGGGGTACATTCGGCATTTTAAAGTGGGGCACATTCGGCCATATACAGATTGTGCAATATTATTTCCCTAAAATTTTTTTGAGTTTGTCTTTAAAACTAATCCTTTAATATGGGTCGAATTCGCATATATAAGATCAGACGTGCTTGTATTGACGAAAATGCGATAGAAAACCCCTATTTCTGATGGTGTGTGCGACCTTCAGATGTAAACGTCCGACGCTAGAAAATAAAGCCCTATAATTCAAACATTGTGTGGCGTATTAAAACCAAATAGAGCCTTTAGAGGATCAGAATTTCAACTAGACTGATAGCGATGACAATTACCCGGCTATGACTATGATGCCGAATGTGCCCCATCAAATGCCGAAGCTACCCCGGGTTGGGGCACATTCGGCGAATTTGACTTTTTTTACAAAACTGTAAAATTTGTTAACTAATACTATTTTTTTATATCTTTTTTGTACTATTTTTTATAATTAAGAGTCAGAGGACAATAATCAGCCATAAAGTTGTTATATATGTTGAATAATTACTGAGATATAGAGCTCTAAAAAAAAAGTGCCGAAGGTGCCCCAGTCTCCCCTACTCAACTTTAAAAAAATATGAAATGACTGCTTATTCACACACACTGTGGGATACATTCCTTTTTACAAGGCTACCATAAACAACGAGAGTCTATTGTTAAAAACGTTTTAGGCAACCTCCATTGTACTTCGATTCCGGTCCTGGGCAATGAAATGTGAAACCTTTAATGCATGCAAGCTAGTCAACCGAGAGAACACACCAAAAAAGAGCTGAAAACATATTTTGCATTGTTGTTTCGGTAGTTTTATTTTCACAACGAATATTCGATGTCTGCTCACGTTTGGATTTGTTCCAATTGCATTGGCTCCACCTCCTACCACCTTAAAGTTGGAGAAAAATTAACCAAACCAAGTTGCAAATGTCAACCGAAAGTAAAAAAAAAAAAACAAACAAACAAAAAACGTTTTTGTGCAATTTTACTTTAAAGGACGAAATTTCTTTTTGTTGGCATTGTTTTGACGTCGACATATTCATGACGCTCTGTGGAAGTTTGGTATGTTTTTTTTAAGTAAGGGCCTAAAAAGTTTTCAATTCGACTCCGTTAGGTAAGAACGTTATTTTCGACGAATGGGTCAGCTGAAGTTGTGACTTCGTCATAATTACTTTTAATTTATGACAACATTATGCAAAGTTTAACAATTAAGAACTCAAAGACAACATGGCCAGGAAGGATTCAATACCGAAACCAGTTAAATGAAAAGTTGTCCCATTTAGATATTTGTTTCAACAATAAGCGGTCACTGTTTGAAGCGGTCACAAGTTTTCATTTCGAGTTTGTTAAACTAATCAGAAGGTTGGTGGTGCCACATTTTCATTCCACTTAGCTTAGTCATCCATAATTGTAGAATAAGTGTATAAATGATGATGAAGAGACCTTGGTGTTATTCAAAATGTCATTAATTGGCATTGACATCGTTTGTCAGTACCGGAAGATAAACAATAACATCAAAGAAAACGGAAATCGAATTAAGGAGAAAGCCGCTTCAAATGGTGTGGGTAAGACGCACAAAAGAAACGCTTGTTAGAAATCAAAGATAGATGTGATGTTCTGTGTGAAATCTCTCCTGAGGATAACAAAAGATTTCGAAAATTAAATAAAAGAAGGACAAGAAAAAAGTTTTCTTTGCTGTGGCCCATCGTCACGTAAGCTTACGTTCAACTCAATCTGTACGTGCATTGCAAATGGATTGGATTTTTGCAGAAAAACTCAATAAATTTAACACGAACTGTTTTGGTAGTCCCCAGTAATAGAGTTAAAAATCAATTAGATATCCCATATATACATGACAAACGTATAAATAATTTTTTTTGCCATGTTGCACTTTGCTACACCCTTAAGAACCAAAAACCCATCCATAACCTAAAGGGGATGGTAATGACAGCCTGGTAACATCGTTCAAAGGAATATTTCATTCAATTACTTCGGCACACCAAGCACATATCCCGTACATCGTTGACAGGCATGTCAGCGGGAAACACCTTTGCAATTTCTTTGCTCTTAAAGTTTGTTTTTGTCCATTGAATTGGCTTCATTGCTTGCTCCAGTAATTTGGTCACAATGAAATCATACACAGACACATCAATACCCAGCAAAAAAAAATTCTTGTCCAAGACCAATAAGGATTTGAAGGATATCTATAACTATGGAATATATTTATTATTATTTAAAAGTGAATTAATAGGAAAGGAATAAATAAATTCGAATTTTTACAATAAAAAATATATACGTTCGTTTTTGATAGAAAAGTAAAAAACTTCGTTAAGTTTTTGAATTTTTGAACATAAGGAGGGCATTCAAAATAACTGAAATCAGTCAAGCACCTCTATGGAGACTATGTCAAAATGTAGGCATTGAAATTTGACTTTTAATTGACTGTCCTTTGGCAGTTAGAGTCTTCAATAAGCATTTTTCCTCAAAGTCAATTTTCGAAGTATGTTGAACTTGTGTCACAATAACTCCATAGAACAATTACGATGTTTCTTGCAAACAATTTTCATAAATATTTGGATGTTTTACATATAACGATAACTGTGCTATATATTTTAATAATACATGTGGTATGAACTATTTTACTATTATTGGAAATATTTTATATTATTGTACAATTGTTTACCATTATAATTTTTATCAATTATTTTGGATTTTTTAGTTTAATATTTAATTTGTATATTGAGAATATATTGTATTTTTTTTTTTTTTTTTTTTTGATCTCATTCGCAATAGAACATCAATTTTAATTATATTTCGTTGGTAACAGATTTTTCTAATTCCGTTTATTCAACCTATTTTCAATCAAAAAATTATCGAAATATCTTATAAAGAAAAAAAGGGTATACGTTTTTTGGACTTCCTCCTCCGTTTACTATCTGCATTTTCTTCGACAAACACAAGTATCACAAAAAATTTCTAAGGAAGAAATGTTTTGATTTTCTAAATGTGAGACACCAAAAGATGAATGGTTTATTTCTTCTAGTTCTCGAATAGTATTTGGTCTCGCCAACAACAATGGCATCAGGCCACTTTAGCTTACAATAACAGCACATTTAATGCTCCTCTCATCAGCTCAAGCCAACATTGGCATCCAAAATAACATTTAACCAAAAAAGTGTTTGTTTTTAACTATTGGCAAAATAGCCGAACTAAGCACACGCCAACACGACAAGAACGTCCTTGATTTGCACTAAGAAATTTTCTTTTATAGTTTCAAGATTACTCTCTCTCCCATATCCTCGTCTGAGGATGTGAAACTGTAGAATGGTATTTGTCCAACGAAGTCATTGAAGCATTATTTAGTTGTGAATGCTTCGCACGTTCTTTTGCCAGTTTATGTGACATCTATTGAACAGCCAGCCAATGCTTCTCCATCTCCGTCTACTTCGTCTACGTTAGCTGTCCAAAGAGTAAAATATATGGTAGCACTTTATTAGTTGTACTTTGTACGAAATCTCTATATCTGAATAGAAATTTTCTTAATGTTGAAAAATATCATGAAGCTTAAATGCGGACCACAATATGTATGTGTGTGTGCGAGTCAATTTGGTAGGTGTCATGGTTGACTGAATGTGTGTGAATATTAACACAATTACATTAGAATGTACATATGTAGCATTAGTCGACGTTACGTATGAATAATTTAATATTATGTTCCATATTAGGAAGGAAATACATTATAATGGATTTCGAAATATTGAGATTTTATTAATCAGCTGTCTATATCATGTCTAGTTCTAAAACAGATGTGGTAAAATGCAATTTATTTTAAAAGGGAACATTGGAATAAAGGAATTGTAATTATTTTCTTTTGCTAAAATTGAACGATTTCCATTGTTGTTTGAAATCCTATTGTCAAAAATATAAAAACAAAATCCTGTGCCAACCAAAATAAATTTATTCGATACTTACCGCATATATTTCATTCCCCACCCCCCCCGTACTTTACAAAAGTAAGTAGTTCAACAAACTCATTTTTAATCAAACTTCAACATCTGAGATCACATCAAATTCCCTCCTTCCCATAAACCCAGCAATCTCTCTTAGACATTTTACATTTATACTCTCATTTGATTATCAGTTAATAAAAAGGCTTTAGACATTTCATTCATTATTAACATAAGATGAAAAAAGATTTGAAAAGCATGTGAACACAAGCCAAAAAAGTCAAAATGTATGCAAAGTTGATGAACATTTTCACCTGATGCCACTGTCGGGTGTTGGCAGGCAACCAATGTTCCAAGTGGACGACCCACAAGTATTCCATAGAATTTAATGGCATTTATGGAGGCCAAAAACTGTGTTAAATGGCTTTTTGTCGTGTTATGACTTTATTGTGATGATCTCATTCTTTTTTTTTTTTTTGATCTCATTCGCAATAGAACATCAATTTTAATTATATTTCGTTGGTAACAGATTTTTCTAATTCCGTTTATTCAACCTATTTTCAATCAAAAAATTATCGAAATATCTTATAAAGAAAAAAAGGGTATACGTTTTTTGGACTTCCTCCTCCGTTTACTATCTGCATTTTCTTCGACAAACACAAGTATCACAAAAAATTTCTAAGGAAGAAATGTTTTGATTTTCTAAATGTGAGACACCAAAAGATGAATGGTTTATTTCTTCTAGTTCTCGAATAGTATTTGGTCTCGCCAACAACAATGGCATCAGGCCACTTTAGCTTACAATAACAGCACATTTAATGCTCCTCTCATCAGCTCAAGCCAACATTGGCATCCAAAATAACATTTAACCAAAAAAGTGTTTGTTTTTAACTATTGGCAAAATAGCCGAACTAAGCACACGCCAACACGACAAGAACGTCCTTGATTTGCACTAAGAAATTTTCTTTTATAGTTTCAAGATTACTCTCTCTCCCATATCCTCGTCTGAGGATGTGAAACTGTAGAATGGTATTTGTCCAACGAAGTCATTGAAGCATTATTTAGTTGTGAATGCTTCGCACGTTCTTTTGCCAGTTTATGTGACATCTATTGAACAGCCAGCCAATGCTTCTCCATCTCCGTCTACTTCGTCTACGTTAGCTGTCCAAAGAGTAAAATATATGGTAGCACTTTATTAGTTGTACTTTGTACGAAATCTCTATATCTGAATAGAAATTTTCTTAATGTTGAAAAATATCATGAAGCTTAAATGCGGACCACAATATGTATGTGTGTGTGCGAGTCAATTTGGTAGGTGTCATGGTTGACTGAATGTGTGTGAATATTAACACAATTACATTAGAATGTACATATGTAGCATTAGTCGACGTTACGTATGAATAATTTAATATTATGTTCCATATTAGGAAGGAAATACATTATAATGGATTTCGAAATATTGAGATTTTATTAATCAGCTGTCTATATCATGTCTAGTTCTAAAACAGATGTGGTAAAATGCAATTTATTTTAAAAGGGAACATTGGAATAAAGGAATTGTAATTATTTTCTTTTGCTAAAATTGAACGATTTCCATTGTTGTTTGAAATCCTATTGTCAAAAATATAAAAACAAAATCCTGTGCCAACCAAAATAAATTTATTCGATACTTACCGCATATATTTCATTCCCCATCCCCCCCGTACTTTACAAAAGTAAGTAGTTCAACAAACTCATTTTTAATCAAACTTCAACATCTGAGATCACATCAAATTCCCTCCTTCCCATAAACCCAGCAATCTCTCTTAGACATTTTACATTTATACTCTCATTTGATTATCAGTTAATAAAAAGGCTTTAGACATTTCATTCATTATTAACATAAGATGAAAAAAGATTTGAAAAGCATGTGAACACAAGCCAAAAAAGTCAAAATGTATGCAAAGTTGATGAACATTTTCACCTGATGCCACTGTCGGGTGTTGGCAGGCAACCAATGTTCCAAGTGGACGACCCACAAGTATTCCATAGAATTTAATGGCATTTATGGAGGCCAAAAACTGTGTTAAATGGCTTTTTGTCGTGTTATGACTTTATTGTGATGACATCGTTTTAAAAAAATAATAATGCTTTTAGCACCTGACTACACAATTTCTTATCTTATTAACATATATTTTATTTATATTCGCTTTTATATCCTTCATACAAGCACAAATAATAGAGGGTTATCATAAAATGAATTTGCTATAAAAATTAATGAAATCTTCTGTAATGGCAGGAGGCGATGTATTTCCAACCACAAAAATTTACATTTTGCATTGGCGGAACAAACAATTTTTCAAACTCCTTGGCCGCATGATAAAAACATAGACCTAACTTATTCGACACAAATATCTAGTATTATTACTTTTTCATAACCCTTTCCAATCGGTTGTCCTAACGTTGTCTTCCCTATCGGCAGCTTCCTTCCTTTTTCGTTAACTTTGTAAATGTGCTAAGGAATTGTTTGCTTCCGTTCTGTTGTCCCTGTAAACATTTGACAATGTATTCGAACACACACACACGTGTATGCATGTATACGTCGACATATGCAAATGCTTTTTTTCGGAATTGTCCCTTTTTGTCCTGACATTTCTTTCCTTAGTCTAAAATGTTTGCAGTTCACACTTTTTGCCAGCCAGCCAGCCAGCCAACAATCGATGTGACAATAATGATGAACGTTTAACAAACTAACACCATTTGACAGCTCCACGTTTACGTGAGTGTTTTTAAATTGATAAGCTTAACACTATTATGTAAACGCGTTAACGACGCCAGCGACTGACTGACTGACGGACTGAAAAGTGACAAAAATTTAATGGAATTAAAAATTGACGGGTGAATTGCTGCAAACATGGAAAACAAGAACAGAAAATATGATAACATTTTAGTATTTTGTTTAACTTTTATATTAATGACAAAAATGTGCTCTGGTAAATATTTGCAATGCGAAAAAAAGGTGCGAAGGTGTATTAATAGATTCTGTTCTGGAAGTAGTGGAAGAGATCAATCCCCAAACACAACAATGTTTGAAGGTTATTTGTACCATTCAACACAAGATGGATATTATATTAATGTATATTATTATTATATTCTGAAATATAAGGGACTTAAGGGGTTCCCACCCGTTCTCGATTTCATATTTCGACGAGTTTCAACCGGCTAACAAATGAGCAGGCATTATGTTAAAGACTTGTAACTTTGTATACATGTATTTAAAGACCCAATACGTAAGAACTAGAATTATTGACTTCGCTCGAAAATATGCAAAATACAGACCCAGGAAAATAATTTTTTCGAAAATCGGGAATAGATTTTCACCGATTAGATTTACCCTACTTCATGCGATAGCCATGTAGGCCCAGAATAACGTGCTAACAATTGGGACAGATTGGATTAATAGTTTTTAATGTGGCCGCCATTCGTCGGGTCCCCTAAATCATGTAAGATTGTATAAAAGACTTCGACTATTCTGTTTTTATTTTTCATTCATGACCTCTCAGATATTAAGATATACCGGCGGATTGATTGCGAAAAATTTTTTTATCAGTATCATTAATTGATCGTATTAACCCTTGACAAAAGAATGTGGGTGGAGCGCCACTGAAACAATTGAATATAGGACATGTTTTAGATATCGGTTGTGAGGCGACATACTCTGGGATTTTTGAACATTGGTTTCGATACTCATTTTCATATGAAAACCGTGTTTTTCTAAGAACAAACTACTCAAGTACTCATCATCGATTCGATTCCAAAAATATTTTACTTATCTAAATAATGTGGTACTAAAAATGTCTAAAAAATCGACCAAGTACAAATACCTACATGACATGAAACAACTTTTTTATACTGCAATTGCGGTAGTGGCGGTGGCAACAAAAATAATGAAGGCATTGTGTTGCATGCACCATTGCCAGATAGACGTTTTGTTTGTCAGGACGTTTGTTACTTACCAATATTTCACATTAAAATTTGTGGTTAAACTTTTATTTGGAATGTGGTATTTGCATACCAGCCCGTTTACATTCCTGCGAATAGAGACATATTGCATTGAATGCTCTGTGAGAGTATGTGTCGTCTGTCTATCTGCCTGACTGACTGTTCAGTGTGTGCGATGATATATTGTGCGGTCTGCACGGCACAAAACGAAAAATACCAGCACAAACTCATTCGTTGTGGCTTTTGCGTGTGTAACGGCACTAAAGAATTCTGAACAAAAAAAAAAAAAACGACAAAGAATTTGTACTCAGCTAAACAATGGCGATTAAAAATTAAATATTTCGCTCTAATTTACAACTTTTCCCATTAAACGTTTGAATTAATTGCAGTTGTACTGCGGCTTTTCAAAACGACTCTACATGTATAGCCACCTCTTAGGATGTTCCATTCGCCCTAATGGCAAAATGATGACTCTAGTTTAAATTTTTTAATTAAGTTTTGACGTTTGTTTTGTTGTTCACATAGCAGATGCATATTCAAGACAAGTTCCATAACTTTCTTATTACTTGCTGTTTGGTATTCAACATTTCAAAACAACAAAAAAACGTATGGCAAATAATGAAGAATCTCAAGTCGCTCAGGAATTCTTTAGTAGTTTTATAAAATAACAAAATGAAAAACAACAGCCAGAGAAAAACACATTTTTATATAGTAATTTATACATATACATTATTCAGACAATTTACAAAGTATGAATGTTTTTATTATTTACAATTGCAATATCAAAATTGTTGTGAAGAATATTTGTTACTATTTAAATAGTATGTAAAAGAACCAATTATTGAAATGTGGTGGTACCTTTTTAAATAGAACCGAATCTATTATGGCAATACGAATGTGTGTGGCTTTGCATCGATTTATGACTAAATTATAGGCAAACATGATTTGAATTTATAGTTGTTACTTATGGAATTACGTTTAAAAAGCTGATCGAAATTGCCATTTCATTTACTGGGAAACTCGATCATCCAGACTCACTTGTACATATATTCTGAGGCAAATGCTTCGAAATATTAGCAAAACATAATGACAGCAATAAGATGAACGATATGAAATATTCTCTTCTATCCAACTGACATTTTATCTTGAGCATTCCGACGTATTTGTATGCTTTTCCAATGAGCAGTTGCATGCGAGTGTTTATTTTGTAAACATTTTTTCATCAAATAACTTTATTTGTGTTGTCGTAATAAAGTTTGTATGATTATTTTCTCCATCAGCTGGCTTTTTATGCCGTCCTTCTATTTGAAAATGGGAAGGCGATGTTGTCATTGCCATATGTTACATTTTCACACACTCTATACATTTATATATATGTATGACGAAGAGAGTCTTACATTTACTTATTTGCCAATACCAAAATACAATTTTACACACACACACACACCCATGCATTAAATATGAATTTCATTTCAACTTCCTTGGATGCTATGCCTTTTGTTGCAATTCACTTTTCCACAAAATTTAAGATGTTGTTTATTTTCATAACAAGTCAATAATTTCCATACCTAGAGTAATGAATCGAAAATCTATTCATGAATATTAAAATCTTCTCATGTATAAATGCTCTACGAACTCTTGATAAGTCTACAAAAAATCTTAATGGGTTGAAACATTTTCACAAAGATTTGAATCAACAATTTTTATCCTGAAATGAAATTAAGAAGAAATGTTGTTTGTTTGTTGAATGAACAGGAAAAATTGGAAATTACTGAAGTGTACATATAGGTATCGTTGCAAGTTTTTTCGTATCGTAATCTTCCTAAAACTGAAAACCAATTCAATGATAAAAAAACTCATTGTACAGTGATGGCAATGTTTTTGTATTGCAGATTCTAAGTAGATTTCAAATGGACCAATGGCAAAGTGTTTTGTGTGTATCAGTTAAAATATCAATCGTGCATATATGTATAATACGCTGTATAGTATTATATATAGTAATTAAGTATTGCATATACATGTAATATGAATAGAACACATATATATCGTTTTAGAAATTTTTTGTTTTGATAACAACAAAACTGTCATTAGTTATGAAATACCTAATAGATATACACATATGTTTTGGTGTCGTGTAATTTCCTACCAAATTTATTGAATATGTCGACTGCACGATGATATATAATAATAACTGTGTATTATACAAGTTATCAATTCTTTTGCCATCTTTGCGTATCAGTTGCTCCAGATCCTAAAATAATTTAATATTAATCAAAATTTTATTTTTTTTTTTTTTTTTTTTGATTTTCCCTTTATGAACTTGAAACACTTTCCACATTTTAGTTTTTAGTTGCTTAATTTTTAAATTTCTAAATTATAACACAGATTCCCAAAGTATCAATGTTAGAGTCTATATCATATTTTCATTGAGTAAATTTATTAAATACACATGTTGTCGACCCAACCCATCAATTAAATACTTGTAGATATACTCAAGCTAATAAACTATTTAGACCATTTTATTCAAAGGCATTCAACCGAAAAGGAAAATCGAAACATTCACAAGTACTGCAACTTAGAATGCAAATACACGCCCAACAACAATCAGTTTTACTTTACACCCGGCTAAAAGTAGATCAAACATATTTTGTGATATAAGGGGAAGCTATAATTTACTTGCACACACGCACACACGTTTTTTACATGGCAAGCATTTAGCTTAGCTGCAATAGGAAAACAATTGTTCTATTAATTTCATTCTCGCCTGTAGAATGCAATTCCAACAAAACTAACAACAACAAGAACAATAATAATAGTAATAGTAACAAAAACATCGACAATATCCTTTAACACAAAACATGCACCCACACACACATGAAGGAGCATGCATGCATGTATGAATACTTGAGTGTTATTAGCAGTAAATCGTACCGAGGCAGTAGATCGTATAGAAGGGTCAACGGATGTCCTACATGGGAAAAAGTAAATGTTTGCAAAATAGTATAGTTGTTATTGTACTATGTATAACAGTACACCAACAATGAAGTGTTGAAGTTGAATCGAATTGTAAGATATTTTAGGGAGAGAGGGAGAAAGGATGAAAACGAGTTTGTATTTGTATAGATAGCCACACAGAGCTTAGTATTGACCAGTATGGTTGGCTATCAACGACGACGGTCTAATTGTCTGTACATGCATACCGACATTATCATCGGCAGAACATCACAACAAATACTAAAAATGTGTTGAGTGACTACATCAATAGATAATTGCTATGGGTCGGTTGGTTGTTCGGTAGGTCAATTGACTGGCGGTTGATGCTTTGCATGTGTTGGCATCTACATCGTTATTTGCTTCTGGTCTCCATGGATGCTTCACATGAGCCGTGAACAATGATATTTTCAAGAATAGGATAATGGTCATTCTGCTAAAAATTACAAACGGACGAAAGTATTTGGTAGACATTTCACAATGAAAGACAAATTAACAATGAGACATGCAAGTGAGATACAAGCTAATAATGGAAACCATTTCAAGAAGTAATGCCAAGGCAGAAAATTTAGGTTGAAACATGATTTAGGAGAAAGGGCCTTGAAATCGATCACAAAAGTAGCTTAAAACCATATCGAATAACAGGGATATTTATTATAATTCGATTTATAATAAATCTTAATAAAAATAAAGACATGTTTTGACAAGCATTTGAAGTAACGTAACAAATAATTTATGGAACAAAAACGTATCAGGACCAAGAACAGTTCGTGATATTGTTATAAAGAAATTAATTAGAATTTAGATTTTAGAACATGCTGGCTAATATCTGCCTCAAATTATGGGGACCCCACATCCAGTATCGTTTTCAAAAACTCAATTTTGTTTATTTAATTATAATTAGAACCTTTAACTACTCGAGACTGTATCTTAAAATTGTCTAGTGAAAATTTAAAAAATATTTGAAGATATTATCAATTAATGATGTTAGCGCTAGTCGACACTAGTTGACATTTTTGGTTTATATATTCCTGTGATCTCAAATCATACCTGTTGTCAAAAAGAAAAACTGTCATTTAATTCAAAAAAATAACAACAAAATTATATTAATTTATTTTCATGGATTCACAGTTAAAAGCCTTGTATCAGCAGGTTCAAAATCATTGAAAACTGTAATCGAGAATTGTTGGCCCGTTAATGTATATCCCGTTAATATATATATAGAATAAACTGGTTGTAATTTCTCACACAAAATTCGAGGTACCCTTACTCCATAAACACCCTTAAGCTAAAAACCACTGAATATGAACATATACCGACTTCATCCTTAAACAGAACTCTTTTCCTCGCACTGAGGTTCAGTGCGACTTGAAAACCCGACAGAAATCTTATGAATATTAATCCACCATCGTAATGACCATTTTTTTACTTGGTCGAAATCCCATAACAATCGGTCTACACCAGTTTCGAACCTTGCGCGGAACAGGTATAATTATCAGACGAACTGAGGTACATACGCTGTATCGATTGCCGTCGCCGAGAAATGAGAATCAAATATTTTATTTGTAAAGGTAAATAATAAAATATTTATAAGACAAATATTTCAGATCAACCCACTCAATATTGGCCCTAAAAGTGACATTTTGTAAAGATTTGTTTTTTATTCAAATTTTTTTATTAGAAACAAAATACTTACGACATGCGTTAAATTTATCGAGAACTTTGTAATCCCATATGATATTGTACTTTTCCATTCGATAAATAAGTTCTATTGAAAAGCAAATTTTAATTAAAATGTTATTCAAGCCATGTTGTATGCCTAAAAAAACAAATACATATCATGAATGCCTTTGGAAATTCACATTAAAAATCTCATAATACTCAAACGTGTATCGTTCACGTTGCTGTTGTTTTTGTCGATACAAACGATATTACAAAAAAATAATGAAGGAGTCTGGTTGTTATATCAACAACAAAAATTACAACATTGGAAATTTGAGTATTGGGCTAAATTAAAACATGCAGCCCTCACAAATGATATCAACAGCATCGAATTGAAACTGTCACTCGACACTGAACTTTGTAAAGATTACAATTATGTATATGCAAAGTCATTTAAATTTTATGTGATCTTGTCTGTGAAAAATATAAAAAAACGTTCCTGGGAAAGTTATTTTACGCATCACAAAAGAAAATTGACTATATTAAATAGATTTGGTAATGTTGTGCCTATGTCTATAAAATACACACAATTACAAATGCTTTTATTTTCGAATTGTCGAAGAAAACGATAGTTTTCCAGCAATAAATAAAATTAATTTAAATGAAATATGAAAACAATAAAACTGAGATTAACTGCGCCATCCTGAAATGGCATTGAAAATAATTTAATAATGTCTTTTAATTTGTACGGCCATCATGTTCCAAAAAAATATTTTTTTATTCAATTTAATATGTTGAATTTATATAAATTTTCTGAAAACTTACATTACATAAAATTTCGCATAGAATAAAATATTCAATGAATTGACTTAATTCCGTTTTCCTTTCCTGAAATGGAAACATCAAATGGCAAAGAAACCAGTATATTAATATAAATATAATTTATGTTATCCTACTACATAAATCTCATCTAAATTTTATTTTATGAATTATAATGGGAAACAAAATTAAGCAGCAATTTTTCTTCTTTTTTGTTTTGGTAATAAGATACAAATTTTCCCCATCAACTGTAATATTTTCACCAAAATTTGCATTACAAATTAGGCGCATCATATGTTCTTTGCGGTTTGAAAATAAAACAACTACCCCAAGAAAATATCCACTGCCAAATTTCATTTTCCCACCTCCCTACAAAACAGCTTATGGCGGTGAAAAATGCCTGGACGTTACATATCCTCTTTTAATATAATTCAACAGTGTTTTTTTTTAGATCCGCTATTTACAAAAGTTCACTTCTATCTATCCATGTTTCCAGCTAACGGCCAGGTTCATTTACATTTCAGATGTGCCCGATTCGGCTCTGTTCTGTGTCAGTCAACCCTCCAGGCGATTGCATACTAATGGTTGAAAATAATCACCGGCATTTACAACCTAGCCGCCACAAAATTGCAAAATTGTTTCGTTCTTGTATACGTATAGAACGTTTTTGGATTAGAAAAGTTTAAATATGCACTCGATTGAAAGGTGTGTGTGTGTGTGTGTTAGTTTGTACGTTTATTTACATATTGTGTGGACGTTGTTGCAAAATGACAATATATTTCATATTTCCGGCCATAATTTTGAACAAAATTTCTAAAAGTTTGCATATTGCATAATATGTCGACGAAAATAATTAAAATAGAATTGTTTTATATCCATCACCATGGTGAATAATTATTAGGACTATTATATGAACCGAACAATCCTTATATAAATTTATTTTGTTCAAACCATAACAATTGTTTTTTGTCATCAAGATAAAAGACAACGTATTATTTGCAAACAAAAAATATATATATATATATATTTACATATATATTATGAATTTTAAAAATTTTGCAAAAAATCTGAAGCATCATCTAAACCAGGCGACATTATAAGGATTTGATATATTCATCAATTTAATACATCACCACTGTGGGATGCTGGAAACTCCATGGTATTTGTAAAAATATTTGACAATACTTTGTTTTTTTTTATAAACAACACATTAGATTTTTTTGTTGGAGATATTTAATGTAAGCTTCGTATATTTTTTTATTTTTTTTAGTTTCATACAATGTTCCCTTTTTCATGATTGGGACAAAATGTCCACACAAATCCGAGCTAAAATAATATTTTTTTCCTTCGCCTATCGTTACCATGGTGCCAATAAACTAATAGTAGCTGCAATTAATTTATTTAAACAGTTTTTCTGAACACAATCATGCTTAAATTGTTTGTTGAAAAAAAACACTCTATTCAATGTTTGCTTTATTTTCAAAATATTTATGAAAAGTTTTGAAAAATAAAAATTCCACCCCTTTACCAATTTATGATTATCTGCGAAACTTTCTTCGGTCATAATCATCGTTGTCATTGGTAAAGAAAATATTAGCAAAAGTTCACAGAACTTTTATAGCGAATAACGAGAACGTTAAAATGTAAAAAAGAAACTTTACTCTTCTGTTTATTGTAAGTGGAAGAACTTTCACCCTATTATGCTCCTCGGAGATCTATTCATGTTAGACGCTGACACATAGCTCAGTTTCCGTCATCACGGAATAGTTTCGAAGTCATTCAACTCATTATTCATAATCACAATTGAAACGAATTACCAACACACATACACATGCAGTAGAATATATTTGCACACACAAAAAAAGTTTAAATGGAAAAGTTTTATTGGTCGGTTCAAAATATTATTATTGAACACATAAATATTTTCATATATATCCATAACAAAAAACTTTAAAGTATCAAATTTTATTATTATTATTATTTTTTTTTTTTTTTTTTTTTTGGCACAACAGAGGAAAGCAAAAATGGACATGAACATTTTCATTTTCCAAAACCAAATACTGTCGAAATCGTTGACATCGACGGTCAAGCGTCCGGCGAATTTGGTCGTTATAAGCGATATTAAAACAAATATATAGAGTAATTTTTAGACATATATTTTCGTCTGATATGCGTTAAAATAATTCATAGAAATTAAAACACATGCGGTATAGGAAAATTCGAATATTTTGCAAAAGCAGGTCGTTACAACCGATATGTCGTTGTTACAAGCGATATTCTTTTGTGTTGGCTATAAAAGGGCAAAAAATCTGGATTTCGTCGTTATAGCCGATATGTTGTTACAAACGGTTTAGACTTTATATTGAATAATAGTTTGTAGTTTTTTTAATGATAAGGCGAATATTTTATTTCATCATATAAACTTAAACAGATTTCTATAAAATATTTTATTTCAATTGCCAACATATAAATTTAAACAGATTTCTATAAAATGTCCCACCTTTTTCACAACAACATAACTGGTGTGAAAAATCAGCTGGCAAATTTAAGCACTATGTGAAGCCTATGAATATATTAAATATAAATATATTAAACAAAAATAAACGTACATAAATTCATATTCTCATAATACGAAAACCTATTCGAATAATCGTATTTGTCAAGGGTTAAGACATTTCGATGAAAGTCTTATAAAATAAATAAAAAATGAGTACAAAAACCCTCCAATGATATATAGCCGCAATTTATTGTTCGCCAACAGTCTGCTGAGATACACCAGGCAAAATAAATTCAAATTCATTCAGAAGCAACAACAACTATTACAAGCAACCACTACCACGGATACCCACCAGCTATGATTACGTAAAGCCAAAGAGAACACCACAAACTCTCGACTCCCGTACAGAGAGAACAGGAGTGGGTCACAGGAGACACTCCAACGAAGGAATTTTACAGTTGGTGTCCTCTACTCTACAGTGCTGTGAAATAAATACTCGTCTCCTTGTCATGATTCAAAACAAGAACAAACATGTTGGCCAACTCGAACCGATTCGTTATACAGACCGTATACCCAAGCAGCTGAGTTGAGCTCCGCTTCGTTACGCTGCACACAAACACACATCCGTCATACATATTTAGCCGTTTGGTAAATAACATTTTAATTGTTTATTTAGCTTTTGTACAACCATTACTGTTGGCGCCATGGGGTCGCCATCAAGGATGTTAGTCTCCTACGTTTGCATGCGGCGGCATGTGTTTGTGTGTGTGTGTGTGACAGTGTATCTGTATGTACTTATTGTCTTTTGCCAATGGCGAGATGTTTTCTGTTCTGTATCCGTTATTTCTGTTGTAAACAAATATAGGATTGTAGGAAACTCAAAAATATCCTATTTCCCTACTATTTATACGTTTTCCCAAACGATACTGGCTCCAGTTCCGCAGAAATAATGCGAATGATAACGATGGATGTACATACATATTTACTTGCTTACTCTCTGCTATTTTGCGAATGACATTGGTTCATACCTAGGGTCCAGTTGTGTACCATGATGAATCCTGATGTCCTGATGTAACAAAATAACACAGAAATTTGGTCAAATATCAATTTCTTGTCATTTGTTTGTCTACACTTTCATGTAATATTTGGCGAAGGAATAAAATTAGGATACTAGATTTTCAAGGACGTTTTTGTATTGGAATAACATTCGTCTTTATATTAAGAAGTTGAAAAAATTGGAGAAGTGAAATCTGTTTAGTAATATTTTTTTTATTTAATGGATAAAAATATATACAATGTGATGGCTCACAGGGTTGACTATACCACGCCGGAAAACAAATGAAAATGTACATAAAATAACTGATCGAAAATTATAACCCTTTTTTTAATTTCTTAGAAGAAATATGAACATTCCACAGGGAGATCACTATTAAATGTTACTAAAGGCTTCAGAAAATTTCAAAATTCAATAGATAACGTCAAATTATAAAATGTAAAATATATTTATAAATAATTTTGCGAAATCAATTTTGGACAATGGGTTTGTTCCCGAACTGCAAGACTCTACTAATTTTTACTATTTTCTTCGATATCATAGAGAAAAATTGTTATCGTAGTAAAAAGTTGTACATTCTTGCAGGTTCTGGAACAGACCAAATATCTGTATAGGGGAGCCTCTGGGCAGTTTCGCCATTGGGGTGCTTTTGGCAATGATGTTTTTGGCGTTTCATTGGATCCATAGGTATGGAATATCAAAAAAAGTAACTGTCGCAAAGTTTGAAATCTTTAGCCAAGAAGCTTATTTAGTTGCACGCGATTCGTTAGTATTTTGCGCAAAAATTTTTTCAAATTTTAAAAAATTATTAATTACTATATATATTTTCTTATAAAAAATAGTAATACTATATGAAGTGTAATGGAAAAAATGACAACAAACTACAGAAAAGATTCAGCATTTTAAGTTGGGATACAGTCGGCCATATACAGAATGTGCTATATTATTTCCTTTGTTTTTAGGTTTGTCTTTTAAAAAATTACAAGCATAAGACCAAACTATTGATGAAAACGCCATGGAAAAAAACTATTTCCGCCGCTAGAAAATATAACCTTAAACGTCAAACATTGAGTAGGGCATTATAACAAAATATAACCTTTAGAAGATCCATCAAAATGCTACCGGTTTTGGGGCACCTTTACTTTTCTGACAAAACTATAAAAATATTTAACTAATACTAATTTATCATATGTTTTTGGGTCGGGTTTTTTAATTAAAAATCAGAGGACATTAACCAGATACAAAATTGTTATACATGTTAAATAGGTATAGGCAATATAGGTATAATTGTGAGAACATAATTCAATATTTTACAACAAATTCAATTTAATTATATCCAATTTTAAACGTTTATGCACACATTATTTTTTCAAATTTTAACCCTGTATTTAAAGACAAGGAAGAAATACATGGAACATACAATTCATGGTTAATAGAGATTAATTATCGACCTTTTACCTTATTAACATATTTGAGGCGAATTTCCTAGTGATTTTCTTCGTTTTCATAATTTGAACAAGCAATTTCGAATCAACAAAATTGATAATTCTCCCAAGGTATTTTATCGGATTAAAAGCAATATTCACAAAACGCACATACTGTACTAATTATGTTATGTTGGTACTAATTATGTTCATAGAAAACAAAAAGGATTACTACATCATGAAAGTGACCCTTTCATGGAAATATTATTTCAATGTATAATCCCAATTAATCAAAAGTTATGAAAAATCAAACATTGAAATTGATTCATGTTATGTGGCCAGAAGTTTTCGAAATATTAATTTGGAAATGAAAATATACAAAACGTTGCCTGGAAGCCATACAAAGTCATTTGAAACTGAACGTAACGGATTAAATAATTCAAATGATGCACCATTATGGCTGTATAGAAAATTGATTGACATTTTTGTAACTCCAATGAAACAGAAATAGTAATTGGTCTTAAAACGTCTTTGTACAATTTCGAAAGGTGCTAATTATAGTATCAAATTATTTCAATGTTGTATAATTAATGATTTTATTTTCCAAATACATTTCCATCTATAGAACACCTAATAAACGACCAATGTCAATAAGCATAAAAGCCCCCGCTGTTAATCCTAATGGAAACACATGTTCATATACGACCACACATAGAGTGGGGCTAATTTATATTTATTTGTGTATATTATTTGTATAAATAATACTACAACAACTAAACGTAATGAAATTTGAAATGATAATTGTCGATGTTTATTGCGTTCGGCCGTCATAACGGTATTAATAATAAATATACAAATTATGTACTACGCATTAATGACACAAACATTTGTATTTATGGGTCATAGATAAATGAACTTGTATTTGAAGGAAAATAAGCTTCACACACACACACACATATTTCTCGTTATCGCATACACACATCGGCCAAAAATATGTGTGTCTGGGGTGACGTATGATTGTTACTGTTTAAAAGCAATTGACCCATGTGACGTATGATTGTCATTACAGACGGCATATGATTGTCACTCATTCGAATAGCGATTACCTATTATCAGCTTCGTTAATATGGAAATTGTACAAGAATATTGTGTTTATTTGACGCAGAAGGAAATACGTTGTAAATGAAATTTATCAAAAAAAAAAAAAAACAAAAAAAAAGATTGAACTCAGTGTCATGCATTTATTTACGTTTAATTTCCAAAATTCGAAAAAGGTAATAGTTTGTGTTATTTATTACGGATAGAAAAAATATACGTTATATCAGAACTATATATTGATAGATTAACATATGAATTTAATAGATCTCATACACATTTCTAATAGTAGACCAATGTGAAGGTATAAAGTTATTCCATAAAAATCATATAACATAGGTAAACATATGTTCTCTTAACCGTTTGTGCCGAATTTTTTCCGTAATCATAGAACAATTTTCTGTTCACATTCAATGCTGCTATCCTAAATAGGATATGAACCAAATTTTACATCGCTAAATCCTTGCATTCGGGAGATACAGTACATTCTTTCTGAAAAATAAAAGTCCAATATCAAGAAACCAAATGCAAAATCGACAGAAAAGTTATTTTAAATTATTATTTATATTATTCGTACAATTCGAATACAAAGTGATTTGTATACACAAATTAGTACTGTCCACATTTTTGCTCTCTTCTCTTTATTGAAAAGCTCATAACTTTACCAATAAATTGAATTTTTTTATATTTTTCTTTTGGTATCTTGACATATGAAATCATATATATCTACTAGACGCAACATTGGGCCACAAAGGGTTACTGAGGTTACCAAATAATGTCTCCAAAGACCTATCTAATATAGTCACAGAAATCTCTGCTGAACGCTTTCTTTCTTTATAGTATGAGGTTTCCTAATGATATTATTAATAATTATTTACCAAATCTAATTTTCACTGTCGATCTTAAAAAAACAAGGTTTAATCCTGGGCAGGCGACCAGGATTTAACCTATATTTTTTCGTGGTGTCCAAAAGGATCCATCCATAGTATGTGGCAAAATTTTCAAATATTATTCTAACAAATATCGTATCCGTAAAATCACAACCGTAATTTTTAATTTCAATTTTATTAATTTCGTACTCAAAATGTTTTACTGACTGATTATTATTTAACTGATTAAAAGGGCTTCATTTTCTTAGAAAAAAGATTTTTTATGAAATAAAAATCCTGCAGATACGACTTCAGACACACTAATATTTGGCTTTTCATTGAACTCACAATGTATTTAACCCCCAATCTCAAAATTTTATTGTGCATTGCAATCCGTTCCCATAACTATCTCATCAATCTACCACATAAAGATGTCGCACAATATTTCATTTCATAAATTCAATATAAAAAACAACATCTCTTTAAAGGCGATTACATTTAAGAGTCTTAAAAGTAGCAAATAACATTCATAAAGAAAACAAAGGATATAAAAAGGATCATAAACAAAACCCGAAAATGTTAACAATCGCATGCCGTTGCCACCAGCACCGCCACCGCTGATGAACTTTTTAATAAAACACTTAAATTGTGCTTAAGGATTTATATAACTTTGCTGAAATTTGTCTTTGTTTGCTCCTCTTCACGCTGGGTGTGACAATGCGACGAGGAACCTTGAGAAACGAAGGCGAGTGTAATATTCTCATTACAGTACAAGAGATTGTTTTCATTTTTTGTAATCATGAACAAAAAAACACACATTTCTGACCTCTTCATTCGCATAAGACAAGACAAGAACGCATTTAAAGCGTATTCAATTATGGCAATGTTTGCTGGACGCTTGTGAGTTTTAATGTAACAAAAACAAAGGCAAACAAAGGATATCATTAAATGTATTTGAATTAAAAAGAAAACCTAAGCTGACCAAAAAATTAACACAAGTAATAGCGGGTGGCAGCCATTCCCTTCAACATGTTTTTTTTTTTTTTTTTTAAATTCCATCCGATCATTTATATGCAAACATGACATCTTACACTTATTATAACATAAATTTTATTTGAAAATAACCATTCAGAAAGATTGAATCTAAATGCAAATGTCCTCGTCTTTATATATTCTATTATAACAATTGTTATGTATGAACAATGTTTGGGAAATTGGCATTGTTCTTTATTCCCTCTCATTTTAACTACTCAGTAAGTAGGGGGTAAATATTAATAATTTTCTTTAATAAACAATGTCAGTTGAATTTAATGTTTTAATCTTAGACTGCATCAGTCACCAAATTAAAAAAAAAAATAACTCTCTTAACTCTATAAAAGATACATCAACTTGAACTTCCATTTTACAGACCATTGTAGTCTAATTTATAATTATTTTAACCATTGATTTAGTGGTTATACCTCGCTATTACCATGTTCGCCATTTAATTGAAACGTGCGAATTGAAATCATAATTCAGTTAACTTTGATACTTATTATCACCGCCACATACACACAAACTCTGTTAAAATAATATCCACTTTTTCCACCATTTGTTTAAATAATGCGACCGATGCCTGCCATTCTCAGGTCAATGCCAAATATATTTTCTTTAGAACTTCGTATTTAGGAACCATGTTGATGTGCCCCATTGTTGGTGCAGTTGAAAAAAAAATAAAATCTAAAAATTAGATTAGGAAAATGGTCCCATTGACAGATAAACCGTCTTACCAGCAATTAAATGTATGAAACAAATTAAAAAATATGCACAAATTTAATCAATTTATTATTCATGCCAATCACTCTCACGCCCAGTCAGTCATGCTTGCATGTGCTTTGCAAGTATGTCTGTGTGATAGTTCGCCTTCTCGTATATTTGCTTTTGCACTCTCGCTCTGCTACTCAGAAACATTACAAAGCAATCTTTTTGGATTTCGTATTTATTTTTCTTCATCAAAGGCCAGGGGAAAATACCGAACAAAAAGAATTGCCAAGAAAATATCTTCTAGCATGGAACAGGAGTTTAGTTTAGTTCTCCGATGAAATGCTGTGCAAGTGAAAATGTAAAACTTTCGATATTCTGTGTGTGGCTGTGTGCGTGTGTGAAGACAACAATGACGACAATGTCACCTCCATTCACTCTACTTTCTCATATCTCACGTACGACTACAAGTTGAAGGAAGTACACACTGGGGAATATTTAACGGCAGCCTTAGAATCATAAACACTTCTTGCCCACTCGCAATCTGCCAATGAAGAAGTTTGTACGAGGGTGTGCAAAGGAGAATGGAAATTCGTTTTCTATTTAAATTTATTGATTTTTTCTAAATAGTATATAGAGTATTGGTTTTATATATATAGAAAATCTACATATATAGATGAACAGAACAAAATTGGAACACTTCCAAAATGCATGTTTGCAGCCCGGTTCTGTTGGGCTTGGTACAGTTCAGTTATGTTAGCATTCGACCATCGTTTAATAGTTGTAAACATATTTTATGGTTAGAACGCTCGAATCCTTTACAGCTAACCAAACTATAGACACAGAAGGCACAAAGTGTTCGTGTATAAGTGGTTGTTCAACGCGCCCGTTTGTGTGTGTGTGTTTAAATGTACAGATGTGACTTTGTGTTAGATTATTTTTTATGGAGCCAAGTGGTACAGTGGTCCATATTCCCCAAAGGAGGTCAAATCTGAAACTTGTGTACAAAATAAAGTTAAATTCTTAAATATGTTAGTTGATGGTGTATGTTGTCGTTTTCTTATTTGCCTATTGACGTGAATAAAAATTATTGCATATATGGTTCAAATGACAGATATGTGCATTTACTATTAAAACGTTATTTTTGGGGCAGGAATTTAATTTGAATATTTTTCCAATTTTAATATCACTTATAATACTAAGTTAAAAATCATACCGGAAGTGCGGCCTCAAGAGTTTTTCTTGCCGGTCTTCATATTCTGAATCGATAGATTGCTTTGCGTGTCCGCCGTCTTGTAATCAGATCCTCGAGGGCAAGGATATTGAATGTTGTTTTTTTTTTTAATTGAATACAAATGATAAAATATTAATATTATTTTAATTTACTTCATCCCTTTATATTAAATAGTTTTTGAGGATTTATTTTACAAACAAATAGAAAAGTAACTAATTGTCTCGAATATCTTCTTTCATATATCATGCGTAAAATCATGCAATAATTTACAATATGGCAGTTGTAAAAACATACCAACGTTTTTGTGTTTCTTTTTTTCAAAAATCGTAAAACAAATATACAAATAGAATATAAATGGTTAAAATGTATAAAAAGTCCTGAAAATGTCCCCTTTTAATTGACTCAATCTTATTTTCCAAAGTTTTTTTTTTAATTTATTTTCCAATTATTTTCAATCCATATACAGGCCATCATAAAATAAAAATTCAACGGTTGTAATCCTTGAAAACAACACTTGCCAATCAATAATTTAAAAGTTTACAATTTGTTTGTCTGGCCTTTATGGTAATGATTCGGACCTGACCCTTAAGCAGTAGACATCAACTTGAAAACTACAAAGTAAACCCTAAAATAAAAAATATTAAATGTTGTATAACATTAAATAACAGTGTATCCAATATATTAAAGAAATGTCCTTTTTAACAAAATATTTATTCATTGCTGTAAATACAAGGAATTGTGTGTGTGGCCCGCTCCACCGTGTGTTCAGCCAAGCAACCAACCTGCTCTTCTTTCAAAGGCCCTTGTTATGCAAATTCTCTGCAATGATTAACATACACTTGACTGATTTCATTGTATGTGTGCATTTATGCAGACACATGTTCGCGATCACAAGCTAGACGTTGCATGTGTAGGTGTGCGATTATGAATACAAATGTTGTCCTTTCACTGTGTGAGCGTTTTAGTTATATTATTTCTTTTTTTGTAAAGCACAAGAAAGTGAAACAGAATTCTTGTTTTAGTTTTCTCTCCTGGTTTCATTATTTTTATTTTTAAAAAACTACTCTGCTAGTAGATGCATATGTGTGTTAAAATTATAATTTAAAGAAGCTTCAAATAAGAAGTGGTTAGAAAATAAATAATAAAACAAATGGGAATAAACAATATTATAAATATAATACTTATAATCCTAGACAACAAATTATATTATATATACAAATATTTCAAGACTTCGCCTATATACCACATACAAAATACTACAATGTTTTTGTAATTTTTATTATTATTTATATAGTTAATTAATTCACAGTCTTAATTTTATATTGACATTTTTTCTTTTGATTTATCTAATATCATAACTTTAGAGTATTATTTATTGAAGTTAAAAGAAAATTAATAAAATACAATAAAATCAAAACGATTACAATAAAAATTAATCAACAAAGACTTCATCAGGTGTAGTCGACAGCTATGGTCTATAGACATTGTACTCGTTAAGCTTCTAAACCGGTTCGTTTTCTTCCGTAGTCGAAAAAAAAAACATTTCGCTAAAATGAACATAAAATCCTTCTAATTCAGACACGGACAAGAAACACTAAAAATCCATTCCAATTTTAAAGGAAAATGACCGATAAAATGGATTCAGTGGCGCGTCCGGAAAAACCTCAGACTTTAGATGGTATACAATCTCGAAATTCTCTCAATGACAACAATTCATCGACAATTTGTTCTGATGTAATTGCAAATCAGAATCGGTCGCGTTCGCGTAGCAATATCGGCACGGATTCGCGTTCGCCGCGGGATCATTCTTCTGATGGTGTCATGAGTACAGCAGCTGTAGGTGGTTCAAATGAATTTGAAAATAATGGTGAAAATACACCACGTCGTGAAAGTTTAAATTACGACGATACAAGTCCGAATAGTCAAAACTCATTGGCTAAATCGATAGTGGGTCGTTCAATGCGTCTGCCGTGTAGTGTTGGTGCAACGACACGGAAATGTGTGCTAACATTAGATGGGTATTCATATGTAATTGGTGAGTATGGAACAAAATTTTTCAAATATTTGTTAATCACAAAGAGAAAAAATTCGAAAAAAGTAATCTTTTAGTTAAAGAATATAAAAAGATTTACTAGGGAGACTCCTAGAGCACCGAAATGCGATACACATGTGGTCATTTCTAGGAAAAGGTAAACCACAGCCGTTGAACTTGAAATGACAACAGTTGTCATTATTTCATTTTTTGCATGCCATAAATACTAATGAAATGACTATAAATGTTAAGAATACAAAAATAAAAACTAAAAACAAAAATGTCGCGTGAGTGACGCAGAAAAATCCTTCGCAAAAAAGACTAGGTTAAATTTTGAAAGTGTAAAAATAATGTTTCATATTTTTTGTTTTTGCAAAATAGTCAGGCTGAATCTCAGTTTATTGTTTTTATAAAAAAACAACAACAACTGAAGTCGCGTAAGTGACCGCTATTTTTTGGGCTTTTATTTCAAAAAACTACAAAAAAAGTGTTAATGGTAAATTGTAAAAATTAATCGTGTTTTATGTATTTAATATTTAAAATGTTATTTTGTCTCTGAAAACGTGAACGCGATCTTTTCTAGCCTACATTCCTATCAACGAAAATTAGTCGACTTCAGAAAACCGAGCATACAAACGTCAAAAAATAAGATAATAAGTATAGCAAATGTATACTCTTTAATAAGTATACTAACGGAAAATGTTAATATGTTAGAGTAAAATACGCAACATGTTTTAACGTATATTATTTCAGACTTCTGGGTTAGCGGCCTATAAATTACTCCTTCCATCATTTTAAAATTTGTATATTTAGTTTTTCAATCTACGGATTTTTCTATAACAATTTTGTGAACATTTCTAAATAAACACTAACCACACGATGTGTACTGTTGTTGTTTTTCAGAGTCCATGATTGGTTCTCCTTCACATAAACAATTCGTTGTCTAATTGCTCTCGCAAAATGTAACGTAGTAAATAATTTAACTAACTAACACATGCATCACTGCCTCACTCGCGAGTAGTTCATTCGAACCCAGTACTGACCATAATTATAAATGATAATTGTTTTGGTGTTGCCATTATTAGGATTTGATGGCGAAATTAACACCGCCATTGACTAGAACACACACACACCCATGTTATAGAGAGCTGTAGCAACGACCCAAACAAATCCTTAAATGCGGGTGATTATGAACTGCCGAGCTTAGTAACGCATATAATTATGTGCTCGTCAGGGCGGGACTTTAGGATAATACTGTAATTTAGCTGAGTCAAGTAAACCAAACACACACCCATACATTTACTGGTAATTAAATATGCAATTCTGCTGGCAGGTATAATGAGGTAAAATTAATTTCTGCAATTGAAATTTTACCAAGTTCAGCCCAGCACAGTAGGATAATGAAAATTACTTATGAAATGGATTTTTAAGTAGCATTTGTTTAAATAATAAATTATTTTTGTAATAACTTTGTTCTTTTCAAATGTCTTCTATTTCTAGGTAAGTGTTTGTTTCTGTGCTCAATCCAACGAATATAATGACACCACAAATGTAAGTAATTCGTTATGGCCCTGGCAATCTTTCATTCGTTTTGTTTAATAAAAATTGTTTTTGTTTTTTTTTTTAATTTTGTTTTACTCGCAATTATGAATTTTAAATGAAAAGGTCATTTGTAAGTGTTGACTCTGCTGTGACCTCTTATACAAGGGGTCCTTTCGGAAATAAATATTTGCAGGCCGGCACGAACATTCGTTTGTTGCCTTTTTATGCTCTTTAAGTTGTCCTTTGGCCAACATAAATAATAGAGTTGGCGACATTTTAAAGGAAACCAATGCCTGTCTCCTGCAAAAGGGGGAATTTTTATCTCAAATTACACTATTATGAGAGTTTTATTAAAGGCTTTTCTCTTAGCATTCAGTGTGAGCCAACACGGGCACTGTTGGCTTGTTGTGAGCTTGTTGCCGATTTGATGTCACCAGCGACCAGTAAAGGCACCAACAAACGATAGGCATTTCGTAAAGTATCTTTGTTGTATCTTTGCCTGTGAACTGACATAGACGAACATATATTATGCCAATGGCATTGTGTGCTCTGACACTTGAGGCCTTGGTAAACACACGGAAACCCAGCCTTTACGGCAGAACCTTCAGTGTGTTCTTTGCACTCAGATGTTGGGCAAACAGGAATTTTGTCTACTTAAGAATTTTTTACTTTGCTCAGACAAAGAAAACAAACATTTCAGAATCCTGAAGTATGTATGCCTCCTGCTACTGCTGTGGTGGGCAGCAACCCTTCTCTCACTTCTATGCCCCTGGTCTTGTTGGCAAATGTAGTTTTCTCGTGTTTTCCTATCTTTGCCCCTCTCCCTCTCCACCACATCACGTTATCCTAATGAAATGATAGTAACCGAAAGAAACAAAGACAAAATTATGATAATGGCACAATTATGACCATATGAATGTCATAAAACGCTGCTTGCCAGTGAAGCGAGGCATCGTCGCAGTGTCGAGGGATTCACCAGAACATGCCATTAATTAATTAAAAGGACCTCTTTAATGTCTTAATACAATGGCGACCACTAAGGATCTCATTTGACCAAGTGTAACCAGAAAAGATAATAACATTGTGGACACATTTAATGGCATCACGTACATACGAGTATGTATGTAGGTGCGAGTATATATTTACTATGTCGAAACAAGACCCAACCGCTTGTAACAGTTGTCAATACAAGTTAATGGTCATACATACTGTATGTTACTGCAATTTGCGGAACATTGAAGTCACAAACAATGAGCCAATCCATCCTTATATTATGGTAATCCCTTTTAAATGAATTTCTGTGTAAACACCGATTTGTAGACGAATTTCTATTAAAAGGTAATACATGAATATTAATAAGCGTATTATGTACTTAAATGTAATTATGATTTCATTGTACGGTATTAGTGATTAAATCTACATATGAGTATGGTGTAGAAGAAATAGCTTGAATGATTGACCTATAATGAATTTACTTACATGTTGTAATGTTTTACAAATGAAATTCAAAAAACTATAAAAAAATTAAAATTTCTGATACAAAAAAGCTATTGAAAAAATAAGAAGATTTATTGTAAATGTAAGTAATCTGAAAAATAATATGAGTTTCTGATCTATATTTATTCGATTTCTCTTAATCCGTAAATGTATAGGGTCTTCTATTGTATAACATTTCAACCTAACATGACTAAGGTAAAATTTACGTTTTTACAATTTTCAGTTATTATTTTTAATAACGATAAACCATTCGTTACAATAATAAAGAACTTGGCAAGTTGTCCGCTTTTGTTAGGTAGAAACCAATTTTGGAGAGGATCCTTAATGGCTTTTCTTTATAATATAAATATTGCAATGTTTCATCCAAAAGAAATTATCTTCAAAATTTGGTGTCTGAAACAGTTACTCAGAGATATACAGATCTGATAGTATAACAAATACTTATTATTTTACTAGGTATTATAAACTGCAAACTAACAAAAACTTTCCATATTCATAATGTAAGGGTCAATAAATGCATTTGAAGATTTTACATATCTCTTTAAAACATACATATTTCATCAATTGTGATAATTTAAATTGTGTATCTGCTATAAAGTAATCTTATCGTCAGCAACCAACTAAATTGTGGTTACTTTGGTGCTCACAGAGAAACAAAAGAATATTCTCATAAATATTGGGGGGTGCGATATACTATCACAATTTTCAACACAATGAAACCTTCCTTTACTACGAACACGCATACCAAATCCGAGTTCAAATAAAGTGCAGATTTTGGAGAATGGAATAGAGAATACAAAAAGGAAAAAAAATTGAATGCACAATAGAACAATGGAATACACTTTTTTCTCGGTTGGTTTTTATGATAAGCAATAAAGTTGTACTAAATCGGGAAAACAATGGAATAATTTGTATAAAAGTTTTAGGAAGAAGAATGATACCACGAAAAAATGCGAAATGCAATTTTGTCACTCAGCAACTACGTTGTGTCTACGTGCCAAGCTGTGTGGGAGAGTATGTTTATACTTTAAACAAGTTGCAAATCACATCGAAATCTGTGTGTGATTCCAGTCACATTTTAAAGTTCATGAAAGTTTAAAAAATGTTTTGTATAAAAATTGTTATTAAATTTATTTTTCGGTTTTGTTTTTTTTTACATTTGCATTACTTGCACAATGTAGTTATAACCTCCACAAAAAGTGGATTCTATATGAAATTTGGCATTCTTCATCAGAATAATGAATGTCAATCTGTCTCGATAAAGCTCGCAATATTTAAAATAGAGCTTTGGCATTTTGCAAATACATTGCTACTACTCCTAGGATGTTTGATTTTGGAAATGGGCTACTTGATGGTACCCCATTTTCGGTATTTTAGCACAATTGAGTGGAAAACTGGGTATTTCGCATTTGCCTGACACCAATTTATAGTGGAAACATACGAATATAGATGTCTGGACAGATATATAAATATCCAGTTAATATCATACCATAAATCAAAGCCTTGGCATATCGGCTGAATTCTCTGAAATGGCGAGTTAGTCCTTTTGGGTTTTTAATATACTCACCAATTAATATGCTACCTCCAAAATCATGTTGCTTATATAGAGTTCTATCAAATCAATCAGTGACATAGTATTCATACCTGAATACTATCTGGCGAAACAAACCACTCCATGCAGCGTTGATTTTTCTTGTTCGCCTAGTATTGTTGTACCACACAATGACTGGTAGCATACAAATATGTACATATCATAACATTCAATATTAGCACATTTTGCTGGTTATCATGTTCAATTTACAAAGAATCGATATTCTCCTTCTTTCATTACATGTCCAACTAAAACAATCCGAATAAGCTTAAACAGTTTGCCACCATCTCATTTGTTTTGGCTGTCATGTGATATGTCAAATTAAATCCATATGTCAATTGTACTTAAACATTAAGTGTTTACAGACCATAACCCCACCCCCTTTCACATAACATCCGCATAGAATTATGTTTGCTGTACATGTTCTTCAAGATCTGGGTCTTTATTTAAAACATAAAGAGTGTTGTTAAAGTCGTTTATCATTTTGAAATATAAATGGCAATTTCTGTGAGCATTCCATGATACAGGACAGAGATATGTATGTCCGGTTATGGCCACGCAAGAAGCATTCACTCAACCCTGCCTGCACGTCTGGCTGCCAAAGAAACGGAAACTGAAATGCATCATGACAAATGGTCGTGCAGCAGGAACAAAAGACTCTGTAACAGAATAATACAATTTATTTTTCTTTCACTGCATCGTGGATAAATGATGTTGCAGATTGCGTATAATAATCATACGATGCAGCGCAGTTCTGCATTTCTGAACAGGCCCCATAGCATAATTAGAGTGTAACCAGTAAAAGGACGTGGAAGATTATAAAATTATTGATATTTGTATTTTAAACATATGGTAGTAAATAATATTTAACTGCCTGACCATCCATCTTGGATCTTTTTCCTAATTAAGTATATACAAATTAGACTGTATTTTAGGAATCGGTCAAATTAAATGAGCATGAGAACATTTTTGTAAAACATATCCTCTTCTCTCCGGAACTTGTGCATCTTTTTCGTCCTTATTCAAAACATAGCATACTGCGAATTCGTCCTTCTGATTCTTAGTACACTTACAAAGAGCTTTCATCCCCATTTTCACCCCCTGACTATGACCTCGATTTTGTGTCACAATGTTCTGAATTAAAATACGCATTAAAAAGTAGATATTAAACAATTAAATATTTTAAAGTATTCAAGAGACGTTTAAAAACATAAAAGTCCACGAAAAATTATTACTGTTCAACAGACTTTAATGGCCAAAAACACTGCTATGTCCTAAGGTAATATATATTATTATTAAAGAAATAAATGTAATATTCATAATTGTAATACCGTCAATTTTATGGAAACAATATGGGCAATTTAACTGTTAATTCAAATATTCCAGTATTGTTTTGAAAATATTGTGTCTGCTGCCTCCTTTATTGCTCCTAATCATAAAATTCCATAACAAAGGTTAATGGCAGACAGTATAGAAATGGTAATTTTTTTTAAATCTATTTGTTGATGTGATCCAATGTCTGGCTATATCTATATAAAAAATAAACTGGATTTCGACTGATTAATTTGCAATAAAATATTAAAATATTAAAGATTAAAGATAAAGTTTAAACATTATATTTAAGAGCCTTTTAAATACATTGAGAGGGTACAATTATACGATAGTTCACTTCAAAATTATTCACAATATAATAAGTTGAAATAAATTGAGTTAGAATATATATATACAGGAGGTGATGCAAATGTGGTATACCCATTTGTTTTTAGATTGCCAAATTTTTATTTTTTATCCGATTAAATTGAAATTTTGCACTTAACATGCTACAAGTGTTGTCTTTCCATGTATCAATTTGAAAATAATATTATTCTAACAATTTAAGAGATATTTGAGAAAATATTTGAAATCCCATAAAAAGTGATTTTAAAAAAAGTGCAGGTAATGTGGTATACCACATGATGTTAATGTGGTATAGTATAATTTTCACTTCCAATTGATATCTTATATAATTTATTGTTTTTAATGAATGCGAATTATCTCGAGATTTATGTCTGTTAAGATTTTTAACGGATACGTTGAGTGGAACTTAAATTTTTATTATATAATAATGTCTACACATGTCAATATTTAATTTTTGTATGGAGAAGTTGTTAAAACTCATAGCCTTTGTTTTTCATCCTTGTGATTCATGGTAGACTCTCGTAGAGTACAAATGTTTCACATAGTAATGAGATTTTGTCTAGTGCTGGCCTTTTTTCATGCAGAACCAAGGTATACCACATTACCTACACTTGTGTTTACTGAAGAAATGTCTAGTTTTTTTCCAAATTGGTGATTATGTGGTGCAATCGCGCATATTATTTGATTTTTAGTTTATACTGATTATTTTAATGCTTTAGTAATAACGATTAAAGTACATCCGTAAAACAAAAAATTATTTTTAAACTTCAAAGAAAAAAAGTAAATTTCATGAAAAAATTTATTTTTGGTACTGATTCTCAACGTGATTTAAATAAATTAAACAGGTCATTGCTATCTTATTTTTTTGAGAACAGCAACTATAGAACATGTTTCAGTTATTCTAAAACTTTCAGTTTACCACATTACCAACCTATACCACATTTGCATCACTTCCACTATATATATATATATATATATATATATATACATCATGCCGACCTCATATTCCCCCCTAAACAAATAATTATTTTTAGGGGGAATATGAGGTCGGCATTTAATTTATAAATCTAATAGTAAATCTTATGTTTGATAATTGAAATTCTTTTACATTTCCACAATAAAGGGAATTTGAAATTGTAAATGTTAAGCAGAGATTTCCTTTTCCTATAATATTAAGTTTCACTAAAATTTAGTTTGACATTTTTTGTTATGTCTCATGTAACTTTGGAAATCCTTGAAAACTAACAACTACAGTCATTACCACTACCTCAACGGCAGTTTACATTTATTAGAACTGAATAGCTTCGACACTGTCGGTACAGAGACGACAATAACAGCAATAACCCCAACTAACACAGAGCAACAAGAGTAGAACAACAATTGTGTACCTACTACCCAGCATAGTATGGCGAAGAGAAGGCTCAGAATCGGAACTAAACATGTTTCCACAATTTCCGCACTGTTCGTTTTCTAGCTCCAAAATAAAAACTACGGAATGACATGGCGTGTAGCTATATTGTGGTTGGAATTTGTTTGGCGCCCAAAAGATGTCAAAACCGGCTGATTGCGCTTGCTAGCCTGTTAGTATATAAATTTGCAAAAAGTACATGAACACAGAGTGCTTAGTATCTGTATGTGATGATGAATTGCCATGTAAAACTTATAGAGCTGTTGAGTTTTGTATGTCTATGTGTGGGTGGAGAAAGCGACCAGGGCTGTAAATGAGTTCCGTCGCCACACACATCTATGTATGTGTCAACAAAACATTTAGGTTAGTTCCCAGCCTAGGTTATATTGTTTTGAAGTTTTTTTTTTATTTTCTGACTAAAGGGGGAAACATATAAGAGGACCTCAGGATTGTTATGTTAATTTGGCATTTTTTAATTTTTGTTTGTGTACGTGAACGGCGTCCAAAATGAAGTTTGACTCTGATATTCGCGCATGTTTTTTAATTTTTTTTTATTCAGAATCAAGGTGTATTTAATAAGGTGTAAGTGACAATCATATGGTTTCAAACTTTTTTCTTTATTGTTTGTAAAGCAAATTGTCAAAAAACATTATTACATTTCAAGTTCAAAAATGGTCTTTAAATTTATGTTTTTTTATTAATACAAATCTAAGTAAACTACATTCATAGAGGCGGACGGAAAGGAAACCTAGGCTCAGTTATAACCCCGTTCACGTATTAGTCCACATATTTTATGTTATGTGTGGAAATCTGTCCAGAAATCCTATCTACTCATAAAATCAAGGAGATTATGTTAGCCTATATTGGAATCGGCCCCTTGGTGCTTGTCACAATTCTAGGCGGAGGTTAAATACGCCTGTGGAAAGATTTTATATGGTCAACACAATTTCCATGATTTAGTCTTTGGCCGGGGATTTATGCCCTTAAATTTTCATTATGAAGGCAAGATTTGATGTTGTTTATATTGTAATCCACAATATAAACAACATCACAAAGAGCCTTTGGCTACATGTGGGTGGCTTAAAATTAATCGCGATCAGGTCTTAAACTTTATTTTTCACTGACCTAAAACCGCCAATAACCCAAGAATACAAAAATTCATTAATTATTCCTCAAAGAATAGTTCTTGACAAAAATAAATTAATAATTGTTTTTGTTTATTTTTGTCAAAAACTTATTGTCAGCATGACAATTTAATTTCTATAACAACAATGTTGTTTTTGTAAAATATTTGTTGTTGTATCTGATGCATACACCTTATTAAATACACCTTGTTCAGAATCATACAATCTACATATGTTATATTTAAGTATGAACCTTAAACAACCTGCACTTAAATATTTTTTCGCGGCCTCTGACGTCATTTGATCAATTTGGAGCCTTTTTTGTACTGTGAATTCTTATATTCGTCTATCTTAAAACTACTTATACCTTAAAGTTTCTTCTATCTGAATTAAATTTTTATTTCATATTCGCTTAGATCAGCAAAACTCTACAGTTTTTAAACCACCACTATCTTCCCACATTAGTGAGACACAGCACAACAGTAGATTAGTATATTTTTTAACCTCAAAAATTAAATCGAATGGAGCATTCCTTAGGGAACATTTCTTATTCTGGTTTAATGGAGCATGCTTTTAGTCGTAACCACAAACTTTAATCTTTTTTCTTATCCTACAAACAAATATTTGTAATATTGCCACTCGAGTGGGAATGAATATTAAACTGATTTCAAATGGATTTTTACCATTATAACAAACCTCGAGTCAAACAGGATTAGAGTAGATGACAGCCAAAACAAAGCCAATAATAGCAAACATTGCCATTATGGTGCTACGGAAATGACTACAACAACAATGACATTGAACATTGACGAATGCGCATTTACCAGCTTCCATTTGTATTTTCAAGGGACTGTGAAAACAAAATTGTATCCGTTCGCATCAATGAGCTGTGTGTACCATTCTGTGTTTGTGTGTCTGTGTGTGTGAATGTTTGGGTGTGTAGCTATGTCGTGGGGCGAAATGGCATCGCATCAGAAATAAGGATGTTTTTCAAAGTTGCATGGGAGTTGTTGTTGTTGCCATTTTCACAAGTCAATCATCGGAAATATTTTCTCGTTAAGTTTTCATGCAATTTCAGACCGAGTCAATTTCTGTTTCCCTAGATTTGTACGTTACGATAACGCTTACGATCAAAATGCTGCCGCTGTCAGACAACTACAATTGGCTTGGCCTAGTCATACTCGTAACTTGTTAGTTATTTTCTCAGGCATTTCAAAGAATGAAACGAAAATCAAGCAGTCTTCATAACAACCCCGCAACCGGCAAGAGCCTTTGAATGGTGTTGATCCTAATGGTGGGAGGAAGTGGGCAAGACGCACAGCGTTTAAATGAGATTCAATACAAATTCAAAAGAAAACAACAACAAAATACTTCTGATGATAATAAACACAACTTCGCTAAGGTGTTCATTTGATTCCAGCTCATCCCCAAGATTCATCCCCCAAGAACGAAAAATCTAAAAGATGTTATTTTCTGTTTTTGTTGCTTATAATTGGGTTTTTATTATCTCCAACAACAAATAAAATCTTAGCCTGGAAAAACAACCACCTGTAAGGAAATGGAAAAGTTTTACAAGGAGCAAGGATACTTTAAAACGATCCGAGTAGGCCGCTGTGGCTGGATTAAAATGTGTGCCAGGGAATTAGTCCAGATGTTTAAATATGTTTTATTTGGAATTTGAAATGGCACGAGCCACACAATGTCAACAGTGGCTGGTGGTTGAATCTATAACCAAAATAATGATATATCACATTGAAGATAACCGAAGTGGTCTAGATGGAACTGACATAAAATATCCAAGTACACACATTGACACGTTCATAGATAATGTCCGTATGTTCAGAGGGCAAATGTAAGCAATCGATAATGGAAGCTAACAACGACATTTTTTTGGAATACATTGGGAATTCTCATAAGATTCTCAATGCATACTCGAAAAAAATTTACATAATGTATTGAAATAGTCAATATATAACTATGTCCTAATTTGTTTGCCTCTTTCGAGTTGAACTTATTAATTTAATTTGCAATATAAAATATAAAGAAGTATTCAATTTCAATATTTATTATTATCTGAAAATGATAATTTTCAAATATACTTACATATATGGCATATGTACAGTAACATACTTATAGTCACAAAGTGCTGATTTTATAGACAAATGTCATTATGTCTTATAATGAATTTAGTGGATATAAATAACTTCAATGTACTAGTTATAGGTATCATTTCTAATGTATTTTTATTAATAATAAAATTTGCATAAAACCAATCTATACGCATTATAACAATCTTCCGTTTAAACCTATTTACATTTTAAGAAAACTCGCGATAATTATATTCGCATCGAGACTTTGTTGATATTTTTACATTCCCCGTACTCAAAATACGGCTTCTTTGTTGAAATTCAGTTTTGTCCATTTATTATTCCATAATTTGTAGAACAAAAGTCCGACCAAAATTACATTAGCCAACTTCACAATGGTCCGCACCAGGGCTCGTCGTTCTCTGCAAATCGACACGAGAACTTTAAAACTGCAAAGTGAAAAGTCAAAATACTTACGCTGACATGGCTTTGGGTATTTGACAGACAATGCCTTCGTGGCCCACTAAGATTAGGTTAATGGCTTTATTTGTCAAGAACTTTGATGTCACATTGTTGTTGTTTTTGTTGTTGTTATCAAAAGTTGTATTGCTGCTGACAAGAAACCTGGCCATTAAAGAAAATGTATTAATAATGTCCTGTTTTCAATTTCGAATTAAGAAAACAGCTCCAGGGTGGTGAGTGTGGTTGGTGATGGATAATGAATGTCTTTTTATTAAAGCGAAGATTACTCATTCGTCATAGTAAACTTGTGATAAATGCTTATGAATAATTGCTTATTTTTTCTATTCTTTCTTTTTTGCATTTAGGAAATGTTAATTTGATTTTGAATTCTTTTTGCAACAGTGCTCTTAGCCTCATTAATTAAGAATCCCGTTCCGTATCTGCTTTCGTCACAAACAAATTAAAGTTCTATCGCAGACAACAGGCCAACAAACTTTGGACGAACAACTAAAAATGGTATATGATTGGCACCAAGACAGCTGCTTCCATTCCTTCAATCAAAACTGCAAAGTGATGCGTATAATTAAATATTGATGATTGTCAAAACCATTTCTTCCTTCTCCAACTGAGAGAGTCTATTGTTAAGGAAGTTTTCAGGGCAGTTTTTCGGATAATTACATCGAAAAATGTGTTCAACTGTTGTCGAAAACGAAAACGTTTCTATGACGCATTTGAAACGAAACTGCATTAACACGGCAATACAATTTCATGTTAATATTTGATTCTGCATACCCAATATATAAAAAATAACTAAAACGTGGGAAAATAATTGTTTGTGGCTTGGCAGTTGTCGAAATATTGTGAATAGGAATTCTGTATATATTTTAATAAAATAACGCTTTATTTATTTATTATTTTTTTATGCAAAAAATCTTTATTTTTTGGAAAATGTGTATGTACGGGACTAAATTCGAGGAATACAAAGGATGAGATACCAATTCCAAACTCAAAATGGCGGGCATTTGCGGATTTGGACACAAATATATGTTCACTTGAACAATAGCCCACCACAAAGAACGCTGTTTTTCTTTTTTTCACAATAAAAGTAACATTCATTTGTAAAATTCTTCATAGAATCGACATTCTTTGAATACAAGCAAATCAGCTTAAGCGCACTCAGAGAACATTACATAAAAACACAATGAATTATTTTATTCATTTTTTGTTTGATTGCCTACTTCCATTGAATTCAACTAATTAAATAAATATGTATGCGAAAAATATTCCTTTGATGAGACAAACATATTTTTTTCATCATCATCATCGTCATCATTCCATTAAAGTGACCACAACTTCAATATTTAGTTAATTACAATGCGGTTGGCCAACCACAAAAACCACTTGGCCACAATTTTGGCCAACAGAGGTTAGGTTCGCTTGTAACATGCAACTAATTAGCGGCATACCATAGGAAATGCTGCATATATTATCAAGTAATGATAAATGTTAGAATACCGGATAACACATACACACATACATATTTACCACATATACGAATGACAGGTTTTCACTCGATGTCTGCCGCCCGGCTAAGTTGATGTCTAAGCTGGTACGAGAAGAACATTTTAATTGCCATTCCATTTCAGTCATTCTCGTCGTCAGTCACAATGTCCGTTTGCGTGCTTATAATCCTTTGCATTTGCACACTTTTCAATATTAAATAAACAATCCCCGGGGAAATTCTGTTAAGAGCATTACTCTATTATTATTATTATTTCTGCTGTCGGATGTGGCCCACCCCTTGCCAAACACGAACCTGCTGAGCTACATTCATAAGTAATTAGCGATAAAGAAGAAACTAACAAAAATTATACTTTTTCAGCAAAAATATTCTGTGTTTTTGTTGTTTATTATGGATTAATGCTATGTGTAAATATACCGGCCTCACTTTTCCTGTAAATTAATTCCAGTGCTTGTTGGGAAAAGTTATTCTTTTTAGTTTCGTTTCCTCGCCGTAGAGACAAACATGGAGAGGAAATTGTAGTCGGAAACAGGAATATGGACTGGTGATTATTCAATCATGCAAACAAGAGCTTCCTGCGGCGTCAGTATGAAGTGTTCAAAATCTTCTTGTGGTATTTCAGTCCTGCAAAAGGATAAACTGGGATAAGCGATGTGGGAAAAAGTATGGATAATGCCTTTCAATCAATAATCAACGAAGATGAAATAGGTGGACACTAGGACACTTTTTAATAATATGAGGTACTTATACATACCCTTTGTCATAAATGGAATTAACGCCGGACACAAGAACTGTCAACTGTTTGATATCATCATCCAACACTTCCAGTAAATTTATCATTTGTTCTTCGGTACTGGTATTGATAATTGTTATCACCGATGACTGGCCCTTAAAGGATCTAGAAAAGTTAAAAATTCAAAAATGTTATAAGGTGCAATCAATGTCCTTGAGTGGTAGTACATAGCCTTAAGTTTGTGACGTAACACAATTTGTTAAGAATTTTAGCTGTGTAAATTTGTGGTTTACATCCAAGAGAAGAAAAAAACTAAATTACCTAACATAACAGTTGCGTTCGTTGATTACTACGCCCTATGGAGAAATTATTATGCTAAAGAACAAGAGAGATTCTTAAATGAAAATATACATTTTCAGAGTCTGCCAACGTCTGTAAACCATTTCGAGTAAAATTTAGATTCCAGAATTTCATTATTTACGAAATTCGAATTAATAGGGAGATTTGTAAGTATATATCCAATTATGGCTACCCACAAAATATTCATTATTATTTTAACTTCTACATATATTCATTATTACCTTATTACAGCAAACACATTTCGTGAAATGACTTCCAGTGTTGTACGACCTTGCTCCATCACGGGCATTTTTCTAAGTTCTATGAGATCTTTGTAAACGCTATAATGACTTTTCTCCATTGATTTTTGTAATTCCAAATTGAGTTCTTCGTAATTGGGGTGGACCGGTAACCAAGTTTTGTCGGCATTAGAGAATCCTTTAAATAAACAAATTGGCATAAAAATTCTTCAAAATCAATATATCCTGCATAAACCAACCTGCATTTTTCTCAGCATTCCATTGGAATGGAGTACGTACTGGATCTCTGGAAACTTCTTTGTAATTGTCCGGGCCAACATTACGTGCCGGTGGATCAACCGTATCTTCCCAGGCTATATCACGAAAATCTTCCATTCCGATTTCGTCACCCTGCAAACACATTCACTATTAAATTAAATCAACGTCCCTACGAAGTTGTTCGCAAATCCTACATTGTATGTCACTGCTACACCCGGCAGAGTCATTAGCAACATATTCATTGCATCGACACTATCCACTCCCAATCTTGAAGCTATGCGCGGATTATCATGATTACTCATGACCCAGTTGGCAACATGATTTCGTGGCATATAGGTTAACCATTTTTGAATATTGAAAACATAATCTCGGGCATCCGATTTCTGAGAAATGTCGGTAAGCAAGAAGAAATTGAATGGGAAATGGGGGCCCTTCGAACCATCAGCATTTTCATAATAATCCATTAAAAATTTTAGATCGGCATATGCCTCTGTCATCATAATGCGAGCAGGACCTCCATGCGTTTCAGTGTATTCATCGAGCAGATTACGCCAGTGATACAGCATGTCGTATACCTCAGGCTACAATAGGCATTAAATACATTTACTAAAGTTACAGTAAGTTCAACAACAATCCTACTTACCAAATCCTTGGTGTAAATATGATCTGTATAAAGATGTGAAAATTTATCTTGAGTTTTTCCACTCAATGGCTCGTCTTTTAAATCGGGATCCTCGAAGAGATGATTAACAGCATCGACACGGAATCCACTTACACCCTTGTCCAACCAAAATGTTATTACATCGTCCATAGCTTCAACGACTTTTACGTTGCGATAATTCAGATCAGGCTGTTCGGCGGTAAACTGATGATAATAATATTGACCTCGTTCCGGATGCCAAGTCCATGCAGAACCGTAAAATACCGATTGCTGAAAACAAATTTTAATAATTTCATTTGAAACAATGTTTTTTGCTAAATAATTTATTGTCCTAAGAGATGGTAAAGAAAACATCAGATGGATACTATATCGTCAGGCCTTTGGTTGTCTGGTTAATTTGTTTTTGGAATTTAAAATCTTCACATCGGATTACTTACCCAATTATTTGGCGGTTCCATTTCACCATCGTCGTTCATTTTACCATCTGCCCAAACATAGAAATCCTCATAGCCTTCTTCCCTAGCAGCAGATTTTATAAACCATTCACATTGATCCGAGGAATGGTTGGGCACAAAGTCCAAAATTATTTTTATATCCAGACGATTTGCTTCGGCAATTAATTCCTCAAAATCTTCCATGGTTCCATATTCCTCGTGAATGGCCTTAAAATCGGAGATGTCATAGCCAAAGTCGATCATTGGAGATTGAAATATGGGGCTTAACCAGGTTGCTGTTATGCCAGTTTCCGCCAAATAACTCAATTTCGACAAGACACCTTAGAACAAAACACACACACGCACACAACTCTATTAGCATTTCACCAAAAATATAAATCATTCGCCACAAAATACCTCTCAGGTCTCCGATGCCATCATCGTTACTATCCATAAATGATCTTGGATAGATTTGATAAAACACTGCCGTCTTCCACCACTCATTGTCGATGTCCGCAATAACATTGCTGGCTTCTTCACTGCTCTCAGATGCTTTCGCCGCCATCGTTTGAAGAGCTACTAAGGCGACGAACAGAAAAGAGAAATATTTAAATGAAAACATTTCCACCGAATACCCGCACGATTTTCTACAAACGAACGACGTTGTTTTCTCTCGATTCTCTTTGTTTGTACTTTTTATGTTTTGCTTTGGCATATTCGCGGGTCACAACTGAACCTTACAGCAATTTGCATTGATGCTTAAATATCGAAAAAAGCCACCTCATTTCGTTGAGATTTTTCACTAATTATTCCATAGTTTTCCACACTTTTTTGCACAATTATTTAGTTGTTATTTTCATTAGCGGAATTATAGTGGCCCGCAATGAGATCGCCTATCGCCAATATTAGTTTAATTAATCGCCGTAATTGTATGTGACGATGTGTGAGATTGTGCGACTGACAACACTTTCCCAAACACGCCAGAAACTACTCAGAATATTTGTGATTGTCGCTCGCTCATTCAACAAAGTGTGGCGTGTTTGTCATGTAGCCAAATATAAAAACAAAATTCAGATTAAAAGGGAATGAATTCGTGTACAGGGTGAACAAAATGTTTGACGACAATTTGAACATTTGGTATGATTTGTTGAGTTCGTAAAAATATCAGTCATCATATGAATGAATCATTACTATCAATATTAGCATACAACATTACCCTATCTTATCGCAATATCGCTTAAAATGTCTTGAGTTACTCTATTTTACTATTTACTATTTAGTTTTAGGAGTTGGGTTCTAACATCAAAAGAAAATGATTTTTATGTTATAAGACCTTAAGAAAATTAAGTGTTTGTTCAAGAATTTTGTGAATTTGATTAAAAATACACTATGGGAACAAAAAAGTTATAGAAACCACTATGGGCAGAGATCCCACTTTTTTGGCCAGAACTAAAGCAGATCGTTTTTGAAATAAATAAATTTTACATTTAAGGGACGCTGATAGCGATTCTGCAAGATAAAGGTAAACGTTTAATAGGGTAAAATAATTTTTGAACACGTTTTGTGGAGTTTTTAATAATTAATAAAAAAATGGCGGATCAAACAAAGAAAAAATTAGATTAAGAAAGGAAATAAAAATATTTAAAGAATATGTGCTACATAATGCGAACCCCCCCAAAAAAAAAAAACATAAATTACCGCCAATTTCGTTGAAGGCTAATATCTTCCAATTCATCATCAGCATGCTGTGTTTTTTTATTAAATATTTGTATGTAATTTTCTAGGTCTATTTTTTATAGACCTAGAGGTTCGGATGCCACTAGGTTTTGAAACTATTTAGATGTTTTATATACTATATTTTTTGATGAGCATTTCCAAATTACTAATAATTCTTACTGTTTAATTCACGGTCATTTCATTTTAATGTTTTGACACTTGCCAATGTTATATTTTCAAACATAAATTGTATTCACAAAAATATGAAATTTTGACTTTAAAAAAATTATTTTCCTCGTTGCAGATTTTTACGAAAATATTATTTGTTTTAGATAATATAGCGCGAATATTTCAATATATCTAACTGTTGTTACTACCAACGATTTGTTCAATCAATTCAAAAAATACAAGACTTTTGAGAAGAAAACGTAAAAAACAGTAGTCAGAAATACCAACTTCTGTTGATTTTTAACGTTTGTAGTCTTGTTGTTGTACTGCATACTGAACTTAAACGCAGATATTACAACTGTCTGAGCCTAATAATTGCACAAGTAAATATACAACGTGGAGGAGAATGTGTCATAATACTCTATTCAGTTAACCCTAAACATGTAGGGCTATGAATTTATAGTGTTAAGGATATTTAATTTTTTTATCTCTCTACATTTTGTAGAGGTCACCTGTCTCTCAAATTCCATTGATGTACGTGTTACAATGAAATTGCATTAAGTTTGGCAAACGAAAATGGCTATCATTCAACTCTAGTACACAGTGGACAGACCGAGTCACAAAACATTTTCTAGGAAATAAAAACATTTGGCAGCATGCAATTTGTTATCAAGCATTGTAACAATTTAATAATTGTTAGAACGATAATTCTTCGATTAATTTCAATTCAGAGATAACAATGCCTTCCTGGCCTTAATTTGTGTTGTCCAGTTAGATAAAACATATTCTGCTTCCATCATAGTGTATCTTATAATAAAAACTGATAATAAAGCAAACACGACAGATCATGAAACTGTTTGATTTGGTTGGTCGGGCAAACTTCGTTTATATTTTGATGGGTATATTCACGTGGTTATGATGTCTAAGTAATTGATGCTTCCCTGTATGTTAACGAACATGTTAAATGCATTACATCCATTAAACTTTAAGTGGAATGCCTAAAAGTATACTTCAAAAATAACTATAAACGTTGATATACATTTATCATGACATATACGTATTATTCCGTTTATGTTACGAGTTGTAGTCCAGGCACACTTCACATAATAATAAATAAAACAATATGGGATATATAAATGAGCGATTCATTGTTCAACTAACAAGGATTGTAAATACCCTCCCTGTATTTAGAATTCTTGCCATTCTGGATATTCACAATTTTATTTCCATTAATTAACAATGAAGCCTCGCTATAAACAACAACCAGAGATGCTATTAAAATCATAGAACATCAGAAACATCTAGTAACTCCTCTCTTTAATCTGTACCCTGGAAAAAAATACATTCTTGCTGAAGTTGCTAAAATGCTCAGAAAACGGAGTCTTAAACAAAAATTATGTGAAACAGAGATATAAAAGAAAATCCCCATCGAACAGCAACAAAAAATCACAAATGAATATTCTGGGGTGAAAGTAAAAGTCAGTCAGGGGTAACTCCTCTTGCGCACATGTATACTCACATACACATCGAACTATATCTGTACATACACACATAGTATTTACTTTAGATTGTGTACGACCTTGTAGGTCATGTTACAAACCCATCCTGATGTTGATGTCCCAACCACAGACAAAAATAGAAATCCCGTCGTCGTTGCCATCGTCGATGTTTGTTAGTTAGCTGCTGTTTGGTTTGTTCTCTTTTTTTTTCATTTTCAACAATGAAAATGCATCTAAGCGAGAAAGGAGAAAAGGGCGTTTTATGGCACCACCAGATAATAAAACTGCAACAGAGTTGTTTTAAAACAACAACAAAAAATATATATGTGTGTCGTAAAAACGAATTGAGAATTGAGGTTGTAAACTATAACACCTTTGCAACACCCACTCGCACAACATACACACGTCCACCAATAAAGTTAACAATGTTTGCAAATCCAATACTTTAACGGTCGGTGCTAACGGAAGTAAGGATTACAGCTTAAAAGGTTTTGCATAAAACATTTCATTTATTAAGATACAAATACACTCAGTATTTCTGTTTCAACATTACAAATATTTATTTAAAAACAAAATATTTTTTAGATATATAAATTAGATTGATATCCTCAAATTTGATTTGCATACGAATAGAAAATTTTGAATATTTCGTCATTAACAAAAATATACAATATCCACGAGAAGAATTTTTACAACATCAATTGTCTCACATACATGTTGGTTCTGCCTTTTGTATTGTGAACGTTCCCTCCGAAAATCCCTTAAAAGATATGTCCTTCAATTGTTTGCTATCTAGTGAGCAAAAATACTTCGCTGACGGCTACAGTTGTCCGCTATGACAATGACAAAAATTCGTGGCTTTGTTCAAATTTGCTGAACAAAATCCTTTTCATCCTTGAGGAATGACTGCTTTAATCGAATTTGTAGTTATTCCATGCCTGGAATGGCAACGGCATCGAATGTGAGTGAATGTGAAATAAATAAATTCTTGGAATGTTTACACGTTTTGTCAAATAGAAATAAATGAAATTTACTGAAGGCTTTTAGACGTTCGTTATGGGTCATGAGCTGGCATATCCTCTCGTTGGAATCTTAAGGCAACAACACCTACAAAACCTATACATGTGTACGAGGATTGTTAAATAAATATTGTGAATTTCATACTTCTTAAGAAAGTGTTTATTATTCAAAAATAAATATAAACTTATGACACGCCATGATCTGGCAGAGCAGAGCAATGCTTGTTAGTCTAATCTTTGCAGCAGTACCGCAATAATCAATTGAATTATTTGATCTTTATTGTAAAAAACCGTCACGTGTTCCGACACTGTCCATAAATATCAACAATATTGTTATGCCTTTCAGTGTTCAAAAACCAATTCTAAATTTAAATTCCCAGCCTCCATATTATGTTGGGAATTTATAACACAAATTCTATCGTTATTACTTTTTCCGAAACGTCTTAGACTTTAAAGAGATTCATAAAAGAACTTAATTTGCATATTTGGTAACCAGGGCAAATGGATGGGTGGTAGTAACGTTGCTAAAAGGATGTTACCAACCATTCTTATAAATCTATTTCATACATTATAATTCTTCTTCTATGACCCTTTTTGGCATCGGTAGGAAATAAATACAACGTTTGTGGCTACATTGAAGAAATAATAAAAGGTGTATTATATTGGTTTCACAACTCAAAAAAAAGAAAAACGTAGGTGGAACACCACATAAAAACAACAAGAAAAAAAGGTTGCCATGGATTTCTATCCTCCACACAAGAAACGAGTTGATTTCCTTTCATAAAAACCATTTTCAATGAAAAATCAGGTCTGCATAATAAATTCGCAGACTAATTTTGTGAGCAGCTTCCTTGTACTGTTCGCACGAACGCCTACCAAACAACCCTTCGAACTTTTCCAGCCTACATACTGCTGTAGATAGATTAATTTATATTTTAATAGAATTGTTTATTGCCCGCTTGAGATAATGAACATTATTTCAAAGAGGAAATATCACTAATTAGTAAAATCTGCTTTGCATTTCATCTGCTACGTTGCGATGTCTGTCCATCACTTTTGAGAAGCACAACAATAACAACAACAACATAGAGAAATAACAAAAGCAGTGCAATATATATTCATTTTCACGGGCTCTGAAATGAAAACGTAATATTCCATTCAATAGAATTTGTATCATTTGTTTGAAACCGCAATTTTAATTGCGTCGTGACGATTTATAATGACATAACGGACTCGGCACAAGTAGTTCGAGTTATAGTCATGTTTTTCGACATGTTTAGAATTAGTTGAATTGTAATGCATAGAACACAGACTCTAACATGAATGTTAGACGTTAATAAATCTACATTTTCCCGGTAAAAATTACTCACTAACATCCTTCAAGAGAGTGTTTGCTCTCTCAAGGACTGACTTCCAGTAAAGAAACCAGTTGATATACCCTGGAGTTCAAAACTGAAGCAGCTGCAGAAGCAGAATTGCAAACAGAATAAATGACCTGTTACTTTTTTTAAAAATAAACTTATAGTGCCTGTTTTGCAGAAATAAATAGATAATTAATTCACTTAAAAACAACAAAAAATATAAACGCAAAATTTATTTTTGCAACAAAAATTAAATTTATTTTGAAAAACCATACACATAGGTATACAATTTCTAGCATCCTGAACCACTGGGAAAAATTTATTTATTTATTTTTTGTGAATCTCTTTTAAAGTTGTATCTATGATACTCCAAAGATTTTTCTATAGGTTGAAGATTTGATAATTTTGCTGGTCATTATAAAACCCCTTACTTTTGACCACCACAACCTATCTTTGACAAGTTTCGATTTAAGTTTGAGGTTATTGTGATGCGAAGGGAACTATAGCGTTTTCCAACACATTTGTATAAAAAATCGAATCCATTACTTAACAATTCTCGTAAAACAGATCGATCTTCATAAAAAGGAAAACATACCAATACCATTATTGCTAATATTGCAATACAATGTCTTTCGACTTAAATTTTTGACTTTCTCATGGTATTTTTTTCGTGTCTGAGCCTTTAATGTTAAAATTTAAATCATCAGAGGACATAACATTTCTCCGGTGAGTCGGATTACAATTAATATGAGCTTTTGCGAAAGTCATCCTGGCATTCCGATTCTATTCTATTTTTCAGATATTCAGCTTCATAGCTCCTCCACTGAGGTTGTACCCAACCATAACCCTCTCACCAATTTCATTGCACTCTTAAATGGGTATTTTTTACTGATCAAAGTACGAACTAATATTTTTTGCGGCCTCCCTCTGTGATTGCATAAAGTAACCTTTTTTTCGAGAAATCATTGATTTATTTATGGAATATTTCTCCAAAATAACTTTCTGTAGTAAATTATTTTCGCAAATTGTCAGTTGCAACAATTTTGGCCACCAGTGTACAAAATATATATTTCCATTATAATATTTGTCGTACATTTCCAAGCCAAATGGATAAATGTTTTTAGTCGATTGATTTTTCAATGTGTGATACTGAAAATATTCAAAAAATATAATAACCAAATTCTTGCTCGGATTTTTTAAATTTATTCACATCTGTAAATGTAATCGATAACTACAAATTTTATATTGCTTAAAATTTCTTAATTAACGAAATTGGTAAGTTAACTACCAAAATACAGATAAAACAAGTTAACATAAATCTTAATTATTACATTGAAAATATGTGTTTTAATTATTATTATAACATAAAAATTATATATAAAAAAAAACATAATAACGATTTTTATAGTTTATTAAAAAAATAACAAGAAATCTAATTACCACCATTGCGTTTATAAAAATCGTTTCTTCTAACAGAAAAATATCATTATGTATTTAAATGCATCCGTTTACAAATCTTTAAATTTATGGAAAGTATTGTAAAAAATAATGGACAAAGGGTGCAGATTTTGCAGTAGTATTACTGAAAATATACGAATTGTTAATGGAAAAAATGACTCTAGTTTTCAAGTACCATCATCTGTTTTTTGATTATATATCACAGCTATACAAAATTCTGATCTAATTTTTAGAATATTCATACCACATCAAAACAATTGAGAAGAAAGCATTATCCTTCAATATTACATTTGTCTTAAAAGGGAAACATACATTTTTGTACACCAGCTGTTTTCCTTAGTATTTTGTTTGTTTTTCATTGTCGATTATTTTACTGGAAATGTAAATAAGTGTTAACATTGTACTAATAAAAAACAGCCTTTCAATTAATAATCTAATATCTAATATGATCTATTGGTTTTGCTAGTATTAATATTATAATATTAAGGTATTCATTTGAATTCATATTGAAAATTAGAGATTAACCTGTGATGTCATATTCTGCATAATTAAGTACTGGTTCATAACTTTTTAATAATGAGATATTAAAACATGAATTTTGCATTTGGCGGAATAGCACATTATCTCATTGCCCTACTCCGTTCTCGATATTTCTCTACCGTCTTCACCCACGAAATTAAATTACTCGTCACCAAAATCGGAAGCTGTTGGACTCCTCTCTTGTACAAACAATTTAAACGTCTAGAATATAAAAGCAAACCGATAAAAATATTTATCTAAACAATTTGTTTATATTGTGAATCACAGCAGCTCGAGCCATTAAAAAGGGTAAATTATTGTATATATATATATATTTCTTATTTTTATCGCTCTCATATTTTAAAGAAAAACAAATATAAATTTTATTACAAAACTATTTCATACAATTTTTGCAATTCACATAATTTCTTTAATGATGATTTAGCACCCAGAACAATCGATCGAGGTCATCCAGTTATCAAAAATATTGGTGGACAAAAAAAAAACTCTCTTAACGATTTCGAAAAAAAATTGTATTTATTTTGCATTTAACCAATAGAATAGAATCTCATTGAAGAATGTGTATGCTGCAAACTATTTGAATTTGGTAAATATATTCCGGTCACAGTACTCAATATCTAGCAGGGCGCATCTTTAACGCTGTTTAGGACACGTCCCAATTTTCTGTATTCACGCTGGGTGCACTCGAATTCACAACGGTTGACATAGGTAATTCCGTTTGAACCACAGACAGGCTTTTTATTTTTCAAATCACAGGGACAATAAATGGCCTGAGTGACGCTCATCAGAGCACTCAAGCTTAGGATGACGAACAGCAGAACGCTGAGGTACTTCATGTTCACAAACGCGTAACGTAGATCTTCGCTCGTAGTTAGACGGAATAACACTGAAATAAGTGTGCTCGTTGTCCGGTGGGTAAACGTGCAATGCTGATGTTTAACACAACTAAAACAGAGCTTGCAAAACAAGTGGTTTAAATGGTTTTTATTTTATTTGTTGTTTATTAACTCTGAGTATTTTCGTCTTCGCTCATATAAGTACTACTGCCAGCGATAGAGTGTCAGTTTCAATGTTGCCAATGTGTGGCATACAAGATCAACATTAGTGCTGAAAAAAATTACTAAACATGTGTGGAATTATATTAAGTGGTATAATTTTTTACCTGACAAACCCTTCAATGAACGTTATTTCTATATTTTCACAATATATAAAAACGTAAACATTCGAATATAAACTGGTAAGGAACATGCCAAAGTCGGTTGAGGCCGACTTAGGTATATATTCAGAATGATTTCTTGCGATTTTTATTGGAACCGATTTGAACCAAACTTCTCGCCTCTTCTTATACATTAAGGTTAATAATATGTCGAACATTTTGTGTCTGTTAGTTCGGCTCAATTCGGTCACCTTGTACAAATTGCATGTGGTTTGGGCAAGTTCATTGCCATTTATGCTACTTTCCAATGCATATCGGAATCGTCACAAATAAACTCAGAAAGTGATTCCCATCATATTCTCAAAATGAATGGATTATTTTACACGCTACAAGAAATGGACAATACCATAGTGTGTTGTATGACATAAAAACGCAACATTAACATCATTCAATTTGTATGTCTTAAATGCGTACTTGTTGAAAAAGAGATAAATAAATAAAATAAAAATAAGTAGTATACTCACCATTTCTCTCATTTTTTGTTTGTTTTGTTTTGTGTTCTGACTAAGGTTAATTCATTGCCTTACTTGCCAAACTAAGTAAACAATTATTAATTAAACTAAATAATTAATGAAATGCAAATTATTCAAATTTTGAATATCCCAATATATATACTACATATACAATAACATACATAATTGTAAATATCTGTCTGACGTGAATCAGCGAAACACTATAAAAAGTAATATTGAAAACAGTAACTTCACTTATTCATCTGAATAATCAAATTTTCGCCAATAATTACGATTTTATAAAAAAAGGCATTGAACTGCCGTAAATATGATTGAAGCCAATCATATTGGCAGACACGGTCTCACGTTATTACCATACAACGTTTCGAAGCGAACATGTTTGCATTTAAATTAGACAAATAACCATATTTTGCACGTTTAAGAGAATACGGCTATGAAAAGAGTCAATGTTCGGAATTGATTGAGTGAAATTGAAATTTAAAGCGTTTTTTGTTAATTTTTTTTTTTTTTTTTTTTGTTGTCTCAAACGTTATCTTAGGCATTGTCAGGGACGTATCACTGAGGGGGTTTTTTTAATTTGATTCTGCTTTTATACTTTATTTAAAAAATTGTAATTAAAATTGATAATATAATAAAATAACATATTTCCTAGTTAATGAAGATTGATGCCCAGGGATGGCCTGTCAGAAACAGTCGGGTAAAAGACATACATTTCCGGCGTATAATACATACGTCAGAAACGTCGGAAACAAACACCCAAAACCATTAGGTTTTCGAAAAAATAGCTATTTCCATTTATCGATTTGGAAATAACGTAAGCTTTTTTATCGATTACTGACTGTCCAACAACCATAAATATTTTTGTGGTTGCCTGATGAATGACAAACATGTGAGGCCACACTATCAAACAAGCAAAATTTGGGCAAGAGTGCCATTCAAAAATGCTAGTGTGTACACCGCATTACCCAAATCCATATAAAATTTCAAAGTTTTATTCTCAAAAAAGTTTAGAATTTTTTATCAGTTCTAGTACAGAATAGCCAGATATATGTAAAAATAATATATGTTCTTGAAAATAACTTTATATGGTGATAATATTCAAATAAATCACGTTAACTACATTTATTACATTTTATACAGGTATATGACGTTTTGTCATACGGACCATCCCTGTTGATGCCCTTATACATTCTACATTGTAAAGTTGAACATACAACATACATTCAGTTTCTCAACTTTTCGTTGTGGGGAGTACGATCAGAATAAAATTACTATATATATCGCAATATTGCAGGTATTTCTATGAAGTTTGGTATTGCAAATGGAATTTATCGGTAATTTTATCAGTTATTTTGCATTTTGATATCGAATATTAACATCTCGATATTATTCAAGTAAAAACCAAAAAAAAAATGTACAGACGCCATATAGTTTGTAACCACAGTGACATTTCACCTATTTACTCTAACTCTCCGGATCGAGCACCTAGGTACGGAGAATATTGGAGCAAAACACTTCAAAGTCACTCATTTGAAAACTAAAAATAGAACAAAAGCGTTAACTGCACTCAACTGCAAACTTCTTATCAATAGCCCACATGCCTGATAATACCAACAACTCATTCGTTCCGACTACCGCGCTCTCGTAATTATTCAAAGTCGCTAACAATAATACGGCTCTATTATCATTTCAAATGAATTTTGTGGGCACTTTTCACACGTTATCGGCTACAATATGGAATTGACACTTTCATTAAAAATCAAGCGCGATTCGTACATAAATACATACCCAGCAAAAGTCCCGATGAAAAGCAAAATACTAAAACGATTAGGGGATAGGTGGAGGACAGTGACAAAGACAACAAAAATCCCGATTAAAAACTCAATACTAGAAATTTCCCATCCCCTGCGCATGTAATAAGTGTCGATTCTTCGGAAACCAAACCAAAGCCAATCCAAATAATACAACACATCAAAATGCGGGAAATAAAAACTAAAACCTCTTCGTTCTATGACGGATCACATACCTACATACCTATGTAGGTATGTTTCAAAATATACCAAAAGATAAGATAGACACGTCAATACGCTCTGCGGCGCAGTTCAATTCCAACCGACAGATATCATTTATCAAGACAAGCAATCACCTACTGTTTGGGTCTACACTTTTGTGACTAACGATTTAGTTAGCTCTCATATTCGAAACGCTAAGGATATTCAGAAAGAAAATAATTGCAGTTAATCGCTACCAAATAAAAATGAAGTTTTTGCAACTATTCTTTGCATTGGTGTTGGTGATCTTCGCCTTTAGCACACAATCCACTGATGCTGCATTGTGCCCATGCCCACGCAATTACGATCCCGTATGTGGCTCCAATTCGGTAACCTATTCGAATCGCTGTGAATTCGAGTGCTCCAGACGTGAAGTGGAACGTAGTGGTCGCAGTTTGGGTTTGGCTCGTTCCGGTCCATGCTAAGCAGATGAGCAAATGCCAGTGGAGGATGAAGGAAGTGATCTTTAAAAATTGATTATTCAAAAAAGATGGGAAATAATAAAGTGATTTTTGTGCAAAAATAAAATGTTAATGCAAATCAATATTGTGTTTCTGTGTGGTGGTTTCTAAGAATATCATTTATACTAGATTAGATAGAATAGCACGAATTCCGTAATTCATGACCATACCTATTTGTGCCGAATGTCCATAGCTCTTTCAGACCCAGCTTAATCAATTGTGAGATCTGACAATTAATATTTAAGAGATGCTAGTATAAACATGTGCATGGGTCTCTTAGTATTGCTTTGTAACCACATTAGAACATAGAAAATAAAAACAAATTGGGAACGAACTCCAGTTTCAATGTCTCCACAAATTAGTAATCTATTTGGGTGTGAAAGGTATATACGTTATTCCTTCTTGAAATCGAAAGGGAGTGCTTAAGGGGATATTTGAATCATTGTTGTACAACATAAATACAAAAATATATAGTTGGTTAGAATTAGAATTGGTTATTTTATTTATAAAATTTATTTAAGTTTATATGTTATGTGTGTTTATAAAACCACAACAAACATATATGGTTTCTGAATTGTCGACTAATTCAACAAATTCGCATTAAAAATAGATTTTAGTTATTTGCATATTGTATTAGGCACCCAATAATAATAATAATAATAAATTGCCACAATTAAAAATTTAACGTTTTTAATTTCAACGAGTTTAAAGTAGGAAATTAATTGAATGAACACAATTTTAACGAAAATACATTATTTTGACGCATATTAGCAGTCTGATGTCCTGACATGAAGACCCAAGTAATCATATACTAATATTGGATACAAAGTCATCCCCGAGAAGTCAGGAGTGAAAAAGAGCCCCAGTCAAATGGATGTCTATAGACATAAATTTGCACTTTTAAAAACCGATATTGAGCTACATGTTTGGAACAAATCTTCCATAGCTCTTCCATATACTACCTTAAATTTTAGTTTCAGGGGTTTGCAAATACCAACCCCTGTTGCAAATACAAATTGGACTATTTTGAAAACATGATTATAAGGACCATTTGTTCGGTACATAGACCACATGTCTTTATAAATATCAATTGGCATTTATGAACCCCAGTTTTCTCTATACAGACGAATTGGCCTTTATACAGAACTATGATCTCTCAGCAGACCTATGGTATCTTTAGAATTTCAATAGGTCTGTTTACAGACCAATTGGTATTTGTAAAGGCCTGTGGTCTCTATACCAATAAATTCGAATATATAAACCCCTGTGTTCTCTATACAGACCAACTGGTCTGTATACACACCTATGGTTACTGTGCTGACCTGTGGTCACTATACACAATTGAACATGCGTGGTCTGTAATGAAAAGGCGGTTAAGAAATGAACCCCAGAAACTGTAGGAAAAATTAGTGAAATATCGAATTCTACCACACCAAATGAGTGCAAAACTTGAATAATAAATTAAATGTCATAAGTAATGGAATAAATGATAATAAATAAAAGAATAAATATCATTAAATGTTAAATTAATTCCTTTTAATTTTATTAAAAATATAGATAAAGAATTTTCAAAATAAGCGATTTTATAAGTTTTTACAAGCAATAAAAAAATCTTTCAAATAAAAGTCGTTTGGTTAAATTTGTTCCACTTGTATGGGAGTTTGAGAGATTTTAATATTTTAACATGGAGTACGAACTTTTAGTGGTTAGGGTTGTATTTATGGATTTTTCATAGAAGGACAATTTTGTATTCCCCGTATTCAAATTTCTAGCATTAATTTTTAATTGGAATTTTTTATTATGGAGCATAACAAATTCGGATCAATATTTGGACATTTAATATCCAACATCAATTATAAACGAAGTTATGATTGGTTCAACCGACGTGATCCACAGTTGTTACAAAATAATGAATTGAAAGTTATTTGTTTCTTGATGCACAATGCCGATTCAGAAACCAGATTTAATATAAGGTCGTAAAATATTCTGCATTGTATTGTAGTTGCACTCAAAAACAGATTCCTGTTATTTGTACAATACATGCAATTACCATTCATACATGGTAAAATCATCGTTCCGTTCGATCACGCCTCAGAACTTTAAATATCGAATTTCGCCAACTGTTTGTATTGCTCCTAAATAAATGAATGCCAAAACCAAGAGTGCTAAAATGACACATGCATATAGCTGGAATATCTAATGCTTGTTTCGTGGGAAAGCAAAAACATATTAACAATGCGGTGAACTATACATACATATATCTGTATAGATTAACATTAGATATAAACAACGTCGGTCTGGTACAGCACATACTACATAAAATAATAATATAGGGCAAACATTTTGCAAATCCACACTTCTATATATATACGTATGTTTTGCTAACTTATCTTTAAAATAGAAATTCTCGCACTTTACCAGAATATTCTACTACTTCAGTGGCATATCATTTTTCATCGACCATAGACACAAATCTTATTATTTTTTGAAAGACCTTCGTATAAAAAATTGAAACACTTATGATAATCACTTCAGATATTTTGTTATTTTTATTAAAAAATATAAAATTTGATAAATATAGGGTTGCCAATTTAAATTCGTTGTCTCGAAATTCCCGTGAGTCAATTTTAACACTGTCCAGCATGAGCCAAGCCAATACTTCTTCCACGACGAGCTAGTTTCTTTTGGGCGCACATAAATTCACAGGGATTTGGATAGGTTTGCGAATCAGTAGCGCAAACAGGATCCAAAATACGTGCACACTTGCAAACTTCACCATCTGCCTCGGTTTCGCTGCCAAGACCGGCCACACGATAATCGGCCGAAACGAAGGCCAGCAAGGCCATTAAAACAAATGCAAAAACTGCGAATAATTTCATTTTCCTTGATAGGTTCTCTGTAATTGGGAGTGTTTACAACACCGACTACTTGAATAAACTGAATGGCCAAGGGCGAAAATTTCCTGGTTATAAACAACTCCTCTACAGTTTACGTTAAAATTCTGTGGGTTTTTTGGCTGTCGAGCGTGAACGTGATAAGGAAAATTTTACGAAACCCAAACAATAACAACACGGCAATATATTTTATTCAAAAAAAAATAGCATTGCTGACTTATAATGGTTAGAAATGATTAAGGCCATTGAATTATAAACAACAGTGCACGAGGTAACCCAGCAAACAATGTCACATTGATAAGGAAAATGCATAGTGTTGTAGGAGCGGGGTGGGACTGCATTTCACACCACCAAAGGCAAAAGACAAATATATGTATATTATAACTAATAGTTAATAATAATATGTTTCATATGGACGGACAAATGCTAAAATGTTGTTTACATTATGTATGTGTGTTATCTGTATAATATGTTCTGATATCGCTAGCAAAGAAATCTTGCATGCTATCACTGATGGAATATAAACACGTAGCCTGTTTACTGTGGTAACTCCAAATCAATATCGACATTAAGTACCTAGATTAGAAATTAGCACAATAATATTGAAAATATATATACACGTTTGATACTCCTGCATGAATCATTCTGTTTGGTGCACACATCATATTATGAATCATTGTAATCGATTTGAAGTCCATACATTGCAATATTGGCCATTAACAAACCATCTCCGACGACCCCATTCAAATATTTTGGGGCTCAAATATGTACAAGAAAACCTAAATGCGATTTTCGTTAAAGGATCAAAATACAGAAAAAACACTCCAACATTCCCCAGAATAATCCCTTCTACCGTGAAATTGATTTCATCTCAATATGGTAGTCAAGTACAAAAGATTCATTATTTTCCCCTTATTTTCATCCTTTAAATAAATTCCGGATTTTATTGTACCACAGATGTCCTCCGCATTCTATTCTCTCTTATATTCATTTCAATTTTTCCCAAACACAATGCTTCAAAGTCATAAATGAACCCCTTTTGTTATAACGCACAACAGGTGCATCGAATCTATGAAAACCTATTTTCGTGTAATTTCCCATTACAATCGCTTTTGGAATTCTCCCCAGCTTCAACTGGGATTCGGTTACCCATACCTTGTCTTTTTTTCTAAGCGACTTAAAAATGACTTTTTGTTATTAATTTTCAATGACGCACAACCTCTGGCTTTTTGTCCTTTGAGGAAATGAAAATGTTGCCAACCTTTTGTGGACAAAAGCTGGTGGTGCAGAATGGTTTCTATTTTTAATTGAAAGTACTTTACTTGAGGCAACATATGTTAGACACTCAAATGGGAAAATTATATTAAAGGCAAAATAACAAAACGATAAATCTTTTTACAATGTAATTTTAGAAAACCCTAATAATTCCTATGTTATTCTTTCTATTTGCAGTTGCCAGCACACCAGAAAATATTCCAAAACGAGAAGATTCATCTTGTGCGACCGGTGTTGGAAGTGGCAATAGTAATAGCGGTGGCATTGGTTGTTCCCTACAGAGTGCTAGTGCGCAGAGTAATCAATCAGAGTGTGGTGGTTCCAGTACACAAGCAATTCCAGGGGCTTCTGGAGGTGGCAATACAACTTGTGGCAATAATAATACTCAAGATTTTTCCAAGATCAATAGTCCTTCCGGTGCTGATGGCCAATCGGAAAGTGTGAATTTCTCAATTACAAACAACAGCATTGTCTCGTCTATCAATGGTCAAGTTGCACGTAAGTAGATAACACATGTATCTGACAAAGAAACAAAATTAAAGCCTCATAAACTAATCTATACACTAAGCATTAATAACATACATTTGCCATCACATAACATATAATTCTAATTGGAAATACTTACATGAATACAGATTTGTGATGAAGTTGTTCTCTTTAAATTGTGGAATACACAAATTCATCAAAATGTTTCAATTTAAAACGATAAGTATTTGCTTTTCGTCATCGATTACTTGTTATGTTACATTTCCGATCCGAGTTACTCAAATGAAATGAAGAGAAAACCAATACAAGACAACGGTTTTTGGTTAAATCATTTCATTGTTATAGAAATCTGTCAGTTCCATATTTGTTTAATAAAACGTAAAAAAATGTCTGCCCTTATCAATTCAGGCTTTGCCATCATTAACTCGTAATTCTAGAGCTACCATGACTCACGGATACGGATACTTATACACGCAATGTACATACACAAACATGTATGTATGTGTAGGTAAATATCTTCCACCATACACCGCTTCGTTTACTTCATACACATCTTCGTTAGTAAATGGACCTTTTGGGATACCCAGAAGCGACTTAAGGCAATGTTAGAATGTATAACTCCCTAACCAACCTGGTGTATCAGATTGATCCCGGCCCCAGGCTTTAATTACATGGATACAGTTGAATCTGCACTCAAATTGAGTGCCTATCGTATGGCAAAAAATATACTTATAGCAAAAATATTACAATTTATTTGTATTATATGGTTGAATTTGATATTCGGGATTAAGACGTTGTGAAATAAACTATTTGAAACAAATAAACATATTCGATAATTTAATTTGAAATTGTCATTCATTAATTATGATTTGAATTGCACTTATTATGGGATATTATGGGACCGACCATACGATACCCTACACAACTACAACAGAACCTGGGTAATATTTCGTGATAGTTGCACTCTCTTGCCCGATTAAAGGTCAACATCACCTCTTCCTTATACTGACATATTTTCCGAATATTACCAATATTCAGTACAGCTCTTCTAATAACTTGTCCAAACTCCCTTCACCGTGGGTTGTTTTGTGATGTTCGGCTTATAATTGCAGCCTATATATCGAATCGAAAAAAAGTTTTCGGTCCACTTCATCCCAAAATTATTATATGATCATCACCGAATTATAGACGTTGTCCTTGACCATAACTGGAACCTCATGGAACATTTCAAAGCGATCAGCGCTATATTTCCGCCCTCTAGTGTGGTAATGGGTTACTAAACAATATCTGAATAGGTAAGCACCTGTAAATATTTACTTGTAACTCCCTCATCCGAGTACATACGACAATATAATTGGTATCAATTTAAAGGCCAACCACTCCTCTTGGATATACTATCAACTTCTCGGGTCTGTGTCCTTCAGGAGTAAATATATAAGCTATATAATACATATTTTGTAATTTTTCACACAAAAGTCGGGGTCTATTTGACCCTCTAAATATTGACCGATCTTTATCCAAACAGGCATGCTTATTCTTTGGCCCAATCCCCTTCTACATGTAAAAATTCGATAGGTTTGGGCCAGAATTGCGGCCTCTGGAGCGACCAGAAAAACCGACAAAAGTTAAGTATTTGGTCAATTTCATCCCCTAAATGTTACCCGATCTTTACCAAAGATTGGTCCATAACTATGGCCTGTATCGTGTTTACAAATTATAATGGACAGACGGACGGACGGACGGACACACATGTCTAGATCAATTCAGCTAGTCGAGATATGACGATCGGTATACTTAAATGTGGGTCTAGGACCAATATTTCGCGGCGATACAAACATTTGGGGCTGCACAAAGCTATAATACCCTGACAACATAGTTGTGTAGGGTATAATTAGTAGATTCTTGCAGTAAGGAAACAGATTAAATGTAAGACATTTCATTTTTTTAATTATATCGGAAAAGGTGGACTTTAACGATAATTTCTCAAAATTTAAATTTCAAATCGTTATATGAAAATATTATTTTCTTCGTTTCAGGACACGGTGCTCTTACCATAGTTCGTCGTTCGAATAGCCGCAAAAGTTTTACACAACTTGAAACACAGCATTTATATCAACAACTATCATCTACTCCAACTCCGTCGTCTACCAGAGGCTCGTTTCTTACAGATGAATCTGTAGGAAAGCATCCCGCCAATACACCAACTGCACTACAACACGACAATCGTCTCAACGAATCATCGTCGTCTAGCTTCAACCAACAACAATCCTATTCAACAGCACCATCCTCATTAACACACAACGCTCAACTATTCCAAACTACCACACAACAATCATCTCCCACAGCAAAAATGTTGCCCACATCGCCGAATACAAGCAATACAGCACCAATACCACCTACAGCCACCGACACTACTCAGGATGAAAATATTTCCGAATCGAATATGTCCACGGATGAAAGTGCGTCGGCACTCGGGTCGGCCAAGGCCAATCTCGATTTGGCTACGGAAAATCTACCAGCTGTCGATACACCAGATGCCTGCGACAAAGCTGCGTTGAGGTAAGCAAATAATGAGTACACTATAAATTTGTTATTGGAATTTTGTGCAGCAAGTGGAATACGTTGAAAAAAATGAAATCGTTGTTGGGACTTAGCCACGACAATGTCCTAACTTTGAAATCGTTTGTTCTGTATCAGAGTTTAATTTTCTAAAATAAAATAAATTATTAATAGAAAAAGAGATACTTAAAGTCTTTTTTAAAATATCGAAAATTCCACTCGCAAATATATGTATTCCTATTGCATACAGAAGACAATTTGTGATCATTTATTATTTTTTTGCACAGATTGCGGTATCTCTTGCGCATGCTAAGTACTGGCGAAATATCCGCTGACGTTCTTCAAAAGAACTTACACTATGCAGCACGGGTATTGGAAGCCGTTTTCATCGACGAGTCCAAGTAAGTATTGTTTCGCTAAAACATTGCAACTGAAGTTTTTGTGCGGCTGATTCGGCTGCCGACAAGCCTATGTACGCTAACCTCCAGTTTGTAGAAAATAATCTATGGCCGGTACCGGCGATCATGAGTTAAACAGCAGCAGCCAATGCTAAATAGCCAGCAACTAATTTACTAGTTTCTTAGAACATTAGTCCTTGTGATAACTGTCACTACTAAAAAGCCAGTGATGCATTAACCAAATACGAATTGGAAATTGAATGGTGAGGTAACGCTTTTATGGGTAGATAGAATCATGGTTTGCAACATCAAAATACATAACACCATCATCTGGATCATGAAACATAACAAAGTTTTTTATCTCTCTCTCCCATTTCTTCATGACTTTGAGACCCGTACGTAGATTCGTACATACTCTTAGCATCTATCAATATCTACATATACATCGTTACTGTTTGTATTTGAGTGTTAGCCTAATCATCATTGTTCAGAGTGAGAAACAAAAGATAGAACTAATCATTGTTTGCCTCCGAACATTCAAACATCATTTTGTACATAAAGCTTTTTTCTCATCATCGGTGTCTGTGGTATAAAAAAGTCATTGCGAGAGTTATTGAATCTACCCTTGATGTACTCCTATGCTAATAATTCCCATTTGGTTTGTTTGTGTTTGGCCTCCTGCGGGCCATTAGACAAACATTCCAAGGTTTATGCCATCCACGTTATGGCCTGACCCGCCAATTCGATGTCTGCCAATGTTGCTTTCAGTGTTTCATGTACAACATTGTGTTGTTGTTCTTTTTAGTTTAGACATTGTTTTTATTTTGATTTAATTTTTATTTTTGTTTTCTCTCCACATCGCCCACGAATCAAAATCAAAACACAAACAATCTGAACAGAAGTCCCACGTCAGGTAAATCAAAACTGAGGCAAAATTCCAGTTCATCGATTGAATGCGAAGAGTAAGTTTTAGAGTGGTGTGGTATTGGCCACATCCAAATGATGATTTGTTTAAATTGTCCCTTTATGTTAAATCATTTGTGTGACTTTTAGCTCATCTCACTTGCTATCTCCATACATACAAACATTTCCCCAAGTCCTAGTCCGCCGTCAAGAAAAATACAAAACAAAAAAAAAATAGTTGTGCGTATATTCTGTGACCGCACAAAACTCATTCCAATGTAACTTCTCTCGGGGCATGTTTTAAATATGTGTTACATCAGACATACCATTCAAATATCTTCATCAGCATATCAGCATCCATCCATTCATTCCTGTTTTCCATTTCCACTATCTTATTTCAAATTTCTAATCGTAAATGCTAAAATGCCTTTCTTTTTGCCTAAGTGCCCACAAATCCCGTATTCCCCCTTTCCATGTGGATAGATAATGATGGATTGGTATTAGTTCTTCCACATACCACACACTCAATTTCCTTCAACTGCTCCATGCGAAGCTTGTATTCCCAAATTTACTTATGAATTTTTAGCTGCGTGTTATCAAAGGAATTGTTATTCCTTCTACTCGTTTCGCCTCTCTCTTTCTATATCTCAATATATATATAAATATATATTAAGTTTCGTGTATTCACATCAGTTTATTATATGCATATACGAACATATATACATACAATATATAATATGTATTATGTCCGTATAGATATGCTCGTGTGTATTGCGTGTCGATTTAGTTTTATATATGTACATCTAAATGTAATGCTAGTTGTAGTGTCATAAGTTTTGATTTGGTTGAATCAAGAAGAAAAGAGGGAGAGAGAAACAAATTTGTACTCGTACGTAAGTAGTGTTTTAGTTTAGTGAAGCACCAGATATCTCGGTGGTTGTCATTTAAAACAATGTGAAATACCATATTTCGACTAATATCAGCAACTAAATAATTAATGTATTTTTTTCTCCATATTGGGTGTATTTTATGCACATTATTCTAAATATATAAGTACAGACTTTGTTTAACTTTTCATACTTGAATAATTTCCATTTCACAGTTTCCGACTATCATCTATATATTTATATAAGTATATTATTTAATAAAACTTTACAAATGTAAAATGACCTTTAATAATTTCAAATCTTATTAATTACATAAATTTGCATATGAAATTCGAAGTACTTAGAACATTAGTGGAGAGTTGAGAAATAACACAAATAATATAATTCTCTCTAAAGAGCTCTTTACTTAAAGATCATTTTAAAATCTCTTAATCGTCAAAGATAATATTCACAGTAATAGCTAATTATTCAACTCTTATTAAATTCATAAAATTGCATATTAAATTTCAAATAATTAGGAATTTAACGAAGAGTTGGGAAATAATAAAAAAATGTTTGTTTAATTCATTTCTCTGTTAAGAGATTCTTCTTGAAGACCCTTTTTAACCATCAATTCACCAAACATAATATTACCAATTTATTATATATTAACTGATCCACGTGACACCTGTTCCTGCATACCCTAAGGTTTAGTATCAATGTAGGTATTTCCAAAAGTTGGCATAGTCGAGTGCCGAATACATACATCAAATGACAAACATGCATATGTATATGGGCATTTCCGCGGTCACTTACACGACTCTTGGAGCCTAAAATATTTTATATGTTACATAAACAATTCGCCCCTAATAAATTTTGGTAGTATTTCAAGAGTACAATCAATCCGCTTAATTGAAAGTTGCGAAATGCAGTGTGCTTGTCCCAAATATCCCAGTTTTACAATAATGCGAAGTCCGGATAATTGATAAATGTTTAATTTCACCAAAGTTTAATAAAATCGGTGTTGAAATACACGGAATAAATTGTTTCCCTTCACCCCACTGTGGTACTGGGTATTACGTCTTTGAGCATGTGTTTGTAATATGTAAAAGGAAACGAGAATAGGCATAGAATCACTTTCCAATTATGCATGTCCATCCGTCCGTCGGTTGATGTTAAATTGTAAAAAGGTCGAATATATAATTCAATTAAAAAGAAATTTGTTACAGCTCGAGGACGAATCCTATTGAAATTGGTGAAAATCGGTTCAGATTTAAATATATCTCCCATATATATTATCGACCGACTTTAGACTTCATTGCTAGTATTGAGAAAACTGTACGAATTATTTGAAATTTTAAACTACAAAAATCTTTGCCATTAATAAGAAATATTAAGCATTATTATTGCAGTTTTATAACATTTATAGTCATTCTTAGCATAAAACAAGAAGAAGAAAATGACAAATGCAGCACAATTTCCCGAAAATGTCCATATACATATTTGCATTTCGTAAAGTACTTTGTTTTGCATTCCATGCATATATTATTCATTCTAAATATTGTTCAGTAATAGACAGTATGTTATGCTATTTTTCCCGCGCTCTTTATACATACATAAATAAATAAATAAAGAATATGAGTATTAAAATTCGTATTTGAATACATGAAATTAATTCTATAACATGAAGCGAAAACCCGAAATGAACAATAAGTTTCGTTTATATCGAATGTTATGTTTACATGGCTGGTATTTTTTCACGAATTTCGGAATAGAAGAAAAAATGGGATAGGATTTGGCAACGCTCCGTAATCATCTGCAAGCCTTTTTAATTGCTACGATACTTGCGTCAATTATCCAATACTAATGCAACAATGTGTGCAAACATGGATTCCATGATGTTACAGTCTCCAATCTTCACCCTAATCGAATAACAATTTAAGGTTCACACCACAAAGAAGTTCAAAAAAAAACTAATTTTAATTGCTAATTTCCTTTATTTTATCTTTGTCTTATACTTTTTATTGCCGCCTCTTTTTCTCAACCGATAATGTGATTGCCTTTCAAATGAAAATTCTTTCGTTCCTTATATTGCGGTTGCTCCTTACTCCTCTGCTAAATGCTGAATCTACTGTTATTTTCTTAACGTCTGTTATGTTAAACCACAAAACAGAGATGAACAGAAAACCGGGCGATGTAATGGAAATTGTAAAAATGTCCAATGTCGAGAGCATCAGCATTCACACAATCAAACACACACATCGTCAATGACAACGGAAGGTGAAACGCCGGCAGTCGGATCAAGTGATAACAACAATACAGATCAGAGCCAATGCTCTCTGAGAACAGAAGAGACGGACAAAATGCCTGCGCCCGGTGACGATGCGTCCAACAATCAAATTAGCATAGACAGTCGCACCAAGGGAGCTTGCTTAGCGCCACAAACACATAGTGGGCCCACAGGTCCACCGGCCGCAGATGCTGAACATCAGAAAGATGCCGACGGGAACAAAACCTCAACCACCGCCGCCCCAACAACTAGTCCGCAGAATAACAGTACAGTTAGCAGTAGCAGTTGTAGTAACAAAGCAACCATTCAAAGGCAAAAACGTCTGAGAACACCGGTCTGGGCGAGATCCATGTCGACGAACAAAACGTACATAAATTTATACCTATAAATAAGTTATTTTGGTTAAATGAGTATTTGGTCTATTACCTTATGTTTTGTTCTCTTTGTTATTATTATTTTTGTTTGTTTTTTCTCCTTCTCCAGCTACACTTTTACCAGAAACCACAAAGTACAACACCGAACTATAGCGCAACAAATAAACTCTTCCGACTTGTTCTTGTCTGACAAATTCTTCTCTCTCTTGTACTGACTGATTTCGTTTTGTCTGATAACTATCTGTCCCTTGTCTCTCTTACCAACTAAATGTTCTTATTTTGTAAATAATATATTTCACCTTTGAGAGCAACGTGCATGCTTTAAGCGAATTAAGCGTTTGAACTATCCTCCTTCCTATGTGTATATGTATGTAAATATATTTATTATAAATTAGAACGTAAACGGCATGAATCTCTATTGATTTGACTATTAGTAATTGAAATAATATTTATAAAATTATATCCATGGCATAATTATGGAAGGTAGTCTCATTTGAGAAATTTATAATATGAAAATTATATTTATATTTTCAAACGATTTTATTCGGGACTCGTGAAAATATCTTAATTTTTTGGCACACATTTTTCTCAAGATATAGCCATTGGTATTACAACTTATATTTATAGATTATAGAGGCAGGGAACTTCATAATATTAAACAATATTAAAAAATTTGTAATTTTGGCAACTGAACACATGTTCTGCATAGATTTCGATATTGATATTCTCATTTCAATTTTGAAAGCTGAATGTTGTCGCTATAATTATGGCATGAATTATATGATATATTAAAATATTTTTGTTTTCAATGCAATCTGTACTCATTAACGTCAGAATAAATCTACTTTTTGTTTTGGTACACTCATGTAAATTCGTTCCTTTGATTGGCTTCTTTTATATATTTGTGGTTGCCTCATGAATGACAAACTTGAGAGGCTACACTGTCAAGGGCTAAGCAGAATGCTCGCGTTAAGCGTTTTTTGTTATCGCGTTAACGCACGCAAAAAGTTAAAATATATTTAACTCCGAAGCGCAGCGCACATCAACTTCGAGCGTTTGTGTTATCGTTTCCTTGTGGTTGTTGTATTTTCGATTTATAGGCCATGGTAAGGGCTGTCAAATGTTATTTTCTATATATCGATTTCTAAACCCCTTCATTTGATTTGTTCATCGCCGGCAATATTAAAAGTGTGACTCAGTTGTCTTTTCGATAACAAAGGAAATTTTGGCGCGTAATTTACTGTCAATTTTTGTTTATGTTTTGATTGTGCTGTTTTTAGATTGTTGTGCAAAAAACTAATTCATTTTAAATTGAGAGTTGTGTGTATAAAATTGTTGGTGTAACGTGTCTGCCAAACGACATGTCAAAAGTTAAGGTAGATAAACAATCGCCAAAAGAGAACGCTAAAACAGAAAACAGTGATAATGAGTCAGTAGTAAGTATTTAGCTTTTGCCAAGTTTTGCAGAAAATTCGAATTACATTCCATTTTTCTTTAGGACGATACAGCCAGTATTGCTACCAGCACTACCTCCCGCAGCAAATCTCCTGGTTCGCGGGGTCGAAGACAGAGTCGCGGACATAGTAAATCCAAAGTGAAGAGGCCGGCTTATAAATACGAGTAGGTTTCATGCAGAAAGCTAATTTTGGAAATGCTAACAGTTTGTTTTTACTTAGCTGCCATTTAAAAGAAGATCATGGACAGGCAATATTCGGTGTATCTTTCAACCACTTGTTGGGTAAAGAACAGCCAATGGTATTCGCCACAGCGGGCAGTAATCGATGCAACATATATGAGTGTCCACGCAAGGGTGGCTTAAAACTAATTATGTGCTACGCTGATCCAGATGTATGCTTGTTGAATTTTAGTGGTATTATGTCTTATACAAATTTTTAATTTTCAGCCGGACGAAGTATTTTATACATGCAGTTGGTCGTATGATTTGAAAACTTCAGCCCCTCTTTTGGCCACGGCTGGATATCGTGGCGTTATTCGAGTCATTGACATACACAGAAATGAATCGGTTGGAAATTATGTGGGCCATGGGCAGGCTATAAATGAATTGAAATTTCATCCAAGGCAAGCGAATCTCCTACTCTCTGGCAGCAAAGATCATGCCATTCGGTTGTGGAATACACAGACGCATGTGTGCATAGCAATTTTTGGTGGAGTAGAGGGCCATCGTGATGAAGTTCTTTCCATAGATTTTGACTTACGTGGAGAACGTATTATGTCAAGTGGTATGGATCACTCATTGAAACTGTGGCGCATTGACACACCCGAGTTTAAGGAGAAAATTGATATGTCGCGCACTTTTAACCCAAATAAATCACAGTTGCCTTTTCCCACAATTATGCAACACTTTCCCGAATTTTCCACCAGAGACATCCATCGCAACTATGTTGATTGTGTTCAGTGGTTTGGAGATTTTGTTCTCTCAAAGTCATGTGAAAATTCAATTGTGTGTTGGAAACCGGGACAACTACATCAAACCCTGTCTCAGCTAAAGCCCAATGACCCTTCGTGCACAATCATTAGCGAATTCAATTATGATGAGTGTGAAATATGGTTTGTTCGATTTGGTTTTAATCCATGGCACAAAATTGTAGCCCTGGGGAACCAATATGGCAAGGTATACGTTTGGGAATTGGATCCTTCTGATCCGAGACATACACATTCCAGTACATTGAATAACATTCGATGCACATCAATTGTGCGGCAGACTGCATTTTCTCGTGATGCTACTGTGCTTGTGTGGGTTTGTGATGATGGCACAGTATGGCGTTGGAATCGGCGAAATGCAGAAGTACACACACCATGAAGATGGTTTCAGAACATAGCACATAATTTATATCAGTTTTGTTTTTAAATATAAAGTGCTTTAACGAAAATAAAAAAAAAATGTTTGTGTATAACTCGGGATTTTTTTATAGTCATATTATTAAAGTTTTGGAATGATCCAAGTCCTATTAAATGATTGGAATAGAAATGTAGGAGAAAATAAAAATGAAGCTGATGTAACTTAAAAAAGCCCCTTCCACAAAAGTGAGAAACAAATTACAAGGAACTAAAAAAAAACTTTTGAAGGGCACGATTAGTATGACATCACTATAAATAACAATATTGAGATTATTGAAACTTCTATGACACCATATAATTTAGGTACTCGTTTTTTAACTTGTAAAATTGTCTTTCTAATGTTGCATATTACTGAATACCTATAAATATAACATAGGTAGCTAGAAAAATCTTCTTGCCATTATTTTTGTAACCATCTTAATGTATTTTTATTTAGATCACATAATGAGCTTTTTTAAATCAACAGGTGCCACACAAATTGTATTTTCATATTTTAATTAAATTACGTATTTTTTGAACTAAATTTTACATTTACTCTATAGTTATTTGTGTGTGTGTACCTACATCATTATATATGTAGTTTTCTTATGGCAGCATATACGTCTATATTGTATGTTTGTATTTGTACTTGTTCCCTTTAATATTCTAGTAGATGTTCTTCAGCTTCCTCTACTTCGTTATCCTACTCCAGTGCCTCCCTGAGTGTTACCATGGCGAATAGACGTAACAGGCACCACGTATCTGTACAACACCAACAACACGAGTCCAATAACAACAACAATAACGACAGAAACAACTTTAACAATAATAATTATCCTTTGGGGTTGGTTACTTTTAAAGTATTCTCCTTGTTTGGTCTTCCATCCAATACCTGTGAGATGTGTGTATACATAGTCATTTATATAGATGTAGTGTATTAGTGTTTTCATTGTTGTATATTTATAATAGTAAAAAAAAACAAATCAAGATATTTCATCCGATTGCTGTGTACACCCAAGATATGTTTAAAATTATGTTCGAAATCGATATTCACTTTGGAAATGGCAAGATTATGATTTTGTCTGGTTGCGTGATACAACAATAAAATGAAAATTATACGAGATGGCATTTAAAATTTTAAAAGATTTTATAAGTCAAAAAAACCCTGTCAAGTCTGTTTAGATTAGAAATGTATTACATCCCAAAGTTTTAGAACACATTGAAATTATAGATATGTCAACAGTGGACATTATGTTTAACATATATAAATTGTATCAATACCAACAAATTAAGTTATTCTAAAAACATGCCGCTACTCATAAGAAATATCTTTGGTTTCTCATTTTTAGTTTTGAAAAAATTCCAAATCAATTTCTTTCCACAAGTAGAGATATAGGGTATATTTATTCAATTGCTTAGATTCGCGTGTTGTGAGAGTAGCCGATTGAATATATATGGTTTATACTGTATCAATAATTTCTATGAACACCGAAATTTTTATGAATAAACTCAATTAAATTCTTAATTCTTCAATTCATTTTAAAGACTTGGTAACTTTATCGGACTGATAAAATTTCGTAGACAGGCGTCATTTGTAGAAAAGTGTGTAAACGACCATTGCAGCAATCAATTATTAAAAAATAAACAAAAAATATACAGGCCACATACCTAAATTTGTATGTATTTGTTAAAACCCAATTCACATTGTTTCTTTTTTAAACTCCAACAATATATGTTGTATTGGGGGAAAACACTATATGATGTAAAATTATTAAAGCAGAACATGACATGCCTCCCGAAACCCTGATAATGTCAATTGTATTGACTTTATCGAACAATACACATGTTTGTTTTAGGAAAACAAAAACATTTTAACTTAAAAAATTAGATATAAGGCTATGCAGCGAAACAAAAAAGGTATTCAGAAATGCTCATAACTGTTATGGCGAAAATCGAAACTAGTAACTTTTGAATCACTGACTGTGATTGCACACGTGAACGACACCACAATCGAATAAAAAATGTTTTATTTTTTCATTATTAAAATTAGTGTTTAATTTCAATACTACTGCTACAAATGCCGACATCGTCCTTGTCATACGAAAAAAGTAAAATGTACGTATGATACCGTTCACAGCTGGATTAGTTGGCGAGTTAAAACGTCGATGTTATATGTTATAGAGATATATTATTTTCAACAACTGAATATAAAACATGCAAAAAGTGTCAGTCGGTGTTGCCGAGAGATATATACCCTCAGCCGTGGTTTAATGTCGTTTTATATTAGGCATATGCCTATATATAAAAGTGGTTTGCCCATCGTAAAATATTATGATGGGCAAACAATGAATTAAATCGATTATTCAATTCGCTTGGAATTAAATTTACTGGTTTTCAACATGTTGACCATTTTGGGGAAGGTACGGAACGGGAGGACCGACGGGTCCCGGCTTCAAACTTGATCTATGTGCGAAATTTCGATGGAAATGAATATTCTGTTCGATTCATATAAGATTTACAAGTTTTCAAAATGTTGACCCTTTGTGAGGGAGGTTCTATAAGGTATACGTCTTCCGTCTTCCTACAATATACAGGTTTGGTAAGTGGTTTATATTTTCCAAATATCAGTGAACGCTAAACAGATTGTTTTCTTTTGCTTTGAAAACTTAAACAATAAAATTGTGATTCGATAAAAGTATCGTCCTCTGCGGATAGATGAAATCCAATTGTTTAAAACAGATAAAAAATTCTGGACAAGTTCGCAATATTATAGTGTTGAAAAAATTATTATTTATTTAATAATATTTAAAAACTTTTTTGTCGATTTGAAGGTCATACTACTATTTATTCGTAGTTTTGTACGAATTTGTTCTACACCCTTACTGACGAATCGCATATTCATTTTATGTCTGTCTCCTTCGCGTAGTTATTGTTTTTTCTTTTAATTTGTCAAATTTGTCCATTAATTTTTGGCGTTGTAATCAATCATCAATTTGTTTCCCCACTTACTCCCCCATTAGTCCTTGAGTTAGTACAAAACAAACAAAAAATAATAAAATACAAATTCGTCCAGAATTTGCCAAAGTTTTCATGTCGAATTCGCGCCATGAATAGTTTTTCACTCACCACTTGTCTCTTTCATAGCCACATCATTACATTAGAACACACAAATACACAAACACTTCCTTAATACCAACTGATATCCATAACTAGCCACCTTAACTCCCCGTAACGACCACAGTTAGTGATAACATGATTTTGTCTATTGCCAAATTGACCTAAAAACGGCATTATGAATCGTTAGAGCGATTGAAGGAAGGGAGGTAGATTCATAGCAACCAAATGGAATTTCACATTTTATTATCATTTTAGTTGATACTCATTCACATTACACCACCAAAACTGTGTTTATTCGGGGGGTATAACCTAATTCGCAAAGTCCTGTCATTGTGGGTGGGGGTTACTACGCAATCCACAATAAAACATCTTACTATGTATATAGTGTGAATAATGTTAATAATGAGTACACCATACATATTTTATATTGAAACTAATAGAAAAGTAAATTTCCCGAATGGATAGGTTATATGATATCTTTTGTTACCGAACAATCATCATATTTGCTCTTAATTTATATTTATCAACATAAATGTTGATAAAAAAGGCAGACATTAATATGTTTGTTTGCAAATGTGTATTATAATTTAACATATCTCAAGTGACATTCAGTAGCAAAAGCAAACCAGCAATCCGAATTTTTATAATTTTTAAAAATTTGAATCATAAAACCAGTTTCAGTTTCAATAATAATTAAATTTCCGACATCGCAAGTATTATAAATCAAATGTTCCTACACGTGACACTTTTTTGTCGTTCAGCATCGTTTAGAAATAAGGATTCATTGGCATGTCGGTCATTGTTGTTTCACCAACGACCATATCAAAAGAAATATGTATGGATTTTAATAATGTTTGTATTCATGTTTTAATATTAATATTTTATGTGTTAGAATTCAAATATTTTATGTGTAAGAGTCAAAGATATATATACGAGAGTTTGGGGAGCACTCTTATGGCATATGTGAATTAAGGGGGTTTTGTTTTCGAATGTTCCAGTGATCGGTAAGAAGGGCTTTTCTTTATTCCCAAAAAATACAAGACCAACAATACGAGGCAAATTCACTTATACTTCAAGTTTCCTAACACTAACATGCGCAAATATTCAAAATAACGCACGGCTGAAAATCGTCAAAATTTGTAATCGAGAATGGGGTGTCCTCTATACACAAATTGGAATGGAATTATTCGAGACATGCAAATCATAGAAATGGAAGTTTAACCCCAACCAGCCGTTTGTCCTTCGAGTGTTCCGTGTTTTGTTTGCATGTGTTATCTTAAAGATACAAGTCTTTGGATCCTCCAGACATTTTCAGGCCATTTCTATCTTTCCGTCAGATTATCGTTCATTGTTGTTGTACAGTGGCTAGAACTCGCAGTCAATTAAAGAAAAAGCCATTGGATAGTAGCCACAGCTATAATAACTACAACGATAGCAACACAAGCTAAGTAACAATAAAAATTTATTTGGTTTTAGGATTTCGGATGACATTTCATGACTCGATAGCATTTCTTTTATTTGTTGATGTTGTTGGTTAGTTGGTGTTTATGGCCCAAAAATGCCAAACCAGCCGAGCAGAGAAATTTAGCCATACTTCCAATTGGATGATACCGTCCTATGAGTGTATGTGTGTGTGTGTGCACTAAATTCTGTTCGCGTCGTGGCAGCATAATTGATATCATTTTCTTATAGAATCTTTATAGCCACAAATTTATAACGTTAATCGTAATAGCGTGTGGTAGCCCAAGTATTGCAACAATAACAAACGAAATTTTGCGCCATCGAAAGGGTAACAGACAATAACTGACGTAGAGAAAATGTTGTATTTAATGACGGGGAGGGGGAATGTTTTTCTTTAATTACAATCCAAAAGAAATAAACTAAACAGAAGGACAGTTAGACAGATAGATGGTTCATAAAGCTAATTTTTGCCAGCATTTAGTTTAAATTCTAACTTCGGCCAATTAAGTCACAAATAATTCGACCAACGGTAGTGCGGATAATCAAGAAATCGTTGTAGCCTTCATAAATACATACGCAAATACGAGAACACACATAAGAACAAAATGAATTTGCAAATATTGGCATTTAGTGGACCGAATGTGCCTGAATCTGTGGAAAAGTAGTGACATGTTAAATCGCCTATAGTGACTTGCTAAGTCGCCAGATTCATTTCTAATGTAGATACTTGAAATCCAACATCAGAAGACGATTATAATAAAAATACCGTGTGTGTGTACCCCAAGTGCAGATGCGACATGAGTCGCTTAAGACGCGAAAATAGCCGCAACAGTGTAATTACCGTAGAATTAATTCAGTTCATAATTCAATATCGAGCCAAGGAGTCGAAAAAAAGGTGTGCAATCCTTCAGATTTTCAATTCTTTTTCAATTTGGATTTACGTTTCCAGTGAATCGTTTATTGAATTCTGTTTTTGTGTGTTTGCGCTTGCTTCAGGACTACGTTCAAATAACTAATATCCTAAATGTTGTATTTCGATGGCAGAAGGAAAGTGTATAAAAATGATTTACGAATTTTTAGAAAGATCCGCACAAGTTGTTCTTGTATTGTGTATTCATCATCTTAACACCGTAGCTCAATGACAATGCAATTACAAAAGTATTTTGTATAAAATTGTATTAACAAAAAACATGATTCCTAATGTAGTTAAAATTTTCATTATAAGACTGAAAGACCTGCTTCTAAAAAAGAAATTGGCTAAATCGAATTCTATATGATGATAGTTGAAAAATATCTTGAAAATATGCATACACGTGGACGCATAACATACCAATAAGGGTTTTTTGTGAGGTATTTTTTTTAAACTCTAAACTATGCCACTGAGAATCAAAGAATGCAAAATGTCGAACCATTCGATAAGACGTTTCGAGGTTATGATTTAAATGTAATTAGGATATAAAATAGTAAAACAAATGACAATTTTATTACCTCTCGGCAATTTCAACAGACAACAGAATATTGTATTACAGTTTAACAATCGCCAAATGACGCTAAAAACAAAAATATTATCTGCCGATTTAAATGGAAAATCTTTTACTGTTGATTTGTCTTTTGTACATTTCAAAATGTTTTCCAGTTTCTGTGTACGGAAAATCATACAGGTTAATTGTTCAATATACAAAAACACTATTAAACATTTATTAGCATAATAATGAAAACAGAAAGTTTGAGATTGGAATTACATAAAAATCTGTAAGAGTTTGGGGTTTTACCCAAAATGAACAGAACATGCTCTTCTATGCTGAATGAGGTTGTATACTGCAGCTAAGACAAAATATGAGCCGATTTTATCAAGACTGAACTTTGTTATATGTTTCTATGCTCATTCAAATTTAAATCAAACACTTGTAGTCAACGCCATCTATTGAAAGAGTAGATCCAAAAATCGAATTTGCAAGATGTAAACCTCATTTGTTTTTCCTACAACTTTTGACCTGTAGATATTTAAAAGAAATTCGTGTCATGTGAAAGGTGTATTTGTGTACTTGTTGAGAACTAAGAAAAACCATATTTATTTTAATTCTTTAATATGAAATGTGTTAAAGTTTTCTTTAATTTCTCGGTAGTATTTTTGTTATAGGAATTATTTGCAGGTCAGGTAATAATGTGATGGTCTAGTACAGTAAAAATGCGATAATCTGTTCAAATGCTATACGCTCCGAAAGTTGGGCTTGGAAAGACTGATATGCACGATTAGAATCATGTCCATCAATAGATGGCGCTGACGTTCCAAAGTTTTGAAGAAGCCCAGAAAACTGTAATTTTCTGTTAACATGACTCTGTCAAACAATCTTTGATACTGTAAGATAGTGTATATTCTTAATTATAAATCATTATTACGATTTAAGATGTTATGAAGAATCTAAAATACCGATATTTTTTCTAAATTTGGCAGCACTGTGTAGATTAAAAAATCGATTATGCAAAATTTAAATCACATTTGTTTTTCCTATAACTATTGACCCCTATTTGCTAATCAATGTAAAGAAATTTATTTACGCTTTCATATGATACCATTATTGTTGAAATGCGTTTATCTGTACTCTTGGAAGGTCGAATTCCAATAATGCAAATCAGTTTTTTTTTAGATGTGCATTATTTGAATCATGCCTAACAATAGATTGCGCTGACGACGGGTTCATAAAAATGGTATACAAATTTTCTTTGCTATAATTTTTTCGTATTGCTGGTATTCAAATAAAAAGTGTAAGTAAAAAAAATGATAAATACGTTGTGTCAAAGTTGAAAATTTTCAACTTGAAATTTTGTACGTTCGACGTATTTCGGTAACATTCACATAAGTACATGTGTTCTACTTTTGTGTTGAAAAACGTCGAACGAGCTAGTTGAATTTTAGGTAAGGCTGTAATCGTATACTTTCTTCGGAAATAAATAAAATTTCCAAATTAGTTGAATATTAATATGAAATTGAAGTTTCCAAGTTTATAAACCACATGTTTCTTTGTGCCAAATCCCTTTCAGTCAATTTGGAGGCCATTTACAAATGTCCGTCCGCCTGTATGTATGTCTGACTGGCTGGTGCGCACATAAGTACATGTGTTCTACTTTTGTGTTGAAAAACGTCGAACGAGCTAGTTGAATTTTAGGTAAGGCTGTAATCGTATACTTTCTTCGGAAATAAATAAAATTTCCAAATTAGTTGAATATTAATATGAAATTGAAGTTTCCAAGTTTATAAACCACATGTTTCTTTGTGCCAAATCCCTTTCAGTCAATTTGGAGGCCATTTACAAATGTCCGTCCGCCTGTATGTATGTCTGACTGGCTGGTGCGCACGATAACTCTCAAAGGGAGTCAACGAATTCTTCCATACTTAAATCAACTTCAAAGATGGGGAATATCGGTCCACTTCCTTCCACAAAATTTCAAAATTTTGCTGAAAATTAGTTTTGTAATATGCCACTACGCTACGTCATAACAACACAAAAACTACAACCAATATTGGAGGGAAATAAAATTCAATTTTGTTGTTTAACTATTTTGATCATAATATATTTTCATGATTACATCCTAGACAACAATGCTTTGGTGGTATTATATGGTCCTAGATCCACCTTTTGATATATCGTCAAATTTGGACTAGAGGAATCGATGTGTCCGTATGTTTGTCCATAATAATTTGTAATCAAAGCACAAGTCGCAGATATGGACCAATTGTAATGTTGGTTCGGTCCTGGCCAATGGCGGTATCTACAATTTTTTGCCCACGAATAAGCATGCTTTGAAGATGTTCGTCCAATATTTATAGGATCAAAGAGACCAAGACTTTTGTGTGATAAATTACAAAATGTTCATATTATGGCGTACATACATATTCCGGGAAGAGATGATACAGAAAAGTGTATGAAATAGGGATGGTTGAACTTGTCAATCCCGATGTAAGAGGACGGATATAGGAGACAAACTAACATTTGGCAAGGGTTATATGGTTTATAGTCTATTATAATATATATAATGTAGTCTTATATGTGATTTGCATGAAATTCTTAGAATGTATACGATAATGTATAAACAGTTTAACATTATAATAAACTAATTGTTTGTTAATATGAAGTAAAAATAGTATATTTTATATAAATACGAGGATTGTTCGAATTTTAGGTTACTTACTATATTCGCATGAATTGTAGAATACATTAATACATATATTTATATTAAAATATCTTGGATGAAAACAGTGAAACACTTTTATTTCTCTAGAATTCGATTTAACACAAATATACTGTAAATACTAATGGACAGCAAGGAATACCAATTTGAAAAATTCATGATCCTATTAAAGTTATTGAAACCAAAGTAAATTAATTATAACTGATACTCTGCGTAGTTCCGCTTTCCGCACACAAACTACAAATACACAGCTCTGCACAATTACAAGCACTTCACATCCATTTATACACATTGCCCAAAATATATTTACACGTAAATACAATGCCTTTTACCGAATCACCACACAACGCACAAAATACCCAACACCACTAACTTGCCTGTGTTCTGCAAAATCTAACAGCTAAAAACGCACTCGTAAAACATAACCAATTTTTTTTAGTTATTGAATACTTTCTTTTGATTCAGATTCTCAGTTAAATCAACCCTTAAATTTGAGTAAGGCTTTTTGCTTTTCTAAACTATTTCCTAGAATTTTAATTTGTCATATTTATTTCTAAGTTTGTTGGTGAACTTTTATATTTTTGTTAAATTTTTTGTTGTTGATTTTCCACCACAATATATCTTGCAATCACATACTAATAATCATATTATTGGCTTCTTTCCCCACCCCGAAAATCCCCAACACCCCATCACTTTTCCTTGAAATCCTTTAGACGCCTTGCCGATGAAGATGATGAACTATCCGAGGTGCAACCTGATGCTGTGCCGCCAGAGGTCCGGGAATGGTTGGCATCTACATTTACTCGACAGCTGGCCACTACGCGCAAAAAAACAGATGAGAAGCCCAAATTCCGTTCTGTGGCTCATGCTATACGGGCTGGTATTTTTGTGGACCGTATTTATCGACGAGTTTCTAGTACTGCGCTGATGACATTTCCCCCGGAAGTGGTCAAAGTACTAAAGGTACGTGCACACTGTTGAGATTTATAATTTATAACTGCAATCCATATGAACTGTTCTTTATCATCCGCTTTAGACTTTGGACGACTGGTGTTTCGATGTGTTTGCATTGGCAGAGGCTGCCAATGGTCAGCCAGTCAAATACCTTGGTTATGATTTGCTCAACCGCTACGGCATAATTCACAAATTCAAAATTGCACCTGCTACGTTGGAAACTTTTTTGAATCGTATTGAGGAGGGCTACTGTCGCTATAGGAATCCATATCACAATAACTTGCACGCTGCAGATGTCACCCAAACGGTCCACCATATGTTGTGCCAAACGGGCCTAATGAACTGGCTAACAGATCTCGAAATATTCGCAACTTTGTTGGCGGCACTCATCCATGACTATGAACACACGGGTACCACCAACAATTTCCACGTGATGTCTGGCTCTGAGACGGCCTTGTTGTACAACGACCGAGCGGTCTTGGAAAATCATCATATAAGCGCCGCGTTTCGTTTGCTCAAAGATGATGACTGCAATGTGCTCTCGAATCTATCGAGGGAGGAGTACCGTGAACTGCGCACACTCGTCATTGATATGGTGCTCTCGACCGATATGTCCTTCCACTTCCAGCAACTGAAAAACATGAAGAACCTACTGACTCTCAATGAGGCTACTGTCGACAAGTCCAAGGCATTGGCCTTGGTGATTCATTGTTGTGACATTTCGCATCCTGCCAAACGATGGAGTCTCCATCATCGCTGGACGATGTTGTTATTGGAAGAATTCTTCCGCCAGGGTGATCTCGAAAGGGAATTAGGTCTGCCATTCAGTCCATTGTGTGACCGCAATAACACTTTGGTGGCAGAATCGCAGATTGGTTTTATCGATTTTATTGTGGATCCTAGTATGTCTGTCATGGCGGATATGTTGGAACATGTATTGGCGCCTATAGCTCCGATGTGCAAGAATGTCAACGCTAGTATAGATGCTGGAGACGTGCCCGTTGACGGAGCACCATCAACGGGTAGCACAAGTCGAAATAATTTGAAAAATCGTCCAACCTGCGAAGCAATAACCGAAGACAATGAGAACAAATTATCCGAAGATGCTAACAATTCCACACAGCCAGTGTCATCCCAAAGTAAGGGAGCAGTTGGCGCTGGCGGAACCAGTTCAACGGCAGCAACTGCATTTAAACATAAATTTACCATTCGTAAACCTTGGGTTGCGTGTCTTACTGACAATAAGAAAATATGGAAGGAGCAGGCCATCAAAGGTACGTAAAATCAATTAATTCGAATTTATAATTGTTGTGGCAAGTAGAACAAATTTGACTCAAAACAGTACGTGGAATTAAAAAAAATTGCTGAATCCAATTTTCAAGTGGTATAACATCTTTATATATAACTAGAATATAGCATTGATATAAACGCCGAAATAATAGTTTAGTAGGATTTATCGTTTGAAACTTGGAACATGTTCTTTATAACCAGAAATATGTTCTGTATAACCGTATCCAAAAATTTGTCAATTTTCAGAAAATATGTTGCTTAAAATTTAAAACTAACGACTGATTCAAATATGTACATCAAATTGTGATGGATACTGGAAGAAATTAGGCCAGTAACATTTAGAAAGTTTTTAGTGTAGAACAGTCAAACTAGCTCTCCCTTTTCGCCCTCTTTTACTGAACAGACAAATTCTACAATATTTTACTTTTTGCAATATTCTCTCTTGAGAACGAAAAAATCGTATTTATTCTTACTGAGTAAATGTTACTGGCAAAGTAAACAAACTATTTTACTGAACCTCTGGGTGGAAAACCAACATTGATATCTGGCAACGCTGTCGTGATGTGTCAGTAAATATTTTTTGCTCCCGAAAATATTTAAAAATAAATAAACAAATTGTATAAAGCAGTATAAAAAATCCCGAATTTCAATCAATGCAGTATTAAGGTCAAGCCTTATTGGAGGAGTGTTGTTTGGCTTGTTATTTGTTTATTTATTGCAAACAAAAACTATAAGTGCTGTAGAAGCGGAGTAAGAAGAAGAAGAAAATTTGCTAAATTGCCGCGCAATCATACTGCTGCTAATGTTATATGCTTACTGATGTATGTATGGTGAAGAAAATTTAATTGTGCTGTATACTCTCTGCCTTAGCATATATTGTCGTTGAATTCATTGGTTCAACTTTTAAATTTGGAAGCAGCTGCTGTGCGGTGTGTATTTGGTGTCTCTCAAACTTTGTACTGCTGTGTTGTTGTAACATCTCTAATATTTTTTTTGGTTATAACACAATTGTTGTTGTTGCGATTCTTTTGTTTATTGATTATTTGTTGCTGCTTACTGATCAATCTTGTATCTGGATTTGGATGTTTATGTTTATATTACCAACAAAAAATGCCCTCTACAACAAAAACATATACTTGCCCTACGTGTGATACCACTGTCAAAAGTAATCAAAACAGTGTTGGATGCTGTATATGTGGATTATTTTATCACATAAATTGTGCTAATGTTACGAAGGAGCAGCACAATTTCCTATATAAGAATAGGAAAAATATGATGTTTTTGTTTAAATGTCCATCATGTGTTAAGAGGCAAACTGATAGTGATAATCGTGACAGTGCTGCTACTGAAAGTAGTCCTATCGATAATGAGGATGTAAATAATGCTGACATTGGTACGCAGGCCATTGAGTCGATACAAAAGGATTTTGAATCCTACAAATTATGTTTAACACAGCAGTTTGAGAGTTTTATGTTGAAAATCAAAGATGTTGTTAAAACAATAACAACAACAACAATTGTTGTGCGGCGGTTAAGAAGTTTGAGAGAGAAATGCAGGAAGCTGAAATTGAAAATGACATACTTAGAAGACGTCTAAACCGATCCAATATAATAATCAGTGGATTACCTGATGGAATTAAGAACTTGAGAGATCCTATTATGAAAATTTCTGTTTTATGTGGTATTGAAATACATCCTAGGGATATACACCATTGTTGCTATGTATCAAGAGGAAAGTCGGTGTTAGTGAAATTTAAGTCCGTTTATGTCAGAGACTGCATAATGGCAAATTATCAAAGGCGGCGGGATCCATTGATGCTTTGTGATGTTACTGGTGTGAATGTTCGAAGTCGTATATACTCGAACGATCATCACAATCGAGCAGCATGAAAATTAATGTATATATGCCGCAAACTTTGGAGATGCAAACAAATCAGTTTTGATAATGTTTCCCGATGGAACCGAAAATGAATGTGATATTAATGCTTGTACTAATATGTTGAAGGATGCTGAGAATGAAGTTTCTAACTCGCCGCATAATAGTGCTGATGTCATTGAGAGCATGCTGAATATTTCTGAGTAGTTGATAGTTTATTAGTTTTTAATATTTCGGGAATTATTATTTGCAATTTATTTATTTAAATGTTTTCTACTATGTTAGGTGATATTGTCAGTGATAATTCTTTTTTGTCAACCCAGTTATGTAACTTTAAAAATAATCTTAATATTGGTCACATTAATGTGAGAAGTTTTAAATTGCAAAATAATACCTTTAAGATTCATGAGATTAGGAGTATGTTAGAAGGTAATCATTTGGATGTCTTTGGCGTCACTGAAACTTGGTTAAATTCTTCGGTGCATTCTAATGCAGTCCAAATTCCAGGATATGTATGTTACAGGAGTGATCGCCCTGATGTAAGAGGAGGTGGTGTTGCATTGTTTATCTCCCAATCTATTAAACACAAGGTTATGTGTAGAGGTACTTCGTATGGTGTTGCGGAATATCTGTTTTGCGAGTTAACATTTAATAATTGTACGCTTTTAGTTGGTGTTGTTTATCTTCCACATGGTGATATATATGTTATGGAGAATGAAGTTTCTGATAGTGTTGTTAGATATGACAATGTCGTTATCATGGGAGATTTTAACAACAATTTGTTTGATGTATCTAAAAGTTTTATTGTTAGGAATGTATGTAATAGGATGAATCTTGATGTAGTTCATAATTGTATTCCTACGCACTATGATGTTGCTCATGCTTCTACGTCATTGTTAGACTACTTTCTCAGTTCTTGTTCAAATTTGCTAAAATTGAGCAACCAATTTTCTTGTCCTGACGTGTCTGATCATGCTTTTATTTTTATGTCTCTTGGTGTTTACGTTCCTCGTGAAAAAAATGTATTATGAATATATTGACTATAATGCACTTGACACTGCTGCTTTAGAAGATATAATTTCGCAGTGCAATTTTAATGAGATTTTAAGTACGTCTGATGTTGATGTACAATTGAGCTTGCTGAATACACATCTTCATTTCATTAATTCCGCTTTTCCAGTTAGAAGAAATATGGTCAGAATAAAAAGCGATGACTGGTACAAATCTCGTGAGATTCGGTATAGTTTATCTGTAAGAGATATTGCATATAAAGTATATTTGAGTGATAGAAGTGAAGAGAGTTGGAAAATATTCTGCAGATTACGTAATAAGGCAAAAAATGTTGTGAGGAAATTTAAGAGACTGGCCCATAAAGATCTTTTTTCAGTAAAACTTCGAAGCAAATTTGGTCTGTCTTAAAAGCGAATGGAGTTTCTTATGATACTAAGGATGTAGCAGATAGTGATGACGTTGAGAGTCTTAATTGTACCTGAAGGTGTTATGGAAGGGTTTAGTTTCCGCTCTGTATGTGGTGAGGAGGTTATGGAAGCTTTCCAGTTAATTAAGTCAAATGCCGTTGGTTGTGACGGATTTCAATTAAAATTTTTAAGACTAGTGTTTCCTTATATTTGTGATTATGTTGTCCATACTGTTAATACCATTGTCACTACGTCTGTATTCCCTGCAGAATGGAAGATAGCACGAGTTGTACCGATTTCAAAGAGTAATGGTTCTAATGATCTGAGACCAATTTCTATAATGCCTATTCTGTCTAAGTTGGTGGAACATTTAATGAAGAGGCAAATGATTACATACTTGGATGAGTCTTCTCTTTTACATGAAAGCCAGTATGGATTCCGGTGTCATCGTAGCACAACATCGCTGCTTATTGGTCTGACCGACAACGTAAGGCAGAAAGTCAGTGATGGGGGTTGTTGCGTACTCTTGTCGATTGATCTTGAGAAAGCATTCGATAGGATTAATCACGCAAAATTAATTGAAAAGCTTTTTCAGTTTTTTAAATTTTCATCATCTGCCTGCAAGATTTTGTATTCGTACTTATGTGATAGGAAGCAGTATGTTAGCAGCAATAATCTTATGTCTAGTGTCTTGTCTGTGAGTAGTGGGGTACCGCAGGGTTCTGTATTGGGCCCAATGCTATTTATAATGTATATTAATGACTTGTTTAGTATGGTTAGCTGTCGGAATAGTTTATCTTTTGCGTTTGCTGATGACCTACAGATTTTGTTTTTGGGTGATATTGTGTTTTTAGATGTTCTTCAAAATACAATCGATTTTATTACGAATATATTGGTAGGATGGATGAGTGAAAATGGCCTAAGTATTAATGCAAGAAAAACTAAAGTTATGTATTTTGGTAATTTACCCGTCAATGCAATTTCTGTTTCCATCTGTAATGAAGTTATAGATGTTGTAAGCAAGGTAAATTGTTTGGGGGTAATAATTGATAATAAATTGACGTATGAAGACCATGTGAATTCTATTGTGTCTAAGGTTAACTTTACATTAAGAAAGTTATACACATTAGACATTGTTTTGCCACGTTTTATTAAGATACGTCTCGTGCATGCTCTTATAATGCCAAAATTTTTGTATGGCCTTGAAGTCTTCAGTGGTAGTTGTGGTTTTGTGATGCGTAGATTGCGTTTATTGTTTAACAGGGTTATGCGGTATGTGTTTTCTGTAGGTTGGCATCAGCATATTTCCTTTCATGTAGAAAATTTTCTTGGTACTAGTTTTAAGAATTATGTCAATATACGTAATTTGTATTGTTTTTATAAGATGTTTAAACTTCAACTCCCGTCTACTGTCATTGAACTGTTTTCCTTTGGGCGATCAACACGCAACGCACAAATTATTTTGCCGAAATTAACCTCTATTTTGGAAAGGTAATTTTTGGTAAGAATTGCTCGAATTTTTAATAATCTTCCACCATATCTTAAGGCGTTCAATTTTTCTCCGTGTACGTTTAAAAAGAAACTTCTATTATATGTTCAATCTCATGATATCTAAGCTTTAGTTAATTTGGTTTGTTTGTTTATTTCTGTTTTTACATAACTGCGGTTACATTAATCGTTTTTTAGCTTTATGTTAAATTGTTATTAAGGATAAATAATTGAATTTTTATATGTTATTTTATTATAGGTATAAGTTTTTCGAGTAGTATAAGTTATGTTGTTTTGTGTAACTTAAATGGCCTATTTGGCTTTGTTACTATGCTTAATAAATGAAATTAAATTAAATTAAATTTTGTACATAACCTAATATGTACATATTAGGTTATGTACAAAATGTTGGTTTTCCACCCAGAGGTTCAGTAAAATAGTATGAACTGTATGAGCCGTTTTGACCATAGAAGTACTGAGCATTTGGAAATATTTACTCTAAACTATTTAGGCAATACGATTTATTACAACTATATAAGAGGAAAAGCTATTCAACTCATGTCATTTTTAACAAACATGTAAATGTACTTTTAAAATTTTATACACTTTTTTCCGTGGTTAGAATCTCTCCCACTCCCACATATTTTAGAACTTTCATTGAGTACGATATTTGTTTATAAATTGCTACCTAACTATTTGCAAATATGACCATTAATTTTGTAATTCTCTTTTATAGATGCTGAAGCCAGAGCAGCTGCAACGGCATTAGAAGAATCTGACAAAAAGCCTGAGGATTAAATTAACCAATCATCACCATATACGAACCTATAGGAAATATATAACTAAACGTCCTTCGTTTGAACTTTGAATATTTAAATGAAATAACAATTGGATGCAAGCTCAAATATATTTAACAAATACAAATTAAATAATATTATTAAATATTAAAAGGACCCTGAAAACAAAGCCATAAAAAGAGAATGTTATTGAACATAATTTTACATAATTACTATACTAACTTACAAAATAATGAAAAAATATACACATATATATTTTAAAAAGATATTATTATTATTTACAAAAATAACAAGACAAACAAAAACACCACATGAATACGCTTGAATTAAAAAAAAGTAATAATAAAACCCCTAAACATGTGTATGTATATTACCATTTAAAATAAATATATATATATATATATATATCTATATTGTAAATATATGACTTAAATAAATACAGTGTACATTAAAAAGTAATATACACATATTTGAATGTACGGAAAAGGAGTCCTATGCAATTGTATGGAATTTTGCTCTAGGGTGAAATAAAAATTGTTTGGTAATATTTAAATAATCTAAAAAGCGTTTCAAATATACACGGGCATATGGAATCAAAGTTATTTGTACGATTTGTTGTGGAATTCTTAACATATTATAGTAGCATAAATCAAGAATCAATAACTGCAATAACAGATTAAAGTTATATGTATATTGTAATGTCTTGATTTCCTTGCCCACATTCGTTTTTTAGAACTATTTAAATTAAAAGTAGGTCAATTCTTCAATATCCGTTAATAGGTTTTCTCAAAACATGTGACAATGCCTGAATTTAATGACTCAAGTAAACATAATTCCTTGTTCGTTTACATTTCTAGTCACAATATAATTTTTTACTGATAAATTTCACTCGTCAATTCTCTCTGTAGCACAACTGTCGATTCTTATTGTAATTTTGTAATCAAACACAATCCAATAAAATGAATAGAAATTTATTATCGGTTTACGAATTTTGTGTGAATCTTGTCATAGATAATATGTTCGTAATTTATATTTTTCTTTGGATATAAATATCTTTGCTATCAAATGCAATATAGTGTTTATATTTGCAGATAAAACAATTGACAATTTGTGCCTGAAAAAGGGGCGTTTTCCCATTTTTCCTCAAGCTAAACATAACCATTTCGCAAACATTATTCTATTTGGTACATTTGGCATGTTACGTAAATTCGTAGTACCACAAAACATCATGTAAAACTTCGAATTGCATAATACCCCTTTCCTGCGTATAATATGTGTACAATATTTTAATTTTGGCACAATTGAATAACAACAACATAATGCATACATAGATAGTAAAGCAGATACAGAACGTGATTTCCACAATGAAAATGTACCTAAAACTGTTATCGATTTTATTTTATTCTGAAATTGTAAATAAGTTTGAATGTCTTAATACTATTTGCCACTATCTATGCTAAACTTTGAATACCTTTTTGTTTGTTTTTATTTTGAATAAAGAAAAATTTTACTTGTTACTGTAACTTTCTCCTTACTCGAAACTGAATAGAACACAAATACAATACAATACTATTTGCTAAGACAAATACATATTTATTATAATTAGCCTATAACTCTATTTACTATTAAACAATGGAATGAATGGAAGAATGAACGAACGCAGGTATGAGGATTGTTATTTATTTTTATACAGCTTTTGAAATAGATTTTGGTTAGTCAAATGAATGAATGTGTTGAAGAATGTCTTTTTGGTTTAAAACAGGTTATGTTGATCCTTTGGTTTTTACGGTTATCAACTCAATTGAGAATACACACAAAGTGTTTAGAAAATTATAATAAAATCGTTTTTTAAAATGTCTGATAGCGGGACCAGTCTTTTAAGGTTTACCATTGCTCTGAACAAGCTAGCCTGTCTGTTATTTTGAATTTTATTTGTACATATTTTCTGTTTACCTGAAGTAGGGAAGTGTTTCGCGGGACGAAAACGCCAATAACGTTTATTTTATCAGCATTAAAAACAATAGCGCTGTCAAATAGAAAGATTATGACGAGCAAATCTGCAATTAAAATCAATTTCGTTTCAGTTTTAATCAGAGCAATGGTAAATATACTTAGCAGTAAGGTACCATAATATCAGCTGAAATTGGGATCATAGCTTTATTAAGGTAGTAAAACAACAAAAGAAATACACACTCGATTTAAACTATACTTAAAATATACTACATATATATGTATTGCATAACATTAGCAATAACACTGTTAAAATGAGCAACAAATAATAATAATCATCATAATAATATATAAGAAATATAATAATTTATTAGTAAACAAGAAAACAACAACAACACTGCACGTAACAACCAACTAAATCTGAATGGTTTTTAGCCATGATCTATTGGGCTAATTGAATTATTCATACAATAATAATTCCATTAAAAATAACCTTAATTTATGGGACACAGGACGTAAGACTTGCAAATTGTTAAATATGATTAAATGTAGGGGATACATACATCTTGCTAAGAGTATTTCGAAAAGATATATCAGTGACAAAAAGTTTCTAATATTATTTTGGAAATTGTTTTCTAATTCTTATATTCATGATACAATTCCAAAATCATGAGAATACTTTTTCAGATATTTTTTAATTTTTCAAATTAGCTGCGGAATAACACAAGCAGCACACACTTAATCTATAATACTTTACATATTCTGATACAGACGTCATATTTGAACATAGATTTGATAACAGGTGTTCTTTAATTAGAGGTCTCGACATTGGCATAAATTAACTTAGGCGACAACGCGTGGCAATACGCAGCAGTGTTGAGTTCATTGTCCTATTACACTTTTTTTTAATTTTCTGCACCCAGTGCCTCTATGACTGTGAAAATACATAATAAATGAAACAAAATACTGTTGAACACATATTTCATGTTATACAATAATACAACTGCTGTTTTCATATTTTTATATCGTTTAAAACTTACACCTTCAAATAAATGTTGATTTTTTAAATTTATAGATGTTTATTTACAGACATGCTCTAAAATCTACTAATTTATTTCTTGTTCTATTGACGCATATCGTTAATTTAGATTTGAATCAAAAATAGATTTACATGGAAGGCATAATGGAACTTGTTGCAATAAAGAATATTTATTATTAAAATTACCTGTAGCATACACAAAAATTAAAATAAAAAAATGAAATGTGTAGTTTTAGTAGAAGAATATTAGTTGAACTTAAGCTTAATTTAAATTATAATGCGCTGCTGCGACAACCAGCAAATAGTATAAAAAGTGAAAATATATAAAATATATACATTGAAAAGGAAGCAATCATTTAAAATTAGTTGGTTTATGAATAACAGCAACCACAAAGAAACATATACAAATTATATTGAAGTAAATATATAACAGAGGAAATACCTTAACTATATATACACTTGACAATGTAGAAACAAAAATAACGACACAAAATAGTATACATGTATTACAAACATAGAAACCAAACCTTAAGTCAACGCACCTAATACAACAACAAAATTCCTTAATATGTATAAATTCTCAGAAGCGTACACCAGAACTTTTCTCAAGTTTCATTTTTTAAAGAAAATTATATGATATCTTATTTTCAACAACATGACATCAACCAACAACCAAAATTTATTTTAAGAATTTATTAACGTATAAATATACATTTATTTAACACTCACCATGACAATGTGAAACGTTCTACAAATTGCTAATGTAAACCATTATTAACAATTGAAATCTCATAAATGAACAAAAAGACATTTATTATATATTCATATACTTATATATTTAATATACATACCTAATAATAAAAAACATTAAGAAATAAAAATAATAAATCTACTTACTTATAAAATAACAGCAAACCTGAAGAGACTTTTATTTATGGTTTAGTCCATGATATCATCAAGGTGTATTTAATAGGGTGTATCCATGTAAAACTTTACAATTGTTATTGAAATTAAATTGTCATTATGACAATCAGTTTTTGACATACAAATGGTACTTTGGTTAAATGTTTGATATCCTCAGCCTTATGGCTAATCAGGGTATACACATGATACGGCAAAAATGTGCTTCATCGAAGTATTGGTTATAGACCCTATGTTTCTTTAGACCAAATACAATTTGGAGTCGATTTACAATTTTCCGTCCGTATGTCTGGCCGATTGGAGCGCGCGATAACACCCGAAGGGAGTAACCGATTTCTTTCAAATATTGAAGAGCATAATATTTCTTCCAAACTTAGTCCAAGTTCAAATATGTCCACTACTTCTGGTACCTCCCCCACAAAATGGTCAATATTTTGCAGAAAATTTATTTTTATCATTCGAACGGACTTTTCGATTTGAACCAAACCTTGCAAAACCTATTATCTTTACGAAGCCTTTATCAAGCTCGAAGATGGCGCCCATTGGTCCACTCCTTCAGGTATATCCCCCAAAAAATTGTCAACATTTTAAAAACATGTAAAAATCAAGGTTTATTCATAAGTGGTCTGTTCCCGTACTGCAAGAATCTACTATTATTTACAATTTATTTCGATATCATAAAGGAAAAAATGGTTATCGTAGTAAATAATAGTATTTGTTTATTTATTTCAAGGCCTATATAAGGTCGGCCAGTAACCGAATTCATAGAAAAAACTAAGTTTAACGTCATTTGTTTTGCCGATGCGAAAACTAATTACTTCGCCTTTAAATAAAAAAAAAACCAACATAATTTATAATTGTTTAAGATAATTTTTTTGAATGTGTTCTTTAGAACCTTGAAATAGTCCAAATATGCTTGACAAAGACAATTAAAATTAAAATTGAATGTTCACAAAATATTTATATTTTCGTTTTGACGTCTAAAACAATTTTGTACGAATATGATCAAAATATGATTTGACAGCAAACATAATAATCAGCTGTGCTTACTGTCCGACCCAAGGTATATTTAATAAGGTAGCCGCATCGGCCCAGCTGTTGGTGCAAATAAATGTCTAAAATGTTGTTGTAAAGTTGAACCAAAAAATTAAAAAAAAAAAAAAACAAAATTATAAATGAAAATCTCCTAATTTCGAAGAGCTTTTTTGGCAATACTTTTATTAACATTTTCTACAAGAATTTGTGTAAAAAAATATTGTCAATCTGTTTGTTTTGGCAAAATATTTTTGACATATCAAAATACAACAACCGATGTTTGTTATAGAAATTCGCCGATGCAGCTACCTTGTATATCTACCTTGGTCCGACCTTATATAGGCCTTGATTTATTCTTCAAACAATAAATTTGACAGTGAATTAAGACTTCGAATTCACCTCCCAAATTTTTGACAGTTTATTAATGGACCATGGCAATGTCTTCTAGTACCTCTCCACAGATGGTCAACCTTTGATAAAAAAATTTGTTTGTTTACGTTTTCATACGATTGTGTCAAAATTGCGCCATGTGTCAAAATAAACAATTTGACAGTATGGGAGATTTTCATCCAAAGCTGCAGATAATAGGTCTGTCTGTTTACTCGATATTTTGTAACAATTGTTACCAAATGTTACTAAATGTTGTCTGTTTACCCAAAAATCCAGTAAAAGAGAGTCAAGTGAGAGAGCAAGTTTGACAGTTGAACAACAACAAACTTACTGGAGTTTACTGAAAGAATTTTATGCAGTAAGATTTTGCAAACTCAGCCATTTTTCGATCAGCTGTTTTATGACCAAACACAAAAGTTATTCCAAGCATTTTTTTTTAATTTACAAAAGTTCAATTTGAAGTTAAGTTGCATAAAAATTACAGAAAATAGAAGAAAATTCCTAAGTAAGGCAAAGTTTCATTAAATTAGAAACTAATTCCTTATATATTTTTAGGCAAGTTCCAGATAGAGGGCAATATATTGATGCAGGAAGCTTAAATGTTCCCGGGTAACATACCAGATCAATTTTTCTTTTATTATTCATTTTATTTTTAATATTAAATGCAATACAAATAATTGTGTTCGTCCTTTGTTTGTCGATTATTTTGGCGCAAATCAAATGTTTTCTTGAATCAGCTGTTTATCAGCTGTTTACTTGCTTAGAGAGTAAAAAAGGCTTACTCTCTGAACTAGAACTTACTGAATAAATGTTACTGGAAAAGTAACCAGCGAAAGTCAGCTGTTAATTCCCAATACATTAAATTGTTCTGAATAAATATTCCTAGAACAAATTTACACAACATTCTGTAAGTTCTCAGCGTAAAACTGTCATACTAGCTTTCTCTTTTTCCTCTCTTGAACCATACAATTGTCATATTGTTCGTTTACTCAATAATTTGTATAAATTGTTACTAGACAGGGATGGAAAAAAAATGTGAAAAGGTACCAAAAAAGTACTTTTTAATAAAAGAGTACTTTTTCAAGAAAATACAAAAAAAAAACATTTTATTCAGTTTTATAAAGATCGATTTTCAAGATATCACTTTGTGTATCTTTCTGATGTGAGAATTTTTGCATCTTTCGATTCCATTTGAATATGTATGATATTGACTAATTTTAATTTCACTACCCCAAACTAACATGAATTTAAGCCCCAAAGTGCTCTTGAAATTATTGAAGTAATCACGACGACTAGGAATGTCATCAATTTGCCTACCTCAGGAGATAGCCAGAGTATGCCAAATTGAGTATCTGACAAACATATCCATTTAAAAAAAGGAACTCATTATATTATTTTAATGTTTTAATTTTAATCATAACTGAACAGTTATCAGTCGTAAACCTGTTCATTTTTTTTAATAAAAAAAAATATATATATATATTTAATGAAGGATTGGAATGGTACTGAAATGGTCACGGGGGTACTACGGTACTTTTTTTGGGTAAAAAGGTACCGAAAAAAGTACTATTGTACTGAATTTTCCATCCCTGTTACTGGAAGATGTTCGTTTACGCAAAAATCCAGTAAAAGAGAGCGAATTGAGAGAGAACATTCAACAGTTGTATTACTGAGTATTAGCAAACTCTTATTTGGAAAATTCACCCAGTATAGGTTTTTCAATAACATCAACTAATATTTTATCAGCTGTTTTGTTATAAATTGTAAAAAAACGCAAAACAATTTGTTTAATAAAAAATAAGGTAACCACAACTGCATTTTTAAATAAAGAATAATGGTAGGATTTAGAAAAACACGACGGATGACGCAACGTATTCATTTTGCTTACATTTTAAGAGGGCAGAATCAAAATCAGTCAGTTGTTCAAATGTCGGCCAGAATATGGCATAAACGTATCCGTTTGAAATCAGACGATATATGTGGCACTCAGGAAAAAGCTAAAAACAGACTGTAATAACGTTTATAAATAGACGTTGTTTAAATGCTCGTCAGAACATGGCATTACACAGTTCATATGTGGTGAATTCACTAACGTAAGGTTGGCCACGCCATCTGAAATAAAGTATCGAATGTTATCGAAATTGTAATCGCTACTGTGTCATCACCAGAATTAAGGAAAAAATACCAAAGACAAAATATAAGTGAAGAACACAATTTCAACGAAAATTTACAATAAAATCAGCATTGATGTGTAAAACACCATGAAATATCTATAAAATCGACTGCAAACATTATGGCTAGATACAAAGTTGTGTAGACACGAAATAAACGAATTCACATCAATCAGCTGGGTGTCGCGTCGAGGAGATTGAAGTGCTGCAACTTCGAAAAAACACAAACTGTAATTGTAAATATAATCTGTAAATCCGCAAACGTATCCAGAAGTGCATAATTCTTTCACTATTTCGCTTTGAAATTGTTAAATATTTCATTATTTGCTCGGCAAAGCAGTTTAACTTTACTGCCGTTCCGACGGTCGCCCCACCCCCACCCAAATCATACATGTACATAGCGACGGCGACGTCGGTTTGGTTATGCCTACCAGCGATGACAAAAATTGGTGACTGGTGAGTTTCACATGCTATTTTTCATTCGGATTACTGTTCCCCTGCTTTCCTTAAATGGGAATGTGTTCAAGTTATCTTCTGAATACGGTACATTTGTAAATATTTATTTAATTCGATTGTTTAATTATGAAATTATTATCGTCGTTGTCACTGTCATTTGTTGATCTTATGTCTGAACGATTATCAGAGAGAGGTACACAATTGCACAAATGTTTGTTCATAAGTTATATGTTGGCTTTATAATGAATCGCCAGCCCTAGTATCTTAAACAAGGACAAAGAAAATAATCTTATAGGAGGTTATATCGACGGATCCATTCTCAGTTATAAATGTTCTTGTCGGTATCCCTATCTCCATTGGCAATGCTTTACATTTTGTGCAGGGACAAATAAGTAAATAAATGTGTATAGAAAAGACCGCTATTTGTGTTGGCACAACTGTTTTGTAGCTTTTCACGTACTGTTGGTGTAAGTGTGCGATATTGACCTAAACTTTACCAAAAGTCTTTTTCTTTACTGGTTCATTGTTTCTCAGTTCTTTCTCTTTGTGTGTCTGCATTCTGCATCTTAAGACATCTGATCACAAGTGGGTGAACCGTCAGAGTAGATTATATTTTTGTAGAATAAGTGTTGTTGTCTCAAGCACATATAGCACAAATGCCATACTGGAGTAGTCGGCAAATCTTTTAAAACGAAATGAGCTGTGTGCCTGCACTCTATTTGTTCGCAAATATGTGTACGTAACTGCTGTTGTTTTATTGGCGACGGTATTTGAAATAAAGCAAACCCAATAGTATTAAAAAGTTATCGCAATAATTATATGTGTACATTGTCTATGACGCCAGTATGTCAGCAGCAATGTCGTTAAGCCCACTATATATTTTAAAATATAAATATTTTGCATCAATATCAAATTAACTGATAATTGGATCGACTCAATGGTAACAATTTAAAAATAGCCCTTCTAATATATTGATAACAGCGATCTTTTCACTAGTAAACGAAGAGAAGTCATTGCAATCGAGTTGACCTGCACATCCTCCTTAAACATTTAGAGAATGATTATTTAAAAATGGAGTATTGCAGATTGGACGATGACGTTATGTACAACGCATTGTTTTATTTCCATTTAATGCAGTTTTATACAGTACTAAAGTAAATAAAATAGGAAATAAAAATAAATAGAATTTACCGGCGAATTAAATAACATTTAAAGCTTGTCTAAAATTGTAACAAAACCTTCTTTACTTTTCAGAAATACTAGTCATACAAATATTTAAAAGGGAACCCCCACGAATACGTAAATGGTTATTCCTTGACAAAAAGGAAACTGGAAAGACATTGTTTGCATTTATTAGTCCAGAATAGTTATATTTTAGATATTAAAGTTTTTAAATACAAATTAAATCCCCAAGTACTACCAGCGCGCCAGAAAAATTACCACAACAAAAATACAAACATTTTAAAATTGCAAAGCAGATTTCATAAAAATGGGTAATAAGAATTCATGTTGTGCCTACTCGAGTCCACAATCGGACCGAAAGTCCAAAGATATACCGCCTGTCTATGAGGAACGACATCACATACATCAACACACCTCGCAACATCATCTAACAACAGATGGCGTAGTACACACATCATCCACAGCTGCCATACACCACAATCCTGAAATGGTGGACAATACACAAACTCTGCAACATATATCAGAACGGGAAGCAACAGAAGGTGAAGAAGATCCTTCGGTTGATCCTACGGCAGCCACTATGTTCCTCGAACGATCCAAAGTTGAAAATGGCGGTATTACACGTAAACGATCTCAGCACCAAATAGCACAGCACAATTCTTCCGGTGGATTGAAAAAGTCTTCTTCGTGTTCCACAATATACTTGGACGATAGTACGGTATCTCAACCGAATTTAAAAAACACCGTCAAATGTGTTTCTCTGGCCATTTATTATCACATCAAAAATCGTCAATTTGACAGACGTCTAGATATTTTTGACGAAAAACTACATCCACTAACACACGATCCCGTGCCCAGTGATTATGATTCGCACAATCCTGAGCACAGACAGATCTATAAATTTGTGCGTACCCTCTTCAATGCGGCCCAATTGACGGCTGAGTGTGCCATTATAACGCTAGTCTATTTGGAACGTCTGCTAACGTATGCCGAACTCGATATAGCTCCATGCAATTGGAAGCGCATGGTTTTGGGTATATTGGTTCTTTAATATACAATTTTGTATCTAATTTAAATTATACATTTGTTTTGTTGCAGGTGCCATTCTACTGGCATCCAAAGTGTGGGACGATCAAGCCGTATGGAATGTCGACTATTGTCAAATTCTTAAAGATATCACGGTTGAGGATATGAACGAGCTGGAGAGGCAATTTTTAGAACTACTTCAATTTAACATCAACGTCCCATCATCAGTGTATGCCAAGTACTACTTTGATTTACGTACACTAGCTGAAGCAAATGAATTGTCATTCCCCACGGAGCCGCTGTCAAAAGAGAGAGCACAGAAACTAGAGGCAATGTCACGTGTAATGCAAGATAAGGTTACGGCTGAAGCTTTAAAGAATGGCATAAAGAAATGGTCGTCAATGGACAATATCAGTCAAGGTGGACCCAGGCGTAGTGTAGCTATTTTATCGTGATTTTTATTAGTCTATTAAAAAGGTCAGTAACACTTATCATCTTTGAATTGCATTCTGCGTTTATTTGATAGTTTAAGGGAAACCCCATTCTCGATTTCAAAACTTTATGATTTTCAACCGAACGTCCGATTCCAAAAATTCCAACAGCTCTGGCTCTGGTGTGAACTAGGATTATTTGAAGAAATTCCCTATTTTTGACCAGAAATCGAGTAAGAAAATAGGGTAGATTTTGACCAATTACATTTATCCTAGTTCATAATCCGATTGGGATATCGTGAGTTATCGTGCCCGCCATTTGTAAAAACCACTGTATCGAGAAAAAGGCGTTTCAGGTTTGAGAATCACTTCTCAAGAGTTGTTGAGATTTTCACTTGAAATTTTAAAGAGACATCACTTAATTAATATAGGTTTAAATTAATATTTAACTAACATTCTATAAAACAACATATAGAATACAGCGCTTTCGCATTTCTTAGTATCGTCGGAAATCCTAATCGTATTGATGTAATTTACCGTTACCATATGATACATTTGTAAACCAGCAGACTTATTATTCGGATATTCGGATAAAAATTTATTTTATACAAAATTACTGCAAATTCTTTATGGAATTTCCTGGAATCTAATTATAGAAAATGTTGGCGATTTATCTAAATTGGCTTATGTGCTACTGATTACAATAGATAGCCGTGCATATCTATATTGACTAATATTTATAATTTTACTCTGGCGAAAAATTAATATGCTTCATTCGGACTGCAAAAACTTAATGTAAAACAGCAGGAGAAAAAATTGTCTTTATACAAAATTACATATTTTTCACGTTATATCTCTCATTTGCTGTAAAACCGACATAAATAAAAATATTAACAACAATTTAGCAGGACACGAGTTTTATGTTTTCAATATACTTACACCTTACAAGGAACAAAAGAACTACTACAGTTTCTCATTCAGAGTGTGTAGGAGATATTCGTCCGATTTTTCTACACATACTCAAATTTGATATAGCGCAAAATTCTACATCATTAACTCAAAAATTTTGATTTTTGATTTATACCGGTCTTGCAGCAAATAAGTGAAGATTTTTAAATTCGAAACCATTACTAATACTATCTTTCTTTTTATAGGTTCGACTATGGTTTTGATGCAACATACGTTGTTTGCAAACTATTTAAAAATAATGAAACGGAAACCAATTGCCAAAATTTAATATTCTTCATTTTGTGTGCACACCAACATTTCTTTCGATATTAAGGCGTTTGCTTAGCAAAATGCTGCTGAACACAAAACCGAATATTATTAAAACATATTTAAATAAATAGCGAAACGTTTTAAAGTAGTGAAGTAAACACGAAATTACAATCCCATACAAAGTACTCCACTCTTCTCAGCTACTGCAACTAAATAACAAATGCAATTTTGAAACTAGATTTTAATACTAAAAAGAAACGAAACCAATTCGTTTGAACATATTTTCTGTTCATTCATTTAATTTGGCTGCTATAAGAAATTAATTTAATTTTATACATATTTCTATATTTGTTTTTTTCTTTTTTTGTATGTTATATCGTGTAATTGTACATTGAACCGATAATCCAAAAGAAATCTTTTGTAATGAATTTATGTGATGTTTAATTTATGTTTAATTAAAACCCGAAACTTCCTTTTGTTTATAAATATGTAAGTTTATTGTATTAGTATTTTAGAATATAAGCAAATGACTTCCAAAAACAAATGGAACATAAAACATGGGAACTTATGAAAATACAGCGGTGAAACGTGTGAAGGAAAAACAAACATTTTAACCAACTAAAATCGGAATTAAACTTTATTAATTCAAACCCTGCGAAATAAAACAGACCAACGTTTCAAGACGAGTATAATAAAGTAATTTTATTTTAAACTGCTTTAAAGTTGCGAATTTAAAAACGGACTCAAACTTTATAATACCAAAATATATAATGCCAGATATAATAATACGGAACATTATATGATATACGTAGAAGCATGTTTGTAGTCTTAGTTTTTAAACTTATTAAACTATTGTGAAGAGAGAAAAAAATTGGGAATAGCAAATAACTTGAAGAAGTATCAGTAATATTAATCTTACTTTCACAACTATGTAATTTTATATGTTTTTATACACAATCCAACAAACAACATACATGGAACTGTATGGCGAGACATGATAATACATTAGTGATGATTTCTTAATTCAATATTATCTTTCTTTTATTGATTTTCTAAGCACCGAAGGCATATTTACATAATTCATATGTATGTCGACAGCAATAAATCATTTTTGCACAATGCAAAAAATCAACGTAATTTACGTTTTCATAAAATTTTAAACATTTACAAAAAAAAAAAAAAACATAAAAATAGTAAATAACATAAAACAGAAAAAATAAATTTCGAATATCAAGAAAAATATATTTAATGAAGATTTTTTATTTAATGATTTGAAAAAAAATAAGAAAGTATATTTGGCTGAATTTGAACATGAACGGTAAGTAAATTAATTACAGTACTTACAAAACATGTATATTATTGAAAGATACGACTTATTTTTATATTTTTTTTTAATATGAAATGCGGTATTAATGTAATATGTGTATTTTGTTTTCTGACCATTGTAAAGTAGACTACGCTTTCATTTGACACCAGTTTCGTTGAAATGCGATAATCTACTCCAAAGTTATACGCTTCGAAATTTGGACTCGAAAAACGTATGAGCCATATTTGAACATGTCCAACTAAAAATGGCGCAGACATTTCAACAACTCTGCCAAACAGTCTTTAATACTGTCGGAGAGTGTCTGTTCTAAACTTTTATATTCGAATTATTTATTTACCATCACACATTCAAAAGTTATGAGGAATCTAAAATATTTTTGATTTTCTGTAAATTTGGCAGCACTGGCAAACACGTGTCGATAACGCCATCTATTAATAGATATATTCCGGTCCAATATTTCTGGAAAAGACATAAAAGTATACAGATACGACAATTGATACGTCGTCAAATTCCAATAGATGGCTTTTTCATTGTTGTTCTGATATCACAACAAGAGATCGAACAATATTAAGGATTTTAAGCGCTCTATCGCAAGCTTATAAAATGGAAACATATTTTGAGTGCAGATCCCTGATTTTATTTACATTTTACACACACATTTTCGCTTATTGGCGTTCCCCCTACATTTGTTCATAAACTCTTTTGTCAAAGTGCATTTTGTCGAGTCCTTACGGTTTCTATGTTTTTGTCACTCCTTCTAGTACCTCCCTCAAAAAGGGTCAACACCTGGTACCTCCAACAACCAAATCGAATCGATTTAGAAGGCATCGTCTAAACACGCAATATGGCGTTAGTTATAGCATACTTTCAGGATGGACATCATTTTTAATTTTCTTTAGTTCCTTCATTTCCTATGTTTTCTCAATTGGCAATGTTTCGTATTCCTCCATTTTCTTCATTTGGCAACACTCGCTTTCATTTTTGAATTCGACTTGTGTATCCCTAATGTAATATTGTCATATTTTTAGTATTTATTTATTTTGGCGAATGTTTTATACATTTGGAAACGATTTCCTTAAAACGGTTAGTATTTTTTTTACCATGGCTAAAAATCGTTTTCTTCTCACGTGATCTTTACAATACATTGAGTTGTAGAGAAAGCCAATACAACCACATTTCATTGTTACACGTCATGTCTACATTTACATGTATGCCGAATAAAGTAACCAATCGCATCTAAACAAATTGTCAAAACAAAACAGAGTTTCCAAGGTTCAAACTATACAACCGGTGCCGTCGTAATGTCCGGAAGTATACGAAATAAGACTACAAATTAATTCGATCATTTCGTTTTATATACATTTTGTGATTTAATTGTGTTTTGCATCGCCGCAAGTAACAACAAAACATATGTTCTAAATTTAATTGAGGAAAAACCATTAACAGCTGATTTCTATATTGTTGCTTGTTCTATAATCTGTATTTTTTGTAAATTGTCTAATTTGGAAACACTGACGAAAAATACTTTATTTATATATGCCAACCTGAGGATAACATTGTGTAACGTTCAACTGAGATGAGTTAAATATATCGCGTGTTGTAAAATCGCAGAAAATATTAGAAAAAAAATAACCATTATTGTCTTTTTCGTAAACTGAAGTAAATAATAAAGTAAATAAATACCAAAGTCCAATTAAAAATACATTGGCAACACTAACATCTACTGAAAATATCAGAAATAAAGAAACGTCAAGTGAGAGAGGAAGCAAGTGACGGAATTTCTTCATTTTCGCATTGAAACTAAATTTTCTTGTGTGTATGTATAAGGAAAATCGAATAAAAAAGAATTTAATTAAATCGGTCGTAAAGTGAGAAAAAAACGAATCAAACGAAAACATTGGAAAATCAAAAATATCCAATTAAAATTATCAATACATACTAGAATTGAAAACAAGAAATTTGACAGCTATCAGTGGAAGAGACACATACAGACGCATATACACAGTATCAATTTATTTTGAGACATAACAAGTGATTTAATCAACAACAATAAGGAGTGTGTGTGTGAGAGAGAGAGAGAGTGGGAACGAGTGGAAAGTCATAAAAAACAATAAAATATACTAAAATCGGATTTATTCGACGGAAAAACTACGTCTTTTCAACTACGCTAATTACTTTCTAACGAGTAGGCGAGCCGCTTTGGTGGAATACAATTCAGAGGATAATAAAAAAATACATTTTCCACGTTATGGATGATACCAACAATTCATCCTCGGCTGCATTTCAAGTAGCAGGGTAAATAAACATAAATTATTCAATATGCATTCATATATACCCTATAATATAAACATTGAACCTTTTAGCTTTTGGAAGTTGATGTGTTAAACATTGAGAAACTGAAATCGATAGTTCCACAAAGAAAAATTTTATAATATTGTTAGGTAACACAAAGATTGCTCCCAAATGAAGCTGTCCGTCGTATCGTTTTGCTATGTAAATGCTTTGTGTTTTACATATGACAGCAAAGTGAACACAAACATGGAAGTATTTTTTTAGCGGCTATGGACATTGTTTGGGTTAAAGGTTAAAAGTCGATCTATGTATAAAGTTTTGTTGTGACAAATAATTGTTTTTATTAGTTAGGGGGGGTTAGCGGAGTCATAATGTACGAAAACAGTTTTAGTGCTCAAAATGTTTAATAAATGTACAAATAAGTATAATAATGCAATACTTGATTGCAATGCTGCATTATTATTTCTTATTTAATTATCCTGCTATTTCAAACACAATTAAACATTTATTTGTTTATTTAATTTAGAAAATAATATCGTTAGGTTATCTACCTAACATTCGAGATTTAATTATTATTTAAATAAATATATAAATTTGTTAGCGAACTTAATGCATGCTTGGAATAAATATCGTATTTTTATTAACATCAATATATAGAATGCACAACTTACACTATTTTCCCCACTTTATTTTGCAGAAGCAAACAAGTAATGGATGTCGCGCCTACCAACAAGTCACCATCTTATGTTAAGCTTTTAATTAAAGCATCCAATCAGCAATATGATGATCAAATCATAGAAAGTGATCTATCATGGACGGTGAAGAGATTAAAGTCCCATTTGGCTTTGGTGTATCCTAGTAAACCGGTAAGTAATGGATAAATACATATATATTATAGAAGTATATGTATATATAGTCATAGCTATCACAATATATTGTAAAATATTGTCACATTAGATGTCAGAAAAATATATGGATATTTATATTGAATACTTTAAACAAGTAGACTCGGTTCGGTTTGTTTTCGTTACCAAAGTATATTCAACCAGTTTTAATCATAATTGCCTAAAACAAGATTTTCCTATTTTTTGTTTGTTTAATTTTTTTATAAACAGCTGTTGTGGTTGTCATTGTTTTTCACGTTTCATTTCTAGAAGATTTTTTACTAATCATAACACATAAACTGTTGCGCTCTCGTGAATATTAATATGCATATTATGTTCCAAAATAACATGGATGGATAACAAACACAGCATATGCTAATACAACTATTCATTTTAATAATAAATTAAATACAATTTTTATTTACACAAAACAGTGCTCCCATACAAACAAAATTGTCGTTCGTAATAACAAATATTGTGTGTGTGTTTATTCAAGTGTATTTTGTTTCTTTTGCGTTCTTATCAAAAAGCTTTCTTATCAGTTTTTACACCAGCCGAGAGATCGACAAGTGGCTGTTTGCTATTTGCTAGAATTTCTACATTTCAAATTTGTATCTCCCCGCCGCACCAGACATTTCGTTGTTTTGTTTTTGATAGAAATACATTTCCAGACGTAATTGCAGGGCTTGAATATCAAATGAGTCTTATTAGTCAATAACTTGACGTATGCTCGCATGCAAACAAATCTCTGACATTGTGAACGTTTTCAAAGTATACCATAAACTTTGTTTTCGCACTGCACTTTTCACTACGGATTTAACAATATATTTTTCTACTTTCTTCTTTTCAGCCTGCCGCCGATCAAAAATTAATATACTCTGGTCAATTGTTGAACGATAATCTGCAATTGAAAGATGTTATACGCAGCTACAAAGACGTTTATACTCACAATCATATAATTCACTTGGTTTACACTCCTAAAAATTTACCTCCTGTCTCTTCGTCAGCAGCTAAAGCAAAATCAAAATCAACGTCATCAATTTCAGCAGGCGCTAGCAGCATGTCATCAGATGATGGTCTACGTCAAAGGCATGCGACCGCAAGTGCCGTTAACGCATCCACGGCAGTAAATAATCAAAATGGGGGCCCAAATGCTGGTAATCCCATGGGTTATTATTCTCAATATTTGCCGCAAACAGCAGTTTCAAGTGGTGGAGCTGACCCTCCATTAACAGTTCCTGGTTACAGCCAGTTCAACATGCAAGCATTAGCAATGCAACAAGCTGCAATGTACACCTGGATGCAACAGGTCTATTCCCAATACATGGAACAGTGTTTAAGAGTGTAAGTTTTGTATTAAACTATATTATAAATATGACAACATTGTGGTGTTGTTGAAATAAAAAAAACCTTCACAGAAATAGGATTCGATACATTCGAAAAGTTTAACATCCGTATTGATTCCAGTCCTACAAAAATTAATATGTTTCGCGTTCTCATTTTAAGTTTAATCTTTAAAAATTGCCCTACATTGCAGGTCCCATAATTTGAATGGAACAACAGATGATACTAATAGTACAGGAGCTGCGGGAACATTACTGCAGCCTTTTTCAACATTCCCACAAAACCCTTTTCTGCCCCAATTCCCACAAACTGTGATATCAAATGTGGCTCTACCCGCCACACCGACAGCAAATACTGCTACGGAGCACCAACAACCAGCACAGGAGCCAGAACAGCAACCAGCGCAGGCGCAAGTTGCAGCACCCCGTTTTCCAAATATGCCTCAAGAAGAAGCCGATAACAGAGATTGGTTGGACAATATATTTTCAATAACTCGGTTGGCCTTATTTTTGACAATATTGTATTTTAATTCCTCGCCACTACGTTGTTTGGCTGTGGTGATCATAGCAGGTGGCATATACCTGTAAGTACAATTATATCATGCATATGACCACGCAGTGTTTAATAATGTAAACTCTCCTTGTTTTAGGTACCACATTGGTGTTTTCCGTTTACGTCATGAACGGAATAATAACAATTTAAACCGTAACAACAATGCTGTTCAAAATGCTGCAGTCGATCAAATTAGACAAGGGGTTAATCAACAGCAACCCCAAGCAGAACAGCCAAATGATGCACCTGAAAATAATGTCGCTGCTCCAGCCCCAGCAGGCAATAACAATGAGCCACCAACCAATGCTGCTAATTCAAATGCCGCTGTTGGAAGTGAAAATGTTGCTAACGAAAACAATGAATCGATGATTTCCACACTACGCACATTTGTTGTGACATTTTTCACTTCCTTGCTGCCTGAAACACCAGCCATATAAGTGTAAATGTCAAACAACCGCGCACGTTACGTATGCTTTAATCCTCAGCAATATTTTCCTTCACATAAGATGATCGTCCTCATTTCCACATTAGCCATAAATGATAAACACATTTGGTACTACCCCTTTATCCTATCTATTTATTGCACATATGTTAATAAGGCTTTTTGTTTACGTGCGAAACGTCTCTCAGCACAATGGAGATCGTTATCGTTCATGTGGATATACATAATCAGTTTGTTTTTCATTATTTTGGTTTACATCCATTTCGAGAAAAAAAATGAAATTTTATATTAATACTGTGTATAGCCAATTATTGAGAAGTAATATGATATATGAATGTTATTATTTACTGTTTCCCCCCTTTCGTTTAGTGTATACGTGTTTATAATTATATATTTTTCCTTAGCTTAGTTTTAAATATAAATATATTGAAAGAAAAAAACAAAATCAATGTAAAAATAATAAAAAATGAATGTAACAACAAGTCCAATTTATTTTATATCATTTGAACATATTTTCGTTCTTCATAAGCCACTTAACACATATATACGGTGTTACGTTGTATAGCTTATATAACGATGTCGATCAGAAGAGTAGTATCCAATATAGCGATACCACTCTAAAAATCGTGACAACTCAAGCATTTTTACTTTTTTATGGAGTTCTTTCAAATAAAATCAATTGCCATTCTATGTATGTTAAAGACCAATGCTCGCATAATATGGGTGGACCAGAAAAAAGGCTTAATCCAATAACTATTGAATGCCCGATTTGATCAAACTCCGCACTTCTTCGTATTTTTACCATCGGTCATCGACTTTTCAAGTATGTGGGGTATTGCACATACCGTTTACGCGGCAACTCTGTCTAAAATATTGTGCACTATAAAATATAGGATGGACTGGATGATATACATTTGCATTATTTCTGCATCGTTACGCATTCAAAAGTCAAAAAAGGCACTGTCAAACATTAGTCGTATGCTCCATCTATTGAATCGGTAGATTTAAACCTCATTTGATTCTCCTATAACTTTCGACCTAAAGTAGATATTTAAATAAACTTGGTCTCATGTAAATGGCGTAATTGTACACTTTTTGTGAACTAAGAAAAAATAACTATTTCAAAATTTCTGTCGGTAGTATTATTTGCTGGTAAAGTATACTATTTACGATTTCATATGACGCTCGTTTCTCTGAAATGCGATAAAGTTATACCACTCGAAAGCTGAACTCGAAAAACTAAGTGTCTGATTTTATTCATATCCATAAACTTTTTTCATAAATTTTTTCGAAGCGCAGATATTAACATAAAAGTGGTGTCATATGAACGGTACAATCGTATATTTTTTGTGAAATAATCAATATCTCAAAATTAGTTGTATATTAAAATTTTCTCTATAATATTATTTGCATATTACATTTTTTCTCTATAATATTGCATTTTTAATGTCTATTATATATTCGTAACAATGTAGAATGTGTCCGTTTTTTAAAATATGATAAAGTTATACGCTTTGTAAGTTGGGCTTAAAAGACTGTTTTTTCTATCATCATAAAATACAAATACCTTATTTCTGTTCGTCATAAGTATTTTTCAATGGCACAATTATACAAGGTAGTCTCATGCAGTCACGTGGCATTACAGAAGGTAGTATAATTTGAGAATTTGATGATGGTAACCTTTTTTAATTTGAAACTCATCTATCAATCATGGCATAATTACAGAAGGTAGTCTCATTTGAGAATTTGATGATGGAAACCCTTTTTAATTTGGAACTCATCTATCAAATTTAAATAATATGAAAAATAAATTCCATAAAATTTTATGTATGTCGATTGGCATATTTTCAATAAATTAAACAAAATATATTTTCTAAAGCTGAACATTGCTCTCAAAACCATGGTTGCTAAAACTTATATTTATAACTTATATTTTTAGAGGCGGGGAACTTGAAAATATCTATAAATATAAAAGATATATCAATTTTAGGCACTGAACACATGATATGCGTACATTTCGAAGGAAGACATTTTTATTTAAATTTTGAAAGCTGAATACTGTAAAAGTCAAATTTATGAAAAAATTGGAAACCTATGACCAAGGTTTATTCATAAAGGGCCCCATACACTATACATCATGCCGTACAGCATTTGTCATAGTATGTGTTATTTTTTGAAAGTTTATTTATGTATGTGTGACACACACAATGCATGAAGAAAATCAAAATGGTTTTGATTTTGAAAAGGAACCCCTATCAATCTGGTGAATAATATTCATTTTGAAAGTTGTCAGTAAATAATTTTGTGTACAAAAATAATAGAATTGTGACGAATAAAAAAACAACTGAATTTAGGACTCAAAATGCATTTTTTGGGACAAAAATCGTGGAATAGTGATTGAAGAGGTTGCCATACACTAGTCAATCTCACATATACAAAAAGGGGTACATCGGCATGACGGCATTATTTATAGTGTATGGGGCCCTTAAGGTTAACAGGGAGGCGAATTCATGTCTTAGTCTTATCTTGCTGTCAACATTTTAATCGCTACATACAAACAGGATAAAAATTCAAAATATCTTTCAAAAAACGTAATGATATTAATGTGCACGTATATTTTGGTTCGAATAAAAATATTTGTTTGTTTAATTATTCTTCAAACAATAAATTTGACAATCAATGAAGTCTTTGAATTCGCCTCACTGTTAACCTTATGAATAAATCTTACCTCACTGTTAATCTTATGAATAAATCTTATGCCATGATGCAGTCATATGTTTTAAATTTTTTTAATAAATTTGCCTTTGACAGTATTCAGCTTTCAAATTGAAGTTTCAATGTTAGTTTTATAAAGTATGGAATATTATATTATTACATGTGGGGGAAGTATTAGAAGGAATGCGATGGTAAGTCCCATCTTTCAACAATACACAGGCTTGGTAAACACACCAGGTTGTGAAAGTTTGGTTCAATTTGGAATATCCGTTCGTATGATATTAGGAAACTAATTTCCAGCACCATTTTGGCAATTTTGTGCGGGAGGTACTAGAAGGAGTGGACCGACATTTCTCATCTTCGAATTTAAGTTTGGAACAAATTTTACGACGTAAAAAGTTTAGATGAAATCGGTTACTGCCTCCGAGAGTTATCGTACGCACCAGACATCCAGACAGACGGACATTAAGTTGCCAGTGTTTGAGTTAACTTTTGTGAGGATTGTAATTTTTAAGAATTGTGCATATTTGTAGCAAGTTCGTTGTAACCAAATTAAAATAAATGAAAACCAAAGTTGGGGCCGAAAAAATAGTTCGTTATAAAAAAAAAGTTCCCCATATCAGTAGTTCGCTTTAGGAGTAAAAATCTCGATGACAAAACCCGTATTCGTACAGAGGAACAAAAACAAAAAATAAAATGAAAATGTAGTATGTTTATATACTACACATCCTAATAATTTGTTAGATATCCTTTTTTGTTTAATACCGCACCTGGGCGACTAGGCATGGATTCGACTAGTTTGGAAGTTAACTCTGTTAATAGTTTATGCCATTCCAAAACTTTTCTTTCAAAATTTACCACAAATTCTCAAACTGTGTGTAGGAGAGTTATACTGGATCCAATGTTCAAAGACAAAATAAAGCGTGATCCCCAAATTGACTGCACTTTGTTTCAAGTTTTTCTTTAAAATGTGTATATAGTCCTCTGCTGTCATTATGCTATCAACAAAATGCAGGTTTCCAACTCCAGCTGCATAAAAAACCCCGAGATAAGCTCTTATGGTTCTCTAGTCAAATCCGATATTTTTATATTGAATTTCTATCCTATGGTCCGGGATGGTCCGTGTGACGAATTTTTAGGTTTTCGACTGTCAAAAAGGTGTAAACGTCGAAAACGTCATATACATGTATAAAATGTAATAAATGTAGTAAACGTCATTTATTTCAATATTATTACCATATACAGTTATGTTCAAGAATATATATTATTTTTACATATATCTGACTATTCCTTACTAGAACTGATAAAAATGTCTAAACTTTTTTGAGAAGAATATTTTGAAATTTTATATGGATTTGAGTAAAGCATGCGTAATTTCCAAATTAATTAATGGAAATAGCTATTTCGTCAAAAACCTAATGGTTTTGAGTAGGTTTCCGACGTTTCTGACATATGTATTATACGTCGGAAATGTATGTCATTTACGTCACTGTTTCTGGCAGGCCATCTCTGGTTATAATCCTTACTTTGGTACTTTTTGGAAAACGCAATCCGTTTTTGCTTATTAACGCCGTTAGTAAATGGTTTTCGGACAGCATACCGGATTTAAAATTTTTTGAATTTTTGCATAACATATCTTCAATTACTATTTATTTGGTAGGTTTTTTTATGGGTGTAGGAATATGCATTTTGCATACGGTATATATTATCTCTAATGCGATTATTAAAACCTTGACTAACATCAGAGGTAAAGGATGAACATAAACTGAAGAAGGAAAAGCATTTTGTCAGATGACAAGTTAGCTCTAACTTACAGTGAACAGGTGAGAAATTTATTATCCAATGGACCGAGTAATTTAGCAGAAAAGTCATTTTAATTACAATTTAGATAGTAATGCATATTTTTATTTTTTAAATATACCTTAACATACGACTGTCACTGTAGCTTATATTATTTCTATTAATAATGTATGTTAGACATTTAGTAAATACTTACGTTAAAAAAATCTGAAGCATTTTTAGCACTTTTGATATCTGTTTCAAATCGAAATTAATTCAAAACAAGATAAGGAGGTTTTGAACCATAAAACTTAGACGGTTGGTGACAACGTTACTAAAACACTATCGTGCGTATGTGTGCGTGCGCTTTTTACTGATAATCTTTATCCGACTAGGTATAATCAAAGTGCACAACAACAGTTCTAAATACACATCATGGGATAAATACACATCCACGCCATGAGGGAATGTAAGGAGTTCAGCATGTGTGTGTGTGCGCGTTGTGTGTTTACATAGGAATATCAGAATTGTAATCGCGCTCATTATCAGAATTCGTTGGTCAGGCACATGGTATAACGTCTGGACATTATCAGTGGAACTAAACAACAACTCACATGCAGTTTCAACATCGCGGGAAGTCCAAAATAATTTTGCACCATCTTTCATTCAAAAAATAACGTCCTACCAACACATACTTCGCCGGCACCAACACATACACAGTGCTGCAGGCACTGCCACTTGAGAACAAGAAACTCAAATCTGATAGGGGCTCGGCTACTCGACGATTTTGGTCAGAAACGTTTCAACCGTCGAATAAAACGGATCTCCAGCAGACGCATACAATTTCTAAGCGATCAGTGACATCGGGCATATCAGTATTTTTATTCCAGTGAAATCGAAACTATAGCCGTGACTTCAACACGTATGCGAACAAAATGATGCGATTATTGCAGTCTCGTGCAGCAGCATGCTGTACAAAAGAATCAATTACAAAGACGTTCAGTAGATGGCGTCACGTAAGTACTATCACGCACCTCTCTCACTCACGCAGAAACTCGAGAGTTATTGACATTTTCCTTCAATTTAGCATGGACGCGTAATTGCTATACGCCGTGAAGATCAATCAGTATGGGAGCGCAGAGCTGCATTAGGTCCTTCTCATGTCCAGAAGCTCGTTAAGCAAGGTGTGAAGGTTATAGTGCAACCATCAAATCGCCGTGCATACCCAATGCAGGTAAGAACGGGGCAGTTTTGCCAAACTAAATCGAATTCGGTAAAGTACTGAAACAAATAATTAGAAGACAATGAATGACCTTGGAATGATTTCGAAAACACTCACACACACATGCAAACGCATTAATTGTTACTGGGTGATATTCGTATATGCGACTGCCCCATAATGCTTATCATCTTCAAATATTTGCAACAACAAATTATGATACAACATTGCAAATATGACAAGCAATCAGAAGACGTAGCGTCACTGCCAATTGTATTCTCTGCAATGTAAATGCGATCTGTGTATAAGAGTGGACCGCCATATATATGTGTAGATGTATATGCAGAACGGAATAACAATGCTTTTTTTAGTTACCTAAAGTGGGCACACATTTAAAAGGACCTGCCATTCTCGGTTTAAAAAAGAACGATTTTTTATTTTTATTTAATTTTAATCTAAATCCTAGTTCATACCATTTATCAATTTATTTTCTTATTTTTGTTTTCATCTTCGTCGAAATTTGAATCGAGATTGGGTGTTCCCTTAATGAGTGTTGTTTATGAGGTATAAAATTTACTTTTAATATTCACACCTGTTACTGTTACTAATACACACGACAATTTGTTGACATATTTTTTATTAGAGTATTAACAGAAACGATTTATGTTTTTGTCAGCGTCAATATAATTGGAGATTTCTGATAGAATATAGCGGTAACTGTTTTACTATGTTTCAAATTACTTTTTTGTCGAGTTCACTGAACTTGTTTTACACATTTACATTCTGCATTTATCCTGCGAAAAAGTCAAAGATGTACAAATCAAAAAAAAAGTTGCTTTACTGTCTTTATAAAAAAAAACATCATGGAAATTTCCACTCGATGCTTTGTGCACTTCTTTTTTATTTTATCATATCGCACAATCCTCGCCGAACAATACCGAAACGTTTAACAAAAAGTTTTTATGTTCATATGTCGAACAGTTATCTAGCTCTCCAAACAACAATCACACAGCAAGTAAAAAAATAATAATAGCGCGCAAGTTTTATGCGAATACAATTACGCTCAGCGATAATTCCAATTTCACGAATTTAGAAGAATAACATGCCAGATATTAGAATGAAGAAAATAAAAACGTCTAACCAACCAATCAACAAATCAAATGTATATAGAACAAGCTTTGATTAACGGATTTATCAGCTATACGAAGCACAGAGATACACACCAGTGATAATGTATCGTGCGATAATGAATTTCACTTCATTTTCACATGTGACTAAATTTAACAACAACTTCAAGTACAATCGTATCGCTTCAATTGGGGGTGTGTACATACAACTGCTGGCATTTGCCATATTCTAATCGTACATTGTTGATGGTGTTCTTTATAGGCTTATCTGCAGGCTGGTGCAATTATTCAAGAGGACATTAGCGAGGCTTCTGTTATTTTCGGTGTTAAACAAGTTCCCATCGATGCTCTTATACCGGGCAAGACCTACTGCTTCTTCTCGCACACCATCAAGGCGCAGGAATCGAACATGCCTTTGTTGGATGCCATTTTGGAGAAGAAGATTCGTTTAATCGATTACGAACGCATCATCGACGAACGTGGCGCCCGACAAGTGGCCTTTGGCAAATATGCCGGTGTAGCAGGCATGGTCAATATTTTGCATGGCTTGGGTTTGCGTTTATTGGCATTGGGCCACCATACGCCCTTTATGCACATTGGACCGGCACATAATTATCGCAATTCTTCGATGGCCCGACAAGCAATTCGGGATTGCGGTTACGAAATCGCTTTGGGCATGATGCCAAAATCAATCGGACCCCTAACATTTGTCTTTACTGGTTCGGGAAATGTGTCTCAGGGTGCTCAAGAAGTATTCCAGGAATTGCCAATTGAATATGTGCCCCCAGAGATGTTAAGGAAAGTTGCCGAGCATGGAAGTAAGTGCAGTAACAGTGCAAAAAGTGTACGAATTTCAAATCTAACTCATTTATTTTTAGGTCAAAATAAACTGTATGGCTGTGAGGTTAGTCGATCTGATCACTTGGAACGCCGCGAGGGTGGTGGATTCGATGCCAAAGAGTATGACGAATTCCCGGAACGTTATATTTCCACATTCAGCCAAAAGATTGCACCCTATGCCTCGGTTATTGTGAACGGCATTTATTGGGCCGTGGGTAGTCCAAAATTAATCAGCATTCCGGATGCCAAGAATTTGTTGCGACCAGCTAATACACCTTGGTTGCCAACCAGTAAGGGTAGTCCCTCCTTACCTCATCGCATGTTGGCCATCTGTGATATTTCTGCCGATCCTGGCGGTTCAATTGAATTTATGAACGAATGTACCACAATAGACACACCGTTCTGTCTGTACGACGCCGATCGCAACAAGGACACGAAGAGTTTCAAGGGTCCTGGTGTTTTGGTCTGTTCCATTGACAACATGCCAACACAGATACCACGAGAATCTACCGACATGTTTGGTGAATTGTTGGCACCGTTCGTTAATGATATCATAAAGAGTGATGCCAAGAAACCCCTTGAAGAGGAAAACTTCCCCTATCCTATTAAATCTGTAAGTCCAAGTGTTAGAGATTATTCGTCTTCTTTTCTAAATATGTTCTGTTTTGGTTTGCAGGCCATCATTGCCAGTAATGGAAAGTTAACGGAAAACTATCAGTATATTCAGGAACTACGTGAATCCAACAAGTAAGTATCGAACGAATAAGTGGATCAAAAGTCTCCCAAAAACAGGCAAGTTATAAAAAAATAACGAATTCTCTTCTGATTTGCAGCTATCGTTCACGCCACAAAATTGAAGGACGTTCGGATGCCGACAAAAAGGTGTTAGTCTTAGGAGCCGGTATGGTCTCGGCGCCATTGGTTGAGTGGCTACATCGCGAAAAAGATGTGTCCATCACTGTTTGTTCACAGGTCAAGGAAGAAGCTGATCGCTTAGCTAACCAATACGCTGGCGTAGATAGTGTCTACCTTAATGTTACCGAGGGTACTGATCATCTGCAAGAGCTTTGCGGCAAGGCAGATGTGGTGGTCTCATTACTGCCATACAGTTTACATGGAATGGTGGCAAAATACTGCGTCGATGAGAAGACCCATATGGTGACTGCCAGTTACTTGAATGATGAAATTAGTGCTCTTCATGAAGAGGCACGTCGCAATGGCGTAACTATCATGAACGAAGTCGGTTTGGATCCTGGTATTGATCATCTGTTGGCATTGGAATGTATCCACGAAGTTCAAGAAAAGGGAGGTGTGGTTGAGTCATTTGTGAGTTTCTGTGGCGGATTGCCCGCTCCTGAACACTCAGACAATGCTCTGCGTTACAAGTTCTCTTGGTCCCCACGCGGCGTCCTGTTGAACACTCTGTCAGCTGCCAAATACTTAAGCAAGGGACAGATTGTTGAAATTTCTGGAGGTGGTGACCTTATGTCAAATCCAAAGAGCTTAGACTTTTTGCCCGGTTTTGCTCTGGAAGGTTTTCCAAATCGTGATTCTACTAAGTATGCCGAGCTTTATGGCTTGGGTCGCGATATTCACACCTGTTTGAGGGGCACAATTCGTTACAAGGGCTTTTCAGAATCTATTCAACCCATGCAACTTTTGGGTTTAATTGACCCTGAACCTCATTCGTTGCTGCATCCCAGTGGTCCCGATCTAACATGGCGTCAACTTGTTATCCATATGTTGGGCTTGGTGGATACCAGTATCTTCTATGAAAATTTGAAACAGAAATTAGTTGAACGCATTGGCGATGCTGACTGTTTAGAAAGTTTGGGCTTGTTGGATGAAACGCCGGTTGTGAAGCTGAATACTCCATTGGACACCCTGAGCCATTATCTCGCTAATCGCTTGGCCTTTGGTAAATATTTGGAATATGGATTTTCGCAAATTGGTGGGTTATTTCAAGTGTGTGTTTTTCTTTCCAGAACGTCATGAACGCGATTTGGTTATTTTGCGTCACGAGGTAGGCATTCGCTGGCAAGATGGTCGCCGTGAGGAACGCGGCATTAACTTTGTCGTATACGGCCAACCACACGGTCACTCTGCCATGGCTATGACCGTTGGCAAACCTGCTGCCATTGCCACCAAAATGATTTTGGATGGAGAGATCCAGGAACGTGGTGTTGTACTCCCCTTCACGCCAGATATCTACCGACCAATGCTTCAACGCCTACGTGCCGAAGGCTTGACGGCAACCGAAACATCAAAATGGATTCAGTAAGCGGCTATATCGGAGTCGTGTAATTATGTTTTGTTTTTGTAATTGTATATATTTAGATTAAGAAATCCTAAACAAATGAGCATTTAATAAAACTAATTGTGTCAACTTTATTTCGCATCATTTGAATTTTTAAATGGGCAACTCGTCTATTATGTACTATGTTCGGCCACCTCTTAAATCATATACAGTAAAATCTCTATGATCCAAACCTCGCTAATCCGGATTATCAGGACTGCATTTCACAACTCATTATATATTCTATAATCCGGATCCGAAAATACATTATTTTTCATCAGTAAGAATCGTAGCATGGCACGAACATACATTTAGAATTATGACCAGTGAATGCTTTGTTTATCAGTGTAGTATTTTTTCAGGACGCCGTCAGGAAAGGGGTCATGTAAAAGTTTACCTATTTTAGTAAAAATTGTAGCCTTTTATATTTAAACCTCATGCTTATTTTCTAACAAAAACATAAAACTATTTACATGGTCACTAAATTAATAAAAAAATAAACCAATTTAAAAACCTCGGTAATCCGGAAAAATTGGTAATCCAGATTGGGGTCTGCAATCAATTATCCGGATCTGTGAGATTTTACTGTATACCATATCTTCAATAATCTCGAGTGTTGTAATAATCTATGCAAATAATACGTACTTTCTATGGTAAAATGTCACATGTTATGGTCATTAAATTCATTATAAATAGATATATATGATCATGATATTATATTCCACGTATAATTAGTACCAACTCGTGCGAAAAATATTGTTTGTATTTGAAAAACTCGTACAAATGATCACAATTTAAAAGAGTTTTTTTAAATGGACGATGACATCATTCTTTTAATGTTTTCTTACCTTTAGTTCCCATTGTCCCTTTTTCGGCATACCTTGGAAATAATGTAAAAGGGTTATTCAACATTCTCAAATCAGGATGGGAAAAACACAAAGGTAATATGAAACCAAACGAACCCAAACAAAAAAACCTTCAATTAAACATACAATAGGACACAACACAAGTGATGCCATAAGTGTATGTATATGTGTAATAGGATCTATTTTATTAGATATGTATTTTTTGTATCCTTCCACTAAATGGGGAAATGATGAAGGTATTAAGGTGTACTTAAGAAAGTGTTCATTTATTTATATTAAAATGGTTAAACGTTTTGCTTACCGTTTTTGGGTTGTCTCCATATAAACGATTTTCCATTTCCGTTCGTCTACACATCTGTTGTAACTATACTACCTTCGAGGGTATCAAGATACAAATCTTCATTGCAAATATATGTTGGAAAAGTTGACTGCAATTTAGTATTTCCGGTGTCACAAACCAATGCTCTAATCAACAATACCGCTTAGTTGTCTATAGGGTGACACAAGAAGCACACAAACACATATGCACACTTATTCATTGCTCTGCACTCACGATGTTTTGCATTCTCAGTTAACAGTCAAGAATCGACCGGAACAGACGTGCTGAAAGTGTTTTTCACAACCGGAGAAACCAAGATTGTGTCGAAGTTCATACTTCTTGTTTTGTCGAAAAAAAAAATAAATCGTGGAAAATTAATTCTCAACGTCCGAAAACATTCGAAATCGGAGCCTTTAACCGTTATAATATTGTGATAATAAACGTGATTCTGCTGTCGCAAAATATTGATATTGACAATAGTTTATTATCTTATATTAGTTTTTACAAAAAAAAAAAAAAAAATACAATAAACGATTTATTTAAACAAATTTCCCGATAAATATACATTTTAGGCAATTCCTTAGTTTGTGGAAGAGAGTAATGGAAAATATTGAAGGACATGGTATTTTGAAATGGAATTTATAAAAATATCAGCGGTTGATTCGAAAAAATCCGTTGAAAGAGTTGTTGCCCATTAACCTGGGAAAATACAGAAATAAGGTTGTATTAAAGCCGACCAACACAAAATTGGTTGTATCAGCCTATTTTTATTCGATATGGATTTAAAAAATTCAAATTTCATTGAACTTATACCCAGTGCCCGTATTTTTTACAATCCTTATGAATGTATATACAAATACGTATGTGTACATGTGTACGTATGTTTTCCAGAAGATTATTGATGCATAACGCCGCAAAACATCAGTTCTTCTGTAATCAACAAAACTTCGTATACCATTGGTGTCATTAAAAAGTGCCTCACGTTTATGTAAAAAAAAAATAGACCTTGTTATTAAAACCCACTTGAATGAAAGAAAAGGAGTTTAGTTGTACGTCACTCGAAATCCTACGATTCGAATTTTACACCACTTAATAAGCGTATTAGAGCAAAATTTATACTTTCGTTTATACATTGGAATACGTTCATAACTAATACCGGTTATAACGAACTTTTCTTGTAGCGAACACATTTTCTGGTCGAATTTGTATATAAGGAATGTTTTTTTTTCGGTCCCAATTTTCAATTTTCTTATATTTAAATTTGGTTATAATGAACTTGATATAAATATGCATCAAATTTAACGACGACAAGTCTCACAAAAGTTAATTATTCTGTTAGGGCTGGCAAATTTTTCGAAAAAAAATATAAGCTTTTATAAAATTTTTTCATGACTTCTCACATGTAATGTAATTAAGAACCTTTATTAAATACATTTATATGTTTAAATTTTAATATAAATGAATGTATTTTTCCTGCTAAGCCTTTGTTTTGTCTTACCTTGGATATAACGAACTCCCTCTATAACGAACTAATTTGCCGCTTTACCATATTTTGCATTACAAATTTAAGATATTAAGGAAAATTTGTTCCAAGATGTCAATCGACAGTATATATTTATTTTTCTATGCAAATTTGTATTTTCAGTCTCCCATGTCTGTCACAAAGTTTAGGTGTAGTCTCGTTTTTAATTCTCTCTGTAGCTTAACGTATAGAATAACATAACCAGGTACTTACCTACATTTGTATGACATATTCATTGAAGTACACGATGTTATGCTACAAATAAAAATAACTAAAGAATTTTAAAGGAAGTAGGAATAGCTGTTCGCACTCTCCACGTTTGTACGATTGTGCACAGTGGAAGATTTTGTATATTGGTCCAGGCAAATATGGAGACCGCAAAATAAATATGAAATATAATTATTTTATGAAAATGGATTTAACTATCATGGATAATCTATATAGTAGCAAGTTTTTGACTCTTGCGTATGTGGAACGTTGGATATGCCTCAAAAGAGAAGTCTCTCTGCAACACATTTTGTATTAAAAATCGTTCACTGTGCCGCGTTTGTATTTCCATAATCAGTTCCCCACTAATTCGGAATCTTGCGATAGCCATGAAACAATTTTCAACTGATTAAAGTCAAATGCGGTTGATAACGCCTATTCTGTCGCTTTTTTGCGTGTACAATGACGAGTATTTGGAATGCCATACATATTTTGCGACAGTCGGTCGATAGTCTGCCGCGCGAACAGATGTAATAAAAACGTGAAAAAAATAAAATTTAATTTCTCTAATTAAACAGCAAGTGAAAAGCAACAAAAATAAAAGAACCACCTACAATAGACTGTTTTTGAGCCTCTAAAATCCAAATTATTTCCCCAGAGAAGAGCAGAGAAGAAAGACATCATAAAAAGTGACAACATGTTGGGCGTCAAATATTTAACAGAAGCCCATTTGAAGGGCTTCGAAAAATACAAGGTAAGAACAGTGAAATGCCCAAAAGAGAGCAGTAATTAAATTAATACTGACGACACCGGCAAACATGGCCTGGACGCACAATAGACTGGAAAAAAATCAATTTTGCCGCAACATTTGCAGGCATATACATTGTTTTTACAAAATGGCATCGGATATTTACTTGTCAAAAAATTATATTTTTTTGCAATAATTATTACTGAGAGTCAATGAGTCCACTTGGATTCAAAGAATAAATTAATTGTTGACCTTAGATTACAATTTAATTGTTTTGAATATGTTACAGTTAATCGTTGCCTACAACTTTAATGCACCCCTCGACACGTTGCGGGTAATTGGAATAATTTATTTATTCCATTAACTTTTTTTAATGTCTTTACATCGTTACAGAAATATGCTGGAATCTCTCCTGTGTACAAAAAGTTACCGATAAGGTTTTACATATATTATAAATTTACCCTCTATAATATACCGAATACACATATTTTATAGAAGTCACTTCCACGGTATATTAATTTGCCATTCCTCCCCACAGCGAACCCCCGCACTGCATGGTAATTTCCCAAGATAGTCTTCAAACCGGATCAACATTATTAAGATGGCACAACAACAAGGCAGTGGCATATTTTGTGATTTATTTATTTAATATGATTTTTGTCGGTCAATTGTTGTTTTATAGCACCACCTTTCTGGGTTCGTCCATCCGTTCGCATTCCCCCTCTCATGAGGAGTCTTTCTTATCTCTTTCGTTTTTTTCAATTACTGTTACTGAGATTTTGTTTTGCTCGCTGCCGAGTGATCTTTCAGTTTCATTCTCCGTCTGTCTAATTCTGTTGATATTCCAAATGTGGGGGGCATTGACCAAGGAAACGATGATTCGCTCGCTCGCTGTCACACTCGGCACTGTCCAACTTTCTCAATGGAATTGTAAATAGTTTTCTTATATTGAAAATAAAACATCGTTTTTATTCAATCGGCTCCAGCAATTAAAATATCAGAGGTTTGTGCGTACCGAAGGCGATAAGAGGGCCATGTCAGGCTGCTGTGCTTATCATCTTCATGAAAGGGTGCCAGCTTAAATGTATGATTTGCGGTGTTAAGCGAGGTTAAGACTATGACATTAAATGGTTTCTTTTCGTGGAGAAGAGTTCTTTGTGATCTTAATCTCAATATTCACGTGCCAAATTAGGCAAATTTCTTCTTTCAAGATATGTTTTATGAGTGATTGCTAGAGAAAATGTACGCTCCAGAAAAATCAGATTATGCCCCTGTAAAGAGGTTATAATTTTATTACAGTAAAATGGTATTGTCGTACACACATGCTGTTAATAAATTATAATTTGTACATTAGGAATCATATATGTAATACAAATAAGTTAATTACAACAAAGGGGAACACCTTTAGAAATTATAATTGTTTAGATTTCTCTGAAATATATCAAAGCATAGACAGGGAAGTAAATAACTTGAGAACTGCAAAAATCAAAATCTCAGGGAAAGTGGACATACAGTATGCCAAGAATCAGTTTATACATTGAATAAATAACATCTTTTTTCAATTTAATAAATAATGAATATATTATTTTTTATTGTTTATTATTTTTTGATTTGTTTGTAATTGTATACATATGTACAGAGATAAATTGCAAAAGAAATAGCAACTTCAGTTTTAAATAAAAATATAACAACAAATAATTTATTTTAACATTTTCAAATAACTCTTTTCAAATGATGTAAATCTTTAGTTTAATAATGTTATTGAACATACAGTTTCATAAAATTAATATGTTGTATGGCCGTCTTTGGCATCTACCACACATTGTAGACGTTTTTCATCGAGTAGACCAACTTGCAAGACATAATTGGTCGGGATGTTGTGCCACTAACCCAATATTGCTGTTATTAATGCTTTTAGCCACTTTTAAATAAATTTTCGATAGGGTTAATATCGGGACTTTGTGCTGGCGTATCCAAAACTTTGCCACAGTCATAAAGAAGCCACATCCGCAATACATGTGATTTATGCTTATGATCATTATCCTGATAAAATTTAAAATGTGGCTTGTTCTCCCACGTTTAATAATTAATTATCCATGTGTAAACTGATTCTTGACATACTGTAAATATCTTATTTTTAGAATAATAATAAATATTTATGTACATATGCATACATACAAAATAACATTTTGAATACTTCTTATAAATAAATTATTGTAGAACTAAAAATGGCACAATTCCAACCTAAAGTGAAGGGTTTCCATTTCGTGGTTTCAAAAGTATGGGACAGGCAGAGGATGGAGGATTTCGGCATATGTCTTGCAATATAGTTTTAGTGCAAGAGTAATTTCTTTGTCCAATTCGGATGATATTACAAAATTAATTTTCTGCAAAACTTACATGAACTGGACCGATGGGTCTCATTTTCGGACTAGATTTGGAGTTGGTATAAATATGACGATGCACAGAGTGTACAGAGTTAAGGACAAATCGGACTTAATATTGATTACATAAATATTGGACATTTTGACATTTTGTGAGGGAGGTACCACAAGTAGTGGACCGATAAAACCCATATTCTGACTTGATCTAGAGTACTTAAACTATTACTATGTGTAAATGAAATTGGATGTTCCGTTCTCTTCAAATGAGATTTAAAAGTTTTCAAAATATCGACCATTTTCGAGGGGGAGATACTTGGAGAAGTGGATCGAAATATTAGCCTGCGGGAAGTTTGATTCAAATCGGTCTGTCCGTTCGCATGAATTCACAGGTATTTGTAAATCGAGTCCAAATTTTCTGAAACGGTATTAAAATGTGATATATCGGTCCACTTTTTAGGGTAGCTTCCATATAAGGGTAACCTTCAATATTCGGTATATTGGTGATTTTTGGCAAGTACGACTGTAATTTGGTAATATGAGTTTCTATAAGGTAGCAAATCTACCTACCAAAAATCAACTTGTTACGATAGCCACATTATTCGGTATTTTGGGTATTTGTTACCAGTCGTAACACCGCCCAATAGCTAAAAATAGACCATAAAACTGTTTTAAACCGGAAACGGCCAGAATTGGCCAACAGGAGATGTGTCGTGTTCCACCAGGACCTGTCACCAAGCGATTATTATCTTTCTTGCATTATGGGAGGCATTATGAAGTTACCTTTATAATGGCAATAAATCATACAACAAAACGGTGCATATTTGGCCCAAATCGGACATTCCGAAGCATGTTAAATAAAGTCCTACAGTTCATATACAAATAATGGATTTCTTTTTTCCCCAACCTAATGGTCATCCGACGATTAGTCAATACTATTTTTGACGATGGCCCTTTATTTCAATCATTATTCGCATTCACATTACACATAATATTTATAAGTAGTTTTTGTTGTTTAATTTTGAACTTAACGTATTACTCTAATCTTGTCTAACTGTTTCATTGTCTATAGCTTATCGGTCAATCGGTGTCCACATTATGTGTGTACATTGACCCGATAAACTATAAACACTAGTATTCAAGAAGTTTGATCGAAATTTTAGTGGTAATTTTGAAATTCAGTATATTAACATATTAACTGAAATCTGTAATGGTGACTATTTGTTATTCTTCCTAGTGTTAATTACACAGTATTAACACTTGTGCTAGTGTTAACACTGTTCATTTGAGACTTTACAATTTTCTATATAAACTGTAAAAATAACCGGAGGCTTTCTTTCTTTTAGTACAACAGTATTGACAAGGGATACCTGAGCGTTTATGTTATGCATCCGTTTTGGAATAAATGTGTAGAGGTAGGTGACAATGAAGAATACCAGCCTATGTTCAAATGTTTCAACTATCCAAAATCAATTTAGTTTCTTCCCATGTGGTTAGCTCCGAATATTTTAACATTTGTAGGCTTTCTAATGACTGTGGTCAATTTTCTGCTACTCTCCTATTACGATTGGGACTTTACGGCAGCAAATCCCGCAGAAAATACAGTACCCCGATGGGTGTGGTCTGTGGCGGCATTAAATATATTAATCTATTACAATTTAGGTAAGTGGATAGTGAGTAAACTTGTGGAATGAATTACAGAGTAATGATTTCTTTGTAGATGGCATGGATGGTAAACAGGCAAGACGCACCGGTACAAGTGGACCTCTGGGTGAATTATTTGACCATGGTTTGGATTCCTACTCAGCTGTATTGATACCAATCTATATGTTTTCTTTGTTCGGTTCGGATGATTTGCCACCGATACGTATGTTTTTTGTAATATGGAATGTGTTCTTGAACTTCTACTTAACCCATGTCGAGAAATACAATACGGGTGTAATGTTTTTACCATGGGGTTATGATTTTACAATGTGGGTAAGTATAAATGATCGGAGAATTTGGAAATCATTATATGTATTACAAATTAATTTATTTTCTCTAAGGGTGTAAGTATAACTCTGTTTTTGACCACAATAATTGGACCAGGCATTTGGCGTACCCGAACCATATTTAATCTGTCCATGGCTAATGTTTTTGAAATCATTTTAATTGGATCCGGTATTGTGACGAGTCATCCAATCATTATTAAAAATATTTATATGTAAGTAATAAAATATATCGATATGTTTGAATTGGGGAAATGTGTTTAGAAATAAGTCCGTCAAACGAAATTAAAAAATAATAATGTGTACAAAACTCCCACAAAGACATGTGAAGATCGAATCGTCCGTTTTCGAGCCACAGTGGGAACCGCTTTCAAAAATGGCATTTCACACAAAAACATGGGCCAATGTAAAATCTATAGTTTTAAATTCCACCTCATTCACGATTTAAAATATCCACGATATCCAAAGGGATTGCAAATTAACATAAACTATTTTAATAACTTTTTTATTTTGCACACAAGTCGTTAAAGAGAAGTAACCAGGTTTACATATGTTTTTATTTTCCTCCATGTTTGGCTCTGGTATAAATTAAGTGTTCTGGAGTCTGAAATATTCGAGTTAAATAAAGTACGCAGATTGAAGATTTCACACAAATTTATATTAATTTTGCAGATATTCCTTAAAGTGCTATTGAATCGCATTAATTTTCTTTTTTTTTTTTTGCAGGTCGTATAAAAATAAGACTGGCAAAATGAGACCATTTATGGAAGCAGTGCGTCCAATGTTCCCATTCTTATGGCTATTTGTCATCACCACAATTTGGGCCTTCTACTCGCGCAATAATGTTCTAGATCTGGAACCTCGAATTATGTTCATTTTATTTGGAACATTGTTCTCGAATATTGCGGTGTGTATAAAAGATTCCCATATTAATCAAATTTTGACTAACTTAACCAACCCCTTATTTACAGTGTCGTTTAATAGTAGCCCAAATGTCGGATACGCGTTGTGATGGTTTCAACATCCTCATGTGGCCCTTGGTAGCCACTGTAGTTGTCAGTTGTTTTCCGTGGTATAAACAGGTAATGGGCAGCGAAATTGAAGCCAATGTCGAAAGATGGATTGTACAGGGTCTAACAATATTTGTGACAATAGCCCATTTACACTATGGACATGGATTGGTATGCTGAGATTTTAACTGTGATGAATTGTTCCCAACTAATCGGGTTCTTATTTTTCAGGTTCGAGAAATGTGTAATCATTTCAAAATACGCTGCTTTAAAGTAAGAGATCGTTCCACAGTTCAAAAGGGATCAAAGCATGCCGAATAAAACATTCATGGACCGCCCAAATCATTTATGGGGTTATTTGAAAAACTAACATCCATTGGGGCCCAGCGAAATAAAAAGTGTGATTGTATTAACCATGGATATGCCGGGTATCCTCGTGTTATTTGTGTTGTCCAAAAAAGATGTTGGCAAATTGTGATTGTCTTACAATGTTGTTTATTAGTAATATGTTTGTGTGTGTGTAAGCAGAATGTGATCAACAATTGTATTGATATATTTATCAAATGTATTGTAGGATAAGATTATTATAGGTGCGCATGTATGCAACGTTGTGCATGTTTGTTGGGAACATATGTACATACGAGTACGTTGTAGTGAAACTATAATTTTATTTTTCATTAACTGCAAATGTTTTTGTATTATGCTGGTGAGAATTATTATCAAATTTTGATTTTTTTCAAGACTGCGTGTCCATCAGGCATATGTAAGTAAAGTATTTGGGCAATGTCGCTCATGAAATTCCACAAAATATGTAATTTCAATAATTTCACTATACCATGACATTTGCATCATCCATATTTGGGAAAATTACATATATATATATATATATATATATATATTTAATAATAACATGATATCCAATTTTAAATATATATATATATATATATATAGGAAGACCACCAATATCTCTTTTCAAGACCAAGTGTTATATTAATTTTACTGTGTATATATTGGGTTTAAGTGTAAAAATGAAGTACAAAAATATCATTAAATAATTATTTGATATGTATTTAATTTGTCTGTTATTTTTAATGATCTTGTCTGTTTAAATGCGTCGTCTCTTAGAAGATGTTTTTATAGATTATGTTTGAGTCTTTTAGTATTTCAATATTATGAGGAATATCGTCAACTAGGGACATTTTCATAGACTGAACAAAAAAGTCTGTAATCATTTTTAGCAGAAACGAATAGCTTGCCGTACAATTTCAAATTTTGTTTATTGTTCTGTATGATTGTAATAGAATTTCAGATAATAATAGTTGAATTTAGGATTTATTGAAAATTCTTTAATATTTGCCTCAGAAATTTAAGTTGCCATTGATAATGGTATATTATTTTATAATAATGGATAGAATATTCCGTTAATACTAATATGGGTTTAACAATTTGCATGAATGCATATTATCTATGTATATAATCAATTTTTTTATTAATCATATTTTTATAAATGCATATGAAAATAGATTACAAAACCGGCAACCACTGATGAGGAAATGCAGCCAACAGCTGAAATTGTCTAACCGGAACCAGCTAATCAGCGTTAAATACCCGAAAATCACAAACAAGAATGAAGTTAACAAAACTCTAAAATTTAAAAAATAATAATACTCTTAGTTTTAAAACAAATTCAAGTATATGTTTTATTTATATAAATATATACATATATGACTCTTATTTATATACGTACACAATAAAGTTGTAATAATTATATATTTTATAAAATCGTTTACGATTGTTTTGCATCACAGCGTAGGATGAAAACCCTTTCCTTTGAATGAAATCCGAATTTCGTAAAAAGATTCTTAGATATTTGATTGGAGTCGTTTATCATAGTACGAATTGCATGACCTTCTTGGGCAACACGTTTAGAAAACTCCTTGATGAGCACCGATGCCAGACCCTGTCTCCGGTATTCTTCTCGAACATGTAATGTACCCAAAAAACCACAAGGACACCTAATAAATCAAAATAAAAATATTACCGATTTTATACGATTCGAAAAGTGTTTTAAGACAAACCTGGTACACCAAGCAACTAGCTCGTTGCTATCTTTGCGATATACTCCTAGGCTTATATTGTACCTAATTAAAGATCTGAAAAAGTCTAAAGATCCTTCTTGGCGCGAATACCATATATCGTTAATAATGGCAGCATCGGACACCTTTAAGGGTTGTACTAGAAATTCATCGGGACACCTTTTAATAAAAATACATAAAGTTAAAAATAAAACACATACACAAAACATACATATACGTTCATTTTTATAAATTAAATATGAATATGTTTTTAATGACAGTGGAAACCAGATAATTAATAGACCAACATTCTCATTATGTTTCTACTTTTTTTTATATATCGGACCTTCTGGACGATTTATTCAGATCGACCGCCCAACATCAATAATAATGAGGCATAAATATTGGTCAATAACACAGACAAGATCACAATACGATGTTATGCTTATATGACAATAAAGATATATTTGAATGTATCACTTAGAACAACTGTCACATTCACAATAATAAACAATTGCAAAATTTTATATGTGTGTTTCCAGATTTCATTCAGCTCCAGGAACGTATTCGTTTTGATTTAATTGAAGACCGTCTAATACAATGAGCGACAATAACCTGAATTTTAATTACGCGTAATCAATTTTGTCGTTTGTTGCCATAGTAAGTAAAATACTTACATAATACTGGAGTCTATGACATGGTTTGGGTCTTGTTCATATATTTGCAGAGTAACAATTCGGTACTTTAATCCCAATTCTTGAAAGGTTCTTTCCACTATGCCAATGAGAGATGCTGGTAGAGCAGTTATTTTGAAATCACGGTCCCAATTGATTGCGCGAAGTGCCGTTGATATCTCCTTCTCATCGTACGTCACACAATTCAAATAGAACTGATATATATCCTTTGAAGGACAAGGGCAAATTAGCGATTATGGTGATAATCGGTAATATTTTCACCTACCTCGATTATAAAGAAACCGCTATTCTGCCAACAATTGGCAACTACATGAACTTTTACAAAATCCAGTTGTGGATTTAATTCAAACCATCGAATGTAATTGGTCAGCGTGTAGTAGCCATGACAAGTTTGCGAAGATGACTTTTCATACAGGTCCCGAAGTAATTTTATATCTTTCACATTTTGTAAAATTTCTAAATGTTTCATTTTTTATTTTGAGTTTAAAATGCGTAATACTAATGACACAGATTTAAACAAAGCACAGATTACAACTGAATGTTATTATTTCTCGCCGTACACACTGAAGCAAAATATTATTCAAATACTCAAAGAGATACGAGTAGTCAAGTAAATGTTCTCTTTGCCACTTATTCTCCATCTGGCCAGGTGAAATTCTCCATAGTAGGGAAAGTGCGTAGCCAATAACAGCGATCAGTGACGGTAAAGCCCAGCTTTTCGAACATACCTCTTGATGGTTTATTATCTTCGTTAACCAGGGCCATTACATCTTCACCTTGTTCACCTAAACTGCGCGCAATGGCACGGGTGACAACACTTCCGAGTCCCAGACGTTTGTACTCATTTTTTACTTGTAGTGCTCCTAGAAAGCCTCCCTGTAAGCTATATAGAAATTTTTAATTTATAAAATGTATTCTTAACAAGGTGTCTCTCTCTCTCTTACCGCAAACACCATGCCACCAATTCATCTGTCCCTTTAACATAAACGCCCATGTTTACGTTCCAATCAATGAGTCGTTTTATCAGAAACAATGAGCCCTGATGGCGATTAGGCCATAGAGTATTTATTATTTCAGCATCGACAGCAGAGGATAGGCGTTGAACATAGTAACCTTCTGGGCAACTATTAACAAAAAAATAATCTTCATTTTAATATTACAAAGTTAGAAATGTTTAGGTATTTCAATTATTTTCCATCAAAGCAAAGGGGGAGGGCCTGTCCATCATAAATTTAGTTTAGGTGAAGATGTATGTATTTTATCATTGTATGCATTACTTGAAATTTTAGGTAATGGTAACAAATTCTGATATTTTCATAATACATGTGTTTCAAATTATTTGATCGACATCATTGATTACAATTCATTTGTCAGTTATTGTTTTTCCAGTTAGCTTTATTAATTTTAAAATCTGTACTCTTACCATATTTGCAGGTTCTTAGCCTCATGATGCGGCATATAGTACATGAGTGTCAAGCTATCGTATTCACACTGTAAACCTTTATTTTTCACAACACTCAGAACCGAGAGCCTATGACACTCACGAAAAGAGCTTACTTTCAGTCCAACCGACCAATCTAATTGTTCTAAAGCTCTATAGAGATTCTCACAGCTGGTCGTATTAAGAGAACCAATAAAAACCTGATATCGGTCCACAATAACATATACCCCTTCCGCATTCTCGCTCTCTTCTTTCACAGTGTATATTTTTAAGTTTTTTATGTTGTCATTCGATCTCTTCCACTTGTAGAAATTATCCAAACAATAGTAGCCGACACAGTGTTGGGGCCAATCATTCAAATACAGGTCTCTTATTTTGCGAATATTTTCAACATCGTGAATTTCTATTAGTTTCTTATCATTTGTTGTGTCCGACATGCTCGTTTGTATTTATTATGAATTGAATTGAATAAAATGTGGAGTGGTTTGATGAGAGCGGATCAAAAAAGATGTTCCTTTAGCGACAAGATATCGAAAACTAACTAAAACAATTTGTATTACATGAATACTTTGTAATCCATATTTTTATATATTCTCAAAGTATTTTACAGAGTTGCCAAGAGTTCTTTTCGTATTTTCATAAATTGTCATTAGAGATACATATTCGAATTTGTTGGTGAGAAAATTTAATAAAACAATAAAAAATAAAACCAAGATCAACCCTATTTTCAGTATTTTTTAGTATATAACAGCAAAAAATCAAATATCGCCTTACCACTTCATTTTTTATTAAATACCCTCCATTCGAAAAATTACTGTACTGTGGTCAGAAAACTTAAAAAATCGGCCTTTTTTATTCGTACTACTTACTCACTCTAATAACAAATTTTAGCTTGACTGTTTGTTTATATATCTATAATAAAAATATGATCAGCGTTGCCAGTATTGAATACGTATTCTTAAAAAAAGTAGGATGGAACGTGAAAGTTTATGGGATCCCCCACAATGATTTGAAATTTGACTAGATATATTTGAAAAGCATTATAAACATATGAGTAGTTTATTTTGAAAGTGGTTTAAGTCAATTTTTTATACAATTTATTTATTTCAGGGGTTGCCTTTGATTTGTTTCAATAATATTGTTAAGTGGTATTAGTTTAGTTTGAAGCTTTGTGCCCTTCAACATGTTAGAAAATAATTCGTTATATAATAAACGACAAATATATACAAAAAGTGGGATGGAATGTGGGATAATAATTTTGAAATTTGACTACAATTATTTGAAAACTAGAAATATTAAAAAAAGGAAAATCAAAGTAAATCAGATTTATAACTGTAATAAATTTTGCTTATATCTTTCATCTATTACAAATTATATAACATTTTATTTTTCACGCTATTTCTACAGATTTTTGGTCGAAATTTATTCAGTATTTTGGTAGAAGATACGAAAAAAAACTATTGGCAATTCTGCACATGTTTACACTTCGCCACATGTATACAATAAAACAACAACAAACATTGCTGATTAAGCAGTCTCTCTTCGCAATTAATTTTTGCTTTTATGTAGAGTTTTAGTATTCTTCTAGACTTTGTAAAGTGTGGAGCTCCAACAAGTGTCTGTCGGTTTGTTTTCAATAAAGAGAAAATATGAATAAATTAATTGAGATACCACCAGAGAAATGGCCCCAGCTACGTGATTTATATGTGGAGCATAAAGATAAATCGTGCTGCTATAATACCCTACAGTCCTTTATTGAATGGATCAATCAAGAACCGTCCTTAGCCCTCAAGATTTATGCGCTCAACAGCGAATGGCAAACCGATGGCACATATGCGGCCCATTTAAGCGTAAGCATGAAAACGACAACTTGGTACGTTTATTAAACTATTTATGTTTACTTCAGGCGTTTAATCAAGTGTTCTGTAACACGCTGAATGAAGATTTATCTGATTTGATTACGATTTTGAACTGCTTTGATAACGACAATATGATAGCTGGCTTTCAACATCGGGTGTTGCCAGCTGTTGATAAACATTTTCTAGATTCGGGTCTGACCAAGGAACAGTTTGCAAATAATTGCACAATTTGGTACCATATTTCCAGAGAAGAGGCTCTAAATTTTGATATTCAGTATGAACAATTTAATACAATTATGCCAGCCTCGTAAAAATATAATATGTTCTATTTGTGCAGATTACCAGATAACATAACCATCAGAGATTTGAATGAAAGCAACGCGGAACAGGTAAATAGTGTCTGGCCTCATAGAAGCGAAAATTCAGTGGAGTTTGTCAAAATGCTGATACGATTGCATAAAAGCGTTGGCGTTTTTGAGGATGATAAATTGGTGGCTTGGGTTTTGAGGTAAGTAGTAATAAAACAACCCGATTCAGTAGATACTAGCTTCATAACGTTGTTCTCTTCAATAGATTGCCTTTGGGAGCCCTTGGTCTTTTACAAGTTGAAAGTTCTCACAAACGCAAAGGATTTGGTTCGCTGGTCGTCAAATTAATGTCGAAATACTTGGCAGAGAAAAATATTGAAATAACAGCACCCGTGGTCGATGTAAATGTTGCTTCACGTTCCATGTTCAAGAAATTGGGATTCAAAGAAATCGACAAAGTTTATTGGCAATTTAAAATTTAAATCCATCTATCCACCTATGTAGAAAATTATTTAAAAAATAAATGAGTGACATGTAAACATATGTTTGTAACGGGTTGCCTTTATTGATTTATATTTATTTTTACAACAACAATTTATGTTATTAATGTTTATACACAAATTATTTTATGGCTAAATTTTTGGTCATATTTGTTTTGTGTTCTATTCTAATTGAGAGTCAATTATACTCTTTGGTTTGCTATAATTATAGTTTCACTCAATTTTCTTATAAAACACTCATCTTATGTTTTACAATAACAAATCAATATTAAGTTATTTGTGATTTCTATTTGTCTCATTCCCGTTAACTCGGCCTCGTTACATTGTAACATTCTTTCAATAATGATGTTATATTGATTTTTTGACACATTTACATAAATACCCGCTAGATATACAGGACCATAAAAGCTAATATATTTGAAATAATATTATGATTGTCTGCGTACTTGATATTTTTAACAATTGTTACTAATTGTTGCCTTTTTACATAAAACGTCAGTAAAAGAGAGTGATTTGAGAGAGAATTGAGAACTTACTGAGTAATTATTACTGGAAAAGTACCCAGACATACCAATTATTATTTATATTTAATATTGAATAGCTCATTTTCAAATCGTTCTCATTTACTGGACTTTTAATTTATCAAATAATATTGAGTAACAATTTGTACAAATTATTACTGGATGTTCGATAACTTAAAAGTGCGGACAATGAGAGTAAGTTGAGGGATAAATTTTGACAGTTGTGTACTGAGAATTATTACTGGTAAATTTACTCAGTAAGGATTTTCATGTTTTTGTTTTCTTGTCAATTGTAAATATGTATTTAACTTTCGAACAATAATCTGAATATTTTAATTAATTTCGGGGTATTAAACAATATCCTGGGCATGAAGTACATAACATATAATAAAAAAATTCGTATTTTGTATCAATCCTCAAATTGTGACGCATACATTTGTTTCAAATTGGCTTCAAATATAGAAGAATACTTTACCTTCCAGTAAAATTTGTCAATCCGCAGTAGCACAAACGTAAAAAGAGATTTTCTTATTCTTATTAGTTATTAATTAACATTCGGCAAAGAAAATACCAATTTAAAACATAAAACGTTATTTTCAAAAATGTCGATGGAAAAAGAGTTATAGGAAAAGTTTATAAAATGTATAGATTTGAGGTAGCAACCATAATACGTTATTTTCCCAATTTATACCACATAATGATTAACTGACACTAAATGTAAAGAAATGAAAAAATTTGATGCAATTGAGCTCTACAACCACTTTGGATCAAAGGCCGGAGAGGGCAAAATTGGCCATTTCAAAAAAAGGAAGTTGCTGATAACATTAATCATTTTTTATATGAACTTTATTGTCCCTTACGAAGAAACCAATTGTTTTCGATGGTTATTTTGAGTGAATGGTTGGCTCTACACAAAAAGAACGTTTAAAGAATTTAGTTACATTCGATGTATAATTTGTTGTATAAGTATCTAACGGCTGTTCCATTTTTATGGAATGCAAAAGTGTAATCGTAAATAGATTCACAGTTGTAATCAATATAATAAAATTTTAATTATAAATATAATATTTAAACCAACATTTCAGTTTTTCTAACATAAAAACTTCTAACGGGTTTTATCCCACTTTTGGATAATTTAAAATTCAAAAATTGTCTTCTTATATTTCGTCAGATGTTCAATATTTATGCTCCCGCAGTCAGCTGTGAGTGTGTAGCATTGTAGCCATTTTCACACAATTACTAAAGTCGTGTCCGTATCGTACGTCACGTTAACGTAAACTATGCATCCTTGTTTCCATAACAAACACCAAAACACAGCATCGTAGATATACACAATTTTCACGTATTGTTGTGCCGCCTATACGTTGCGCTGCAAAATGCCGAAACAGTGAAGTTTTTCACACAGCCCAACATTGACACACTCAGTGAATGGATGTCGTGCCGTTTGACAGTTGCGTATAAATGATACGGATTCATTTATCGCTCATACGTTCCACCCCATTTATTACACGGCCAGCTCACCGAATAAGGGTTACTTTTATGGGTGTAAATAAATGTACGTGGAAAGTACAAATTCTGTTTTCCATCCCTTATTTTACAGCGGTCGATATTAGCGCCTGTGAGGTTTCTTTGCCATCAGATTGATTTTTCATTGTCAATTTGCCGTTCGTCCCGCAGCAGACAAGTGTTTGTTTCAAAAATAAAAAAGTATTGGATTTGTTAATGTTTATTTGTGAAAATTAAATTCGGTAATGGTGATTGCTATTGGAATTTCATTTGTTTAATAGATACAGGTGGGTGAGTGTGAAAGAGTTAATTTACAAATGGAAAATATGTAAAGAAAAATTTGTGAACGTGTTGAAAAGAAAGCATGATTTTGGAGCAGAGAGCATAACATGTGGTTTAACTGTATTTTTGAATGTCAAGTGCAAAACTGCAAAACACCCCCCAATGGTGGCACCCATTTGCTAGCAATGGCATCTCTTCCATAGACTATTTTGCAAAAGTTTTCTACAATTATATTTTATTTAAATTGTGAATAAATTAACAATATCGTTGGCATTTTTCCGATTTTCAAATCGCACAGCTCTAAATAACAACCTGGTAAGGTTTATATAGAAGTTAAGTGTACATGAGGAATGTGTTTTAGATGTTGAATTTTTGTAGTGGTTCATCCAATTTGAAATGAGCTGGAACTCAAGCCTATTTTGTGTGGAATATTATATAATAAGTTGGACAAATTGTTTTCCTATTGAACATATTGCACATGTTGAAGTCCGGTAAAGACACACATTCTTAAACGTGCACACCCGCATAATGTTAATTACATTCTAACAGCTTACGCGCAAAGATATACGCCATGCAGTGGACACACTTTAGACAATTTTAATCTTTGTTTTGGGTAATTATACTTTGTTGTCCTTCCTAGTGTAAATTATGTTAATTTAAAAGAAAAATATTTTTTTATATTCGTTCCCTCTTATGCACCCAAAAAATATTATTCCAGGGCTTTTCATGTAGCAGGCATAAGATAGTCATTTAACTACATTCGTAAAACAGGAACTACATGCGTAAAACATGAATGAAAGGTTTCACTTTGGGATTAGGTTATGTTTTAATTTATGTCCAGTACAGTTATACATAAGATACAAAATCAAATAGAATAATGAAAAATTAATGAATTAAATAATTTCATTAGAGCACTCACATTGCGTTAATTCATATTTAATTTCAAAAAGATCACTTTAAATTTTTTTAAATCGAATTTTTGGTATTTTTTCTTAAATTACCTAATATTTTTAAAATGTTGTGCGATTTTTCATACTAAAATCAACCAATATTTCTTATATGCCTATTTTTACTAAACATAGCAAATTTGACTAATAACAGAAAATAGAGATTTTTTAAAGAAAACCATGACAATATTTAAATGAGCTACTTATTATGGAAAAGCCTCATAGAAACCTTTTATAATTAAAACTTTATTTTCATAACCACAGCCTTATGACTGAAATGTTTGCCTTGTTGAAAAATACCTATCTGGGTTGCTGGTCCGCACGAAAACTCTCGACAGGATTTACCGATTTAATCCAAACATTTCTTCCGAACCTAACATGATGTACGGATGTAGAGAAAATCATGTCTATTCAATCCGAATATAGAAATCCAACAAATGGTCAAAATTTAGTTGTAAAATAAATAATAAAACAAAATAGATTATCCGTGTTGATCACAACTTTAGACAAACTATATTTTGTTGCGCTATCTCCTCCACAAACGGTCAACATTTTGAAAATGTTTAAATATCTTTCAAACCATCTTTCGGTCCGAAATTCGAAATATGTATACCACATCTAGATCAAATTCGGCGATGTAGCCAAGAGTTTACAATTTAAACCTATATTGATTTCTAAATTGGGGCCTATGGATCCACTCCCTCTGTTATACTAATTGTCAACATATCGCCCCGTTTGCCTTAATACGAATAACAACGAGAGCCAAACACATTTCTAATAAAAAGTTGCAGCTCAATATTTTTTTTAAATTTTTCCTAAATGTGAAGTAAATTGAAAATTGTTGAATGAATAGAATGAAGAATGTAGGACTTGCGCTGTTTGTGGGAAAATACAAATGTACAATTAGGTGCAAAAGAAAATCCCTGAAATCTTCACGTTGTCATACCTGTGCATAGTTATCAAATATTTGTCCATCCTTGATGGTAATTAATGAATTTCTCCTTAATCGACCTCAGCTGACTTTTCTAATCAATTCAATTTGGTTTTGTGTTAATGTATTTTTATTTGGAGGTGTACTATTTACATTTGTGTAGTATTTTAACATATATTTTGACAATGTCATTAAATGTTGTATTACTTGCAATTAACTATTGGAAAAGGTGGTTTCGATAAGAACAATTTGTGTGACGTTCGAAAGATAAATACACCTAATCGAAAATGTAGTTATATTATAAATATTAAGGAAAATCAACGACATTATGATTTATTTCTAAATGGTTTAGGTTTTCATCCATAAGGTTCGGCCACTGCTAATTTGTTCAAAATAGAAAATATTGAATATTAATACATTGGTGAATTCAACAGAAAGGGTTTAGAACATTTTATATTTGACCTATTATTTTATAGTTCAAGTTTTTTTTTTTAAATATCATTTATTGAAAATATTCGATTCGAGGACAATCGGACTTTGAACACTATGAAATTACATATGTAGAAATCATTTTATTAGTTTTATATTTTATGACGTACCTGAAAGTTATTTTTGGTTAATTTGGTCGTCACTTCAAATCCGATATGACGAAACCGGCAACATTTCGTCTATAAAATATTCCACTGGGAATATGTATATGCCGTGTGGCTATAATTATATACACAAATGACGCACAACAGAAAACAACACATTTATTGTTGTCAAGAAGGTGTGTCAACAACTTATTCTAAACAATATATGAAAATGCTTGGGCTTTTGTAGATTTCAAAAAATTTTATATATATATCCGTTATTTTAGATTTTACACTCGAAAAAAATGGCGTGTGACAACGCAGAATTGTTGAGCAATTTACAGCAACATGTACTGTCGTGCAAATATATTTGTTGTAGTAAAGGTAGCAGTCGATGAGTTGTTTATTTTGAAAGTGGATTAATTCCATTTTAGGTTTTGATATCATGGTTTTCTAGAAAAGTTTACAAAAAATATTACGTTATATTCTCTACCATATTTAAGGACACAAAGCCAAAAAAGAAAAATATTATTTAACAATATTCTCAAAACAAATCCAACCCAAAACCACATATATCTTAATATAAGAAAATGGGCTTAAACCACTTTCACAATAAATGACTCATATGTAAGTGTATGTAAGTAAGTTAAGTTTGAGCGGATTAATTTTAGCATAATAGGTTTATCCATGCAAGGACTTTAGTATTTGTACCATCAAAAATAAATAGATTTTGGAATCAGTACAGTGGTGCTATTCTATTACTGCTTAACGACAGGATTGCCGACGATTGTCGGTAACTTCAAATTTTAATTTTTTGTCATTTCGTTGATTAACAAAAATATTCGGTAAGTTAATGACCAACCTAAAGTAGTCGTTAAGCCCTACCGACAGATATGAAAAAATTATTATAAATTTTAGTCTTAATATGAAAAATATTTGTTCTAATTTTACCGATATTTGTCGGTACCATTGAAAGGAGTTACAAAATTTCACTACAGAGTTCATAAAGTCCCAATTTGCTTTCCATACAATTTTTACCCTGGTATTAAAATGCCTCTCAAATAATCGGATATATTTTTTTGAGTGTATATACATGTATATGTTGTCCCATAGTTCTGCACATTGTAGACAGTCAGCTGCTGTTGATATCATTAAAATCTTTACCGGGCGTTAGAAATCCCTAGAGAGTAAAATTCAAACATAATTCGGAAATACGAATTTATATGTATTTGTTGTAGATCCGAACGAGAGAACTTAAAAATATGAACAGACATCAAAAGGAAAATTAAATACCGTACCAATACAAGACGCATGTGTGTTATTTTGTCCAGTATTGTTTTAGATTTTGCAAGGAGAGGAGCTCTGGGCAATTGGTGGTGATCCAACGACAAGGGCAGTAATGGATAAATTAATTGAAATTCCCCCAGAGAAATGGCCACAGCTGCGCGATTTATATGTGGATCACAAACATCGCGCATCATGTTACAGCACTCTACAATCATTTATCCATTGGATCACCCAAGAACCAGATTTGCCGCTGAAGATCTATTCCCTCAATGACGAATGGGAAACCAACGGAACATATGTGGCCCACTTAAGTGTAAGTATATCGTAATAACAACTGTACCGAACAACATATTAATTTACTGCAATTTACTATTTTATGTAATAGGCCTACAAGCAACTATTTTGTAATACCCTGAAGGAGGATTTAGCTGACCTGATCGAGATTCTAAACTGTTTTGATAAAGATAATATTGTAGCCGGATTCGAAGAACGCCTCATTCCAGCTGTCGATAAGCATTTCCTCGACTCGGGTTTAAGTCGAGAACAATTTGAAAAATATTGCACCATTTGGTACCACATTCCTAAAGAAGAAGCCTTAAAGTTTGACATTAAGTAAGTCACGGGTGGCGGCGAGCGAACGAGCGGGTTTTTGGTGATGTTAATTGTTTACATTGTCTTTATAGGCTACCTGAGAACATAACTACCAAAGATTTAGATGAAAGCCATGCGGAGCAAGTGAACAATGTTTGGCCCCATAAATGTGAGGGATCATTGGATTTTGTTAAAATGCTAATAAGGCTGCATAAAAGCGTAGGCATTTTCGAGGGCGACAACTTGGTGGCCTGGTGTCTAAGGTATGTGTGAATCGGGTTTCCGCCAATTATAATGTCATATTGATGAACATTCCTCTTCTTCAGACGGCCATTGGGATCACTTGGCCTCCTGCAGGTTGAGAACACCCACCAACGCAAAGGCTTTGGTTCGTTGGCTGTGCGATTGATAGCGAAATCCTTGGCCGAGAGCGATTTGGAAGTAACAGCAACTGTGGTCGAGGGAAATGTTGCTTCCAGTGCCATGTTTGAAAAACTGGGTTTCAAACAAATCGACAAAATCTATTGGCAATACAAGATCTAAAAGTACTAACAGGAATAAAAGAAACTCATGTGATAAAAAGTAGCGAAATTGACAACCTATATACTCAACAAACATATACTCGTATATCAATATTTATGTTAACCCCAACTATCTATCTATCACTCCTGTACAGTGTTGACAACCATGTATGTATATTTGTAAGTTTCAATTGAAACGGAAGTGGGAGTTTTCTTTTATCAAAATCAACTTGTTTCGATCTTATTGACGTAGAATAGAATAGTATAGAATCTATTTATTAAATATACATTAGGCAAATTAGACCTAGACTTTAATTATGTTAACGAGTGAAACAATAGACAAATATATAAATAAATTTTAGTATTAATTAACACGAGCACGTCGGTGTAATTCGTGTATGTATGTAAATTATATCTTGAAGCAATATGTAGTGTTCATACAAAGAGTGTGGAATAAAGTTCCCGACAGTTTGAATGTACTTGCACGTATACTCAGACTTGTTCTATATACAACTGATTTTGTTCAATGTTTTATTTGTTTGTTTTTTTTTTCAATTTTCATCCTAGGGATAACAACATGAAGCCACTACTACTTTATATATAATATATTATGACATTTTACTGTCTCCATCCCACAAAATGTTTTATTCCCATGGCTTCTGCTGAAATACAAAAGTCCAAAACATAAAATATCTGCTAGCCAGATATTTATAGAATATTTTTCAGCCATTATCAATTTGAAGGCCAAATTTTCCATTCAATTTTCGTGTCAACATAAGTTAGTGCCAATTTCTTAAAAGAAACAACAAAGCTGGCGATAGCTGTGAGTAAATAAACCCGTGTACATCACGAGACGCTCGTGTGAGAAATATCTCATTTTATGTTTCGGCCAACAACAAAAGTGTATAGTTTTTTTATTACGTTATTTGTTATGTGGAAAATTCTGACGGCGATTAAGGGCATGTGAACTATTTCATTTTAAAATGAAGCTAATAATTTTATTTTAACTTTGGCTACTAAAATAAATTGGATTTAATTTAATTTTGTAAGAAAGACAAATTTCTAACGAACAATCGAGCAATCGCTTCTTCGATGGTAATACAATAAAGGTTTATCAATGTAATAGTAATTCGAAGACTAGAATTTCCGCAAACTTCGATCATTTCTCCGATTTTATTGACATTTTCGACGACCGGCCTAACTGTGCGAGGTGCATCTTTAACATCAAAAATTCCTGAACGGAATCTACGAAACCAAAATTGTACATAATTGGCTGTTGCAATATTGGAACCATAAACACCATTCACAATTTTAACCGCTTGGCTTGGTTTTTGCGACAATTGAATGCACCAAACAAAACCTGCAAAATATTTTTTTACTGTGAAAATTCACCCTTCCAACGAGCATAAATCTGAAATTCTTTGATAGCTACTTTACGAGAAATATATCAGTACATCCATCTGCCGAAAGAAATGATTGCTTTTGTTGAATCATTTGCACCTATAATTCAAAAACATCAATAAATTTACAGAGTTAAATTGAAATTCTCGATAATTAAAAAATTCGTTTGAATAATCGCTAGAGATGGGCAGTGGGTAAATACCCCATAAATTGCGAAAATACTCATTAGTGGATATTTACTATATTATATCTCTAATACAACATCTTTAGCCCTTTTTCCGGGTTTCTGATATTAAATCGTTTCAAAGTGAATTGTCAACTATTTCATACCTCATATTTGGGTAAATACGGGGATCTACGCCAACAAATGCATATATTTGCATGGATATCTTGTACACATTGATAACTCTCTGTGGCAATATATAACCAATTTGACTGTAAGGTGTGGATAATAGCTATATCCAAAATCAGAAGATGTGTTGGTATGACAAATATGTGAGCGAGTGGTTTGGTACTCGGGTACTCCCTAGTACCGTGTTTAAATAAAACTATTTTGAAATGAGTTGATATCTGAAACCCGGAAATAGAGTGTAAGATGTTGTATTAGCGTATTTACCAAACCCTTGGGTATTTACCCGGTAAATACCATCTCTAATAATCGCCAGCATATTGCATTTTTGTAGAAATGATTTACGTATGATTGCGGCAACATGGGGTTTTCCGGAATAAATCTGGAAAACCACCCAGTGTTGTGAAAATTATAGAAAAAGTAATTATTTGCTACTAGCAAAGTACCCGCTACTTCGTATGCGGAAAGGGAATAAAAAAATATTTCATATGGAAATGGTGAATACCGTATAATTAGTTGTACTATAGTTCTGAGTTCCACCTCTATTCCTACATTTAATATCAAGTTTATTACCATTAATTACTCTTCATACACATAAGCACTATTTTCCGAAATCCACACTTTAGCAAAAACGTACAGGTTCCACATGTAATTTCATTTAGAACTTTTCGAACACCGTCACCTCCACTAAATTTAGTACCAAAAACCCGTTGGTCCTTCTTTCTAACTCTCTGTCAATGACCAACATTCTAAATTTTTGGTTTCCAGCTCTCTCCGTTATCCAAGTTTAGTGAATTTTCTATTCTATACTATTGGTACACATAAATTCGAGTTTCCAAATTTGTCTCCATAGCTCAATACTACACTTCAACAGTAATCTAAGTTCCAAATCTCAAGATTCAACCAAATCCAAATTGTTTCAAATTTAGTACCATTTAGTAATTCTCATACTCATAGGTATGAATTTCTAAAACTACATCAATCCATCAATCCTAATCTTACTTCCAATCAAAATTGTAAAAATTTTTTTACCATTTAGTACACATAATGACGAATTTTAAAAAATTACCGACATATCTCAATTCTGCACTCAAACTGTAATATTAATTCAAAATTTTAGAATACAGCCCTATCCGTTCACACATTTGTCAGATTTCCGGACCCATTTAGTACTTTTTGTTTCTATAATTAACAATTTCCTAAACTATGTCAATCTTACACTCCAACAGTAATTTTTTATTAAAAAATTCGGGAGTCCAGCTCTATCCGTTCACACATAATCAAGTTGTACGAAATATAGTACTATTTAGTACACATAGGTACTATGCTTCCATATCTCAATTCTATATTCAAACATCAACCATTAGTCCAAATTATGGGTTTCCAGCTGTCTCCGTTCACCCAAATCCATCTAGTGCCGTTTATTACTTTTCGTACACATAAATACGTGTTTCCAAAGATGTCTCTATAGCTAAATCTTCAACAGAAATCTTAATTCCAAATTTCAGGTTTTCAGTTCTATCCTTTCAAGCAAAATCCAAATTGTACTAAATTTAGTACCATATAGTACCTTTCGTACCAATAAGTACGAATTTCATAATCTACCTCAGTCCTACATTCCAACAGTCATTTTAATTCCCAATTTGAAGACTTCAGCTCTGTCTGTTCACCTAAATCCAACTTCCACCAAATTTAGTACCATTTAGTACTTTTCGTACAAATAAGTACGATTTTTTAAAGCTAATTCCGATTATCAAGATTCCATCTCTACACACTCAACTGAATGTAAATAGTACGAAATTTAGTACCATTTTACACTTTTTATACACATAAGTACGAATGTACTTATTTCCGTACATCAACACTACTTCCCAACCAGTATTCCATTTCATATGTCAAGATTCATGCTATATATGTTCAATATATATACAACAGGAAGTAAATTCAGTAAAGTTTAGTACCTTTAGTACACTTATAGGTCGAATTTCCAAAAACCCTTTGCACATCATTCTAACTTTCCATCAGTGACCAACATTCCAAATTTCAGAATTCTAGCTCTTCCCGTTCGCTAATGAAAAGGGTACCATATTTGGTACATTTTAGTACTTTTCGTACCCTTCTACTTCCAACAAAACTTCCTACATACCCCGATCCTACACCCCCATAATGACTGTACACTGTAGTATGAATTTCCAAAACTTCCTACTTAACCCAAACCTACACTTCACAGTGATCCTAAATCCAAGTTTTAGGATTCCAACTCTATCGGTTCACCCTCAATTCAAATTGTACCAAATTAAGTACAAGTTTCAGAGAATAAATCCAAAATAATAAGCTTGCGCTTAGAATGTTTAATAACAACCGAGGAAAAGCCATCTATTGGAATTTGTCGACGTATCAATTGTCCTATCTTTATACTTTTATGGCTTTGTATACAATTTGTAGACATGGATTGTGGCTACACTATAAAGACTACTCGAAGTTTATATAAATAACACGAGATGTCGCTGTTGTGAATTTATATTTTTACTAATTCCTCCACCAACTACGCAGCCTTTGGATACGACAATAGAAGAAACAATGTCATTAAAATCTGAAAGCAGTTAGTTTATTTACTGTCTGCGAAGAAATAATAATCGTCATCAAATTTGGCTAGTGTCATTCTTGAAAACAAGTACTTGCAAGAATTTCCAAGAAGTCGTAGCTGCTTTTGGTTGTAAATTAATTTTGTTGTCATACTTTGAATAGACGACGTTAAATCTCAAGGCAATCGCCAGTCATTATGAGTGTAACAACATGTGGACAATGGCCTTTAATTTTGGTGCTGACATTCTGCACTTGCTTACAACTCACAAAAATAAAATTACTTTTTTTACAGCAACAACCTCTTTTTTCTTTGTGATTTTGTTTGACAAATATCTGCCATTTGTTGGTGGTATGTAAACATCAAAATCCTTTCAAAATTGTTTGTATTTCAATTGTTGTACTCAGTAATTAGACGTTTATTATGTTGACAAACAAAACAGCATTGCAAGTCGGTGAATGGACCTGAAGTCTGGGGTAAATTAAATTTGGAAATTAAATCAATGTGAAATATTTTATTTTTTAGGGAGCTGAAAATAATAACAATAGTCAAAGACAATGTTATATGAGTGTAAAATTTAATTTTTATGATAGTTCCTACGCGATTCTTTTCAAAGAAGAGTCTTTCAGTATCTGATATCAAGTACTTACCAAACTTGTTATCGATTTTTTTTAAAAGAATGATTTTCAACAATGAAATCGGTGTAGTGTTCTAAGAAGTGTTGCACAATGTGGAATAATTCCTCATATATTTCATTGATGGTTGTATATACAACAGCAGCGAACATAACCACGAAAAAAATTTCCGATAGAGATACGTATTTTGTATAATTTTCATTCGTAGAAATCTGAAAATAACACAAAACAGGGTTCATTCAAGAGAAAACTCAAAAAGTGGCCTATTTTCTGTCTGCAGCTTAAATTGTAATTTAATGGGCATTTTATTTGTGTGGAGTGAACGTCAAAGCTGTGGCTCCATTGAACTTTCATTTTTAAAAAGGTCACTCAATTCCCATGAAATTGTATACAATTGACAAAACATTTATGGATCTTTTAGGTTTTACTTTTATTTTGTCGGTAATTTTTAGCACATTGTTCGTTGATATCATAAACTACCAACACGTATTTATGTATCAGATTATGTGAATGTTATTTAAGTCTATTTTAATTTGCTTTCTTTTAGGTCGCCAGCCTATCCTTAAACATACTTAAATACTAGAATCAAATCAATATCTTCAAAAGATGTGTATATATATTAGACAGCTGTCGGATCACTGCTTTATTAATTTGCATTGTTATGTGACAATTGATGTAACATGGGTCCATAATTTAATTCACAACGTCATTCATCTGAGTAGAGTACACCTGACGAAGTCGGCCAATGCATGCAAAAACGAAACTTTTAGTTGGCAAGTTTTGTGTGATGCGCACTGAAAAAATATTGTGAAAAATTAGATGTTTATGTTTATTTCAATTTTAGGGTAATTTTTTTTTTGTATTTTTTAATATTTAGAAAAAGAACTGCGAGGTTTATTAAATTGTGTCATGTTATACAGATTTTATACGTAAATATAAAATACTTAAATAGTAACTAAACCGCGTAAGAATTTGGCAAATAACCCCACAAAATTTTGAATAAATACTTCAAACATATTCGCGATAACTCGATGAAATTTCTAAAGAAGCATATTTACTGAATATTTACTAATACCATCCAACTGAAACTGATTTATTACACAAATCTTAATTGTTCCATTTTGTTTAGTACACCATTCATTAAAGATGCATAATTACCGTGATGGCCATTGAAATTGTATTTTAAAGGATATAGATTGAGTATCGACGACTCAATGGCTCATCTACAAGTTGTAACATTTCCAACTTACGATGGGTCCCATCAATTCCCGCAGTTGTTCTGTTCTAGTTTGAACGTTACAATGTCAGCATAGAGAACGTTGAAAGTTAACGACTGTCGGGAAGAAAGTCCCCCATAGCACGTAAACAACAAATCATGCTGCAAACAAGCACATCGAACAACCTCCCTGACTATTCATCCTGGCACTTGGCAATGGCATTAAAACTGCAACCGTAGCCGGTATGCTGGTAGCGTACTCCCCTCCTCTCCTCTCTACCTTTGTTGCTGTGTGCTAGTGACATTTGGAGGTTACACAACAGATTTGTTGTTTCACACTACTAGCTGCCGGGAAACATTCACTTCCAGATTTTACGTACACAATAGCCGGAATGGTTGTATTGCTTCAATCACACTTCGCCGAATGCAGACAAACACTTGTTCCGAGCGGAAGGGCGGCAAATTTTAACGCAGGTTGGTTGGAGATGAAAGAATCGGTGTTTCCGTTTAGTCCACCACCACGTTAGACTAATTTTTTGTATTCAAGTGACATAGTTTCTGATGTTGCCTTAGGTTCCCGGAGGATTTAGATTTGCAACAGAGTAATCCTTTGGTCATTTGTGCATGTCAAAGCTTTTTTTTTCTTAAAAACGTAGCAATGCCTGGTGTAGACGTGCCATGTGATGTAAACGTATTGAAGGGGAATACGTGGACTGCACAATAAAGCGGAGTGGAATAAAAAATTGAAAAAAAAAAACGATTGCCTGCGTAAGCGAATGTTAGCGCGAACGTTATATTTTAAGCGAAAGAATGCGATTGGTGAAATCCACAATTGTGTTATGCGTTTTCATTTGCTTAGTTATTTCAGAAAGCCGGTGACATGAATATGACAAGCAATGGCATATGTTATCAGTGTTTATCTTGTATGGACATGTCTTCTTGTATAACTGACGTTAAATTACTTTGAAATTCAGGCAGATTGCTCTTGTCGAAAAAATTTATGATTACTTGTAGAGGTGCTACTACTATTTTTAAACCATCTGAAATAGTTTTTTTTTCTATCACATTTTCGTCAATAGAAGCATTTGTTATAAGACCACAAATGTAATTTTAAACTATATTAAAGGATTTGTTCTAAAGACAAACCAAAAAACAATTCAAGGAAATAATGAAGCACTTTCTGTATATGGCCGAATGTGTCCCACTTTAAAATGCAGAATCTACCCCAAAAGAACTTTATATAGTTTTTTATAATTGTTTTTATCAATCTTCTAAAAACATTATAGTTCTATTTTTTGTAATAAGAATATAAAATGTAATTAACGAATTTTTCATAATAAGGCCTTAAAATTGGAAAAAATTATACACAAAATACTTACGAAATTTAATGGACATATTACAAAAACATCTGTAAAAATACAGAGAGATTTCAAAATTTTCAAAGTTATTTATTTTGATATTCGTTCCGCCATTGCCAAAGGTGCCCGATGCCGAAGCTGCCGCAGTCTCCCCTACGTACTTTAAGAAAGTGAGCCAGAAGATTAATTTTTTTTGAAGAAAACTGTTCCAATTCAATTTTAATAAAATAATCATTATCAGAAAAATCAATTTTTATACACGCAGCTTAGAGGAAGAAATTTCAAACTGACTGGCAAATGTCTGTCTTGCTCGATGATGCGCACGAGTTACGAGTTTAAGCCAAACTATGTTCCTCGTAATATTTCTTCCATCCTTTTTGATCCAAATTCAGACAAATCAGATAGATTCCGAAAAAGGGTCTTATAGATCCAATCCCTTGGGTACTTTCTCCAAAAAATTGTCAACATCTCGAATGTTCCTAAATTGTTGGTATTTAAATATGTATTGATAATGTCTGTTCCTCCCTAACAACAACCCTTAATTATTTTTAATCACAATATACAATTCCTAGTTCCAACATTATTGATTATCCCATAAACTTATCATTACATTGCCGTCTCATCGTTCAACATTCATCACTGTCCTTGTGGACTGACTTAGTTTGGCTATTTAATAATTGTTTGTGTTTTCAAACTTTTGTTGCCAATAATCAATGCAAATAATTTATGGAATTTACACCAACTTTAACGTCCTAAAAATGTGTGTCGTTGGTATGGTGGGTATTTAGTGGCCTTTCATCGCTTGTCCGTGTGAGTAAAATTTCCCTACAAATAGTCCTCGTTCGAACGCTGGTCGCCCATAATTAAATTTTCTTCAAAAGATCTCCTTGAAATTCTTCGCTTTTCCCGCCCTACTTCTCTTTACAGGCAAACAATGACGGCGACAGCAATGGTGGTATTTTTGTATTGTTGTCGCTCCTGCAACCATAATCTTTTTGAAGAGTAAACAACGGCAATGTAGCCAGGCAAGCAGACAGACAGACGGACTGATAGACAATGATGGTGATAGTAGTACTGCAGTGAATGGAAAATGAAAAGTAATTGTTTATGTATTTGCTTTGCTGTGCACACAGAGAGGAAACTACAAGGGCAAGTATTGAAGAAGACTTTCCAGATTTAATTCAAAAGTATTTACAAAATTTATTGAAATGTTTTCTTTTCTCAAGTCTGCAATTATTCCAGCGTACGCTTTTTGTACGTCTTGTAGCGGCGAACAGTAGCGGGATTCATCTCCATGCCATGAAGATGTTTCCCTTGACTGCCGTTTTATGTGTGTAAATATTTGTATAGAAGCAGGCAGCGAAAGGAGCTGAAACATCCTAGCCAAGGCAGTCGAAATCGATTACAATGGAAGCTCTGCATAATACAGACCGACCAACCAACCAACGAATTCTCCTATAGCTGTGTGTCTACGATTGTGCGAGTCACTCGTTGTAGCTGTAATTGCAATGACAAATAAAAGCAAATTAACGTCAACTGCTTATTGCAAATGGGCTGTAACAGCGACGTAGACAGTAGTTTGTTTTCCAGAAATCACCTCAAGGCGTTTATTCAAACGAGTATGGCGTTTATTCAAAGGGAAGGCCATTATAAATGGATTCTGGCCTTCAAATGTGTCCCCAATATTTCCGAGGAGAAATAAAGACGACCCTGTTTAAAATGGGGATTAAAAATCAAAGAGAATTGTTCAACGCAATTTCAGATTTTTTCAATTGCAAACCAATGATGGCTACCAATGGACAATGAATTCATTCGAAGCAATAATGACGGCGCTGATGTTGTCGTTGGTGGTTGACGGACGATAATGGTGATGATGGTGTGTTTTTGGATTTCAAAGATAATATTGACAAGATAATAACGAACACAATAGCAGTTTCAATAGAAATGATGTAATTTTTGAGGACACAAAAATCAGAAAATCACCCAATCGCCAAAGATAATAACGAAAGTTTGAGTTGGGTTTCAAACCCATTAATCCCTATCAGTTCATTTAGATTTTTTTATTATGAATATAGCGAAGGTATCTTAAAAACTCCTTAAAACCCACTTTTGTGTATGTAATATAAGTTATGTTTTACTACATTTTTATTCCAAAAGTGTCAGGGTTAAGCCTTTATTATTATACTTTAAATTCTATTGGTTCACCTTAAATTCAAATTGTACCTAATTTTAGTGCACATAAGTACGAATTTCCCAAACTACCAACATACCTTCTAAATTTCAGTGTTCCAGCTCTACCGACTCATCTAAATCCAAATTGTACCAAATTTGGTACACGTTAGTAAAAATTGGTCCATCAAAAATTCAAATTGTACCGCGTTTAGTACATATAAGAACGAATACCAACATACCTCCGTTCTAAAATGTATTAATAATCTTAATTCCAAATTTCAGGTTTCCAGCACTACCGGTTCACCTATTTAGTACACGTTAGTAGAATTTTCCAAACTTCCTACGTATCCCAATCCTACAACCCAACAGTGATCTTAACTCCAAATTTCAAGATTCCAGCTTTATTGCTTCACCCAAAATTAAAAGTGTATCAAATTTAGTACACATAAGTTCGAATTTCCCAAACTACCACATACCTCCATTCTTAATTCCAAATTTCAGTGTTCCAGCACTACCAGATCACCTAAATCCAAATTGTAACAAATGTCGTAACATTTAGTACGCGTTAGTAGTAATTTAAAAAATTCCTACGTATCCCAAACCTACACCCCAACAGTGATCGTAAATACAAATTTCAGGATTCCAACTCTATTGGTTCACCCAAAACTCAAATTGCACCAAATTTAGTACACATAAGTAAGACCTTAATTCGCATTCCAAATTTCAAGTTTTTAGCTCTAACCATTCACATACTACGAAATTGTACCAACTTTAGTAAATTTTAGTATTTTTCGGATACTTATAGTTCGAATGTCCAAAAACCCTTTGCTACATCTTTTCTACACTTTATCAATGACCCTCAATCCAAATTTCTGAGTTCTAGCTGCAATGCTTCGCCAAATACAAATGATACCACATTTAGTACTTTTTGGTACTTTTCGTGCCGTTTTAGTACAAATTTCCAAAAACCCAACCTTATCTGTCACCTTTGGACCAAGAGTGACCCTCGCCCAAAATTTCAAGATTTTAGCGTCAGCCGTTTCCTCTGGGCGTTGACGAATCGTTATGTCAGTCAGTCAATCACTTTACTCTTTTATTAGCATAGACTAGCATATACCCGCTTCTTCGTTAGCGAATGTGGGAGGTATTTAAAACCCAATACCAAACATTATTAACACTTTGGACCCATTTAGTACCTATGTTCTCTTATAGTACTTTTTTCCAAAACTACCTCCATGTCTCAGCCCTACACACCAATTCTGACCGCAAAAGAAATCTATACCAAATTTGTTGTCATTTTTTCCCTTTGTACTCGTGTAAAATTTCCAAATTTCAAATATAGCTTCACCCAAATCCAAATTAAGTACCAGTTAGTAAACATTAATATAAATTGCCATAACTTCCAATGGAAATCATGCAAATCCAATGAAAATCTTATTACTCAATTTCAGGATTCCAGCTCTATCGGTTAGCTTTTAATCCAAACTGTACCAAATTGAGTGCCATTTAGTAGACATTTTCATAACTTCCAACATATCCCAACCCTACACCTCAACAGTAATCCTAACTTCAAATTTCAAGATTCTGGCTCTATCGGTTCACTCAAATCCACATTTGGTACTATTTTGTAAACATTAGTAAAATTTTCCAAAACTTCCTACATAGACCAATCCTACGCCCCAACTGTAACCCTAACTCCAAATTTCAGGATTCCAGCTGTATTGGTTCACCTAAAATTGAAATTGTACAAAATTTAGTACACATTAGTACGAACTTCCTACAAAGTCCAATCCCACATTCCAACAGTGATCATACCATCAAATTTCAAGATTCCAGCTCTGTCGGTTCACCCAAATCCAAATTTGGTACCATTTAGTACACTTTAGTACTAATATCCAAAACTTTCTACATAGCTCAAACTTACATCATGCAATCCAATTGAATCCTTATTAATCAATTTCAGGATTCCAACGATATCGGTTAACTTTTAATCCAAATTGTACCAAATTTAGTGTCATTTAGTAGACATTTCCAAAACTTTCCACATACCCCAATCCAAAACCCCAACAGTGATCCTAACTTAACATGGCAAAATTCCAGCTCTATCGGTTTACTCAAATCCTTGTTTGGTACCATTTTGTACACATTGGTACAAATTTCCAAAACTTTCTACATATTCCAATCCTATACCCTAATAGTAACCCTATCTCCAAACTTCAGGATTCCAGCTGTATTGGTTCACCAAAAATTTAATTTGTTCAATAATTTAGTACACATTAGCACGAATTTCCAAAACTTTTTACAAAGCCAAACCCTCCACCCCAACAGTGATTCTAACATCAAATTTAAAGATTTCAACTCTATCGGTTCACCCAAATACAAATTTGGTACCATTTAGTACACATTAGTATGAATTTCCAAAACTTTCTACATAGTTCAATACTACATACCAACAAAGATCGTATCTCCAAATTGCAGGACTCCAGTTCTATCAAAATTCAAATTGTACCAAATTTAGTACAATTTAGTAGCCATATGTATATTTCCAAAACTACATCCATACCCCAAACCCACACTCTAACAGTAAACTTATTTCCAAATTTCAAGGTCTCCATCTCAATTGGTTCACTTAAAAGTCAAATTTAGTATACATTAGTACGAATTTCCAAAACTTTGTACGCTTTCAAAGCCAGCTCCTTATATCGACCCTGCTTCTCAACGTTAATTTGCATTCCAAATTTAGTACATTTAATAATTCGAACTTATAATTCGAACGTCCAAAAAACGCTTTGCTTTGCTATATATTCTACACTTCATTAGAGACCCTCATTTAAAATTTAAAAGTTCTAGCTCTACCGGTTCGCCATATACAAATGGTATCACGTTTAGTACTTTTCGTACAGTTCTAGTACGAATTTCATAAAACCCACTCTTATCTGTCGCTTTGGACCAAGAATGACCCTCACCCAAAATATTAAGATTCTATCTTCAGCCGTTTCGTCTGGGCGTTGATGAATCGTTAAATCAGTCAGTCGATCACTTTACTCTTGTATTAGTATAGATTATTTAATGCTTATATATTTTTAATTTTTCTTTTTTTCATTCCAGGTTTTTATCAATTATATATGCTCGAATTTCCGTATGATGACAATCGAAAACTATATACAAATTATTTGAAAATATGGAAGGCCCGCCGATAACAATCAATATATATTTTGGAATTATCCTCAGGAAGGATTACAATAGAATATAGTCCAAATAAGTGGGCTAAGTTGTTAAGAAAATTATTTTATAAAATTTATATTTAATATATTTTTTAAATGTATGTATATATTTTTTACAAAGAATATTGAATAAAATATAAAGAATAATGAATATACTAAAAATACTATTTGTTTTTATTTACGGATACAACAAATATGGTATGTATACATGACCCCACGCATGCGACATAATTTGTGTGATGACGTCACAATTTTTCATTCACCTGGTTGTATGCATTTTTTGCGCAAATTTCACAGAAGAAAATAGAAAGTAGCCAGCCAAAAAAAAAAAAAAAAAAAAAAATGTAAAAAATTGCATCTGTCAATGCCGTACAAAGAAATTACAAAGACACTCGAATTTTTTCACGGGTTGGTTTTTTATAATTTTTATTTTTTTGGCGGGCAACTTGCTACTTCATTCTGGGCGCCTGGTATTTTTGTGAAACTTGCGCAAAAATTGCACCAAAATTTTGGGATTTTTTTTCAAATTGTTTGAGATCCATTATTATGGCATTGGGCGTTATTGTTAATAAGAAACTAATATTGTGAACCCCCACTAGACGTCCATAAATAGAAACAAATGTTTAGTTTTTTTTTTTAATCTGTTTATTTGTTTTATTTCAATAAACGAAAAAGGTACATACAGAAATAACTCAACTACATACACTATTTACTTAATAGTACTTAATACAATGGTAGTGTAGAGGAACAAATTGAAGAACGATGTCAGGCTCAGCTGGATATTTTCTTTCAGAAATTGCTCAAACCTACCAGGCATCCAGAACAGGTAGATAGAAAATTTAACTAATTGGCAAACTGTTGGATTTTGCTACGTAACATGTACCAGGTTTGATATTTGGAACTACATTTTTGGGCTCATATCAGGAAATAGTCTTCAAAAAATGCAACATAACTGATTTGGTAGTCCTTAAAGAAATATTTTTTCATACAGGTTCCACATTATTTCCATTAAGACCTTTTCGAACACATATACCACCACTATATTTTGTACCACTTAGTAACAAAGACCCTTTGGCACTTCTTTCTAACTCTCCGTCAGTGACCCACATTCCAAATTTCAGAATTCTAGCTCTTCCCGTTCGCTTAATACAATGGGTACCATATTTGCTACATTTTAGTACTTTTCGTACCCTTCTAGTTCGAATTTCCAAAAACGCAGCTTTATCTCACGCCTAAAAATCAAGAACAACCTACACTCAAAAGTTCAAGTTTCTAACTTTATCCTTTCGTCTGGGCGATGATCTGTCAGTCACAAGTTCACGGTTGGGCTTTGTAGTTGCCATAATTTCATAAAAATACTATGATGAGCAAAGTTCGAGTAACATGATGGCTTAACATTATTTATTTTTTAATATTAAAAAAATTGGCTAAAGTTTATGAAATGTCCTGAAAGGAGTGATCCGATATTCTCCATCTTCGAAATTGATCCATATTTGGAATATAAGGAGTTTTAATACCCTCAGTCTTATGGCTTATGAGGGTATATAGAATTTGATACGGAGAAAATGTTCCTCGTCGAAATATTGGTTTTAGACCCCATGTTTCTTTCGACCAAATCCGTTTCAGAAAATTTGGATTCGATTTACAAATGTCCCTCCGTCTGTCTGGCTGGCTGGTGCGCACGATAATTCTCGAAGGGAACAACGATTTCGTATAAACTTTGAACATCGTAATATTTTTGTCTGCTACCTTTTCCTAGCCTGGATCAGGTTGGTTCACTCCTGGCACCTCCCCATACGTGATCAACATTTTCAATATTTATAAATCCAATATTAAGCTGATAGAATGTCCCATTTGAACCAAACTTTGCACACCTAGATCAAGTCCGACGATGGGACCCATTGGTTCACTCCTTCTGGTGCCTCCCTCACAAATAGTCAATATATTATAAACTTATAAATTTACTTTGAAGTGAATTGAATAACCGATTTGAACAACATTTAATCCGAAACCTCTTCGATACAACCATATATCTTATATAAAGCCGTAATCACTGATTATTATTGGCCTGAATTGGAAGATATGGTCCTGGACGGGGAGTGGTTTACAAACTTTTATTTTTCATGAATAACAATCTCCATGGAAAATAATTAATGAAGAGTTTTCATTTTATTATCGATATACCTTCCCTTACCAATGCATTGTAAATAGTTTATTTCAAATTTGGGGCAACGCTTTTGATTCACCCTGTTTTATCGTTCAGTTTTGTTTGCACATAATTAGAACGAAAAGTTTAAACTGCTAACAACAGCAGGATTGGATTATCGTGTGTATGGTCGTATGGTCGGTCACACCTTTTTGTTGATTTTTAACACGTCCTTTCGTTTTGTTGGTTTTGCTTCCATTCGTATTATTTGATTTTACGGTGATTTACGATATTTGCACGAATGAACTGTTTACTTCTAATATTTCTAACTTAATTCTCGGTTCGTTGTTCTTGATTTCAGTTTCGTTTCTCAGAAAAAAAGTTTACAATTGGTTTCTTTGATACGTTCATTTCATTTAATATGCCATTGGCTGGGCTGGAAGATGGGCAGCAACTTCAACAACATTTAAGGATTTTTTTTAAGAAATTCAAAATGTATCCAGCATTTATTGATATGTTTTGAAACAAGCTATTTGATGTACGGACAACAATGCTTTTGAACTAAAATCACTATCATTTTTTCACAGACAATAACCTAATTAAAGTATGGTATTGATTAAATGGAATCTCACATTCTATAGTTTTTTTACATCTGTTTTACAATATAAGTTAACTAATTCATAGTTTTCCCTGAACAAGCTTCTGATTAGACCAAAAGCTTACGCCTCAAAGAGCACAATTATAACCGAAGCTGGGCAAGTGTTGTATTGTATAAGGACAACGTCAGTGATAAACCAGGGCCACTGCATCAGCATAATTATCCTCAGAATTGTACAAAGAATCTTTGCTTCCATTTGGTCTGTTGCGATGTTGATGGTAAGTAACTAGCCCATTCCATGAATTTGCATCATCTCTGCACATGGGTATAGGTTATCAGAGTCTATTCGTGTACACATAAATGTCATGTATGAATGTCTCTGTTGAACATCAGATATGTTTAACTTTTGCTTGGTGTGCTTGGTACAGACTCTGAATATATGTACTAACATAACATATGTGGGAAATAGGACTAACCAAGTATTGGATCGTTCGTTATATATGTACGTGCCGTGGTGAGAGAAGTAGTCAGTCATGTTGGCTAAGTACTATTTAGAAGTAAACTCTAAGCTGGTATGCAAAATATTTCTTAAATGAAAGCTACTTATGTTGGTGGGAGATAACTCGAATGCCATTGTGTCAGATCATGCACACATATATGAGTTTGTTTGTGTGGGGGAACACACACACACACACATGCAAGAATTCCGATGTAACCAAAAATAATTTTATTGGGTTGCTCGGAGAATTGTTTCTCTTCAAAAGTTAAAAAAATAAATAAATAAATTACAAACAGTACGCTGCGATTTCCTAATTTATTTATATCTTACATTTCTTATAAAATCAAATCTCAAATTATATAAAAAAAAACTAAGAAATTGAAATTAATTTTCGAACAATCTAATATTATGAATTTTACTTGTGACTTTGACAAAATAGAGATGTGTATCATACGTTGAGGGTGGTGGTAGTGGTGGTATCGCTATAATTCTAGTGTGGAAATAAATCTACCAGATAAACACATTCATATGTATGTAAACACTCACACTAGTGTAGATTTGCTATGATTCAACTTGTCCATAAGTCAACGGAGTCATTCAAAGTCATTTTGCATTCTGTTTGTGCAACCTTCAACACTGCCTTGATCCGACTCCAGTCAAGTAAACTTGACTCGACTGACTTGTATTTGTCATAACTGTAGCATTTAATGTTGATTGCAAATGTTGGTGCCACTTGACTCTTGTTTTTGGCCAATCCTTGCAATATGGTAACTCACATACATTCAAATACATACCTATATGTATGTATTTACAGTCAGTGTAAAGTTCAGATTTTTACGAAGGAAATGGCGAACGGAGTATACAAAAATGGCCAATGACATATTTGAAGATGCAATTTGCTGCAATTTTGGGCAAATTTGTTGCCATGCAATTTTCATTACGTGGTTTTATTCTCTTCACTGTCGACACTCCAATCCTCCTCCCACCCTGTTTACAACATCACAGTTTAACTTCTTAACTAGTTGATGGCGTTAAGTGAAATTGTAAAAAAAAAATCAGCCATCATCTGACATCCATTATTCTGATGAGGAAGCTGATGCTGCAGTAAGCAATTCGTGTTAGGGTGGAGTTTCTGCAGCATGTCAGTGATTCAATGCTAAAAGTCATGCATTTCTTTACCGGAGTTAAGAAGTTAGCAAAAAGAAAAAATAAGAAAATGGCTTTAAGTGATTTTTCCAAGGTTTTGGTTGCAGTTGTTCATTGCAGAACCCCGTTGGCTGTTAACCCTTTTTGCGCATACATGCAAAAAGAGAACTTGCTATTCGAGCCAAATATAATCTCTAAGCCCACACATTTTTATATTTTTTGTTAACTATTCGGATTTTCCATGGAATAGTTAAAATAGTTCTGTAATAAAAAAATAAAATAGCCAATTTGTCTTTTAAACAAACAAATAATACCAGTTCTGAAGTGACCGATAATACAAATGAACCTTAAAGTATTATAATTAAAAATCTATTCGACTGTTGTGGAATTAAAAATATATAAAAAAATTTATCACTCAGAACAGAACACATAAAAAATTGATACATTTAATTCGAGTATTGTTAGGAAACTTCCCAACTAACAACTTGTGTGCAAAAGTCTCCGATTATGATGTCGAATTCGAGCTGAAATCGGAACAAAATTGTATGCAGTTGCCCACGATTTAAGAAAGTTTTGTCGGAAAAAAGGAGAGGAACGTTCGAGTTTCCTACGAATTCTTAACGAGTTCGTAGGGAAACTCGGGTGAAATAAAGGGAACTTTCGATTTTCTGCACAAATTCGGACAACACTCTGTAGGAAAATTCGAAAACAGGAAAGTTATCGGATACTTTTTCAGAAATTCTAAACAGAACAACCAGAATATTATTGGTTGTTTATATTCGATATTCGGATATTTATTTCATGTTTTATTCGAAAAAAAAAATCCATTAAGAAATAGACATTTATGTGTAGTAATTAAAAATGTATTTCAATACAAAGCTTCAATTCTTTCTTTACCATGAACAATAGAAGGCTACATTTGGACATTAAGAATGGGGGCTTCCATTTTTTCTTCCCATAGATTAATTCATTGTGGAAAGTTTAACACATTTGTTTATGTTCTGAATTAGATTCCCAAAGAAAATTCGTGAAAAATCTGATATCGGAATCCTCGGCAAAATTGAGGTGGGTTTATGAGCGATATATATGACCTTTTTTACCTTAAAACGTGGCCCATAAAAATGTTTATGATTGTTTTTTAGTAACCAATATGTACATATATAAAGAAATGATTAATTTTGTGCTATGTGAAAAATAAACAAATAATCTACTTCAAGTCAAAGCAAAGTTATATTTTAAATAATTTTACTATTTTTTACAATTTTGATTCAATTATATTTACAATCACAATGTTTTCCTGCGGATACTTAGTATAAACTATATTTGTCATAGATGTATTTTTTTGTCAGATATTCGCATAAAACACTTTTAGAATAAATCAAACAAACATTTAAGTAATCGAATATTTAGATGTTCTTTATACCAAAACTGTGACTGGCTTATGATCTTCACTCATGGGTTTGTAGCTGGGTTTAACAGACTTAGTACGAATGACTGTCCGGAAGGCAATCATGCAAATTGAACTTTGGTTCATTGATTCGACCAAATTTTCAATTCAATATCAAATTAAATCCCAAAGAAATCCCAAATGAACGCATCGACTTATCTCGCATACATATATGTATGCATGTTATGTATGTACATACATGTCTACATTTACTTGAACTCTATTTATTATCTGTTATGCACAGAAAGACGCACAAAGCTGGGCCAATGAATTTGTCAGATGATTTGTATGGACTATCCAATGGATGTTGAATAAAAATTGAGAACAGACTTTCTTCACCAATTGATGGTCTTTTGAATGCTGTTTTTCTAAGTGCTGTCACACACCAGAATTGTAGCTTGTGACATACACACACACACATTTATTTGCCTGCTTGTGTCACATGGAATCAATATTCATATCGAGAAATTGAAAGACCCCAAGGATGAATAATAATTAAGGGTAATTGCTTAATTACTAAATCAATAAATTCTAAATAAAATATATAAATAATGAACTTGGGCCAAAGATATCAATTGCCAGACCACAGCATCCACATACGTGCACACACACCACAACCAAATACACACACTTTGCCATGTATTAATTGAAGTGTACTACAGTTACTGTTACGCCGCCCACAGGGAAAGGAAAAACACACACACACAGGGCACAATTTAGTAGTTGCCATTGAACGCCATTGTAGTGGATAGCAGACGCAAAAAGTCCTCCGATACAAATTAATTCATTTAAAGTTTCGAACACTATTGACAGCCATTCAACATTCGATATAAATATGGGTGACAAAAAGATATATTGAACAGAAAAAAGTTTTAAATTGGACGACTAAAAATAATTACGACGATGTTGGAAGAGAGGGCGAAAGAACGGATTTGACGAATATGAATTTTATCTAGTTTTAAATTTCAATAGTGCCGTTAATATACTCAAACACTATTCATGGCTAACATAGATATACTCTTACATACCAGCAATATATCTATGATTGCAATATATTTAAAAATCTGTGCCTCGTCAATTGCGCGAATGGAACAGATATAAATATGTAAAAGTAACACACATTTGGACTAAATCGCTTTATATGAAATTTTCAAAATTTCCGGAGAAGCTCTATTAGACCCATAATCCACACAACGCAGTTGCACCAAATCCGCAATGAATGATATATAAGAGAGCCATATGTATGCCGAATGTGTCTAATTGTGGTCTAGGATTTATTATCTTCTGTAAAAACTTGGTATGTCGAAGTTGCTTTCTGTGATGCACTGATTCAGAAATATCCGAATAAATAAAAATAACATCTTCGGTATCCATTATCAATGTTATTGTTTATAGTAATGTTAATATTTAATACTAATACGTTATATACCTATTTGTTCCATCTATTTTTTTGACCATGTAAAATGGCACCTTTATCACTAAAACCGTAATAGAACATAAATATACCTTCAAATTGAGGGGTTACTTATAAAAACCCGCCTTTCCACTCCGACAACAACATGAAAAGCGTTCCAACTAGCTATTTCTACGGAAAGTTCTGTATCGAACAATGAGGAAACATCTACAAAATTATTACTTTATTTAGTTTTGAAATAATCCCACTGGAATTAGTAAAAATTAGATTAGTGCACATGTGTTATGCATGTTCACTTATCAATACATTTGATATTCCTTTTCCATGAATCACAGTTAATCCTTCATTAAGGATTTGTAAAGCTTTGTATTATTGCCATTTTATGAATGCCAACGACCGATGGGTAATGATTGAGGCAACAAGGTAATGAATGGCTCTCTACTCACCTGCAGAACACAACAACACTAAGCAACAGGGATGCGGCTAACACCCCACTCATTATATGGACTACAATGGGGATTAAGGATAACGAGAATGTGGCAAGAATATCCTCGAACAACAGACAATGGCTTCGATGAATGGTCGAATATAAACAATGGCTTCTTTACTAGCTATGGGTAAAGTGACCACACTATACACGCACGCAAATACCAAGTCTACAACATTACCACACACATACACAAACACCCACACATGCACATACACACACTCATTCTTGGTCATGTCTCGTCTTTGGTGTATTGTGGCTTGACAATAACTACAGTAAAGCGACACAGAAGAATCATTCATTGAATTGCTTCGATGACAATGGTCCCGCAATGGACGAACACAACATTGGTGATGGCGACGATGATGCAGGAGACATGGGTGGGAGGTAACAATAATAAAATTGTATTAAATCGATGTCCGTGTGTGGGTGGATAAGAATGAATGCCCGACATAGGTATTTGTTACTGTGGATTTGTTCGATACATCCTTGTTCTTGTTAACGGTGTGAACAACAAATAGTGACTGTGGTGGTCTCTCTGCCGAACAATGGCCACACAGGGGCTAACCTTACAAATTAATTGTAAAAGATGTTGAAGTAGAAATAAATAAATTATTTCTATCTGCTTAGATACATTCACGCACATTTGCAACGGCACTATATATTGGTGGGTGTGTGTGGGTGCGTGTGCCTGTGTGTGTATGAGGTTGAAGCGAAAGTGAATTATTTCATAAGAATATTAGCAATAACATCAGTAACTACCAGAAGAAAAATGCTTTCCAATAAAAAATTACAAACCGAAACAGATGTGTCGACTTTGGTTGAAATGAATGTGTGTGTGTGTCTGTTGGAAATTATTTTTGAGTACAGTGGAGAACAAATTATTAATGTTTTTTTATATACAAAGATGGAAACCTTTCGATTTCTTTTGAAAGTGCTATGCTACAAAATATGAATCTATGTCTCGATTATCAGATCTCGCATTTTGAATTTTGGGAGATGATGATCAAAGTAGTAGTGAATATAATTTCTTCCCCTAATTTGGTCTTAGATAAGGATAACAACATTTTCTATTTCTGAATGCGTAGATTGAGTTCATAAAAAAGATAATCATAAACCGAAATATATCTATATACTCCATATTATCTACCGAATTGTCATTTAGCGTTTGAAACGTATCTAAGGCTGTCTTATAACAAATGTTCGAATACCTGCCAAAAATTGTTATTGTCTGTCAATGTATGGCATGATCCTCGTCGTGTATCAATTCCGCTGATGTTAAGAACTTTTCATAATTGATTATAATTGCACATTCCCTATATAATAATGACTTTGTGATATAACTATGACTTTGATTACCGTATTACCTCACTCAAATAAATTTTGAAAGTGGCACGAAATTATCCTCAATATCCCACGGTGCTACGACACAATCTTTTCATAAATATCTAGAATAAATATAAATAGCCGTTCTTTGTTTCGCGCCACAATGGCAACATAAGGGGTTTTTTCACAATAAATGTGAAGCATGTGACCACAACCTGTGTCTAACCATTTAAATAAGTTGTACTTGCCATAAATAAGATGGGGAAAACAAAAGCATATGCAGAGGTCAAAGTTAGCGAAGAGGATAGGATGAAGAGAAAGAAAGAACAATAACACAAAGCCACCCAGAATAAATAAATGAAAGACAAAAGAAACGCCAGCTAGCTGAGTAACGCGTAGACCTTCATTATACCTTTTCACAACATTACTCATGAGTGTGTGTGTGTGTTTTTGATATTCTTTGTATAGATAATGGACGTTATATAATGTGGTATATATTGCATAATAGATATTACCGAAATAGGTTGCCAGGAATTCATCTTATGAATTTGGAATGCACTTGAGTAATATTTAATTTCCAAGGATTTTTTATATAAATTCTGAAATTTCGATGGGCACTTCAATAATGGCATATAACAAAAATGATTATTAATTAAAAAATTATCGTATTTATAACATATATATATATATGGGCAATATTGCCAATTTTTTAACATAGCTGAAGCGGAGGTTCACCCCTTTATAACTCGGGAACTACTTAAGTATATGAAAAAAAGTGAATAGTTTTGGGTTAATTGATCTGTCGTTGCAAACTGCTCATGATATTGACCTCCAAACTTTATTTTGGTGGAAGCTGTGTCTACTTTAATGTAAAAAAATGTGTAAAAACACGTTGAGGCGAACCAGTTTTTTTATGTTCTCTATCGATTTGTGACTAAGCCACTCATTGCACGGTCTTCGTGTCAAAATAAAACTAGAAGCCAACAAAATGACGACTACGCCCCTTATGTATCATTTTTCAAAATTTTCACCGCATCTACCTTTAAATGATGCTGACATTTTGAAGCTCGATTTTGAGTGTTTTTTTAATTTTAATTCTAGCTTTAATACGCAAACAGGAATTTCTAAAAATCGATTATAAGATTATTGTAGTCGCGAATCTGCGTCATTTGATATGTATTTTGTGTATGTAGTATGCACAGCTTCAGAGTAATACTCATCCGAAGGTGCGAATTTTGTGCGATCAAATTTCTAAAAAACCTATTTTTCGGTCCAAATTTTTAGATCTGTCAACTGAGTGATATGGGTACCCGCGATCAATAAGGTTTTTTACGTTTCGGATGATATAAAATCTTCTTCGTGAAAATCCATCTACCAAAACGGCGGGAACTGGCCTTCCAAAAACACAAAATTTGGCAAAAAATGTTTTTGAAAATATCACGGATTTATTTGCGTTTTCTGTGTATCATTTCCGCTTCAATAAATGGCCTCATACGGATTTTGATCTTTTTCGAAAAGAGAACTTTAAAAACTTCAGCCGAAAGAGAGATGTACGCAATTTATCTCAAAAATAGATGTTGCTGGCACATCCATGGTTCTTAATGGACCACATTGAAATGGTATAGATCGATGTATTTTTTTAGGGTGCACACCGAAATCGGATGCGCGTTAATGGCATATGGAGTTTTTGGAAATTATTCGCGTTTTACGATTTTTTGGGTACTTCAATGCAACGTGTGCCACATCTTAGCCGTCAAATGAAATTTCGCAAAATATGCATGGATTGGAAGATAAAATTCAGTACTTCCTGGAAACCGCATGCGCATCAAATGATTTTGAGAATTACGCGATTTAGACGCAATTTATCTCAAAAATAGTGTGAGCTGGCACATCCATGGTTCTTAATGGACCACATTGAAATCGGTACAGATCGATATATTTTTTTAGGGTGCACACCGAAATCGGATGCGCGTTAATGGCATATGGAGTTTTCGGAAGTTATTCGCGTTTTACGATTTTTTGGGTACTTCAATGGAACGTGTGGCACATCTTAGCCGTCAAATGAAATTTCGCAAAATATATATGGATTGGAAGATAAACTTCAGTACTTCCTGGAAACCGCATGCGCATCAAATGATTTTGAGAATTACGCGATTTACACGCAATTTAAAATTTACATTTCATAATATTATTTTATTTTAAAATTTATTCATATTTATAGAATTCTAAGATTTATCGGAAGGGTCTTGATATAATCCGCAAGGCGTATACTTATACACAAAAAGTGATTATTATTATATATGTCAATTTTTCGGCGAAATTCGGGTAAAATAGCAGAAAACCCCAAACATTTGTTTCTGAAATTTCTTGTATACAATTAAAAAAAATATGATGACATTATTTTTTCGAACCAAAAACAAATATTTTTCCTCAATATCTTGTTTTGTTGTCGCTGTGATTTAGAAACCGCTACACGGATTTGTGTGGACTTGATATCATTTGATTCATCATGGTGTTTAGATTATGTAGATATTTTTAAATTATTTTTTAGGTGTGTGTATGTCATTAATATAATGAAAATATTGATGTAATCTGCTATATTTTTTTTATTTTTCTCATATTTCGCGAATATGTGCAACTTTATCGTGATTATTATAATATATTCATATTCTTATTTTACGGAGGAAGATATATATCAACGTTTTTGGTCAATATAATAAACGGCGTAATTTTAAGATTTTTTTTTCTTATGCTCAAAATTAAAACCTCGATAACTTTTGCGCGCATCAACCAAAAATTTGATCGCGAACGGTTTCGGATTCAGGACATTTTTCTCTATATGTGTACCAAAAATCATAGATGTGCCACAAAAACAAAAAAGCTGATTTTTTGAAAATGGAATATTAAAAAATTGGCAATATTGCCCATATATATTTTCCCCAAAAACTTCGTGTTTCAGAGCCTAGTGTGGTGCCAGAGTACATTTTAATGGTTATAGCACCTTGATATGTTCTCTGACGAAGTCATTATGTTCAAAACTTTCCCCCAGGGAGGCAGCTTTGAACAAGGTTTGGCATTTTGAGTGACATTGTTTTTTACAGTGATATGTTCAAACATTTATATATTTTTAACGCATTTATTTACTTAAAAACATAAACATAAATTTTCGAAAATTAAAAAAAAAAATCAGATCAAAATTTATTAAAGCATAAAGAGACAAAAAAATGAATTAGTTTATTTGACCTGTTCCATATGCACAATCGACGACACATAGATTTTTTATAACATATTTTAATCATCATACCAATAATATATTTATGATTGCAATATGGAACAGATATAAATATGTACAAATTGCTATAATAGGAAATTAATAAATCCTCCTAATTATAAGATGTTGAACCTTTTCAAAATGCTGACTTTTAATGTGTAAAGGTAACATACATTTGGACCAGACTGGTTTATCTGTTTTTTTTTTTAAATCTTTAAAAGATTTTTAGTTATGTTTTGGGGAAAATCATGGATTTTCGAACACTATTTCACCGGCCACATAAAACCTTTACATATTTATAATAATTATTAATATCAGACGTAGATTCGGAATAAAGTAAATTATTTACTTTTGAATTTTCGTAAGTGAAAAACTTTTTTTCAATAATAATAATAATGTAAAACGTGTATTTTTTCTGTCCATCCGTTAGTGTTTTCCATTTTCATGGCTGACGCTGCTTTTGAAACAAGCTAAGCTACGCGCTTCCCATTATTCTGTTTTCTTTGTAATATTCCTTTATTATGCTTAAAATGGAATTTCCTTGAGCAAGACAATCGCGATACTATTTTTCATTGCAGCCTTTCATTATTCAAGACAACATTCTATCAGTTTGGCTTTCATGTTGTGAATGTTTCTGATGCCTTTAAGACGTCAACTGCCTTTGCTAAAATAGTTTATATTGCTGCAGGCTAAAGGTTTAGTACAAAGGATAAAGAAGTAAATAGGGCGTCGCTATGGTTGAAAATAAGAGGAGTGTGTCCTGAATTTACTCGTTTTACTACAACATTGAAACACACTCATCGTTAGATATTTAAAAGTTAAATAAATACTTCTACAGATACGAATTCAATTCGTAACACAGTTGGTACACATGTTTGTTTTTGTGTATAAAATGTTGATGTGTTAGTATATTGTGTTGATGTGTTAACATTGACCAACACTTGATTACTTGTCTCCTATTAAAGACCTGTTGGCTTATTGTGATGTCATTTGAGCTGTTGTCACTCATTACCATGTCCTCGCTTTTGGAGCTGTGGGTAGTGGGAGGTGTTTCTTTGGCATTTCCCAACAACGCCACTCAGCATAACTCAAAGTAAATGATCTTTGTTTCGTTAATTGAATTGAAAGCATCCGCATAAAATTAATTACTTTTAATGGCATTTCGCCTCGCTTTTAAGTTGCATTCCAGATCAATTACATTTATTTAAATCATTGATTCAAGTTGGCACTTGTTCAACACACACTTGCTTTACTCCACGGCATTTACCATTGATTTCAATATGACCATTCATTGATAAGTGGAAGTGAAATGTAACTTCGTTGTAGCATTTGGGGCAGAGGCGGTGGCAGATGGATGGTGGTAGGTGGATGTGGTCCACGTTAATGTGTCTGGTGTAAGCGAGCAGTAGCGAGTGAGTGGCTCATGTCCTCAACACTTGTCAATGTCGTCTAGTACGCGTGTCATTTCGTCTTCAAACAGACCATTAAGTTTATGAAACGTTAATAATTTGCCAAAGTACTTAGAAAAGACTGAATGCTTTTGTTTAATTATGTGAAATGCTTTCCAGCAAATATTGACACAGAGACAACTTGCAAGACATAGATAAAATGGAAAAGAACTGTAACAAACTCTGACGGAGAGTATATACTATTTTGATACACATACATACATACATACACATTTTTAGACAAGTGATTTATACGTGAGTACTTCGAGGCCTGTTTCACAGGCATTAATTAATAGAAATTACAAATTAAATTACGGAAAAATTCATAAGTAAAGTGGAACCTTGTGAGTATAATAGGTAGTCGCAGTTATTACAAAATACAATTATTGTATAATGTTTTCACTAATGGGCTATAATGCAATTAGAAACCATCATTAAAAAGGCATTCGGAGTAAGTTACGATGGTTAATATTAAAAGATAACTCAGCAAACACTTGTAGGGAATAGCTTGTCAAAACGAGGCAAAACTTAATTTGTCACACTTTTATGGGGTACATTTATACCTCTAAACATCTACGGTCTGGTTGTAATATAACATTTCAGTTTATGGAAACATTAATTCCATTCAATACTTTAATACAATTTTAATTCCATTAAAAAGAACGAAGATCACCTGAGATCCCAATTACCGTCAGTCGTCACCACAAACGTAACCTATTAAAAAAAACTATCATCAATTTTCAAATTTGGTATGCTGCATTGTCAATAATTAGAAAAGAGTTATGTGTGAAAATGTTTGGAATTTTAGCACTAAGAGGTACTAAAAAGTACTAAATAATATATTTGAATGAAACCGATAGATATACATACCTGAAACTTGGTATACAGCATAAGCCATTAGAGATAATATGTTGCACACAAATATTTTTTTGAAATTAGTACTAAAGTGGTACTAAAATGTACCAAAAACCGTTTAATTCCGGAACAGTTGGATGTAGAACTCTGAAATGTTGTATACCGATTTTTCAATGACAAGCGAACGGGAACGTGCGAACAAATTTTGGTGCTTAAAATACTAAATATTATATTGCAATGGAACAGGTAGCAGTTCCAAATAGAATGATGGGCAAAAATATTTTTTTTAATTTAGTACTAAAAAGTTTAAATTATTATGTTACAATCATGGTACAATAATACAAGGTAGGGCAGCTTGAGGTGAATAACAAAAAAACAACTATGCACGTGTGGCTTCTTCTGCCAAAAATAAAATAAATATACGCAACAAGTGTTTGTGTTTATTTGTCTTTTTTTATCACAAAACTAAAAACGGGAAAAAATGAATGAAAGGTTATTTATTTGACATAGTATTCAAAACAATACACACACATACATAAAATATGTATTTTGATTTGATGGAACAAGCCACCTTGAGAAAAAATTGTAACAGGTGGTAGCTGTACCCTATATTGTAATAATTGTACCATGGTTACAATAGAACCCATAGAGATAGAAATATGAAACTTCTTATATACCGTTGAATATTGCAAATAGAATGTTATACATAACTGGTTTTTGGAAATTAGTACTAAAAAGTTACTAAATAAAAATTACAACGGACCTGGTAGAAATAGAAATCGGAAACGTGGCAGGTTCCACTTTTAATAGGACTATGCTATGCATTAATATATTTTTTAAATTCATACTAATGGTAGTAACATCCGAAAGTTAGTAAGTAGCGTAACTAACTAACTAAAAATTTCTATAAAAATATTTTCCAGAAATGAGTTCTAAAAGGTACAACAAAGTACAGCACATTGTAAACTGCGGTAAGGGTGGAGATAGAATTCAGAAATTTGTTACAAAGCTTTTTCTATGAAAAACAATATTTTCGCATTTTGTATGTGTATTTAGTTATGACAAATTAAATATAATTAAAAAATTTGTACTAAATATTTCGAAAATTTATACTAAAAATAACTGAACACCACAAGTACTAAATTATTGCCACTTTAAAAGGCAAATGTTTCTAAAACTTTTACCATAACAATACTGATGGAAATATCCCACTGGAAATATTTTATACTGCCCCGACTTTCTATGTTATGATTAATGGGCGGGATCTTTATGTAGAGGATATACCGGCAATTATTTTCAAAGAAGCTTATGTAACACGCAACACACCACAAATACCATTTTTCCCCAACTTTCAAGGGAAATCCTTTCTATAACGGTTTTAAATTACCAAAAGGAGCCAAAAAGTTTACCGGGATGATCGAGAAAGTAGTTCACTTTCTGAAAATATTAACATTAGTAAGTGGTATTCGATTTAATAGGATTCGATCAAAGCTTCTTAAACCTATGTTAGGAAAAATGCTGTCCAAGATCAGAAATTTTCTTAAAAGTAAATAATATATAGGACCAATGATTACTGATTTATATATAGTACATACTTAGAAATGCATAAATCCCTATAAACTTGTATTGTGTATCTAAATTAAAGTTTATTTTAACTATAAAATTTTTTGTGGTTTTTGAAAAATCCGCTAACGAAGTAGCGGGTGTATGCTAGTTTTTCCGAATAACACTTAAGTAATAATTTAATATAGATCCAAGTGTAGGTGTGAGCCCTTTTTAAATGTCTTGTATGAATCATCCAACAAAGATTTTAATGTGAATTTAGCAGTAAGCATGGAATCTCCGCAACATAATGCATTTTGTATGTGTTCCGAGCCATTTCCCACAAATTTATCAATGATTTGGAAGCTTTCAGAAATATTATATAAACTTTTTTTGTATTTTCAGATGTACGAACTGATTTAGCCACAATCAGGTTCATGTTTCGGTTCAACCATCACTCATGATTTACAAACAATTTAATTTTAAAATATACTGTGAAACGTAGAAATAATATTTGTATATAGGTCGATATATGCTTTTATACAAAATGGGCATGAGTTCCATATGTCTTTTACATTTAAAGACTTTTGTAGAGACATAGAGTTTTGCTCAACTATACACCCACAACCACACCGAATATTGCCACTTTGCAGCAGACATTGTTGGTCTGAGATAACTACACACACCCACACACCCATATATGTATGTATGTAGCATACGAGTATGTTGTCTTTGTCGTTGCCAAAATCTTCTACAGTGGCACATTCTTCTATCGCCTTTGTCGGGGTAACAACGTTTCAATCTTGATAACAAGAATTCATTAAGTTTCCATTAATGTATTTAAGCAATTAGTTGCTTTTAATTTATTTACTCATGAACTTTGTTCTCGACGTTGACTCCTTGGCCTGTTCTTTTGATTTTGCTTCCGGATTTGTTTTCGATCACGATACTAGTTTTTAAGTGAATTTAAAGGGCGTTTCTGTCGGCGAGTGTGGGGGAACATTGGGGTTGGAGTATGTGTCTAACGTTATATTTATTTTGGGAAATGTACGTGATAAGAGCTTAAGATTGGAACAGAGAAGTATGTGGTGTTGCAGATTCAAGTTATCTTTGTGTGCTGCAAGATAGTTAATATACATGGAAATGGATATTATGGATATGGATATTTTAGGCAAATAAATGAAAACAGTATATGTGTCACTCATGCTTAACGTTACAGTTGTAGCCATCAAATGATTAAAATTAGATTTAAAAATTAATGTTCACAAATATGGTGTATAAAATTTTGTTTCTCACTTCTTTATGTTTGGTAGTTTTTATATATTTTTTACAAACATTTTGTACTTTAACAGGGAATATATTTTGCTAAACATTTTGGTACTTTTTATTTAAATATTCGGAATCGGCTACCTTTAAGTGAGTGGGAAACAATATTAAAAAATGTCGGTATATGTCGGTAAGTTTTTTAATAGATTGTAAAGAGTGATTTGTTAAGAGCTTGATATTATTTTTTTTTAAAAAACGCATAAAATTTGCAAAATCTCATCGGTTCTTTATTTGAAACGTTAGATTGGTCCATGACATTTACTTTTTGAAGATAATTTCATTTAAATGTTGACCGCGGCTGCGTCTTAGGTGGTCCATTCGGAAAGTCCAATTTTGGGCAACTTTTTCGAGCATTTCGGCCGGAATAGCCCGAATTTCTTCGGAAATGTTGTCTTCCAAAGCTGGAATAGTTGCTGGCTTATTTCTGTAGACTTTAGACTTGACGTAGCCACACAAAAAATAGTCTAAAGGCGTCAAATCGCATGATCTTGGTGGCCAACTTACCGGTCCATTTCATGAGATGAATTGTTCTCCGAAGTTTTCCCTCAAAATGACGCGAGCTGTGTGGCATGTAGCGCCATCTTGTTGAAACCACATGTCAACCAAGTTCAGTTCTTCCATTTTTGGCAACAAAAAGTTTGTTAGCATCGAACGATAGCGATCGTCATTCACCGTAACGTTGCGTCCAACAGCATCTTTGAGAAAATACGGTCCAATGATTCCACCAGCGTACAAACCACACCAAACAGTGCATTTTCCGGGATGCATGGGCAGTTCTTGAACGGCTTCTGGTTGCTCTTCACTCCAAATGTGGCAATTTTGCTTATTTACGTAGCCATTCAACCAGAAATGAGCCTCATCGCTGAACAAAATTTGTCGATAAAAAAGCGGATTTTCTGCCAACTTTTCTAGGGCCCATTCACTGAAAATTCGACGTTGTGGCAGATCGTTCGGCTTCAGTTCTTGCACGAGCTGTATTTTATACGGTTTTACACCAAGATCTTTGCGTAAAATCTTCCATGTGGTTGAATAATACAAACTCAATTGCTGCGAACGGCGACGAATCGACATTTCACGGTCTTCAGCAACACTCTCAGAAACAGACGCAATATTCTCTTCTGTACGCACTGTACGCATTCGTGTGGTTGGTTTAATGTCCAATAAAGTAAACTGAGTGCGAAACTTGGTCACAATCGCATTAATTGGTTGCTCACTTGGTCGATTATGTAGACCATAAATCGGACGTAAAGCGCGAAACACATTTCGAACCGAACACTGATTTTGGTAATAAAATTCAATGATTTGCAAGCGTTGCTCGTTAGTAAGTCTATTCATGATGAAATGTCAAAGCATACTGAGAATCTTTCTCTTTGACACCATGTCTGAAATCCCACGTGATCTGTCAAATACTAATGCATGAAAATCCTAACCTCAAAAAAATCACCCTTTACTAGCCGAATTCACATTCACGACATCAAATTTGTAAAACGGCCAAAAAAACCTTTTGAAAAAATATGGCAATACCACGAAATTTTGGTGATATTTAAATTTTTTGGAAAGAAAATATATATTCCATCTGGTGGGTACGTAGGTTCTTCCCTGGCTTTCCTTTTCATTGCAAAACTTAGATCATCAAGCTCGGCTCGAAAGAGTATAAATAACCACTTAAAAAATATATATTCCATCAATATGTTTTCTCTTTCATTTATTTGCTTCAGCTTTTTCAAAACTCACATCAATGTCAGATATGCATGGGTGTATGTTTTAAATGTTTGTATGTGTGTGACTAGATAGCTGATATTTCCCTGTTGTCAGCTACAATCCCATGTCATTTCATGCCACTTTAAGAATGCGGATACTTGTGTATTTGGCATTGCAGGTTGTATACTTGTATCTGCGTCTATGAGTGTATGTGTGTGTGTGTGAATATGATATGCTAAATATTTTGGAAACAATATCCCTAAAAGAAATACTTTGTAGGATTTACTCAAGCTGAAAAATGCTCAAGTATGCAAATACGTAGCATGAACTGAACATGCACACACAGACAAGACACTTACAAAATGCTGAGAGAAATTTCAATAAAATTTCAACAAATCCACATTCTGTAGAACATGCACATGCAGGAACCTGCATTGAAATATTGAAAACCTGTAGTCCGATATGGCGCCCTAAAGAGGCCTTTTAAAAAATATATATACAATTTATGTAGCTTTATAAAAAATATTAATTTGTAGCAAATTAATAAAATTTAATTTTTTAATATATGAAAATATTTGATTTTTTAGATAACAAAAATAATAAAGAAAAGTAAATTTAGAGTATTCATTAATGAGATGTCAAACATCTTCAGTGTGGGCTATAATTTAACCATAAATCGTCATACAAACGAAAGACTCTTGTAATAATTTAAAAACAAAAGTAAATGAGCAGAATTGTCGACTTTGGACTGATGATCAGCCAGAAGCATTACAAACGTTACGAATATATACAGGAAAAGTCATAGTTTGGAGAGGTTTATAAGCTCGTGGCATCAAAGGACTGGGAATAGTGAACACTACCGTGAGTTTATATTCAAAATTGGACTAAGCGGATGGACCATTAGAGACACAGTCGCGACCAACAGTTACATGTTTTGAATACATGCAACTGTTGCCCGCGATTTCCTATAGCTATTTAAAAATACCCTTTAGTTCCGTATATCCTAATACATTTCGAAGACGTTATACTTTATATATTATATTGAAACACTGCAGATAATATTTAGGGCGCTTACTATCATTATCGATGGCCTTCCGACAAAGGTCGTTTAATGTGCTTTCCTCCACAACAAATATGCAATGGGTGTCCTCTAGTCAGGTAGCCAACTAAAAAAAATTAGACAGGAAAATTTTCATTTCGATAAGAAGTATTTAGTAACGCAAATCCATGTTGCACATAGTGAAAGTATTACAAAATACTTTGTCGACTATTTTTCCTTCTTCGGGTGTATCTTGGAGCATCCTTTTTAGAAGAGCATGGACTTGAGGAGATATTCAATGGACATAGGATTGATAAATTGATGCAGGTTGGATAGTTGTAACTAACAATATCACATATAACTGGGGCATTCCTACACACACACACACACATTTCTGCTGAACATCAGATTACAATAATATTCCACTGACTGATAAATGTCGATGGAGCGGCAGACAGGTAGATTTTCAATAAATGGCGTCTGTGAGCAAAGTCAACATGCCGATACTTAAAATGTGTGTGCTGCATTTTTAAGCTGCAGAATTTAGATTTGCTTAGAAGAATGCAAATACTTTTCTCTGTAATAATTGGGTTCAACTATTTATAGTATACATGGGGCAACAATAAGGTGAATCTGGAAAAATTACTGTTTTGAGGGAATTTTCTTAAAAACATATATAATTTTGATTGACTGATTTTGAGGATGCTCAGAAATATATTTTATTAGAATTATATAATATTTAGTTGATATTTTATTGTGGCACATTGTGGCTGTTAGTTTACTTGAATTTAATTGAACAGCAAAACCATAAAAATAATAATATTTTTGTTCAAAAGTACAGATAAACATATATGTATGTATATGTAAACAATACATTGAAAATATTTTGCATTCACACTGCATACTTAGCTATTTCCAAAGCAGAACAACTATTTCCACAAAAAAAGAAGACGTCGTTTGTACTGCAACAATACGTTTCTAGCATTTTTTATGTGTACGAGGAGATTTCCATGTCCCAAAGAAGACTGCACTTCCAAAAGCAGAATATGTGACTCACACAAGTCCTTTGAGAACGGCACGTTCTGAAAATGACAATTTAAATATTATATTTATATGACATTGTGAGTCAGTGTGTGTGTCTGTCTGTCTGTGTATGTAGTTGTGTTATGTTGTACCAGTACACTTCAATGAAACCTATAATAAAATATTTATTTGGACCATAATTTGCCTGCTTTGTAGCCAACAATTACGTGCAGAGTTAGTTTTTTTTTCTATTAATATGACCGTTGCTTTTGAATGGAGCAGAACATCTTCATGGTTCAGTGACACTGAATTTTTCTGTTCATTTAAGGGAATGTATAATGACAATTTTTCAACAAAATACTGCAGTATTTCATTTGTGTACATAGTTTTATCACTGAGAACTTTTAGATCAGAAATATATGAAATGGATTTAGACAGTTTCAGTTAATCTCTTTTTAACGTGGTTGACTTGAAGCCGTGTGGATTGCCTACAACTTTTTTAAAAAGAGTTTGCAATTGCTATGAATCTTCTACAATTTTAAATCATTTTTCTATGCATTAAATTAATTTGACAGTTATTTTACAATAATTTTCATAATTTTGGGCAAAAATGGTCTAATAGAGATAATGTTAAGGAACACAACAAAAGAAGCTGTCAATAGGGATTCCCATGCTATAAACACATTTTTCTCAAGATTTTTAATATTGACGGTGATATGCGGTTTAAACGGTATGCGGTTAAATTATTTTTATTTGATGTTAATAAACCCACTTCTATGTAAAGTACTCCTACAAATTTATTTATAGTTTTGTGTCAAAGGTCGGAGCAAGAAGTAAACAAAAAGTTTTTCGTAAGAGATGCTGTATGGTTGAATGCTCAAATGTAGACATTGATTGTTTAATCAGCATTTTATTTCTCGATCCTTTCTTTGTGGTTGAACGTAAAATATTGTTGTAAACACATTCTTTTAAAGTTTTTTTTTATTATTGTAGTATTTCAAACACATTTGTTAATAGTTGACTTTTCGCAAAAATGCGTGCTAGTTCGACAGTGTCAATTAATTTTTGAATATTGAAAAATATGTTACCGTAGCACACATTTGTGCGGAACTGCTTTATATCGAATTGAAAATGACATTTACATATATTCGAATATTTTTTTTTAATTTTGCATATAGCCTTGCTTTGTTCTTGGTAATGGAACCATTTTGTTGTTTTTATTTGCTACATACATATTTTGCCGTATACTATGTACATAAATGTTAAAAAGGGTTATACAAACACTTTAAAGGGTTACTGGCATTACCGACATTTCTGATATTTTTAACCATTTTCAGCGAACGAACAGAAGTTGTCACAGCCACTGGCAACATTTCTTTTGATTTTTGGCTACTCGTTTTATTCTCAACCAAAATAAACATTTATCGATTTCGACATCCACATACACGCATACACATGTATGTGTGTATGTTAACAATCGGGGCATACCAAAGACTCGACTGGTATTAAAATATTTGTAGGCCTGCGACATTTGGTTCATACAGCCTCTGTGAATGTGGATGTGTGCAGCAGTGAATAAGGACTGTGTGCGTAAGGAACTGAAATTGAATTGCAAATGTGTTGATAATGAAACTTTTTTTATTGAAAACCATGAGGGGTAATGTGAAGCTGACATCGTACAGGCGCTGCGTGTGTGTGCGTCGGTCGGTTGGTTGTTGTTGACAGCACTGGGGTTGTCAATAAAAGCTGACTGTGGCAGTGACAAAATGTCAGCGTCAGGGAATTGACATTTCTACGATAATATGGTAAATGTGATTCCATTTTTGAGCAGTTTACTGTAGCAAATACGCTTAAAAGGGGAATAAAAATCTTTAAGCGCTTCGTAAACAAAAGCCAGCAATGGATCATAAAGCAAAGACCACATAAAAATTTAAATTGAAAGCATTTATTTTTGTTATACTTTCCCCTAGATTTTGACAATTCAAGATGACTTTGAAGGAGATGGAGGATGATTGTGCCATTGTGTGTGGTGTCGCGTTGTGTCATGGAAATGAATTTATTTAGGGAATTAAAATGACATTGTCATAGATCATTTCTAAGCCCATTTTAAATATTCAATATAAACAATTCTATTTTAAAACTAAAATAAACGGAATAATTATTCGCAATTAAAGGAATTGTTGGAGCATTCTCCATTTTGGGTATGGATACTGATTTTTATACTCTCCACCATGGAGTGGAGGGTGTATTAGTTAGTCATGCTCAACATACATTTACATATATTTAAATTTTCGAAATGTTTTTGTTGTCATTTGACACAATGAATTTTTTTCTGCAAGATATTGCCTAATACATATCAAAATACAATATAGAAAAAAACATTTTTGAACATTTACTGTCATTTTATTGTGATATGCATCCCTTTAAAGCTACCATAAAGGCTGAAAATAAAAATGCTACGCTTTTTTCGATATTTCTCATACATTTTTAACCCAATTAGTTTAAAAGTTTCTTTCCACATAGTTGTTGTTGTTGTAAGCACAATATGTTGTATATGTGTGTACATCTTGTCTATGTAGCCCAAGAGCAATCGATGTTTGTGAGATACCCGATACGTTGTATTCAAAAATATTCCATATTCAATAAAACGTAAAAGATTTGACTGTGTGCGTGTGTTTGTAAATGACTGTGTAATAAATTTCATGAACATAAGTTCTCATGTCTGACATGGCCCAATACACGCATCGAACAGAAAACATGACATTTGGGTTACGACAAGTGGGAAATGCGTATGTCATCTGGAGAGTACTCTTGGATCACTAGAAATCAAAAACAAAATCGTTTATAAATGAAGCGCAATTGTTGTTTGTCGAATCGAAAAGGCACTTAGCACACACGCACAGCCATCCACATCGACAGAATGTGTCAGACAGTCACTGGAGAACAATTGTGGAATGATTTAAAAAAAGGTATTTGTGTGAGAGTGAGTGTGTTGTCACATTTGAAACGTCAAAAATAGTTATTCTCGGGGGAACTGAGGTCCCGTACAATGTAATACAAATGGAAATAAGTATGTATATGTTGGTAAATATTAGGGTGTTGTGAAGCACAATTGTTTTTATGAATTGATTATTTCAATAAAAAAAGAATTCGAATTAATGTGGATATACAAAATATGATCTACTACTTCCATGTGTATGTTGGGATCCAAAGGTAGGCTTATACCATAATGTATAATATAATTTAAAAGCCATTATAGAACAATGGGATTATGCATATCAAATTGCTAATATACATATATGTACATATATAATTTGCATGTCACGATTTCTAAAACGATTGTGTGCGACATATATTCTATTGCCTTCCGTGTTACTCACCTTTGACATACAACTGTTTAGGAATTGTGCACTGACATTTCGGATTCTGAGTATTTATACTCATAACATATTATTATGTGTATATGCTTATGTGCTGCCGCGAGTTGTTGCCGGTACATATGTTTGTCAGGGGTTCTTGTTCTTGTTGGGTTTTTGTTTTGAGTGATGTCAGACTATTAAAAATTCCATTTGCCAAAAGGATTACCACAGTAATAGGGTTTTAGCGTGTTGTAACACGAATGAGAAGAACATTACTATTCTCTATCGCTAATATAACAACAAAAACCAACGACAATATGTGTACATATTAAGAAAAAGTCTGCAAATTTCACAGTGTTTTGGATTAAAAATATTTGATATTATTTTGAAATTATAAAATGAAATTTTATGTCTATGTTTTAAAATGTTCCATTTGTCACTGTTTAAAATCGCGTAATTTGTGGTGAAGAATGTGTTCAGTATTTTATTTTTATGGATTTACAACACTGTTCCTTTTTTCATTCTTACATTTAATGTCACTCCAAAATGTCCGCATACAATCAAACATCCATCCATGTCAGCCGACAACAGGTGGTAGGCTGTGGAATTCATTCTACGAGGTTTGAAATATGAGATTTTGGAAATGCATACAACAATAAAATTAAAATAAATGTATGCTATGATTCCTTGGCTTTCAAACGTTTTATTTCGAACAAAAAAGATCCAAAAATTTCCGTTTCAAATTGCAAGCGAACATTTCAAAAATTGTATGTTGAAATCAAATTAGTTTTATGACCAAAACAATTTTTATCCATATATCCTGACGTGTATTTTCGCATTCATGGCCTCGAAATAAATTTCCTGATTTGAAGACTTAAAATTATATGAAAATTAATTGACATCATTTTGTTGTTGTTTTTGTAATTAAAGAAAAGTCATTCTTTTCGAAAAATGTCCGAATCCAAAAAGTACATGTCTGGTACGAACTAGGATTATTAACATTGCGCAAAAAAAATATGAAATTAAATTTTTAAAAATTCCTAATTTTTTACCACTAAATATGTTTGTACGTACAGAATAACATGTTAAAATTTTGAATTGATCGATTATTAGTTTTTGAGTTATCGTGTCCGCCATTTTTAAAAACACTTTTTCGAGAAAAACGCACTCTTGCCGTCACTTGGGGCTGACATAATAAATCGGCTATATCTTCAGAAGTAGATGAGATTTTGACATGAAATTTTAAATGGACATTCTTGAATTAGAGTAGGTTCGTACTGAATAAAAAAACAAAATTCAATGTTTCATATAACATATTGAACACTTTAGGCCAGATATCCCATTTTTTGGTCATAATTAGAGCAGTGAGTGTATGAAATAAATATCACATATAAGGGTTCTGAGGACGCTGAGTTCGATTCTGGAAGAAAGACGTAAACATTTAATAGAGTGCATCGAAAATGGTGGTTATTTTTTGTAATGTTGAATTAATCAAATTATTTTTGGAAACCGTTTTGTAGGTCAAGGTGTTATCATCAGCGCTAGTAAAAGTCAATTTTAAATTGTTTATTAAATTTTTAAAGCAAATTTTCACAGTAACTCTTGAGTTTATGAATGGTCGCAAAATTCGTGCTATAACCATTAAAATATCCTCTGGTATTGCTTGGTACTATGTTCTGAATGTACTTTTTGTCAAAAATTGGATTCCTGGCCCATATTACCTCACAAATTTCATAATTTTTGGTTCTTTATACATTTAAACTAATAGGTACTTATGTAAACTTTTCACTGAATACTTCAAGTTAGGAACTAGACAGCCATACATAACCGAGATTTTATGAACGCTGTTCAAAGGTGCCCCTTTTTCTCCCACTTTTAGATTTACCCTCGTATATTACGCCCTGTAATAGCTACTGGCATTCATTGGCCCATGCGCGTTTTCTTGTATGCTTCCCACCTCTTTCTGAAATATCTTATACAATTACATTTCAAATATAACTTTTTATAGCTTTCACATGGAAAAAGGATTACATTGCATTAGTATAATCACTTCATCCTTCTATTGCAGCAGAAGGCTCAACGTAAATTCATTAAAACTTTCACACATACACAATCGCACTCAGACACGCACACGCAAGAGAAACGAGAGAAAATTCCAGTGAGTAGCATTTTCTCTAATTTGAAATTTAATTCACGAAAGTCATAATCAATTATCCTGCAACTTAAAACAATCTCATATGTCAGAGTGCCTCTAACCTGATTCATGCCGCATATGTTCGTACAAGTGTATATAATTACCAGCATTCATCTGGCTGGGAGTGAGGCCGAGGCGCACCGTGAGATAATGTTGCTTGCCATTGGCAGCATAGCCACAATAACCGAGTAGCAACAGCAACGTCAACGCTTTTGCTTTCAAGTATACCTGAGCGTTGGCGTGTTTCCTTTCAGACATCCTTCCTTTCGTGGTTGCATGCATCCTTGTTTGTAAGCCGGCATTTGTGTTTGTGTGTGTTTCCCTAACCATCTTCCTTTCGGTCTTACGATGTGGCCTCTCGGCGTGGTGGTATTTTGCAGAGCTTTAGGTGTAAATAGCTCAGTGCACTTGTAATAATTGAAATTAATGCGCCATACATTGACAGCTTCTGTAGTCATGCATCACCCAGCTCTCCTACAAAATAAGCAACAATTACCACAACAACAACAGCAGAAGAAGCAGCAGCGACAGCAATTATAGCACGGAGGGCTAGAACCACGACTGAATGCCTAACCTGAATATTAGCGATAGCAACACGCGTTGCTTTGTAGTTCCATCTCGGTGAGCAGGTGCTGAGGAAATTCATCTGACAAGTTTCCTACTTCAAGCAAATTGTAGCCACATGTTTTTTCCATAAAAAAACGGTAATCATGTCCTGGTGCCATGGTTATGCAGGCTGTGTGTAAGTGTACAAATTGTTTCCACTTGTGAACGAATTGTTTTGGTTTCAACTGTGAAAATGTTTTCGATGTTGTTTTTGTGTGTTTCTTAAATGTAACAGTATACTTATATATGTAGACGTAGAAATATACAGTGTAACTATTAAGGTATGTGTATGCTCAGGAGTATGTACAGCAATATTATCAAAATTCATATATTAACAATTGAAGGGGTTACACCAAGATGCTTTATTTTTGAGAAAGCAAAAATATAGTTTTTTTTTTCAAATTTAGTGATGATAATTGCAATATGTTATTGATCACTGAATTATTTTTTATTATATTGTACAACGACCCACAGTTAATACATTGTTTTATTTCTCTGATATATCTAAAATCTTTACAATTAAAATATGACAATATATAAAATATTACCTGTATAATTGACCATTGTTGTTAATGAAAGAGAATAAGCTCGTGTTTCCATTGCTAACCTCTTCAAAGTGAAATGGACGTACACATAATTGCATTCAGGAATTCACTACTTACAATGTAGGCATTATTATTTCTCTATCTAACACTAGCAGTTGTTTTTCATTTCGCACATTCTCATACGCATCATTATCATCTAGAATGCGAGCAACAAATGCGCTATATTTATCAAATAGGTCACCTATGCCACTCGGATACTAGATAATGGGGTGAACTTTAAGAACGGATTGTATACATACAAACAAATGGACTAGATTTTCAGTGAATCACATTGTTGTGAATCTTGTCAGGGCAGCATAGTGGGGAATTTTATTACCAGGCTCCGAATTAAAATATATTTCTATCGAATCATATGATCGACCTTAGCCTTTTTATAGAAATAGTTAAATGAAAGCGAAAGTTAGAGTTCGTGGTAGTTGTGTAGGGTACCGTATGGTCGGCCCCGTCCGACTATACTGCTCCGCTCACTGGTTATTATAGAAATAGTTAAATGAAAGCGGAACAGAAATTAACAAATTCAAAAACGCTAACATTAGAGGGTACCATTATATGGGGCTGTTTAATAATAGTGGAGCAAAATTTATAATTTTTTATAGGAATATGTGTTACGCGAACTTAAAATACCAAATTACAGGTTTAAGGTGAGGCTAATATTTTTTTTCAATTTTATCATTAGTAAATTTCCATTTTAATTTCTTATTAAATGTTTAATATCGTTGAACTATTATTGACAATAGCTCTCAAGTTAATAAATGGTCACAAAATTCTGGACAAAAATCAAAATTGGCCAATTTCTGTTTAATAGACCGTCATTTCATGTTTATATTTTGACGCATGTCTATGTTATATGTAATTTTCATATATAAATTAATTCCCAAAAATATGAAATGTTGACTTTGTGCTCATATCATTTGTAAACCGTGACCCACAATGTTATAAAATTTTACTGGTGTAAAGCTCAAAGTCCTCAGATTTTAAATATATAACGTTTTATCGGTTCTATCTGAAATGAACATTTTGCAAAAAAAGAAAAAAATGATTTGTGCCCATAGTGAATTGTCAAAGGGAAAAATTGTTGTTGCAGATAACAAAACAACTCGCACATTTGCTAACCAATGCATCCCGGAATTAACGCATAAACGTAGTTGTGCGTTGGAATCCGGCCTAGCCACATATCCTTTGACACGAATTTACCACACCAATTACAAATAAGTATATGTGTGTGTGTTCATTTTTTGTGCATTAATAGATTAACCTGCAAATTTAGAAAAATAAATTTTTGCTTTTTTATTGAATTCTCTTTGGTCGTTATTTTTGTTAAGCATCTCTCAGCCATATAATTTATTCTAGACGAAGGCAATATATCATCTCCAAAAATTAGGAATTTTTATTCGAACAAGGATTTAAAATTCAATGATTACTCAAAATCAATATATTGTGAGCATCTTTCACAGATTTACACTTGTATGTATGTTTGTGTTTGACTATTCGTGCAAAGTATTTGAATAGTGCACACGAATTTGTAGTGTTTTCGAGGATAACCACAAAAACGTTGCGTTGACATTTGGGAATTTTCATTAGAGGATTACAATGGCAGTGTACACAATGGCGTTTACATAAATACAGTCTAATGCGTAATTGTTTTTGCTGTAGTTGTTGATATGTGCTTAAATATGATAAACAAAGCTTTCAACATTTCAGTTGTCATTTAAAGTGATGCAAATGAGATTTGCACCTAACCGGTTTCGTCAGTGATGATAACAAATAAATTCCTTGTGAAATGTGTTATTAGAGTAACTTCTGGTAATGTGGACTATGCGTCTAATGTGGACCACCCCCCATATCTAAGAAAATGCTTGAAATATGTCAATGCCGGCTTGACAAATGTTTTCCTAATTAGTGAAAACAAACATCAAACTTGACTTTGAATAAATAATTGCAATGTTGAAAATGTAGTTAACCTCTGATTGTGTCATTTGAACATTTTTTAGCACAATAGTCGAACACTTCGTTTTTCTTGAATATAAAAAAGTTATGTTGTTTTCTTCCACAAAAATATACGATTAGCTGTAATTACAATCGGAGGCTTTTTTATTCATTTTTTAGCCGATAATTATTTTTAAATAAAAATTCAATGTCGGGTAACCACTCTAAAAAAGTGAGACCGTTTCATTCCAAAACATGAACCAAACATGAAATTTCAATAAATTGAAATTTATCACAACCTACCTTTTAACTAAATGGTCCACATTAAATGCCAGTTATTTTTATTCGCAGTTTGGAGTTGTTTTAATATAATCCAATAACATTTTTATAGACAAATATATATATATATATATATACAAATGTTTGACCTGGAATATATTTAGAAAACAAATCGACTATGTTGTGAAAACAATTTGTTTTTATTTTTATCCGTTGTTACGCCAACAATATTAGAAAAAGAAAATAGTGGCCCTCATTACCCGAAGTTACTCTATTTTATAATAAATGCATACAAATCGGTTGATATATTATAGTTTGTTGTCAAATTGAAATATAAGCAGTTTAGAGATAAAATCCAGTTAGAACTTTTGAAATATTTAAGATACGTATATAACTTAAATAATACGATATATATTATATAAATATGATATATATTTTACATATTAAATATTAAATGTAAGTAGCTTGCGAAACCGAATATATGTATGTTATGTCCTGTCATATCCACAGAAGTCCAGCAAAAAGTTGGCATTGTGTATTTAAATGATCTACTTGGTCGAAGTGTTGGTCGAAGTGTGTGTATTTTTGTTTTTATGTAGATTTCCATGTAATTGTGGTTTCTTTACTACACTCAAAATTGTGTGTTTTTGTTTCCCGTTGTTGGTTGCTGTTTAGCGTGCTGTTGCTTTTTTCCACCACTACTTTGTTTGCATTTTCTATTTTCCACTTACACGGAACAACTTTTTTTTGGACGCTGGCATCAATGATATTTTAACAGAACAAACGCAACAGTAATGCTCAAAAATAGGGCATGGTTAAACGCAGATAGTCATTTTAAGCTCCACAATGTATATCTTTTCGAGAGATGATATTTAACACAATGACATAGATGATTTTTACAAGTGAATACTGTACCTCCAGGTAGCCGCAAAATTAATTCCATGTTGGTATGTTGAAATTAAAATAAAACAGAGCTCGAAATATTCATGAAATGTCTTAAAAAATGTATATGTTTGTCCCAGAACCTGCAAGAATGTACAAATTTGTAATACAATAACAATTTCCCTTAAAGATATTGAAAAAATTGTAAAAACTCGTTGATTCGTACAGTACGGGAACTTTTGTTTCGTTATTTTCGAGTTTTTAATCCTATCGGTTCCATTCATTATATGTAGAACAATTGCGTATACATCAGACCAATGCTGTATGTAAAATAAATGCATTAACAAAATTTGATTGTGGTCTGATGTGCAGTGCTGTACCACATGTCAAACTTCAATTAAAAAAAGTTTTTTTTTACCAGCTGTCAAAATTTTTTGTTCTTTATTCTGTGAATACCAGAGATGGCCTGTCAGAAACAGTGACGTAAATGACATACATTTCCGACGTATAATACATACGCCAGAAACGTCGGAAACCTACCCAAATCCATTAGGTTTTTGACAAAATAGCTATTTCCATTAATCAATTTGGAAATTACGCATGCTTTGCTCAAATCCATATAAAATTTCAAAATTTTCTTCTGAAAAAATTTAAAAATGTTTATCAGTTCTAGTAAGGAATAGTCAGATATATGTAAAAATAATACATATTCTTGTAAATAACTGTGTTTGATAATATTGATATAAATGACGTTTTACGTTTATTACATTTTATACAGGAATATGACGTTTTCGACGTTTACACCTTTTTGACAGTCGAAAACCTACAAATTCGTCACACGGGCCATCCCTGGTGAATACCAATATTTTTCTATGTTTTGTTTGATTAATGTAATGTTGTTGTAGTTGTTTTTTGGATGATATTCAACAAATAATTGTTTTTCGTATATTAACAATTACAATAGAATTACATTTCAACAAATAGCATGAATATGTTTTTATAATACTTTACTGCACCGTGATCCATTGTGAAATGAATTTTTTAAAGTATGAAATAATTGTTAATGTAAAATAGTATTTTATAAGCACAATTTCTGATGATTAAAACTTTTTCTATCATGTACATAGCACAGTGATATAGTAATTTAGTTTATGATTTATTGCGTCATCTTTGAATCAAAAAATTGTAAGACAACCACTGTATGGTCTCATATCAAACCTGTCATTGCATATTTTTTGGTTTTTATTTAAACATAATTGCGGTTATGACAATTCGTATATGCGAAAATATTCATTGTTATGGTCATGTGTATAGAACAAAAAGTCAAAACATGAATTATTTTTCAAATATTACAATACGTAGCTGATTGTTTTTTGTTTTACTCGTCAACACCTGTCGTCGCTATCGCTACCACAAAATACCGATAAATTTGTAAAAAAGGTGTTGTGTACATATAGAAATTCATTTTCTAATGGTTTTCTAGTTATTTTATAATTAGTGGTTAAACGCAATTTCAACTGATACCAAAAACGAACAATGCCACGAAAATGCACCTAGCTCCCACTCGAACTGCTTCTACGAATGATTTATGCGTATACGTAATTTTATCCCATCCATCACTTATACACCTCCTGCAAGTGAAACAATGAAGCTTGACGGCAAATGCAGTTGCCTTAATGCAGCGAACAACCATTTATTGTGAGATATCACTTCTTGCCATAGAACGAGAAGAGGATATTGTCGTAATTAGACTCGTTTATTCAAATTACGAGGAGTGTCTCTCCTCCGAACACTGCAAAAGACATGACCAAATTTAAATTAGAATAACCACGACTGTTGTTGACATATTCGAAGATGAAAGGGACATGAGTAATTGAGCGAAGTTTGAAAAGATAAACATTTTTACAATATCATAAAATCACAACAAATAACCTTTAACGAAGGTATAACATTTCCGCTATTATATTAATCAAATTTAAATTTGGTTGAGAACTTTGGCAAGGCCTTTTCCTGTGTTGTAGGTCTATTTTTCGGGATAAAACCTAGGGAATGGAATTTTGTGGACGTCGGGCACGCGTTTCCATCAAATTGTCTATAATTTGAAACTTTTGATTTTAATGGTGGGTAAAAAATATCCTCATATTAAAGTACTGATCGATCTTCTTTGAGGTTTTAGACGTATTCTCTGGGTTATTTTAGGGTAGGTTATACTTATGCGAATTTGCAAAAAAATTATAATAATAAAAATGCAAAAAAGGTGCTAGATCACTTTTTTTGTGCAAAGTGAATTTGAAAAGTGTTAAATCTAGCACTAAAAGTGCTAAATTTTCAACTACGGTATTTTAGACGTAAAAAATGGTGTAGTTATTTAAAAATGATCAATATTGGCCATTTTTGGATTCTTGGTCTCTAGGTGTAAAATCTTTCTGTGGTTTTGATTATTATGGTGTTTATATTTTTATACTCTACACGACTATGTTGTTAGGGTATTATAGCTTTGTGCAGCCCCAAGAGCTTGTAACGCCGCGAAATATTGGTCCTAGACCCAAATTTAAGGGAACCCCCCCCCATTCTCGATTTGAATTTTTCAAGATTTTCAATGGGCTGGTAAATGAATACAAATGCTTGTTAAGGTTTGTAACTTTGCACATATATAATTGAAGATTAAAAAAGGGAAGAAAAACAATTTACAAAAAATGTTTGTTGTTGTTTTGTTGTTGTTTTTTGTAATTAAAGAAAAGTCCTTATTTTTGATGGCGGGCATGATAACTCCTCACTGGAACATCGGAATCCGAAAATTCCAACGGTGTTAGAAATAGTACATGTCTGGCTCTCGTATGAACTAGGCTCTAAAATTAACAAAATGGTGGGCCTTTGAAAAAATATTTTTGGAAAATCGTCGATTTTTTATCAAAAACCAAGTTAAAAAATAAGGAAGATCTTCACCGATTGGCTTTATCCTAGTTCATACAAGAGCTATACACTCCCAGAGAAACGTTGCAAAATTTGGAACCGATTGGATTGTTAGTTTTTGAGTTATAGTCCCCGCCATTCGCAAAAAAATGTTTAGAGAAAAACGCGTTTAAAGTTTGAGAAGCCCTTCAGCCGTCACTTGATGCTGACGCAATAAATCGGCTATATCTTCAAGAGTTCTTGAGATTTTCACTTGAAATTTTGTAGAGACATTCTTTAATCATGTAGATTCGAATTATATCAACAAAAATTTTGACCCCGAGAATGGGGGGTCCCCTTAAGTATACCCATTGTCATATCTCGACTAGCTGAGATGATCATATGCGTCCGTCTGCTCATTATAATTTGTAGACACGATACAGGCCACACTTATGGACCAATCATCACGAAATTTTGCATGTAGTATGGGTTCTAGCCAATTAAGATCGATTTGGTAAAGATCGATTAATATTTAGGGGATGAAATGGACCAAATACTTAACTTTTGTTGGTTCGCTCAGAGGCCGCAATTATGACCCAAACATCGCGAATTTTTACATGGAGAAGGGATTGGGCCAAAAAAAAGCATGCCTGTTTTAATAAAGATCGGTCAATATTTAGCGGACATAGAGCCGAGGTGTGGTTGACCTCTAAATTGATACCAATTATATTGTTGTATGTACTCGGATGTGGAAGTTACACGTAGATATTTACAGTTACTTACGTATTCAGATATTATTTAGTAAACCATTACCAAACTGGAGGTCGGAAATATAGCGCTGATATGTTCCATTTTTTTTTTGAGTTGATCTATAGGCCATAATTATAAGCCGAACATCACAACACAAACCACGGTGAAGGGAATCTGGACAAGTAATTACAAGGGCCGTACTGAATATTAGTAATATTCCGAAAATATATCAGTGTGAGGAAGAGGTGTCGTCGACCTCTAATCGAGCAAGAGGGTGCAACTTTCATGAAATATTGTTAAGGCTTGGAATAAAAATTGATTTAATAAATATGAAGATATCAACACAAAATAAATATATATGCATCATATGTTGATACAATTAGTAAAACAATTCAATGTTGATCTTTGTTCATGTTCCGAATTTAATCGTCACTGGAATGCTGAGAGAATAAGAAAAAAATCAGCTAAAAAGATTTAGACTTCTGACTTCGAAATAAGCGTTTTGGACCACTATTCGCCTTTGGATATTTTTAAGTTCGACATTCGTGGCTTCACACTCTGCAGAACGTTTACAATATTTTAGATTCAATAAATACAACTGGGCCGATATAAACATGGTGTACATAGTTTAAAAACTAATTTCGTATTATTGGAGAATAATGAGTTCGCATCAAAAATGTAATTTGTTTTGACAAAAACGAATACAATTTAGTTTTTACATCCATACTGTATATAGTTTCAACGGACATTTATAACCCTTAAGCTTAAGAGGGAGAACCCATGTTACTTAGATATTGTTATGAACCAAAATATCTTTAAATGTAATTATCTGAGGCACAATTCTGTTGTATTTTACGTTTGCAATTTTAACATCTTTCTATAAGAGTAATTGAAAACTTTTCACTTTTACAAGAAATGATGAAAGTGCAATGTGCCTTTTTCATCCATTGCCGCAGCTTACACATTCCAATATTCTGCTGATAATCTCTATGAGCTTCGTCGTACACCCCATATCACAACATATTTCACACTTCAAGCAATTCCGGATGGTATAGCCAATGCTTTCATTTCGTCTTTGTTGTCAGAGCAACAACAAAATCTTCCAATTACAAAGATGCAAACTCACACACACACTCGTCGTTTACAGTTTAACCGCATGTCGGCCGGAGCTGGAACGCCATACACAATGAGCTTGCAATAAATACGGATACGTATGCATCCCATGGCGCGAACTCTGCATCATCTATCGTCTGCATGGGGTATATTTAAATAACACTTAACATTCAACTTTATAGAGATACAAACAAACAGCGGGCAACTGAGATAACTATCGTGAGAAATATGTACTGCCCGGTGCTGATGTTGACTTCAGGTTGAAATCAATTGGCTCTTACGAGAAATAGGTGGAGAGAGATAGAGAGATAGGACACATAATATGCGGTATTCATCAACAAAAAAATTACATAAAATCAGAACAGATTACGGAAAGAAGATTTACAAGAGTACAATATTTAGGTTAACAATTTTATATTTTTGTTATTCTTTAAATCCTATACATTTATGCCTATCTTGTAATTGTCATATCGTATTTTTAGATAGTTATCTGTACTAACGTAGTGTCCAATCCAATTCACACATCAACTTTGATTCCGAACAAAAAGTAACAATTTTTTATCCTCTGCATGATGCAAAATCTGAGAATACAAATTCATTTCACGTTAAGTAAAGTCACCGCGTTATTTTTGCATTCGCACTGGAAGAAGTGAGCTAAAGAAGGCGCCAATGCGGCTGACTCACTTCGCCAACATCTTCCATTATTGCCTTTAAAGAAATTAATGTTCATGCAAATGTGACAGTAAAATATTAGCCTTTCTCCTGCAGACAATTTCTCTCTGGCTCTTAAGACATCTTACTGGTGATGGTGTGTTCAAGGATTTCTCCGTCTGTGAGCTAAGGTAAAGTGTATCCTTATAATGGTCTGTTTCTATGGCCCTAGTCTTCATTGGAATGTCGTATATTCGGCCGTTTGCTACGACAACATTACATCGACGAAAATCAACGAATTTAATAAATGACTATCATAGTTAACGGTCGGTCGTCCTCGACGCTGCTAAAGAGTCCTTTCTATTTTCGTGGGCCTGGTCATGTTCGTGGGCATGAATAGATGTTGTTGTTGGTGTTTTTGTATAAATTCGTTTCCTCCGAAAAATGGCATTGCTGCGGTCGGTTATTGTTAGTGCTTTATGGTTGACATTTCAATTTAAATAAAATAATTACGCAAAATGCAATTTAACTTGGCTCAATTTAAATGTATCTAAACACATAGAACGAACATCCCACCGAAACCGGTAGAGTCGTCTGGAAGTTAACATTTAAGAATGTTGCTGTCTGTCGGTTGGCTATTAAATTGTCGACATTAAAATATATTTCTATCATTTAATAGGGATTTGTGTTACAAACGAAACACTTGCAATGGTGTTGGTGAGGTTTTACTTCACATTGGTATAGACCATAAGAGGGAAAAATGCTGTTGGCCAGAATAAAATTTTATTAAAACTGCAAAATGGAACAATAACATTAAATAGCTGTCTTCGCCTGTCAATAAAAAAGAACTGATAATACCAATACCAATTTGTTTACGATACATGCGTCAAAATTAAACAAAACGATTTGATAAATTGTATTAAAAAATTTAGGGAAATTTTGAAAGCTATAATATTTGAAAATTGTAAAATTTAGAGATTTTAGAACTGCTTTTACTCTTTAAAATTTTTTATTATTTTTTTGTTTTGTAATTTTCTATGCGTTTGAGAACAAATTTTGATTTGAAGGCAAAATATGAACTCACAAATACTAGCACAATGGCATTACTTACACATGCACTTATGTACGTCCTTACCGCTAACAAGCAATGTGCCGGTAATGAATGGTGTTGATACATAATATGATGAATTGGTCCAGTAGATTGATGACTGGTTGGGGAGCATTTAGAACTACAATTTCTGAACATGTATAAATGAAAAAGCACAATTCAATACAAAATGCTTTCGATGTAGTTATTAAATTTTTGGATTATTCACGTTTTATAATTTGACAAAATGTGATCGATTGTTTCTCACAGCCATCACTTGATGTTTTAAAGGAAGTATTATTCTATAACAATGATTGAAATAAGAACTATGGCAAAATTCCTGCGTCATAGCACAGTTTGCTAATTACGTACTAGGAACTATGTTGGGGATATGATGAAAATAATTAAATTTCAACAAATTGTAACGATTTTTATTGCATTTGGAAATATTTTAAAAAAATGTCGCTTCGGTGTTTATTTAATCATAGCATTTAAACGTTTTTGTGGTCGAAAAATTTAGAATTAGGTCCAAAGATACAGTTATGTGAAAATTGTCGTTGTGTAGGTTTTTGAAAATGAATATTTTCTGCATTGATCGCCAAAAATACCGGGAATTGTGGGAAAACATAAATTGCCCTATGCACACTCAACGCCCCTAATTACACATCGTATGTATGCATGCAGATGTTTGGAAAACAACATAAGATGCAGGTTATTTTGTTGTGCATTGGTCCTAGCAGAATTGAATTCAATGTATTTTGTACTTTTATGGACTAATTTCCATTTTATATTTATACAAAACTTCAGTTAGAATTATAATATAAAGAATAAATGTTACAGGCACAACGATATAGATATATGGTCACACATAATACCTAATGCCTTTGTCCCATCAATGTGAAAGCTTTTGTTTTCCGATTGATTGATTCTCTGTATCATCGTTCGGTGTAATGGTTGTGGTTGTAATGTTTTGTTCTCCCTAAAATGCATTTTTACTTCCACATCTACCCATTACGTTTACAATCAGTAATAATTCCAACTAAATTATTTTCAACATATATTTATGTGTGTTATTTTTTTTTTGTAATTCCAAAAATTCTATATGATTTACAATTTTAAATTAAGATAAAATGACATCAGTGACTATCCACCCCTCATGGAATTATAATTCATTTCCAAATGCTGAGGAATTATTATGGCCCACAAAATTATATGTAAAAGCAAAACATTAGGGTGGCATTACGTAAAATAATAATATAAAATATTGATTTTTTTAAGTGGATAATGTTGTGTTCTATATTTAGGACGTCGATTTGGGATTTCTCAATTTATTTTTATAATACGGTCTTTCCATTTCCGTTAAGAATTATTTGTATATTAAAACTGACAACCCTTATATAGAACGAATTTAATAAAATACATTACATTACATAAATGCATTAAAACAATGTTCGCTCATTATCACTTGTGTCGTACCTTTAGAATCAATTTAATTTTTAAGGAAGAACAAATCAAAATTATGGAGCACATAATGTTATGTAGGTGTGCCCACAATACATTATTACCGCGAGATGAACATTAACAGCAAAATCAAAAATGAGGTATGGAAATTTGGTACCTTGGTTGTCTTCATTCTGGCGTAATTTTATTGTGGGGGAAACTGGGAGGGAAATCGATTTATTGGAAGGTTATCTTCATTCTGGCGTAATTTTATTGTGGGAGAACTGGGAGGGAAATCAATTTATTGGAAGGGAAAATCACTGTCACAAAATTCATGGTTTGTTATATTAAAATGTAGGAAATATGAGTGGAGCCATATCCAAATTTGAACACATTCTCTGAAACATTCTCATTTTTTCCACTAATTTCTTCGTTACGTATTTCCATTTGAAATGTTTATTCTAGCGTTAAATTTATATTTATTATTTCGATTTGTTATCGAATTCAATAATTTGCTTCTTTCTAATTTCCAAAATATATTTGATAAAGCATCACGGCATTTTGCAATGCATCAAACAAAAAAGAGGAATTACTGACTGATGGCCGTGTGGCAGTCTGAAATGCAAAAAGGCGTAAATAACAAAAGCATAATTGTGTAGGAGAAGCAAAAAACAGTTTTGAATGAAAACTATAAACATGTCAAATGAAGATTTTTCTAAGTTCACTTTTAATACACTGACAGATGTATACCTAAATAAAACAAAATTGTTTTTCAATTATTATTATTATTTTTATTGTTATAAACCCACATGTAGTTACGTCTTTTTGTTTTCTGTTAATAGAAGCTCCTTTTTTGACCGCAGACGTGTAAAACTTTGTCAACACAAAAAGTTTATTGACATTCACAATATTCATACAAAAATCAATTTTCAATTTTTTGTTAGTTACGCCTTTTTGCATTTTAGCTAACGATATATGTACCACATATTTGTTGAATACAATACGAACAGAATGTGTGCATTAAACAATTCAGTTCGTATTGTAATAGCCTAGACAGACGACAGCCTTAATTTGCATTAACAGCCTTAATTCAAATTAACTTGTACATTATCCTCATTTTTATGTGTTGTTAATGCACAAAATCAAACTGAATTTATACTGAATTAAGCAATTTCAGTATGGCAATGCTGTAGAAAATAAATTAATTGTTGTCAAATTCGTTTACGTTTACGAAAATAAAAATTAAAAAAAGGCAAAATTCAACATTTCTTCAAATTTGAAGCTGTTTTATCTTCATTATAGCTGTTAGTTTTCCTTCCTGCCATGTATCAATTTCAAAAAGATGTAATCCTAAAAAGTATTGTAAAGAAATGTCAATATTTTCTTCCTACACACAGACAAACAATAGTTTTGAAACAAAAAACTGGTTCATAAATGCAGAAACTCTCGTCTGTCAGGGGTACATTTTAATTCAAATTAAGAACTTTTTAATGCAAATTAAGGCTGTCGTCTGTCTATGGTATAAGTGTTGGGAAACCTTTTCGATTTATATTTTTGAAACAAATATTCCAATCGAAGGTATGCGTTGGAATATAAAGCTAAAACCCGTTAAAATTGAGTATAATAATTCCCCTATAAATATATATAATTCCATGGGCAAAGATAGCATTGGCGATATCTTTATAGCAACAAATAGCAACAAATTCAATGTTGGGTGTTTTTACATAAGAACATTTTGAGAAATCCCTCGAAAGTTTGGAGAATTGAAAATGCATTTGTACATTTTTGATAGTATCATGCACTAGTACTACATAGGAATTCTGACGGGGCTATTTTAAGTCATCCGTATTGGATTGATTTTAAGTCAACGTTATATATATATATATATGGCCAAATTATTGCAAACTGAATAAATTACCTGTAACTTTTTTCAAAATAAATGTTCTGTTCCAGTACTCCTTTAAAATTATAGCTAGTAAAAGGGAATAACGTCAAAATCACTCTCAGAGTACAAAATAATTTTGAAATGTTGGGGAACGGAAATATAGTAAATATTTAAAAATTATGTGACAATACTTCAAAATCAACAAAACCGCCAATCAGAAGTTGGCATTCCTGTTTACCATTTTTACTCGCCCAAATATCTCGAATAAAAAGTTTACAAAGAGAAAGCCATTTTGTTTTGGTCTATTGTGGGTTCAGGAACGATTTTCTAGTAAAAAGTTGCAAAACTTGCAGGTTCTGGAACGGAACTAAAGTTATAGTCAATATTTTTTCAGAAATAAATAGGTAATTTATTCACATTTAAAAAACAAAAAATATAAACGCAAAATTTATTTTGAAATTAAAAACCCTTATTTTGATTTAACATATCAATCTTTGACATATTTCGATGTGTGTATGAAGTTATTGTCCTGCATAAATTCACAAATAAGCGGTATATTTTCTTCAGCGAAGGGGACCATGCGTTTTCCAATACATTTGTGAAACCCTTTGAGCCCCGAATTTGTTTCCGTAATCATAGAATAATTTTCTGTTCACAGATTTTGTGCGGCTATCCCAGATAGGATATGGACAAAATTTGACATCGATACATCCTTGCATTCGGGAGATAAAGTACAATCTTTCTGAAAAATAAAAGCCCAATATCAAGAAAACCAAAAGCAAAATCGACAAAAAATCGTAATAATTATTCTCTATATTTTATTTTACAAGAATCAAAAATAATTCTGATGACAGAATTCGTATATTTCGAATACGAAGCGATTTAAATAATTTGGACTGTATACACACATTAGTATTGTACTCATTTTTGCCTTCTTCACCACATTAAAAATCTCATAACTTTACCAAAAATTTGATTTTTTAGATTTCTCTTGTGATAAAAAGGGTTAAACAATCCGATCCATTGCTTTATGAATTTTGTAAATATATCGAACTCCATAAATAGAAAAACAGGCCAATATCATTATTAACCCTCCTCCATGCTTCATGTACCCTTGTAATACTGTATCAAGAGCCATTCATTTTGGGACTTTCTCATGGAATTTTTTTAATGTCTGAGACTTTAATATTTAACTATAATCCGATATTTAACTATAATCCTATATATTTCTCCACTGAGTCGGATTCCAATTCGTATAAGCTCTTCCGGGCATATAGATCAGCTATCATAGCTCGTTCACATATTCCGTGGAACTTTTAAATGGGTATTTTTTACTGCTTTTTACAGTTTATCAAAACGAACTGAGGTTCTTTTGCAAAATATGTCTACGAAATCATATTCTGTGATAAATTATTTTCACTATACTATATTTGTTTCTATCCATTTTTATTTTTTTCTGCAAACAAAGTAACAGCAACATTTAAAACCAGATACATGTTATTGCAATAAAATTCATTTAAAAATTATCTATAAGAATCGAAATAGGTGTAGAAACCAAATCATACGAGTAGTAATTGTAACAGTAAAAATCATCTGTTTGTACTGTACCGTTGCATTATGCATTATTGTTTTCGGTATTTTATTTTTTATATAATTAATTATTTTTTAATTTCTAGTAATAATATACAAATGTCCTATAATTATTACGTATCACAGAATTCTAATAACATTCTAACGATTTTTCCAAGGCTTTTAAATCACAATAATAAAAAATTGTATACCCTTTTAAATAGCAAAATAGCGTTTATTTTAAGCTGCAAACATAAAAGATACCTATCACATTTGCCTGTCATAAAATCCATGATTTCTTAGCTACTTCGGTGGTTTCCGCATTTGCCTTTCTTCCTACATTTGTGATTGGATAATACCATAAATAAAAAAACTCATTTCAGGGCGCTTAATTTTTTGATAGGTTTCTATTGGGAACATGATTACGTGTTCTCCAAAGCTACAATAAATTGTGTAGAATTTCAAACTGAATATGTTAGAGAATGGCATAAGGGAAAATCATAAATTTTTAAGAATCTTTCCGTTTAAACGAGAGATAAGACTGTTGGCAAATTTATGTTTCTTTAATTTCGTTTAAAATCAAAATGTGTTTGTAAAAACAAACAGACAGTCATGAAAATCAGAAAGAGTCTGAACATCCTTGGATTTTTCCAATCCCCCAACGATACCTATTAAAATGTTCATAAGGTGTTCGTTTCAAAAAAAAAAAAAAAAAAAAAAAAAACTACGAAATCCCAATGCCATTTTTATTCTGTTTAAAAATGTAGCAAAGGCGACGCTCATACGTATACATACACATATATATATATTTAAAAATATACGAGGAGTATACCATTTTACAATTCATATATCAATATTGTGTTTAAAATATGCATGAAATGGATGCCATTCATATTATTTATGGCTGTGTTACATTTGCATGCGTCGTTAAAACTACGGAGCCAAATTTCATGTTTAAATATTGGAAAATGTTCCTTTCTTTCCTTTTGCATACGAGATTGTGTAAAAAAGTTTTATCCAAAGAAGAATGTCATTTGGGGAAAGAAAAAACATACAGGGGAAACAAATTGAAGATTTTTTAGGTGCAATATAATCGATGAATACATATTTATAATAGTTTAGCTGTATAATTAAAAAAACCCAGTTAGCATTAAAGCCTATAAGTCCTATATAAATTTTGAATAAAGGGAAGGTGTGAATGAAAAATTACCTGTCACACAAGTTTCCTGTTTATAACATCCTAATGTAGGCCTAAGGATTTACCCCGTTTCCTTGTTCATATGTTTATGTCTATAAGAAAATATCCTGATGATACAAAATGGTTGTGCTTTCTTAGCTTTAATTATTGTTATGTCATTTTGACTAGTGCTCCTCTCATATTTCTGTACTTATTTCTACCCTCAACACTGTGTAAATAGTCATCTCATACTTGTGATTCACAATTCCATTTTCCATTTCGGTTCCATTCAAGAGTATTCTGGAGTTTATTTCGTTTTTATTTGGGGCGTAAAGGCATAAAAACGGCAAATTTTCTGGCATCAAGTTTACTCATTCGTTTGTTATTTAAATCAATTTTTTATGACCTGAAAAGCTCACAGCATAACCTAACAGACACAAACATTCCGACTTGTACAGATGTATGTAGATAGAGGGTATTATTTGTATTTATGCTGTTTTGCATTATGTATGTATGGGTCGGTCTGTTATTGTTGCTTTCTACATATATATGTATGTTGGTATGTATATATGCAGACATACAAACATACATATTTATGTTTGAGTAGAACAGCAATGAAAGCTATAGTAACCTAAGGTCATATAGGCGAGCATGTTCGGTGCTACTGGCTTTAAGATATCGTTTTCAAAAAACATACAAATGTGATATGGCCAAAAATGGAATGGTGAGTTAAATTATTTCGATTGCATGAGTTAGGTCACTATGTTACTCAGTGTTGTGTACACAGTCCGAGCAAAAGTTTGTATGGTTTGCCGCCATTTATATGTAGTCATTTTTGCTGCAGACATTCATAAAATATATGAGTTGTGTTATTGTGTGCATGAATACTTCATGCGCACATCCACACTCGGAGAATAGTTTTGGTTTTCTGTCTGCGGCTGTTATTCTGTCCGCGTGTAACTTTAAGTTTAGTGTTGAGCGGTTAGCTCTTAATTTTGTGGAAAAATTTTTAAACATTTTGATGGCTCTAAGTGATTCAATTTAAATTATTGAAATGGTCAACGCAGACTTGTTGACCAGCTGTCAATATATATTTTGAATAGAGAGAAAATCGAATCGGTTATTTAAACTTTTTTTTAACTAGTTACCTTCAATCGGACCCTATGATTCTGTAGGTTGCACAGGTAAACAATAATTAAGGTACAATGTCCTAATATCCGAGATAAGCTATATTTCCGTTATCTATGGTAATTTTGTTTCACATGAAAATAAAGTGCTTTATTAACATTTTCCCTACTTAAAGCACAACGCCTGGTTCGTGATGAAGATTAGTATCCAACGGCGAGTATGGCTTTAATCGCAAGCACTGAAGAAAGGAAGGTGATATTTTTTGTATTAGTCATACAATGATGTGAAAACTTTTTTAACCCAAATGGAGAATGGATACAACTTTTTGGGATACACGTGATGTGATGCTGTGAAAAGTTTTCGCAGCAATAACAGTTTTTTCTTTTGCAGAATGGCCTGGGGTATTTAAGTCGAATTTAATGCCGCAGAGAAGGGGGATGAGTAAAATAGAAAAAGGTTGGAATACAAAAACACAAGGTGATAAACTGGTTTCATGTACTCATGAAAAATAATCACGATGGGTGCTTTGACGATGACGATGATGAAGTGGTGGTGGTGAAGTGTATTCCATCTTGTACGAATGAACACCGACCAGTTCTGTCAAATAAATTGGCATAGAAAAATTATTTGAATTCATTGAACTTATTTTATCTGCCGGTGACAAAACAATATTTTCTGTTGCCATTGTTGTTTTGAAACAATTGATGTTTGATTAGAACGGCTATTGCCTTTGTTCCACAAAGAATTCCCAAAGCAATAATCAAGCTGTCTACTGATACCGATGTTAATAATTTATAGAAAATAAATGAATATCACCGAAATGTATAGTAGTCAAACCGACAGGGTGTCATAGTGAAAATCCTCACTATCTGTCCTTGAGGCAATGGGTCAATGGCAACAGTGAATAACAGTCCCCCGTACACATTTGAATCTTTAGAATTTCTTAAAAATGGGCATGCAAAATAAAGCGGAGACTAAGCCCTGTGGCAATAGAAATAAAAAGTAATCAAATTATCAACATGTCATAAATAAACACAAACAATGTCTGTTGGCAGCATTCGTTGTATTCGTAATTCTATGGAATGACCGGAAAATCGTACTGTCTGCATTTAATTGTCAACATGTGCCACTGCTATTAAGTTTATTTGACTGGTGGTGTAATTGTCGGCCACCTTATTTATGTAAATGACAGATGATACCTTTGAATTAATTTATGTGGCTAACTTCACGAAGAAGAAGGTGTTTGTAAAGTGAGTACTTTATGAAGGGAACGTAAAATAAAAGCCAAAAAATATAAAATTAAATAATTACTTTACGACGGAAAGTGGTGAATCCTACAAATCTGTAAATTTGTAATAAATGTGGATTTATAATGTTTAAGCTACAGATTTCAGACGTTACTTGAGGATATAAACTACAAAATTCCTTCAGAGCCAGTCACCCAGCGCGTTACTCACATGCAACTCTTTCACATATCGACGCCTCCGAACCATAGTATGCTAAGTCGACTTAGCATGTTTTAAAGTTCTTTACGTTTTTATATACTACGGTCCTTATTTAAAATTCACTGAAATTTTGGTAATCATCGGCCAATCCAAACCAAAGTTATAAGCAAAAATGTACTTAGCATTAGCACGTACGATTAAACAATCTTCCATACTTTGAAAACTTCTACTGAAAAACTCACTTTTCAAACTTAGCATACTATGGTTCGGAGGCGTCGATATATAGATCGATCTCCAATATGCATATCGTTAGCTAAAATGCAAAAAGGCGTAACTAACAAAAGCATAACTGTGTAGGAGAAGCAAAAAACTGTTTTGAATGAAAACTATAAACATGTCATGTGAAATAAAAAAGTATGCCCGGCAGGGTGATATTGCATATGACGAATAATAGACTAAAATTTTTTAACAAATTTAGTTCTTTAGTTCAATGGCAGTCATAAAAATTAAGTAAAAACGTGCATTTTTTGTTAGTTACGCCTTTTTGCATTTATCAAATAAACCCACTTGTAGTTACGTCTTTTTGTTTTTTGTTAATAGAAGCTCCTTTTTTGACCGCAGACCTGTAAAACTTTGTCAACACATGTAGTTTATTGACATTCACAATATTCATTCAAAAAGTCAATTTTCAATTTTTTGTTAGTTACGCCTTTTTGCATTTTAGGTGACGATATGAAAGCATTGTCCTTCGACAAACGTTTGTCTTTAGAATTAAAATATAATCCCCATGATAAACAATAAGTGGATGCATAAAATTAATAAGAAACAAACATACACACGAGCAGAAGAACTGTAGGTAGCGAGGAATAAAGGGATTAAATGTTACGAAACGTATTACTTGTGGTTGCATATGTGAGTTAACAAATTAATATAAATAAAAACATATGATAATCAGGCGTAAGTGAAAGGGGTTGCCAAATATTTAAAATATCTGCACTGATCAGTGCGTGTTTAATTACATTGTTTGTAATTACGACCATATCAACAGAAAATACAGTCACCGTCAGCCATTGAGAAATTTACTCTATTGATTTTTCTATATGTCTTTGTCTAGGGAACCCCCATCTCGATTTAAATTTTTTTTTTGACTTTCAAGAATAATGGAATAATTGTAATTTTGTATGTAAGCACTTGAAGACTTAAAGGATAAAAAACATGCGTTGACATAAGTTTGTTCCTGTTGTTTCTGGAAATGAAAGGAAAGCCCTTCTTTTAACGGAGGGCACTGGAACGTCCGAAAATTCATTAATTTGAAAATGTACATGTCTGGCTCTGGTATGAACTAGGAGTATTAAAATCGCACCAAAATCAACAAAATGGACGACATATGGAATTTATTTTTTCAAAAATTCCATATTTTTGCCCACAAATTAATTTTAATTATTCGATATTTTCGATCACAGAACGAATTAGAAAATAAGAAATACCGTTTGAATTTATCCCAGTTCATATCCCACCTATGTACAGAATAATGTGTTAAAATTTGGAACCAATTGGATTATTAGTTTTTGAGTTATCGTGCCCTCCATTGATTTCGAAAATAAAGAGTTTAAAGGTCGAGAAGCACTCTAGCCATCGCCTGATGCTAACACAATAAATCTGCTTCAAATTTTCAAGAGTTGTTGAGATTTTCACTTGAAATTCAAATGGGCATTCTTGAATTAGTGTAGATTCGATAAAAAAAAACACAACATTCAATTTTTTAGAACCGTGAATCGGGTCCCCCTGTCCGGCCATTATTATAAGTATTTGTATGCCCTCGGATTTATGGCTAACGAGACCCAATGTTTCTTTGGAACAAATCTGTTTCAGACAATTTGTAGTCGTTTTACAAATGCTCGTCTGTCTGGCCGGCTGGTGCGCACTATAACTGTGCACAACCAATTAGCTTTAACCATCCTATCTTTATCAAACCTATCAAGTCTGACCCAGAAAGGGTCGTTAGTTCCAAAACGTGTAAATTTGATGTGAATTGAAGAACCTATTTGATTTCATGCTAGGGATAGTATACCCAATACTTCGTCGGCGTGCTGTCGTAGTCAAAAATAATGGTTATGTCGATTAATAGCAAAATTAGCTTGTTTATAAAAAATAAATGAAAAATTTTACTTTAGTTTTGACCATACAAAAATTGGGTCAATTTGGTTTTCCAATTTTTTGTTTTCAACATAAATTTTGCGTTTATACATTTTGTTCTTTAAACTTAATTTAAAAAAGTTACAGGATATTGAATACGTGCAATTTCAGTTGCTGATGTTTTGGCCACAAGTTTATATCTGTCGGCAACACCGATTGGCACTTGTTGTAAACCAATTAAGCCCACTCCACAGCCACTTCATTAGAGTTATGCATATATTGCAATAAATGAGGAGAACGATTGAACTCCTAGTGATGCTTGATGGCAGAAAACAACGAATTTTCATATGTTTTTAGCCGTCATATTAATATTTAAAATAGTTTTGTATTATAAAAAAAATAATTGTTTATATGGCAACCTTTTTACTTTCGTTTCCATGCACTCACCATGCATTATATTTATTTATGTAACATTGTTTTCGTATGTTTTTTTTTACTTCATATAACAACAAACTTTATTCATTACACAAAGGCGCGTGTTCCACAAATTCTTCTGTTTTAATTAGTTTTTTTATTCAGACCTGTAAAGCATCAGCGCACAGCTACGCTAACCGACGTTGTATTACAGAGCCTTTCTGAGTGGCCGTGGTCTGTTCCACTTGGTTGTAGTGTTGACCACCACTTATGTTACCTATTCAGAGCTACTGCACCAGAAGTTCCATCGCGAAAGGCGTTACAACAAAACAACCACATGCTCATTTTACTAACCAGCATCGGGTTTGCTTTACTCGAGTAAAACCATACAACGTATTTTAACCGCACTTTAGCGCTTCCATTCTTAACAAAAAAACTTAAAGCTGTGTGTGAACAAAAAAAAAAAATGTGAACGCCGAAAAAATGTTAACTGATAATATTCAGTTTAAATTTAATAAACAAAAGGGGATTAAAGTTTGGTTAAGTCGAGGATAGTTCTCATTGAAATCGTTGGTATATTTTTATATTGTATTGATGTATATGCATATGCGTATATATATACAGTATTGTTCGAAACCTAAGCAACTTTTTCTTAGTAAGTAATCATGTTTTTTTATTATATTGTTAAATTGAATTATGAAAAGTACTTATTTTATTAACTATTGCATTATACAGTCGACACTATACAGTCGACTCCGCTTTACTGAAACGGACAAAATTTGGATTTTTGAACAGAAAATAATTTCAGTTATCCGAACTCATCATAAGCGAAACATTTTTTACTTTTACGAATTTCAATAATCTCTATATCATAGCAAATTTGTAAGTTTCGATTTTTTTAAGAAAATAGACGATAGAAATTAAAACTCGTTAACATGTTCACTGCTTATGGGAATTTTATTATGAGCTGTAAAACTTATGAACTTGTAACGAAATCCATTGTCTGCCTGTTGCAATCGTAAGACCCATCTCAAATACAACGTTTGATTTTAAGAACCTAAAATATCGGCCGATTTTAAGTCTTTTTAACAGCTGGCTAAGGTGTAATACGCAATATGAGGTAGTAAATGAGTATAATACTTCCTTGCAAAACTTGTCACCAGACCTCAATCCCATTGAGAACCTTTTCAGCATTTTAAAACGAAGAATTGGAACACGTCGCCTTAAAAACAGACAGGAACTAATGAACTGCTCAAAATCAGAGTGGGAAGCTATACCAACAACAATTCTAACAAATCTTATAAAATAAATGCCAAAAAGTTGTGCGACAGTGATAAAAAATAACGGGTATCATACGAAATATTGAAAGTTGCTTAGGTTTCGAACAGCTGCTTTGTGAGTTAATTTTGTTTTCATTTCTTTATTTTTTCCAAAGAAATATAATTTAAATTTGTTGTTATTTTCAGATTATAGACACATAGTAGAGTAGTAAATAAAATATAATTTTTTTATAAATCAATTTAACGATATCATATAAGACCATAACTACGTACTAAGAAAAAGTTGCTTAGGTTTCGAACAATACTGTATATATTCAAAGCACATTATTTATTCCAATATTTATTGTTCAGTTGTTTCAAATATGAAACATTTTACTATAGGAAGTGAAATGGACGGAGTCTGGTTGAATGTACAAACTTTACATTAAATCGAACAACTGTATTAGAACAATACATTTTGCTATTAATGTATTAGTAATAGGACATTATTTCGTTGTCAATACTTTTAGGCTTCTGTGTTATTGAATGGAATAAACAATTAAAAAATTGTCCATTAAGACTTAATAACCTGTACCACAGTATGGCGAAGAGTATGACGAATTTCCAAATTTAACATTCGATGACAACAAATACATACATTGCTGTAAAATACAACATGGCTGTATATGTTGTATTTTACAGCAATGTATGTACTTTCTATGCTTGGCTCAGGAACATAAATAATGCATTTCTCTTTAGCACAAAGCAGAAGTAAAAGATAAAATTAAATCCACAATTTCCTTAAGCTGCTGAAGAAATTTTAATCATTTGCTCTGTAGCTTATTTTGCCAGCCTCCACTTTACGTGATTGCCTATTCTGCTGCGTAACTGTGCGAAAGCTTCGGGTTTTTCCTCATTTCTTCTTTCATTTTTTTTTAATTTCCTTTGCAATAAAGTTTCTTACTTAAGTGCACTTTGCACTAAATGACGGCCTTTCCTACATTCTGAACGGAATGCCCAAATGTGAGGGCGTTCGGTGGGGGCAATCGCGAGGTGGTATAACTTGATGCATAACAACTCTTAAAGATTTTCCATTATCCATGCTCGCTTTTTAGACAGCCATTGTTTCTCACCACAGCGTTGTAGCTGTTGTTGTTGCTGCTAGCGCTTCTTCGCTCACTATAAATTCTGGCACAAGTATTTAAAGTTGTTGCCGCTGTTGTTATTTCCTTTTGCCAGTGTTCACCGTTTTAGAGTCTTGGACTCGTTTTGCAATTTTAACTGATTCCAGTTCGAAAAACGAAGAAGGTGGACGGTGCCGTGGTGGCCATAGTTTGCTCTATTCTTCGCCATTGCCGGTTCGCCGCTACACTAACAAAAGTGCCGAGGCAAAAGGTAATATAAAATGACGAATAGCACTTTCCTATCCAATACCTAAGGCTGATAAACGGTACTTCGTGGCAGCTTGACAACTACTTTCTCCTAATAAATTTTAATATAGAGGGTGATAACACAAAAAATTCCAAGTGGAAAATGGCACTTCTTCCTGCGGAATAATTTGGTGCAACTACAAGTGGCAATAAAAGTTTGCAAGTTTGACACATTTTTTGTTGCTGCTTGTTTTTGGCGTTTGTAAGAAAACTCAATTGCATTGTAAATTTATTGTTTCTATGGCAACACTAAAATATCGAATAAAAAAATAGAATGTGATTGTATCACTTAACAGAAAAATAGAATTCTCAGTGATTAAAAAAAATCTATAAAGTGGACAAGTTTAAATATTGAAAATTGCGGCTTTAGGTCACATTGCCTGTTATTGAAATTCGTAGGGATAAAAAGCGTTAATAATAACTAAGTAGTACTAAACTAAAGACAAGTGTAGCATACACTTGGTTGAATATAAAATTATTTGAATAAAACGATAAAAATAATTTGGCTTGTGAGAATCTATTTCACAATTTGTCATAAGTGGTAATAATATATGTATAAATTGGGAAAATAGTTAATTCAAAATACTACGTAGAAACCAGAATATTGATAACAATTATGTATATATGCGTAGAAAAATAGTGTACATATTGACAATCCTTTTAACGGGAACAAATTATCTGTGGACATCAAAAAAATATTTTATTTATCATAGAATGGTCTGATAAAATTAATGCCCATAAATCAGATACTGGGTCAGATCCATTTTAGCATCTACAGATGTATCATTAGATATATCCGGAAAATTTCGTTATACAAGAAAAAGTTTTTGAGTGATTATTGAATAAAATTATAAATTTCTGGCACAAGATAAATTATCTGCTTTGTGACGTATGGTCATGGATGGGATGGATTTACGTGATCGGAATATTTAATATCTGAGGGAAAGCTCATCACAAGCTTAAAATTCAAATAATACAGATCAAAGGCATACTCTAAAACTATAAAAAGTGTGGACACAGACTAGTGTCTCTAGTATATCCATGATAACCGTTATGAGCTTGCCTTTCATATTGACCTAATTGCGTGGCCTATTAGGCATCCCAGGGAATTTGTTGGCGATATCACACTTAACATATGAATTATCGACTCCGAATTGCGTAACATTTGCTTCATTATGGTACCACACAAATTTATTGTAAAGATCTTGATCGTATTTTCTTGAAATGCTGCATCTTTTTAATGCCTACAAAAAATAGAAGTTAATTATAAAAACGATTTCCTTAATAAATTCTTTATTTTGGAACAATTAAACATGATCCCTTTAATTTCTTTTTATGAGATGTACACTTCTGGAAAATGTGCTGGAGTTCCATCTAGCACGAGTTTTAATATAACATGAAACCAAGGAAGTCATGCATTAAATACATTAGTTATGTGTCGATTTTCCCTTTAGAAGTACAGACCATCCCATACTCACGCACACAAACAAACACACGCACACACACCAATTCACAGCCAAATTATTCCCCATTAAAGTCATATATAAAGCTATACTTATTTGAGATTTTATGTTCCTGCGATCTTATCCAATTCTCCGTTATATTGCCTCGCACCACCACATCAAAATAATAAAATAATACTCGCCACATGATGTGCCACTTGGATCACACGGATATGGCCACACATAAACATTCACAGGCACACGCACACCTATGTCTGTTAACAAAGTACTCAAACGTGTTTTCATTTTTGGTTCTGTTTCATCCGAACAGTGATAACAACGGCCAAACATTCAAATGAGAGCATGTTAGTCGACCATATGTTACAGTTGAATTATAAATAAACAGATTTTCGATTATTTTATGTTTGCTGGAGATATTTTGAATCAATCTTGATAATAATTTAAATTAAAAAAGCTTGTAGAAACAATACAAATTCGTACTTCAAAAATATTATTGAGTAGACTGAAATCGTTACGCATGATTGTCCTTAAAAACAATTGGACTTGCAACATCAATCAATCCAATCCATTTATACCAATGTGTAAGCCAGTACTAAATCTATGGCCCAATCCCAAAAACAACATAAATGTTTTATTGTTTATTATGTTTTGTGGTCACATACATAAAGTTTACATATGTATATGTTTATCTTCAATTCCATACACATTTGTTGCTTTGCCTGCACTGCACATGTGTGCGTGTGTCTGTGTAATGATGTCTCTCTGTTGTTTGCCGTGTAAGTGTAAAATAATTACAATTCTCCTTTGGGCAGTGGGTAGCAGTAAAATTTTTATTTCTGCTCCAGTAGAAACGTGAACAAATAAAGCTCACGAACTTCTGTAGCCGAAATGCGGTTCGGTTCTGGCTTTTTTTAATGCTTTTGTCAGCACGGATACTGTTTTTCCCATTTTGCGACAAAACAGCAATAAATATATGTATGTGTGTGTGCGCGCGGTGGATAAGGCTGTTGCAAGTACAATTGTGGTTGTGTGCACGTGTGTGTGTGTGCGTGTATGTCGACGTGTGTGATATACGAGCGTCCGTCCATAAGTAAGCAATAAAATAACAATAAAGATATTATTAAGCTATTTCGTTTTACTTTGGATAAAATGAAACAAATGCAATAGCTAAAAAGCTGTTGTAATACTCTTGATCCACTTAAATGCTCAACGAGTCCACCGAAATAAGCTACAAAATTGTAATGGATTTTTATTCATGACTGTGTGCGGGGTGATTGTTTTGGTTAATAAGAAACAACAGAGACAATAAATGTCTAAGGTCATGGCCATATAGAAAATGTGAAATCGAATATGAGTATTGAACAAATATTTTAATTGACTAGAATAATTTTGTAATAGAGTTCAAATATTTCACTGATGATGTTGATGATTTTTGAAATATTAAATTTTATTGTGAAATATTGAAAACTAAAATTCCATAAGAAAATTTAATTGAAAATTGTTTACACAAAAATGTGAAAATCTATATAAAAAGAAAAAAAACGGTCTGATACCGAGTCTACTAATTTTCATATTTTTTATATTTTTAGTAAGACTTGTTAAGATTATTGTAGGTTCTGGAACATAAATAATATCGACAATTTATTAAATTAAATTAAACAATTATTAAATGCTCATTTATGAAAATATGTTTTCTCTTTCATTAATATTTTGTATAAATATAGACACAGAATTAGCAAATACCATAATTTGCTGGTGTATACGAAATGGTTAAATAAATATACTAATACAAAATTTTTAAATATAATCTAAACTAATATCTTCATTAAAATTTATAATTTAGGTCCATATGAAAACAATATTCAGAATGCAAATATATATAAACTGACTTTGTCATATTATTCGTTTCCAGAATGTTATACATGTGTACATGATCAAACTCGCACAAAAACAAGGATGAAAGGAAAATTATACACTTGCATATATACTTTCTCTCACACATACACACTCACGCACACTCAGGCAAATGTGCACGCTTCAAGGTAGAAATGTTTTCGTTTATTTTTGCATACTGATGAACTAATACTCGGTTTATAGCGACCGGCCCCAACTGCAGCTGCAGCCATTTTGTCAACGAGCAACGTGCAGTTCCGGAATTGGTTTTGGATCCCATTTAAATGCTGATTTGCCACAGTTTAGCTTACTCAAGCGTAAAGTGATTGTTCGATACAGCTCGATTGTTTGCCGACTTGAAACACGTTAAACATTGTTACGAACATAATTTGTAAGGCAGGTTGGTATGAAAATTTATGGAAGGCATGATTAATGCCGCTTATGAGGTGATAAAATTTAGTAGTTGAGAAAATTTACCTTATTTGTTGGCCTAATTTTGTTGATTGTTATTGCAAAATAGTCTGGCATAATTCCAGTTTGTTGTTAATATTCCAGTTTGATAAAATATTATTATTTTTTCTACCCGACCTTATAAAAGCTTTGGTCAAGATTTTTGACATCATTTTGATAATTATAAATTCCCATATCCCATTTACAACCGGAATTATTACACCTCATCTAACACTGCATATATCTGATTCACTTACAGATTCAATGGTTTAGATGAAACAACAAATGACGTGCGATTATCAAACAAGTGTTGTTGAGGACTGGTACATATTGAAGGCATCATTGAGTCTTTTACGATATCCTGCACATTTTGTCAGCCTCCTGCTGCTGCTGCTACTGCTCGAGGTGCAACGTGGCAGTTTGACGCAGTAATGTTTATCACCTAATTTCTATGCATACTAATAATGTTGTCTTTGCTTATCCTTGGTGGAAGAGCACACGCTGCATTGTGACTAAAAGAGTATGAGCATCTCTGTGTGTGTGTGTGTGCATCTGTGGTTTATTCAACCTCATCGGCCATTGGTATGCAGCTCGTTCGTGGTGCTGGTGGTGCAAAATAATTTCCTTCGCTCTAATCGTCCCAACTTTAGTGATCGGCCATTGACTTTGTTGCTGTCGTTCATTATTGGAACCTGCAATGATTATGTGGACAATGGACTATCTGTCTGTTGTGATAGTTGGACACAATTCCTTCCATCTGTATAGTCGATTTGTTGCAGGTTTTTTTCAACTACTATGAATGGAGACGATTAGGAAGGCAGCTGTTTTTGGTTTTCAGGCGCATGTAGTCAATCGTTTTGAATTTTAGTTATGTCAGACATGTGTCCTCGTGTTTCTTGTATTTCAGTTAGGTGAATTGAAGCATTTTCAAGATTCAATTAGTCATACGACTTAATCGTTCTCTGGACTTTAGGGAGTGGAAAGAAAACTTTAACTATGGGGAGAAATATTTTGAAAACATTTGTAATGATTATAGAATAATGGTAATCCAATTTGTATAATCAAATGTAAAATCTTAAGGGTCATTCTTACAATTTTCCATTTTAAAATTCCTGTACCAGTACAATTTATGAGGAATATATTGCCAGGTTGCCGTTTAAAAAATAAACCATTTCATTTTCAATATTTGTAAATTTTGGCTTATTTAAAAATTCCAATTCCAGAATAGAAAAAGTCAAGTCTAACTTAAAAAAAACATCGGAAAAGTGTAATAAAAAAGTGAAAGTGACATAAAAATTCAAATAATGCGTCAAATATAATAAGAAAAGTGATAGAACATGTGTTTTCCTTTCATAACTATGAAATGTTGCCAATAAAACATTGAATGTGTTTCACATACTTCTCAAATTATCAATTTTACATTTTTCATGTGTCTGTTAAAAAGGATCTTAAACATTTTATATCGAAATGTTAATTGAATAATTAGAGCAACCAAAAAACCAAAAGTAAGATTATTGCAAATCTTTTGGAGAAATGATTCATTGTGATTAATAATAATAAATAAAAATACACAGAAATATTTTTGTTATCTTATAGTACGTATTTCGAAAACTACCTAATGTCTCAACGCAATACACCAGTTCTCATCGCAACACAAATCTAGTTCTAGACAAATTTATGTAGCATTTATTACCTTTTAATGTAATACTTATTTCGAAAACTAATTCCAAATTTCATGAATCGAGTTCTATAGGCTTACCCAAATCTTAGTTTCCAAATTAATCAGCAATCCAGCCCGATCGCTTCACCAAATTTTGTAATGGATTCATACATTTGGTATCATTTAGTACACAGTAATACAATCTTCCAAAACGTCCTGCAACTTCCTATGATTTTTTCATTACTACCTACATACAACATACAACAAAATGAGAATTTTATTTTCCAGGATTCTAGATCTATCGGTTCACGCAAAATTGAAATTGTACAAAATTTAGTACACATTTGTATGTATTTCCAAAACTTCCTACATAGCCCAATCTTACACCCCAACAATGATCCTAACTGAAAATTTCAGGATCTCAGCACTTTTGGTTCACCCAATTTTCGAATTCTACCAATGTTAGTACCCATACGTATGAATTTCCAAAACTACTTCCATACTCCAATCCTATAATCCAATAGTAACATTATTTCCAAATTTCAGTGTTCTAGCTCTATCGATTCACCCAAATACACATTTTGTAGTAATTAGTACACATTAATATAAATTTGCAAATCTTGATATATATCCCAATCCTACACCTTAACAGAGACCCTAACTCCAAATTTCAAGATTTCAGCTCTATCGGTTGACCCAAAATTCAAATATAGTACAAGATAGTAATTATCGCACACATAAGTAAAAATGTCCTACATATCGCTATTCTACACCCCGACGGTAATGTTAATTTCGAATTTCAGGATTCCAGCTTCATCCGTTTCTATAGATTCAAATTGTTCCAAATTTAGTACAATTTAGTACTTTTCGTATACATGAAATTTAAAGTTTTTAGCTATGTCCGTCCAGTTAGTACTTATAAGTATACGATAAAAACCTTTGGTACATCTTTTCTACACTCTATCAATGTTCCTCAATCCAAATTTCATCGATTCGCCAAATACAAATGGTACCACATTTAGTACTTTTTTTTAAATTTATGTTCCATCACAGTTTACCACCATACAATTCTGTCGATCTGTAAATCCACAACTCTGCAGTTAACACTTGTAATATTTATTTTCCACATACATAACTTTCAAATGTTCAAAATAACAATTATTTTCCCAAAATTGATCCCAAATTGATCAATAAACGTCCGCTGCTGAACAACACACTCATCGTGCGTAATCTCGACATTTAACTTTTACCAGTGATGAGGTCCATAAATTTTAAGCTTTCGCCATCACTCTTCTTAACAATCTTTTTAGCTGCTACTCAGGGCAATGTTATTAGCATACGAATGCATTTGCATATGCCCTGTGCATCCCCAGCCGTGGTAACGTGAAGAAAACTAAATAAGTTGAATGTCTTCTTTCGTCGTATTAAAAGTCATTTTTAGTACAAGTATGTGTCAGGATGACTTTCATTGGAAATGCGAGAAACCTTGCCAAGAAAACGTTTTCACATGATAATATTGGGATGTGCGAGGGTAGATGCCGAACGATGTTCTCGGACGGATGTGTGTGTGTGTGTGTGTGAGGGCGTGGGATCGTTGAAGGGTATATGAAAAGAATCGAAAGCGACTGTTGTCGTATGCAAATACCATTTTTTTTTGTTGCAACATGACGATGGTTGTGTTGGGTGCTCAACTAAGCGAAATATTGTATTGTTGGTATATCCACTTAGTACATACACACGTACAAACATGTATTAATTCATGTTGCTACACAGCGATGCAACGAAGTCATTTTTTTCGCAAGTATCTCGTAGGAAACTTTATGCAATTTGATTTGAATGTACACAAACAAATTACAGCTTCAAACATTTACACTGGCTGACAGTGAATCTTAGACTGGGTCGCATGAACAAATTTATGAGACTAACTTATGTTGAAATTATGAATTTAATATTAATATTTGACATTTAATTTATTTTAAATTTTGAGGCCTAAAAAATATATGCTATACAGATATTTATATCAACAACTATTATGGTGGTAATAATGGATATCGTTGGAGTTATTAAGATGTCATATTTAGCCTTTAGGAAGGGATTAAAGGTATATTTGTTATCATTCTATACATTAAGTCAAAGTAAATTACGATTACTACAGAAAAATACCATCCGTTTGGCCTTGTAGTTCCATATAATATAACAGCTGGCCATGTAAATATTTCAGATCTTCCATATATTTTTTTACTTCTATGACGATTGCTTATAGTAATACAATAACTGCCTCCGCTAAATTGTGAATTAAACGCAAGCTGTTTTCACCATGTCGGATGGCGGTACATATTTTTCTCATGTTGTGTTAATGAGCATGATGTCGTACGTAGCCGTTGTCATTGTCGGCGTTGTTGCTGTTATTTTCAGCCTCCCCTCGCAGTAAATGTTCATGACCGTGTTTTGCACAACAGCAACAACTTTGCATTCTTAATTTCTATTTTATCGTTGTATGGTGTGCATGTATTTGTGCACACTTGTATGCAGCATTCATATACGTATGAGTGTACGACGTATTTCTGAGTTAGTTAGACTTTTGTCTGTCTGCTGAAATTATTTTATTTTTTTCCTTTTTTCGTGGTATTTTATTGTTGCACATTTCACAGTTGTTGCATTTTTGTATGTCACTTTTTCACAAATGTAAATACAAATGTCATAATTTAAATTTGAGCTGTGAGATCTTATGTGGAATTTCTTTTATGCGTCGACAAGGCTAAATCCACATCGCATGTGTATTGCCAAGCGTAACATGCCACTGACGGTATACCCTACAAAACATACGTATGCTTTTTCAATAGGTGGAAACTACATCGCATTTTTACTCCATTGTGTTGTAGGGTATTTTTATTATATGTATATGTTGTTGTGTGTATTTTCTTTGCCCACACAGCAACTGAAATTCAAGACAATGTTCGCTTTTGGCTTTGTAAAATATTCAGACCTCAATTATCTCTTTTCTATGCAGTCGGCATGAAGAAGAAGAAGAGTCATTCAAAAATTCCCAAAATACCGGTTATTTATTGTTGGCATCAAATGTAGGTGAAGGCCGAATATTTTTGAGGTTTGTTTTATACAATTTTTTATCTTCGCGCACACTTCTGTCAGTAAGGATGAGTATATGAATGAACATGAATGAATATCCTTTCAAAAAGTTATTCACTCGACATCACACACACACATACACAATTGAGAAAGCATTTTTTCTGTCAATTTTGCACATTTAGCTTGCAGTTGTTGTTACGAAGAATTTTTTTTACAACTACAAGTGTATGCGGTAGGTATTTTTTGTGTTATTGAAGATATTCCACTAAGTTTGGGCAATTTAATAAATTTAATATTGTGGAGAATATGTTTCACTAAGTGTTGGCGAGTTATTTGGGATTCCATTTGCATTTGGTTTTTATTCAAAATAGTCAGGTTCGTTGTTTGGAAACAACTATTTAGATATTAGTGAGGGAAAATATGGCATTGTTCACCAAGTGCTAAGGATATCGGCACAGTTTCTCATCAATTCCCTTAGTTTTTTGTTAGGGATATTTGTTAGGAAATTATTTTGAGTTTTGAACAAAATATAGGGAATATATATAAATCCGCTTAATAGAACGTGGTCAAATGTATTGAGTTAGTTTCAATTATCCGATGTTTTCAATAATGCGAAGTCCGGACAATTGATATATTTTCATTTAACCGATGTTCGAAGTTCTATAAATTTGGTATTACAATACCAGGTATAAATCCATGTTTTTAAAAGCATTTTGAAATAGTTCTGTCTAAATGTTATTCCAATTTATTTTGGGTAGAAAGTTTTTCTGATTTATCAGCCAATGTTCCGGAAATTGGTCACAATGTAAAGCACATATATTTTTCAATTAAGCGGTGTTGTTTTCAAAGAATATTACCCTTTGGAAGAAATTTCGTTTTTGATTAAGCGATTTTTTATTTTAAAAGGAGCATTAGTTAAGCGGTACAAAATGAGTGGAAATTTTAAACAATTATTGGGTTCAAACATTTCTTTTCCATTAAGCAGAGTTTTCAATTAAGCGGATTCGACTGTATTCCCAATTTGCGTGGGTCAGGAATTTCCCTGATCTTTAGATTAGATTTAATGAAATGTGTGATATTATTACTTTGATATGCAAAGTCGTGTTATCTCCCAGAGATATTATTATCCCCTTCCCCAACGTAAGGCTAACCATTAATCTATTTTGTAACAAATATTAGACCAACAAAAGTAGATTCCTACACATTTGTCTTGTGTACACAACAAATCAACAAACACATATAAACATATGAGAATTCTCGTGCTAACGGTTATTGCAGGGACAAAGTGTTACACACGTACATGACGACACATGTTCAAACATCCGGTAATAAACTCAACATGTGTAACCATATGTTCATGCAGTCGACCGACATCATGTAAGGTTGTAATGCAACAAAACACACCGGTCGGTCTCCACCCTTTGGATGGAGATATTTTCTTTAATTGTTGCTGTTTCTAAGCGTTAAACAATTTGTCTTCCGGCAAAGCATACGGATTTTTTAAACTCAGTTGTTTAATGTTTTCTATTTATGTTGTGTTCCATCCTGACTCCTACTACTGTGGACCCATGGTTACAACAACTGTCGGAACAAGCTATTTTTAGATGTTCTTCTTCTTCTTCTCTGGTATCAAGGCGGCGTTTTTTTCCTGTACTCTTTGTCACAATGTCGACGACGAGCGTTGTTGATATTCCTTCAACACACACACACACACACATACTATGTTCATATTAATTTGAGGCTGAGGCATTGTGGAAATCGTGATGTGCAGAGGGCGTACTATGCAGTTTTTATATAGCTCTGAGTTGTGTGTTCTGGATTAAGCAGATTTAAATTAAAAGTATTGTTATAAGCAAACAAATAAAATTAGCAAAGAAAAAATGGAAAAAGCTCCAGTTCCTACTGTGTTAATTGGAGTGTTTCATTTGCAACTAAACCCAAAAGATTTTAACGGAAGACTTAATCCTTGAGCTGTATACATTAGCCAAGCATTAAAAAGATTTCGTCTATTTTTTTCTGCTTGGCTCTTATTTACGGACATAGGAAACAGTTTAAAGCAAAAGGATTAAAAATAGGGCATACTGTGTATTTTCGTTTTCAGTTTGGCTACAATACAAGCAGTGGGATGCCAAATTACAAGAACTCCAACCAACCAACCAACCACTCACCACGAATTATTCATAGCTTAAAGTATGGGGCGATACTAAATCTGTCGAAATAGTAACGAAATTGGTTTCTGGGAAAAGGGGACGACAGTTTTTAAGAATTTTATTTTAAATGCACTGGAAATCTGCATTTATTCAAGTGTAAATAGTTTATTACAATGCAGAGAAGCAACAATAGGATTTTTAATAAAGCTGTAAATGACCTCCACTCCATTTCGAAAATATTAAATTGAATGCTAATGTAGAGTTTATCAAATGAAACATCTGATTAAATCTTAAATATTTTTAACATAAAATAACAAAGGCCGGTTTTCAGAGACACAAATCTGGGCACTGGAGAATGAGATAATCTCATGATTCTGGTGGTGTGAGGCCTTGTAGAATATAAATACACGAAATTTCAATAACATTAATAACAATTATACGTGTATGTATGTGTGTTGTGCAAACTACAAAATGTGTACATGAATTGAATATTAAATCACGATGGCAAATAAACACATATTTAACGTTTTTAAGTGGAATAACCGTTATTATTGCCCATGCATGAAATTCAATCGTCGATGGTGGGATTCAAACCGATGAATATGTCCTCAAGAAATTAATTAACGCTTCACTACCAATTTAAAAATTGTACGCTTCACTACAATTTGGAATATGAGTGTACACCCAGCAAACTAAATGTCGGATAATCGATACGACTGCATATAGTCAGATATTCTTTTCCAATTCTGTTTTCTTACATTAAAGAATATTGAAATGGATTTGTTTAGGTGGCTAAGTGTGTATCTCTTTCCAAACTCTGGAGTTTGTATTGTTGGGATATATCGAAAATATTTTAAGGCAATATTAACCTCAATGAATGTCGAACAGATATTGGCTGGAGAACTATTTTTAAATTCTTATATTCACCTCGGATATTAAAACAGCTATTTACAAGATTCATTCTATCCTCTCGGTTCGGGTAGATGTGGGAAGTGCCTATATTGTTATATGAAATCGTGTAAGGAAATGTTTCCTATTTTTTTCTTATCCAAATAACATATCTCCGACTTCTTTCGCTCTCATACCTCGTAAATTTTATGCAATATTTTTATGAGAATCGCATTATTATTATTCAAATGCTTTCGCTCACGTATCTTCCCAGATATGTTTGAAATTAATTAAAAAGTCATAATTATTCATGTGAAAATTAAATGTAATAATATGTAGAGCAGCAACAACAAGTGAAATAAATCTTGCGTTTATATATAGAAAATTCAAAAGAAAAATATCAGCATCACGGAAGTGCAACATAAAATATAATTGATTTAAATCTCACTATGGGGGAATTCCGACGTGATTTAAAATATATACGCTGGTCCAGTGGAAAAATGTATTTGACCTGTATTACTTTAATTAGAACGCAGGACATGTGATAATGTTTATTACAAAAAAAAAAAAAAAATAATAATAAGTGGAATTATTTTCAAGTGTTTTCACCGTGCTATTTATTTTTTAATAATCTCGCGTTTTTATAATAACAAATCTGGTGGATCTAAATCCATATGATATTAAGAACCATTATTTATTTATAAAATAAATGTACATAGAATACACACGAAACGTGGTGCTTTACCATGGACAACGTGTTTCACAGAAATTGTGCATTTTCTGGAAAGGATATAAATAATATGAAATTATTTTGGAAATACAGATAAAAATTTTAAAGATAAAATTAAAGTATTGAAAATATCCGATGAAAGTGTTAACAAATATTTTGCTCAATGGATAACATGTTCACAGACTGCCTGAACAAAATTATCTAATTAAGAAATAATTATTTCATGCAATTCTAATTCAGACTTATATCGTCACCATAAACGCAAACGGACGTAACTACAAAAAAATTAGAAATTGAGTTTTTGTTTGGAAGCTATATGTAAATTTGCACGGCCTTTGAGCACCATCGTGGAACCGGATAAACGATATATGGAACTATAAGTACGTTTTACCAAATTTCTTTCAATTCGAATCCTAACTGTGATCTGTAAATTTTTACAATATTATTAGGTTGGTGCGTATGAAATGTCGGATTCTCTTTACATGCGGACGTTTGTCTTCCTATTTCGTTATACTTTTGTCTTTGGCCAATACTCATAGTTGTTATTATGAGTATTGTCCATTGCCAGAGATTCATTTCAGCAAAATAGGGTTTCTCAAAGGTCTTCCCTTTTGTTATTTCTTTTGGGTTTATAGCCGATATGAATTCTGCCGACATTTGCGTCATTTTCTTATATAGTGCTGCAAAAGCTGCACGCAGTATAAACCAAGCGTTCGGGGAGAACACAGTTAACAATTGGAAAGTGCAGAGTTGGTTCGAAAAATTTCGGACTGGCAATTTAAAAATTGTACGCCCATCGCTTGTGAATCGGCATGGCCGGCTACTGCTCCATTGCGAAACTAAACGAACAGGAATATGTAGTTTTGCAGCATTCACCATATTCACCGGATCTCTCGCCGACCTATTTTAATTTTTTCAAGCATTTAGAGCTGTTTTTTCATTTATGAAAATGAAGACAGTCTAAAAAAGTTGATATTAGAGGTTATTAATTCTAAAGATCAACATTTTTTAAGACAGGCATCTACGCTTTAAAATCTCGTTGGGAGAAGTGTATTGAAGCGAGTGGAGCATACTTTGATTGAAGAAAGATATGCAAGATATACAATCACTTAATAATCCGACATTTCATACGCACCAATCTAATAAATGTCTCGTTTTTTAATGTTACAACCATTAATAAAAGTTCAAAAGTCGGTCGGGGCCAATTTATGATACTGTTCCCGACATTGGGTTTAAAATGATATCGTCCTAAGATCCATGTTCAAATGCTGTAGTATTATATACCAATTTAAATCAAACATAAAATGTGACATCTCTTATGATTTTGTGTGTACGTGTTCAATAGTCGGTCGATAAAATAACCGTGGCATCTTTAGAGAACAATTAAGGGGACCTCTCCCATTCTCGATTTCAAATTTTCAAGATTTTTAATGGGCTGGTGAATGAATACCAATGATTGTTAAGGTTTGCGACTTTGCACATATATATTTGAAGATTAAAAATAGAAGAAAAATAATGTACAAAATTTTATTGTGTTTCTGTTGGTGTTTTTTGTGATTTGAGAAAAGTCCTTATTTTTGATGGCGAGCATGATAACTCCTCACTGGAACATTGAAACCCAAAAAACGGTATTGGAAAGAGTACATGTCTGGTTCTTGTATGAACTAGGATTATTGACTTCGCACACAAATTAAAAAAAAAAATGGCGTAGCTTTGAAATAATTTTCACCAAGAACTAAGTTAAAAAACAAGGAAGATTATGACCGAGTGGATTTATCCTAGTTCATATGATAGCTATACACACATAGACAAACGTGCAAAATTTTGGAACACTGTTTTGAGAAAAATGCGTTTAAAGTTTGAGAATCACTCTTGACGTAACTTGATTGATTACACATAGTTAATCGGCTATACCTTCAAGAGTTGTTGAGATTTTTGCTTGAAATTTTTAAATTAGTGTAGGTTCGAATTAAATCAAAATTAAAGTTTTTGAAATCGAGAATGGGGGAACTTAGGTGTATCATTTATATGAAATCGGACAACATTCTGTATTAGAGCTATAGGTAAATCTAAAACGATTTCTATTTGAAACGCTGAGAAATGATATGAAATCCTGGCTACTATATAGATTTTATAGAGTTTTTTGCTTCTCCGCTAAAATTAATAAAAGTGTAGTTACGTCCGTTTGCAGTTATGATGACGATATGAATATGTTTCATTCATACATTCAATGTATTTTTGCATATGTATCAATTTATTTTATTATTCCGAAATAGATAAAAAAAATGTTAATGCCTCCTTTAAATAAACAGTTTTCATTTGCCAAATAGCACACGGACTTAACCATTATTATTTATACGAAATATACGTACATACATTATGCATGAATAGATGTTGAAACTAACTTGCAAGCAGACAACACACATACACTTGGATATTTATGCGTAAACGCGTATGTGTGCACACAACTACATATACGAAATAATTACATGAAAGTAAGCACATCATATAATTGCCATACTTGCAGAGGTTAAAGATCTCCACTTATACAAACACATTTTCATTCAAATGCAATGACTTATATACACACCCACACACATATATGTATGCATGTTTCTACAACAGACTTTTCCCCCCAAAGGAACTCATTCAAACACCATTGTCAGTAAAGCGTATAACACAATTAAAGCGGTCAAGAGAGGGTCGTGTGTTTGGTGGTGAAAGATGTTGAAATTTAATAACAGAGTCCATTTTGTATCCTCATGGGATTGACATTCGTAAATTTCCATTTCAAAATAATTCTAAACTTTTCCTGATATGTTCATGTTTTTAGCTATTAATAAATATTAACCGCCTTAGTTTACCGGGCCTCGTCTAAATCTAACATTGAAGTGTATAAGTGTCCATAAGTAGAAATTCTTATGTGTGTAGATGTGGGTGTTTATATACGTAAACATTCCATAAATAACTAAAACTAATTGGTTGTACTAAAGTTAAGTTGGTTAAATGAGAACATCTCTTCCATGTGTCCGTGCTGGCGAGCGTGTGTATGTGTGAGCGTGCGTATTTTGTTTACATAAACATACAAACATTTTAAACATATTGTATGTGTGTGTGGGATTTTTGTGATGAAGTTCCTCTCCTAAGCTTGTGAACCGTTATCTCTGTTCCAACTTTAACTGGGGATGCTGCAATTTAGAAACCATAATTGCAAATAGTTTCACATTTTCTTAATTGTCATTTGTTGAAGATGAATTTTTAGAAGTTCTTCTTCTATGTTTTTTGTTGCTTTGTGTTTAGTCTCGATACTAGAGTGGTAAAATAACTCCAACTAAATTCCTTGGTCTCACATGGTATGTAAAGGGAAACTACATTTGGAATTTGTTGAAAACAATTTGTGGTTTCGCCAACAGAAATTGGATTTGTTAACGTAAAACCGAGAAAATGAACACAATTTAACACCAACGATAACTTTGGTACATACATATCGGGGAAAATAGAAACATTGGATCTTGGTAATTAATATGGGAAGTACGGATATTTTGTTAAAAAAAATATACAATTCTGTATAATAGAAAAATTAAAGGCACGTGTAGAGATGGAACTGTATATGAAATATTTCCATAATTCTACCGGAATATTTGTGGTGAAAGTGTCAACATTCCAGCGTACATTTGATATGATACAAATCTCTCTTATGGGTTACTATGTGTTCCTATCTAAATAAGAGGTTTCCTTACAGAAGATTTTTAGACCGAAAAGTATTGAATTTTTCAATTATTCTAATAAAAACTACTTCATATTTTTAAGTCCTGATTGTAGACTCAATTTATGAATAAGAAGCGCCGATGATTTTGATTCAAAAATTAATATTTTAAAAGCTAAAAAAGAACGATTTACTGCAATTTAATCAAAATAAATATTAAACGATTTTAATATTTTCTCTTTCTCTATTGAAAACCCGTAAAACCCATACTTTGCGTAACGATGTATAGTAGATTCAGTCATGCAACATAGCGTGGCAAAACACTGTTATATCGATAATAAACCAATTATGGGTGACGTAGGGGCGAAGCCCAGTCTTATCTTGGTCTATCTTTCATCTCCATTGTGGACACTGACCTCCCCGCGTTGTCACATGGGCTAGCTACTTTCTTCATCCGTTGGAATAGCGAGCTGATATGTGCCGCGAGTTAACCCATAAGATCTATAAAAACTGGGTTGTGGCGTTGGGTTAACTGCAGCAAAAGCAACATTTGAATACCAATAACCACCATCCCGATCAGGGGGGTTACTCTGTATTGCGTTGCGAAAGCAAGTGCGTTGCGAAAGCTAAATGCGTTAAAAGTACAATTTGGTACTCTGTAACACTCGCGCAAACGCATTCGCAAACTAAATCGAAAATAGGGCAACACTGTCGCCACAAAGTAAACAACAACGAAGAATGACAAAAGGAAACGTCAAAAAATTTTAAATAAAAACATATTTTTTGTGTGGTACGAGTATTTTTTGAAACAAAAATGATGAACGAATTAAAAACAAAAAAAGAATTTTATGAGATCGATCAAATATAATCTCCCTAAGTGACCACGGGTATTAAAATAGAAGTACGAATTATGTGACAAACGTTTTCAAATATTTAATTTTTATAGATATACAAAATGTTCGTCTCAATAAAGATTCGTTTATGTATTTATTAAACGCTCGTCTTTCCAAATAGATCCACAACAATTCCAACTCCAATAAAAGAGGCCGCTGCTTTGAAATTGCTTGGACAAGGTGGTTATCAACACCAACCTGTAAATATGCACACATAGATTCACATATTATATAAAAATATAATACATTACTTTTTCCAACCATCGACATCTTTTACAGGAGGTCAATTTGGACTGATGCCATCAGACAGTTTTGTCCACAAATTGTTGGCGCGTTGTTTCGAATTTGAACTCTGCAACTGTCCTTTTGCCAAATCACTGTGTTGCCCCATAAAATCTACTGAAGTTAGGAACTGACGTTGCTGAGTCTGCCACTGTGACTTTTTTGCCTTTTACTTAAAATAATTTACAATTTATATATAAATAAAACCTTTAATTGAGCTTACTTATATGTTTCGCTTCCTTTGCGTTTGCTATTTTGTTAACGCTTAACGAACGAGTTTGACATGCGTTTTCGTATTACAGAGTGCGGTGATGCCACATTTGCGTAAAGTAGATGCGAAAGGAGATACAAAAACGAATTAGAGAGTACAAATTACGCGATGCGTTACAATTTTTCTCACGCATCGCAATACAGAGTAACCCCCCAGGAGTGTCGTAATGCTACTGAGGCCAAAAACGCATCGTATAAGGCAACCCTGCAGACAGAAGCAAAACGTAATGATATGGAGAATTATCTGGAGAAAAGGAGAGAAGAGAAACGTATTTTTAGAAAAAGGAACAAGAAAAACGTTAGCGTGAGCAAATCGAGATGAGAGACGAGGATGATGCCCGGAAATTTTACCAACAAGTAAAACACCAAACATTGGTGCAGGTACATCCTCATGTAGAGATGAAGATGGAAATCTGGTGACATATACAGATAGCGTGTTGAGGATCTGGAAGGAACATTTTTAAAACTTTGGTATCAAGTAGTGGCGGTGTACAAGATACCCCAGAATCAAGTAGGATGATGATATAGATTGTATACCACCTAGCTGAGATGAGGTCAGAGTAGCAATTAATCGGCTAAATAACAATGAAGCAGCAGGTGCCGATGGATTACCTGTCGAACTATTCAAGACCGGTGGTCAGATGCTGGTCAGGAGCATGCACCAGCTGATTAGTACAATTTGACTAGAGCAATGCATGCTTACAAAAAAGAGGTAAGACGATGTGTAGCAACTACAGGTAAGGTGACAGTTTGTCGTGTGACTTAAAAAGGTCATACGAGATCCAAATGTGAATAGAAATGGCACTCGGTACACCAAACTGTATATGTTACTCGCCTAAGCCAACGACATCAACATAATGGGTTAGCGAGCGTTAAAAGCCATCTTTGAATTAATTCAGAAGGAGTCTGCCAAAGTGAGACTGGCGGTAAATGGCGAAAAGACCAAGCTGACGGCATTAACGCGCAAGACGTCCAGCAGACTCGTACCAACTGTGGAACTTGAAAACTACAGCTTCGAGGTAGTGAACGATTTTATATACCTCGGTACCGCCATAAACAAAACTAATAACATCAGATTTGAAATCCGGAGGAGAAGTGTTGCCCAAACTCGGCTTATGGAACAAATGTAAAGAAAAATGTAAGATTGTTTTGTTTGCACATGGAAAGTTCATTTTTTCCGCTATTTTGAGCTTTTCCTTGAAACATATTTATATTTCAAATCTCTTCATGACAAGATTTTCCTCTTTTGAAGTGTCCTTATTAAACATTTTTCAGCTTTTATATAAATACAATAGATGTTGTGCTAAACACAATTCCTACGAAATTCTTTTTTTTTTCGTACATAAGAAATAATATTACATTTATCGTTGGTTGGCAATCTTACAACTGGACAATTGATTTCACAAATAAAAAATGATAGTCCACAGGGAAATATCTTTCCACAGACCTTGAGAAAATATCCAATATAAAATTTAAAAATTATTTTAACTACAATCTTATCAATGGCTATTTTAATTCTGTGAATTTATTTTTTTTTTCTTTTTTGGAAATGTGTTCATAAGAAACTTTAGAACTGTCCGGAATAAATCAAAACAGATGTCTATTATTCTGACAACTTCTTAGCAAAGGTATGCGTGATTCTAATCTGCTTCTAAAGACATTACAATGAATTACTTACAATCAAACAAATAGACAAACAAATTGTGTAGGGGGGGATGTGGTGGTGGAGGCGATGGCTGATGTGCCCCAATTGCTGACAGATTCTTGCTATGCGACAAGCAATTCTATTGGAATGTTTAATGTGATCTTTTGTTATTTGATTCAAAATGCCATTCAATTTAGCAAATCGACTTAAAACTTCTTGCTCTAATATTTGATTTTGTCAAATTTGTTTTTGCTTCTGCTGCTGTTGTTGTTGTTCTACGAAATATTTAAAGTCGGCATAATGAATGCTGAAATAGCCCACAAAGACGATCCACAATTGATTGGCAAAAATGTCAATGAATAGAATTTTATTGGAATTTTAATAGTATAGCACAGCACAGCAATTGTGGTTATAATGACGTGCCGACGAATGTTGAATTTTAAATGGAAAATTTAATACAAAAAAGATTATCATGTAATAAAGTGATATTTACTATCACATTCAATACGATGACAAAACAGACAGATATGTGTCTGTTCTGTTTTCGTTATGATTACGTATTTATATTGTATTTTTACTTTTTATTTAAGTGAAAAGATTTTATAAAGAAATTCAATACCTGATTTGAGTTTTTGAGGAACAAATGGGAATTTAAATTTTCAACATACATATATTTTTAAAAACATGTTATGAATAATTAATACAAATTTTTCTAAATAAAAAATTTAATATTATATGAAGGTAATTATTTGATATAGATTTAGAATTTGCATTATATGTGTAAAACACAATAAACCGAATGATCAATAAAAATAGTTGAAAATTAAGAACATATTTTTTTAATACTACACTAAGATTCAAAACACAAAGTTACTCAACTATGAAATTCTGTTAAATATAATTATTGGACCAGCACAAAAGACACATTTTATTTATATGCAAAACGCTAGACTTCACCAATTCTTTGTAATGTGGGCTAAAAATCGTTTTATTTTACCTTGAAACTGAAACTAGTTTACCTTTTTTGAAAAAATATATATTCCACGAAAACTATTGTATTTACAACGTGAATATTTCCGTATTTAAGACCCAGCGTTCAGTAACAACAACAACTGGTTCCTACATCCATTTAACGAAACTAGTAACATCAACATCCTGGCCAATAAAATAGTATGAACAAAGCATAGCCACTGTAGATGACAGGTTTCAAATTAAAATCTTCAGAATGCTACTCAAGCACATTTTATCCATATAACAAATTCTATTATATAAAGGTCAATACAAAAATTGTATTCAGCTTAAGCTCTTCTTTAGCTCTCTCTTCCACTCTCTTTGCCTCTCTATCGCTCTACTAAATTAGTTCTATAGTAGCTGCTTTTGACTAGAATACAGTTAAAGCGTAACAAACGATATAAGCATAATAATCAAAATATGTATGTGAGCCAATTTATGGTTGTTATGTAATCATACATTGTTATATACATAAATATCCACACACACAAACATTATCATCCTTATATGCAGTGCAACCGCATATATATAATTATTTCTTCGTTAAAGTGCAAAGGTAGTCATGAGATATTTAATAGATTGTATGGGAATTGTAATTTATGAGGTTCCTTCAAAAGCCGTTGTTCACTTCGAATTTCTAAAGAAATGTTTACAATTTTTTCAGTATTTATGGGGCGAATTTTCAATTGAACTAATTCGTTCGTGAACTAACAACAGCTCTATTCTAAAAAATATACGGTGAGCAAAATCGTCACTTATGTATTTTATATTAATGTTTTAATGTAATGAGATATTCTTTTAAACCAATAGGAGTGTCCAAACTGGAGAGGCTATGGAGCTGAAACCAATACCTATAAAATAGAAATACTGGAATCACTACTACTTCGTCATGAGAATTTCAAAAAAGCTGCCCATTACGATTACTTTTAGCTATTGGACGACAGCACATCAGTTCCAATTGTTGGCAGCATTTCACTGTGACCCAATAACTCCCCACACACAATAACAGTTATATCAGATGAATGCAACCATTCGCTTCGTACTTATGGTAATGTACTTTCATAATTGTGGTCATTCGAATAATCTCAGCACCCACTCACACTATCACACAAACTATCCAATTGTTCTCATCAATGGCGAATTCATACATAAAATACCACACATATCCTATATCATGTGAGTCTTTACAGGAAACAATTGATACAGTTTTCATTCCATTTAGCAGTGGCAGCAATAAACGGACAATGCGGCACATAAAACCAAACAATACACAAAGACCGTTGCATTAAGTCCGCCACAGCAACAGTTCTTTTGAAATCCAAAGCTAATATGTAGTCCAGTCAGTAAACATGGTAGCGATAGAACAGTAACATCATTGACATTTTTTGTTGGGGGTTTTTTTTAATGGTTGACAATGTTTTTATCTGTGAGGAGGAAATTGCAAAACCGATAAATCGCAATGTAAAACTGTTGGGGTCCACAATGAAAGGCAAATTGGCTATGTTTTTTTTTTCAAGGACACAAATTACTATTTCCTTGAATTAAGGACATGTTATGTAAACAGATTGGTTTTGAATATAAGATAGCTTCAAAATTGTTTGTCCTTAATTTGAAACATTTTATTGAAAATATTTCAATATATAATTGACAAAATAAATTGAGATAAGTGAATAGCATTGAACTTTGGATTCAAATATAGGGAACATACCAAAAAGTATAACCATACCCACAATTGTACCATAAATAAAAATATACCACAAATAAAAATGTTAGCAATTTTTACTGGAGATTTTTCCTAAAATGGCAAGCCCCCAAAATGTGGACCGATAGACGCATGGTAGAGTAGAACATGTGTAAAAAAATCCCAAAAAGACTGCAATTTAGAGTACTAGGTTATATGAGACCATCAACAACGTACATAGGATTTTATTTCGGGGTGGGGTGGAAGCTACTGGTTTAATATACAAATTGTTATTGCAGAAAAAATTGTACGCGTAAGTCCCTGTTTACCTAACGTTATTACGAACATTGATTACATTGTTATATAAGGTGCTACGTCTAATTGAGGTCTGATATAACTCATTTCCGAACTTTACGTTTTTTACGCTAAATATAAAAACTAACGAAAATCGGGATATGGGGCTAGATCAATATGCGTTCAAGTTTTCTCGAAATCCTCTGAATGTTGAATGAGTAGTGGAAGTGATGCAAATGTGGTATAGGTTGGTAATGTGGTATAGTCACTTTTTTTGTAAACTGAAAATTTTTGCTGTTCTCAAAAAAATAAGATAGCAATGACCTGTTAAATTTATTTAAATCACGTTGAGAATCAGTACCAAAAATAAAATTTTTCATGAAATTGACTTTTTTTCGGTTGAAGTTTATAAATAATTTTTTGTTTTACGGATGTAATTTAATCGTTATTACTAAAGCATTAAAATAATTATTATGAACTAAAAATCAAATAATATGCGCGATTGCACCACAAAATCACCAATTTAGGAAAAAAACTAGACATTTCTTCAGTAAACACAAGTGTAGGTAATGTGGTATACCTTGATTCTGCATGAAAAAAGGCCAGAACTAGACAAAATCTCATTACTATGTGAAACATTCGTACTTTACGAGAGTCTACCATGAATCACAAGGATGAAAAACAAAGGCTATAGTTTTTTTCTCCATACAAAAATTAGATATATGTGTAGAAATTAATAGAATAAAAATTAAAGTTGCACTCAAGGTATCGTTAAAAATCTTAACAGACATAAATCTCGAGCTAATTCGCATTCATTAAAAACAATAAATTATAAAAGATATCAATTAGAAGTGAAAATTATACTATACCACATTAACATCATGTGGTATACCACATTACCTGCACTTTTTTAAAAATCACTTTTTATGGGATTTCAAATATTTTCTCAAATATCTCTTAAATTGTTAGAATAATATTATTTTCAAACTGATACATGGAAAGACAACACATGTAGCATGTTAAGTGCAAAATTTCAATTTAATCGGATAAAAAATAAAAATTTGGCAATCTAAAAACAAATGGGTATACCACATTTGCATCACCTCCTATACAACGGATAGCTAAATCGTCCTTGAATTCCATCTGTACAGAATATCCCCTACTAATATAATCATTTTAATACAAAAAGGGGGTTATAGCCTTCCCCTAATAAATATTATTAATATTTGGGAGAGAGATTTGTTACCATATACGACTACAAAATACAATTACAGCGAAAAAATCGTCCTATATTTACAATTTTTAGTAGAGATTTGCTACTCAATAAGAACTCAAAGCCAATTCGGTTGAAAAATACGCGCAAAAACTGTACCGAAAATTAGGGAGTACCAGAAAAAGTGGACCCATATTTAGACTTATTTAGTGAGACATTTGGTATTCATGTAAAGTGCTCTTAAGAACCCCAAAATACCAAAAAATTGTGGGAACCGTTATATGGGGGCTATATGAAAAAGTGCACCGATATTTATATATTTTAGTGGAGATTTGATACCCAATAAGAGGTTCTTATTGCAATTTTCAGCGAAATCGCTTGAAAAGCTAGCTCAAGAACCACAAAATATCGAAAATTGGGGGTACCCTTATATGGGTGCTATGTATAACGTGGACCGATATAGCTCATTGTCGAACTTATCCTGCCTACAGACAAAAGACAATTCTTTGCACAAAGTTGGCGATATATCCCAATTCGTTTAGAGGTTAGAGTGATTACAGACAGGCGGAAATGCTTAAATCCCCATAGAATTTTACGCTGATCGAGAATATATACTTTATAGGTTCGGAATTGATTATTTACATGTTTTACAAACAGGAAAACAAACCTAAGATACCTTTCATACTATGATGGAGGGTACAAAAACATAATTGAAATTTAACAATTACTATAAGTAAAACAGAACAAAATAACGTACTATGTGTCGTATGATGTACACATCCAAAATTATTCAATATAAATACGCACCAATGCGCCATAAATTTATTATCAGATCAGTGGTCAAATACACTGGATTACATGGATTAGTATTTTAATTACCTCGTGAATATTTTTTTTTGGCCGATGTCTGTCAATTTTAATTAACTCGGAGTTAAAGGCGGAAAAAATAATACAAATCCGTTATTAGACAAATAAATAAATTCTTAAAACTTTCAATTTTGTAGTTCGGTAAATTCACTGGAAATAAAAACATTTTTGAGAAGGAGAAAGAAAAAAGAAAAAGATCTAAAAATAAGAAAATAAACTGTGCTTTTTCTAATTAGACCACTTTTTAAAGTATTTACTGAATGATACTAATATTCCTGAAAAATAAACTTAAACCATATATATTATTTATTTACATACGTCAGATAACAAAACAAATCACGTTTTGTGACAAGAAACGGATAAAATTGGGAATAGACCATTAAAACGTTAAAATATCGATTTTTCGTCTTTTATGAATCTACCTAAAATCGTATGAAAAATCACATCTTGTCATAATTGGAGTCAGATTCATAAGGAAGAAAAGGGCACACAACGAATCGAGTTAGAAAAGCGAAATTTTTGGTCATGCCATAAATCCGATCTTTGAACTATGGCGATTTTTTCTTTTAGGTCTCTCATCCCCAATAGACATGTTTCTGATTTTGTCGCACAGTTCACTTATCCTAACACATTTGAATATCATTAATAACAATACAAATGAAGTCCTTTCTGTCATGTACATGTAATATCCAAACACTTTCATCTAACCCTCTCGATTACAACTCTTCTATTATACAGATTTTAAATACACCCTTGTTCGAGCATATATGATAAGTGTTTCAATCTGTTTTTGATGTTTGTATCGATAGAACGACTTCATAATCTTATGTCAAAAATATTCCATTGCTTCAAGTACCACAGAATACCCATTGTCTATAATGAGTGTTGAGTGTGTCCAAGAGCATGGATTTTCTAACAAGTGTTAATGGTTTTGAAAAAGGTTTGACACCCAAACAAAAGACAACTTAAAAATGGAATTGACCTTAATAAGTTTAAAATTATTGAAATGCAAGTATTAAGGAATATTTACATGTGAAATACATATCATCAAGTGATATAAATAAACATTCAATATAAAAAGAGGCTTTTGATTCTGAATATGTAATTAGTTTTATCTTTAGAATTATGCTAGATGCTATATATATATTAATGTGTTTTATTTGGAAATACGAAGTACCATTGGAACGTTATTGTAGTATTGATATATGCTAATATTGTGCATTCATATAAAATTAATTTTTGTCATATTTTGTAAAGCTTTATTTTAACGAACGGTACATAATTTATTTGCTGATTACCACATATAGTGTCTATATAATGCATATTGCTTTACATCTTAATTTGCAGCTGGCGCTATTTCTGATAACATTTCTTCAGTATAATCTAATTTTTTATCTCTTAATGGGTTAAAAAATTACAAATTGTGAAAATACCCTTAACTGTTGTTGAATAAGATTAAGTTCATTTATTTTTACTCTACGCAGTATAATTTAAAATTTATTATGTAGAAATTTTATTGTAGAGTCAACTCGCAATTTTCTATATTTAAATCGTAACGAATTTACTTAAAAAATGTAATGTCTTATAACATAAATTTTAGATTGTCTATATATTTAAAATATAGTTGTATGAAAACCATTCTTATCTTCAAAATGAATTTAGTAGCATTCATATCTTCTCAATTCCAACATTTAAAAATTGAATTATTATTCTCTTACAAGTATATATGTAAACGTATCATAATTAATAAATGCCAGTTCTTGTTTATTGTCTGAATAATTTCCTTTACTGGCCTTGTAAAAATAAATGAATACATCCATCTACGGGGTTTCATTGGCTTTACAAGTGCATGCTCATGCTACACTCACTCCAACATCACACAACGAACACAGACTCACACACACACACAGGCACAACCACTTGCGACAATATACATAATAAAACCGTACAAAGTAAACATGCAATTGATGTTCTTGTTGTTTTAAGGTTATTCCTTTAGTTTGTGACGAATCTCTTTTGGAACCTGTCAACCTTATTTGCACGTTCTTCTACATTTGGTCTTAAATTTTAACTAGAATGTCCTTCTCCGTTGTGCTCTCTTTCGCACATTGAGGCACTTGGAAGAGCTTTCAACTCAATTCATCAATAATGTGTGCAAAAAGAAGTGTGAGAGAGCGATAGAGAGAGGAAAACATATATAGAGAGCAAGGAAAAGCCGCTAAAAGGAATATGCAAAATAATTGCAAATTATATTTTCGATTGAAGCGAAAAGGATATCTGTCTAATGTCCTGTTGATGTTTTCACGACAGTTAAGATTAATGTTTTCTCCATTCTCCTCTATTCGATATTTGTACATAGTTAATAAAGTATTTTAATCAATAATTTCAATGTGAAAACAACGACACTGAAGAGCCATCCATCTCCAACGAGTTATTCGAACAAACTAAATTATCATCGTTAAACGCTAGGAAAAGTTTTGTATGTGCCATATCTCATTTTGTATTTCGACGGGTCATGCGCACTTTTATATTCGGAGAAAAACAATGGAATAATTAAATCCTGTGTCTCTCAATGCTATGGTGCTCTGTTTTCCAGTCAACATGTTGCTTAAGTAACAGATGTTCTAAAAAAAGGTCTGATTCGTCCTGTGTTCTTTTACAAGGGTAGCATAATCGTCGAATTTTTCACTGCAACATTTTAACATTGTTATTAAGTCTAAAGTCGTATATAATAGTTCAGATCATAGTTATTTATTATAATTCAAATAATATAAATGTTATGTCCGCGATGATTTTTTCCCATATAGAGTCATAATTTTAAATCTAATAAACATACATTTTATTAAAACAATACATTATGGGATTCCATCTATCGACAAAATATATATTCGACATGACGATTATTATTTTTAGTTGTCAAATTTCAAAGTTTTTATAAATGTGTTTAGTTCTGCTCAAGAGCAGATACAAATTTAAAAGGAACGACTTTTTTACTCACGAAAATAATTGATAAGATAAAACTAAAGAAAAAACAATTTATGCAGCTGAGATTGAAGTTGGTATAAATACATTGTGTTATGGTAATAGATTATGTTTGAAGATATGACAAAATGAATTTGTGATGTTCCAAAGACACATAAAATAAAATATTTTTAAAACTGTTCTTTGACCTAAAAGTAAAAAAATGAACAAAATCTTTAATATTTCAATTTGGTATACTTAAAATCATGTAATTTCTGAAAAAAAATGAAAGAGAATAGTTAGTTTTTCAAAAATATTTTTATTTTTCAATTTAATCTCCTGAAACATCAATGCACTAAATCCAACGCTTTTCTAGCAATTCTATCCCTTGATTAAAATAGTTTTGCTCAAGGACTTCAAAATAATGGTTTACAACTGTAATTGGATCTTCGTTTGAGGTAAAACGCTTGCCCGCAAGGCATTTTTTTAGATTTGGGAACAAGTAAGAGTCACTGGGAGCTAAATCAGGAGCATAAGGTCGGTGGTCAAGAAACTCGTACTTTAATTCCTTGATTTTAGCCATTGTTAAAACACATTTGTGCGTTGTCTTGACCAGGACGATCTTCTCGAATTTGTACATTTAATTGATCCAACAGGTTGTAATAGTACTCTGAATTTATTGTTTTACCGTTTACCCAAAAAAAAAAAACCGTTGCTATAACGTTACCAGCCGAATGAATTGTTTTTGCCTTCTTTGGGGCACTTCCTCCAGCTTCTGTCCTTTGTTGGGATTGTTCTTTTGTCTCTGGAGTATAGAGGTGAATCAATGTCTCATTAACAGTTATGCATTTAAAATACATTTTATTTCGCTTAAACGATCCAAACAAGCTTGAGAAATGTTCATTCATGTATGTCTTTGATCGACTGTTTACAAATGCAACAGCCATCTTGCAGAAAGCTTTTTCATCTGTAGTTCTTTGAGATGCCCCTGATATTTGCAATTTCACGCAATTTCTATGCTTGTACGACCACGTTTAAATTCATCAACCCAATTTTGTACTGTTGTATATGAAGGAGCACTTTCACTTAACACACTCACCATATCATTATGAATTTCTTGTCCCGATAAACCATTTTTATGTAAATATTTAATGACAGCACGCATTTCTAATATTTCCATTGTTAAAAATTGCGGATGCGTCCATTTGTGTTAATAACAGAGAAAGAAGTTTCCAAAACAATTAACTTTTTTCTGTTTACGAACTGCCCTCGTATATAAACACTTAGACTAAAAAAAGCATTTATTTAATTTTTAATTTACTAAAAACATTAGTAAATTAAATACAACTATACCTATTCTTTACTTAAATTTAAACGAAAACCACAAAAAAATAAAACAAATAGCGATATATAAGACTACGTTTACATAACCAAAATTTAAATGAATCATTCGACGACATTGCACTCCACCCATCACAAACGCTCAAAGAAAGTATGACATCTTTCAAACTCACTTAAAAATAATTATTTGTTAAAATATTTCAAGTACTAGCTAAGTTAGAGTTAAATTTATCGCTGATGCTGCTATAGAATGAAATGCATTATAATTTTCATGAAAAGACCTGAATTCTAAAGTCATGCCCCTAGTTACTTATTCTGTGGAAACCCGGATAACTTAAAAAAAAGATAATGTTGTGTACATAACTCTGAGCGAGTTTTTTGTTGTTGCTTTCAATAATGAATCAACATTTTTTTTTACTTTTTTTCTTATGCATCTAAGGTTTCTAAAGTTAACGTTGTATGTATGTAAACTTTTTGGTGCGGTTAGGAAACTTATGTTCCGTCGTCTTACTTCGCCCGGTTTTCTTCTTTCTTCAGTTTTACTCAAGTATGGCCACTTTTCAAATCCCACCATGATAAACACCATGGAGTTGGTTAAATCTTTTCCATTCTAACCAATTTGTTATAGAAGTTGACGTCGACATATTTTGCTCCCCCTTATTCATAGGTGGCCTGTTGAAAGTTGTTTGCTGCGAGAGATGTGTTTTATCTGCATGAACGAAATTAGTTACCAAAATGTTAATGTTATCCTGGGAAAACAAAAAAATGTGTATAGCAACACAATATGGTCTTGGGAATAAAATAAACTATGTATCGTTCCCTGGATGAAACAATGGCGTAACTTTTTTTGTTTGTAAACATGAATATTTGAAACTAGGCTGTACTCGATATAGTTGTATGATACAATGTGTATAAGTAAATTGTTTATAACTGTTGTTTTGTTTTTCAATGTTTTACACAAGAATGAACTAATAAGTATGTATTTATTACGTGGATCCTGTAGATAAATATAATAATAATTGTTTTTGACCATATGAGCTTAATATGCTTATAACCCAAGGAAAACCAAGGTAGTTACTGACTTCCACAGGTCTCTCTGCTGGCCTTCTGGTTGTCTTGGGCTATGCAATTTTTCAAAAAGGTTGAGGAACACCTAAAAAAGATCCTTATACTAAATAATTAAAAAATCTTAACCCATTCGAAAGCTATATGGAAATTACAATGTTTGTTTTAGAGAGGTAATATAAATTATATTACTTTGGATGGATACAAATATACCACAGTTATTGATCTACGTGGGTAATAACACTAAAAATTTATAAAAATTATATATGGACAATACTGACAAGCCGAGGTTAACTCCGGAATTAACATTGGAAAAATTTAATAGTTTTGGATTTATTAATAATAGTTTGGATCTATTGAGCACTGTATCGTTTTTGGCTCCCAAACGCAGCTTTATGGTAAATGTTGTCAGGTGATTACAATTTATAAGGGATATACATACAAAAACGTGGATGGATTCAGCCACAAAACGTTTTTAAAAAGAATTAAAAGAAAAATAAGGCAAATGTTTGGATGAAGTTAATGAAAATTATAAATATTACAGATATAAAAATTGTCTATAAAATTCTGAATGTTTGGGATAATATTATAATAAAAATCTATCGAAGGTTAAGGATCCATACATGCCTAACATTGAGACTGAATTTTGTCAAAAAATAATGGAAATATATTATATTTTCTCCAAAGTGTTAATTTTTAATAAACAGTCCTAATTTTCAATTTATATAAATAAAAAGTGTAGATTTCAACGTCACAAATAGCCTCATATATTTTTGTTTGCTCTGTCATGTGTGTACGTGCTTGATTTGAATATACATTCAAATTAAAGCCACTTTGTTACCATTATAGAAACATTCTTTGAATTGTACTCCATATAATTGAATGTTTTTAAAAGAAGAGTCGTCTATGTGGCAAAAATTTATGACTATGTCTGCATAGCTTGCAAGATAGGACAATGACAATTACTACGCACAACATTGATTTTTTTTTGCATCGCACATACATTCAAATCTGTGGGTTTCATAGATAAACGCTTATGTCAAATATTGTAATTTATTTTGGAGGCCAATAAGATTTGTTTTAATGCATAAATTTAACGAATTCTTGTGATATCCCAGACAAGCATCTTCAAATGTGGAACGTGAAATTTGAACATATTATTGAAATGTTTAATCAATGCAGTATTCGTCCTACCCAATTATTTACGTATTTGAAAAGTGTTGACAAACAGTACAAAGTGCGACAGTTCACAAATGGATTGCAAATTACTGCGTTAACCAAACTACACCCATAGATATCGTATATATAACATCTATACTACACACCAAGATTGTTATCACAAAAGCATCTAGAGTTTCCAGTTCAGTGCCTGAATTAATATTGACTATTTATTCTGATACAACGGGACAAAAGACATTTGTCTTGATGGAATCTATGACCATTGGAGATTTTTCTAGACATGCCTGTTTTTAATAGAATGTACCCTATCTTGAAGTGGGAGATGATAACGATTTCCCACAACAATTCAACAATTTGTTTAACTTTGCCCTTTTGTCTATTTCACAACATTTGAAAACAAGAGGACAACTTCAAATTCCATTTAAGGGTTATCACTGTAACATTATTTTAATGTCTCCCCAGATAACATTTAATATTGTTAAACAACTGCCACTATCGCAGACACGTGCACACACACACGTACACATTCTAAGATAATAGTTGACAATGTTGTTTAACATAACAATTTCAATAAAGTATTGTCTGTGGAAATATTGTGCTTTCCTCCATAAACAATAATCATGTAATCTGACAATATACCTATCCTACACACATAGAATACCATAGACCCATATATATTTATTATATTTTCAGAGATTTTAACTTTTAATTTTATTTTTTTTAAAACTGTTCAAATTGTTTTTGATTTAATTCGAATCTACTCTAATACTAGAATGCTCCAACAAAATTTCAAGTGAAAATGCCAAGAACTCTTGAAGATATAGCCGATTTATTGTGTCAGCATCAAGTGACGGCAAGAATGATTCTCAAACTTTAAACGCATTTTTCTCGAAGCAGTGTTTTACGAATGGCGGGCACGATAACTCAAAAACTAATAATCCAATCGGTTCCAAATTTTGACACGTTTCTCTGGGAGTGTATAGCTCTCGTATGAACTAGGATAAAGCCAATCGGTGAAGATCCTTCTTATTTTTTAACTTAGTTTGTGGTAAAAAAAAAATATTCAAAGTTCCGTCATTTTGTTAATTGTTGTGCGAAGTTAATGTACTCTTTCTAACACTGTTGGAATTTTTGGATTCCGATGTTCCAGTGAGGAGTTATCATGCCCGCCATCCCTTAAACGAAATTTGATTCTATGCTTAATTAATAATAAATTCTTAGAAAGTTGTTTGCTTGGTGAATATTACAAAAAGACAAATAACGCATATATTTATTTCTTAAAAGTTCTGATACGACATTTTTTTCAAAAATGTTTGATACAAAGTCAAAAAATGTATTGCATTTTTTACTTTAATTTGCATATTTTACTTCCAAAGAAAAATTCAAATAATATTGTTGAATTTATTTGTTGTTGAGAAAATATTTCTATATTTTAGAAAATTTAACTACTACGGTTGAATTTTCATTGATATTCAATATAAATGTGAAACAAGTCGACAAAAGTAAAACTTTCGAACATAATCTGCCATGCCCACCTGCTGCTCAGCGATCATTTTTTTAAAGTTCATACAATATTGGCTTTCTGATTTTTCTTAGTTATGATTTCAAATTGTTTCTAAGAATTTTTTAACCGTTAGATGTAATAAAAAAATGTTTACCATTTCAACTTTTTTGTTTTTAATGCCTTGGGCACGTGTAGTCGTTTCAATTCGGTATAGGCGAGCACAGGGTTCAACATTAGCTACATTTTGAAAGCGTCAATTTTAGACTGCAAATGGATCTCAGCCAACACGTTCGTGGCGACACGCATTTCTTCTGAAATCGTTTCACATGTGTTACAAACAAATGAAAAGACCTAACGACTACAACAACTAAAGTATCATTTGATTACAGTTAACCATGTATGTATGAATGTGCATGCAGGAGGTATTCGAAAGGGAGCAAGTTCGGTTCTGTCGTTGTTGTGTTGTCAGTTGGTGGTGATGTAGTAGTAATGTGCGTGAGGAAATGAAATCGAATTGAAAATGTGTTGAAAATTAAATTCTTGTTGTTGTCGTTGTTACGTACAGCCGAAGGAGTGATGCCTCCACACAGGCTCTGTTAACTGCAGTCAGTTTAGCGAGAGATGGGTCAAGATGTTAACAAAAGCTGACGAAAGAAATGCCAAAATGTTATCGGCAGCATATTGACACTTGCATGGAAAATGTGACAAATGAAAACCCATTTTCTATATGAAAGATTGTCTAGTATTAAACAAACATGTCATTCGTGTATTGATAAACGAAAGTTTTTCTTTCTATAATGAATGACAGATATTTTGTTTTGAAAATGGCAAATAGGAATCACACTAATCTTAACGAGGTTAGCACAATTTGCGCTTGGTAAATCAGGTGAGCAAAAAAGTTATTTAGAATCTTACTATAACTATTCCATTTTGTCAACTAGCGATGTTGTTTTAATTGCTTCTGTTATTGTAACAATAACAAAACAAACAAAGCGCATTTAGATTTATATATAATGTATTTTGGAAGATATTCTCTGTTTCCTTCATCCTAAACACATGCATCTTTTTTGTGAACAAAATCAAAATTGGTTTATGTTATAGACATCGCAAATATTTAAAATGTAAACCCGTACCCGAACTCTATCTATCTATATATAAATGAATTGCTGTTCATTAGTCTCGCTAAAACTCGAGAACGGCTGAACGGATTTTTCTTATTGTAGACTTGAAATGTTCGTGGATCTCCAGATTAATTTGTTTGAAAATAATAATATGAACATGTTGTTCCTTAAAGTACCTGAAATGTTGCTATGCCATGTGAAATATCAAATCAGGTGGTTATAAGCCTAATCGTTTTTCAATATCTTTGAACTTACAAACAGAACACCTCGCATATATCCGATACCAAAAATGTTTCAAAAAATATATCATTGAGCTCAGCTGGAAAAGAACAACTAACAAAAAATCAGAAATATTTGAAAAAATCCAAGATATATTATCTAATTTGAAGGTTTTACCAAAACCTCCGTTTGATGTTATCTATTCGTATTGAACATGCCAACTACCGACAACACTCAGACGGGAGTAAGAACTTCAACATATTGAAAATTGAACGCGAAATTATTATGACGTATTTCTAAAACGTTAATCTATGGTGCATAATTTCTGGTATGCTGTTTTTTATTCACAGGAATCCGTTATCCCAAATTATAGCCGACTCTATGACAAAATTCGGTCAATGTCTTTATAGAACCGAAAATGGGGCGGGACCTGTATTTATATGCTATATCAAAACTTGGTCCTAAATAGATAATTTTTCACCCCCAATATCCCGAAATGACATATTTTATTATATTTAGACATACAATGGGAATGGGGATTAATTAATTGTAGGTATGAAGATTTGACACCACAAGAGAAAATGTGGGGGATACCATTATATGGGTGCTACCCGGAAACTTGGATCAATATTGATAATTTTTTGTAAGTAGATTTGTACTCACTGATAATCTAAATTATAAAATTACAGACAATTTTGTTCCAACACGGGATAAACCCCCCCAAAATACAGAAGATTGAACGGATATTGACAATTTTAGTAAGATTCATGCTACCAAATAAAACAACCAATTACAGCTGATTAGGTTGAAAAACGTGTCCAAATTCCCAAAGGATCGTATAGTGTATAGAGCCATTATATGGAGGCTTTTCGGAATCTTTGTTAGGAAAATTTTCTACTCGATGATCATCCAAAATAAAAAATTACAGCCAAATACCAAATATACTTGGGTCAATATTAATAATTTTAAGTAGAGAGATTTTCTGCTCAAGAACTATCCCTTATATTAAATTAAAAGCAATGCTGTTGAAAACCGTGCCCAAGATCTTCAATATATCGAATGTTTAGGGCTACCATTTTATAGGCGGTACCCCGAAACACATGCCAATATTGATAATATTTGGTGCGGGCACTTTCTGCTCAATTACAACCAATTCTGTTGAAAAAATCGTTAAAATTTCTCATATTGCGAGGTACCGTTATATGGGGATACCCTAAATAGTGAATTAATATTGAACATTTTCAATACGAAATATCGTAGGAGTAGTAGCATGTATGTGCAAATTTCAGAGCACTATCTTAAATCGTGAAGTGTAGCTTAATATTAGGCTATCTTGAATTATATTTGTGAATTATACATCAACAATAATGCTATGCAAGACAACGTTTGCCGGGCCCGCTAGTTAAGATATAAAATACATTAAAAAATGTCTACATGTGCATGCAAATCATGCCTTTTCAAATGTGATGTGTTGATGCACAACACATTTATTTTGGTCCCTTGACCTTAGCCTAACTCATTACGAATAGTCAAAGCTCATAGCTATCCTCACATTATAATATTACAATTACGCTCTGTCACTTCAAAATCCTATTATTTCACATCATTGACTGAATAATTTATACCCCATCTCCTTGGACAAAATCTTGCAGCACGTTTTGTCATTTATTTGATGCGTTCGATTTTTCTTGAATCTGGAGTTAAAAAAGACAATCACATCCATTTGGAGTTGATGTTGACAGTACAGTGTAGCGTAGTGTAGACAGCGCACACAAGTCGAAAGGAAGCCACAACATAGCAGCGAACGATAGCTGAGGCAAGATGGAGAAGATGTTGTCAGTGCTCGTGTTCTGGCGTCATTGACATTTGTCAAAGTGTAGAATACATCAATTTTATCCCTCGTGGTAGCTGAATATAATTTGACATATATTTTAATAATAATTTTCCGTTAGAACGAGTGCACTGGGAATGTATTCGGAGTTCAGTTTATGGTGTCGATACGCTGGCATACACCCATCCCATCCGCAAGGAATCACTGTGCCATTATTTATTCACAATATTATTTTGAATTTAATGTTAAAGATTATTCGTGTGACAGCCATCGATTTTTTGTGGGGAAGGATTTGCAGACAAAGCCAAAGGAGCGGAATAATTTATAAAAAAAAATTTCTATAAATATTTTATGCGAGAATTCTGTAATAAAGAATATGATGTATTTTTACAATTACTAGGAAATTACTGGTGAAATTCGATTTGCAAAGAAATTTACAGCCAATTTTTGTTTACGAAATTTAAAAATTAATTGTTTATAGAATATAATAAATTGCACGAAGGTAAAGGAAATTTTCGATTATTTAAGTTGGCTCCAACATTTAAGGATAATTGTCTATAATATATATTCGTGTTGAATATGAATTTGATTTTTGATTTGAATATGATTTTGCAAGAATTTGATGAATTTCAAATGACTTATTGAGTTTTTAACATACAAATTGATTTTAGTATTTCTTCCTATTAATTAATATAATCTAAATAAATGTTTATGAATAAAAGACTTTTACAGATGGAATATCTTCTATTGCATATAACAATATTTTGTACATCTCAACTCGCAAATCATAAAGTAAGAAATTGAATTTTAGTTCTTCCTCGACACGGATTAATTTTCTAATTTTAAAAATCAATGTTTCCCCTCCAGCACAGTTGGCAGAACACAAGCATTCAAGTGTGAAATGCAATAAAACTCATTATGCTGACAAATGAAAATTTCCCCCCACTCAGAGGAATTGCCTGGAATTGTAATGAAAATATGCCCTCATTGCTACTCGAAACGATAAAAGTTAGTTCTTTCTCTGTACTGAATGAATTTGCAATCATGCATGGCATGTCTTAAAAGTTTCCACAACGTTTTCCTACATTAGACATATTTATTTTCAATTATAATTAATTCGATGTGCATCCGTTGTCGTCTTTACCAACTATGCGTTGCTTTGCAGTTTTTTCATTCATTTTTGTTTTTGCAAAAAATGTCTTTCCTTAATAGCATTGAAAAATTTCGAAAACGACTCAGATTCCCAGCGCATAAATTCACTATTGAAGAAATGTGCATTGAGTGCAAAAATCATTATCTCGTGCGGTATCCTTACTAATTAATAGTTATCCTTGTTAATCCTTGAATCAATTAAGTACTCATTAAAAGTTATAAAGTGAATATAAAATTATTGCCTTCGTATTCCTGCATGCGGTTGGTTGTGGTGCAAAGTCGTGAGACATTGGATTGTGTGCCTAGGGTCTTTTAGTTGAACGGCAATAGAAAGGTGTTCATGCATGTTATGAGAGCAAACTGCGGAAGATTATGTATTCGAAAAGGATGCGTTTTTTATCAATAGGATGAACATATGATATTTTAAGTATAAGTTTTTATCATACAAATATGGGGATGATATATCGTTGCTCAACACCAAGAATGTACAATATTTCTTTTAATTTTTTTTATGGACACACAAGGCATAATACTTAAAATTTGGTATATTTGTGGAAGTAATTGTGAAATTTTTTGTCTGGCAAATTCGATTCTTGTATATCGTAGGAAACTATTTGGATACCGAAGACTATATGGGAATAACATTGTTGAAATGCCAGATTTAGTAATTTAGCTAGAGTGATAGTAAGTCGTATGCATTAACATTAACTTATAACACTATGCGACAAAATCGACGTCATGGTTTGGGGTTGGAAAATTACTATTGAGATGAAAGATATTGATGAGTGTATGAAAGAAAAAGTCGCCATAGGTCAAAGTTCGTAGATACAGGGGTTTTTTTTTTGCTGGCGACCCTATTGTACTTGAAGAGACTGCCTCATACATTTTTTGTAGCTATTGTATTTATGTATTTTTATACCCTACACATCTATGTTGTCAGGGTATTATAGCTTTGTGAAGCCCCAAAAGTTTGTAACGCCGCGAAATATTGGTCCTAGACCCACCTTTAAGTATACCGATCGTCATATCTCGACTAGGTGAGTCGATCTAGACATGTGTGTCCGTCCGTCCGTCCGTCTGTCCATTATAATTTGTAAACACGATACAGGCCACAGTTATGGACCAATCTTCACGAAATTTTGCATGTAGGATGGGTTCTGGCCAATGAAGACCCCTATTGTTTTTTATAAAGATCGGTTTATATTTAGGGGATGAAATGGACCAAATACTAAATTTTTGTCAGTTTTTCTGATCGCTCCAGAGGCCGCGGTAATGATCCGAACATCGTGAAATTTTACATGGAGAAGGGGATCGGGCCTAAGAATAAGCATGCGTGTTTTGATAAAGGTTGGTCAATATTTAGCGGGTAAAATGGACCCTGACTTTTGTGTGAAAAATTATAAAATTTTTATTCTGGGGCATATATACTTGCTCCTGAAGGACATATACTGGAGATGGTGATAATCTGTCCAAGATGAGTTGTCGACCTTCAAATTGATACCAATTATATGGCTGTATGTACTCCGATGCGGGAGTTATACGTAATTAAGTAAAGGTTACTATGTGCATATTATTACTATTATTCCATTAGAGCACGGAAATGTCGCGCTGATAGCTTTGAAATTGTACATGAAGTTCCGATTATGGTCAAGGACGACGCTTACAGTTTTCGGTGAAGTTGAGATTTCATTCAGGGGGTGCAATGAACCGAAAACGTTAATTTTGTCAGATTTTCTAGTCGCTCTAGAGGCAATTATTATGTACAGAACATCACATATTTTACAAGGTGAAGGGGATCTGACCAAATACTTAGAGCGGCTGTTTAGATGATGATCGGCCAATTTTCCGAGGGTCAAATCAACCAAAACCTAAAGTGACCAATTTTTTATTGTACGGCGTAAAAATTCACTCTTTAACATTGTGGAAAATATGCAAGACTTAGAAAGAGGAGTTGTTGATCTATAATCGATAAAAAGGGTACAAATATCACGAAATATTGCTCAGGCTCAGAATATAGAACCGCCGAAAGTATGCTTTTCGTGGTAGTTGTGTAGGGTATCATATGGTCGGCCCCGTCCGACTATACTGCTCCGCTCACTGGTTATACCCTACACATCTATGTTGTCAGGGTATTATAGCTTTGTGAAGCCCCAAAAGTTTGTAACGCCGCGAAATATTGGTTCTAGACCCAACTTTAAGTATACCGATCGTCATATCTCGACTAGCTGAGTCGATCTAGACATGTGTGTCCGTCCGTCCGTCTGTCCATTATAATTTGTAAACACGATACAGGCCACAGTTATGGACCAATCTTCACGAAATTTTGCATGTAGGATGGGTTCTGGCCAATGAAGACCCCTATTGTTGTCAGGGTATTATAGCTTTGTGAAGCCCCAAAAGTTTGTAACGCCGCGAAATATTGGTTCTAGACCCAACTTTAAGTATACCGATCGTCATATCTCGACTAGCTGAGTCGATCTAGACATGTGTGTCCGTCCGTCCGTCTGTCCATTATAATTTGTAAACACGATACAGGCCACAGTTATGGACCAATCTTCACGAAATTTTGCATGTAGGATGGGTTCTGGCCAATGAAGACCCCTATTGTTGTCAGGGTATTATAGCTTTGTGAAGCCCCAAAAGTTTGTAACGCCGCGAAATATTGGTTCTAGACCCAACTTTAAGTATACCGATCGTCATATCTCGACTAGCTGAGTCGATCTAGACATGTGTGTCCGTCCGTCCGTCTGTCCATTATAATTTGTAAACACGATACAGGCCACAGTTATGGACCAATCTTCACGAAATTTTGCATGTAGGATGGGTTCTGGCCAATGAAGACCCCTATTGTTTTTGGAAAAGATCGGTTAATATTTAGGGGATGAAATGGACCAAAAACTTTATTTTTGTCTGATGTTCTGGTCGCTCCAGACGCCGCAATTATGGCACAAACACCGCGAATTATTGCATGGAGAAGGGGATTGGGTCAAAGAATAAGCGTGCCTGTTTTGATAAAGATCGATCAATATTTAGCGGGTCAAATGGACCCTAACTTTTGTGTGAAAAATTACAAAATTTGTATTCTATAGCGTATATATTTACCACTGAAGGACATAGACCCGAGAAGTTTATAGTATATCCGAGAGGAGTGGTTGGCCTTTAAATTGTACTGATTATTAGTAATATTTGCTGATCTCTAGCCAGTCATAAGTGTGCAAAGATCGCGAAATATTGCCCAATCTCAGAATATAGAACCACAAAAAGTTAGATTTTCATGGAAGTTGTGTAGGGTATCGTATGGTCGGCCCCCGTCCGACTATACTGCTCCGCTCACTGGTTTGAGACTACATTTTTTCAAAAAATATGATTTTCGTCCTTATCTGTTTTAAAATCAAAAATTTGGAAAACTCTCTTCTTTTTAGAAAATATTTTGTTTTTGTTTTTAGAAAATAATTCGGATGAATCTGACATTTCTACATTACAAGAAATGAAATACATATACGATTTTAGTGACAAGAAACGGGTCAAGTTGTTCAATAAAACTTTAAAATACTTATTTCTCGCCTTTGAGGACACAAGGAATCGAGTAAGAAGGATAAAGTGCTCTACAAAATAATTCCTCATTCCATTTTACTGCAGAAATACATACAATAGGGTCGCCAGCAAGAAACTCATCACACGGTATCTACGAACGTTGACCTATGGCGATTTTTTCTTTCTGGGGTTTTCAGGGGGTTTCAAGGTCTTTCATATCCTTCAATAGGAATTTCAACCTCAAAATCTTGTCGCACAGTTTAATCTAAGATGTGACAAATTTCTTTAGGTGAATATAGTCATTAATTCTTCACTAAATGAAAGCATTTTGAAGAATATTTTTGAATTTGATATCACATTTTTTCGACGTATAATCGTCCTTTTTACTTTGATATCATTGTAGCCATTTATTGTTTTCACAATTCCCGAAAAATGTCCCAGGTTTTTGTAAAAGGTCCACATTCGTACATTTCATATAGATATGGACCCCTTCTTATTTCACCGGATAAATTCATATTACTGTTGCAATTATCTTGTTGCTAAATACCTTATCATATCCAACATACCTAATCCATCACAAAATTTACATAGCAAATGTATCGACTTGGCCCAGCAATATTTATCACGCAATTCTCATCTATGCCAATGTTTTGATGGAGATATGTACGAGTTGTAATTGGGCATAATATTTGCAACGGTTTGCTCTGTTCGCACCCGATGAATACAATCAAGTGAACTCACTGTGAAATGGCCGAGCACCAACAATGATGGTACGTTGTTGCCTGCCCGGTATCCGTCATGGAAACTGTTTCGGTCATAGAAATAATGGGCCAAAACCCATCTTCTGTGTCATTAATCTTTCCAGTGTTAATGAGGCATAATGCTTAACATTTTTGCAGTCATGATGGTCACTTCGTTACAATTGGAAAATGCAACAATGAATGTACTCGAATGTGAGAAAAGATAAATTGGGCAATGTGTGTTACTACGTGTACGCAGGAAAGAGGTGTTAACCGATTTAAAGCGCGATTTTTAGACGAAATACGGATTTTAAAGTAATAAGTTATACATCTGATTGCTGCGTGAATTAAAACAAGATAACTAACCAAATGGCCTTTAATTTCCTCAATTTAAAAACTATTTGAGCAATGACCTCATAACAAAAATCCGTTTCATAATTCCCCGTAGATGTATTTCATAAACACATTGATATCAATTTGGAAATAATTATTAAATATTTTGCTATTGATTTTATTTTTGAATTTGTTATTATTACAAAAAAACCCACCTCGCTCCCGTGTAGCATTTGTTCTAATCAATTATTCTAATGTGTACATAAAATCTATATATGTTTGTATAACAAATAATAGTTCGTACATACATATTTAAATAAATCATACGAAAAATAAACAAATCATAGAAAACAAAATAATGACTCTGGAAATAAATGTTATTTATGTACATTTTGTACATGGGCATATTTCAATTATGTAACATGTTACGAAAGAGAGAAAATAATTGAATTGAATAATAATATAACAGAGTCAATAAAAACAAGATTTTCTATTTATTTTAACGTATATTTATTAGAGAAACGAAAATACCTGAAATGGTTGAAATGATATTAAGAGCCACCAAAGATAAACAATTTATATTTAGGGGAGTTTTTTACGAATATATGTACTGATATTATATTGAATATGTATGTATAGCGACATAGGGAGACATAATGTTATTCAAAGGGTCTTAACATGCTACTCACATGTTCATATCTATTAAAAATTCAATAACTTGTCAATTTTAGCAATATTCAAGGTCACTTCAATATACATATTCCTGGTTAACAAAATTAAGAATTTGTTTTGAAGTACGCACGATTATATTTTTAATTCAATTAAAATATACCATCGTTTCTATAACATTCGATGTTCTATCATTAGGAGTCTAAAACGGTACATAGAAAAATACTAAATAACAAAATGAAGTAGCGCCGAATTAACAATATATGCACTGGTGGCCAAAACTAAAGCAACTGAAATTGCAAACTGAATAACCATTTTTGAAAATGAAGTTATAGAAAAGTTTTTCCAGGAGTAAACACGTAATTTATTCATTTAAAAAAATATAAACGCAAAATTTATTTTGAAATGAAAAATATTCTTTGGGAAACTAAATTGATACATTTTTTGCATGGTCAAAACTCAAACAACTTTTTGATTTTTTTCTTATAAATAAGCAAATTTAGCTAGCAATCGACAGCATAATCATTGATCTTTGGGTATAATATTCCTTGCATCCTGAACCTTTGGGAGAAGGTTATGTATGTTTGTTTGTGAAATTCTTTTGATTTTGGTATCTATGATACTCCAAAGATTTGTCTATAGGGTAAAGATCTATATATTTAAAGATCATTGTAAACCCCTGATTTTTGACTCCCGCAACCAATCTTTGGCATATTTTGGTGTATGTTTGGAGGTTGTTGTCAAGCGTTTTCCCAACACATTTGTATAGATAATCACATCCCTTACTTCATAAATTTCGTAAATATATCAAACTCAATAAAAAGAAAAACAACCCAATACCATTATTGACCCCCCTCCATGCTTACCAGTACCTTTGCAATACTATGACATAAGCCTTTCATTTTTGGGCTTTCTCACCATAATTTTTTCATGTCTGGGTCTTTAATATTTAACTTTAAGGGAACCCCCCCCATTATCGATTTGAATTTTTCAAGATTTTCAATGGGCTGGTAAACCAATACCAATGCTTGTTAAGGTTTGTAACTTTGCACATATATAATTGAAGATTTAAAAAAGAAGAAAAATAATTTACAAAAAATTTTTGTTATTGTTTTGTTGTTGTTTTTTGTAATTAAAGAAAAAAGAAATCCATGGAACATTAAAATTCCAACGGTGTTAGAAAGAGTACATGAACTAGGATTAGGCTCTAAAATTAACAAAATGGGCTGTGGAAAACTGATAGATTTATAGTTCATACGAAGTATCGCAAAATTAAACAATTTCAGATTTATGCTCGTTGGATGTGTGACATTTCGCAATAAGTAAATTATTTTGCTGTTTTTTGTTCGGCAGGTGGTGCATTTTCGTAAAGTATCGATTAAACAATTTCAGATTTGTGCTCGTTGGAGGTGTGACATTTCGCAGTAAGTAAATTATTTTGCTGTTGTTTGTTTGGTGCATTCAGTTGTGAGTTACAGGGTGTTAGAAATGGAAGTGAACAAAGAGAAAATTCGGTACATTCGGACTTCTATGAGAAATGCATTATGAAGTTACCGGTGCATATTCCGACATTCCGAAGCATGTGACATAAAGTCCTAAAGTTCATATAAAAATAAATGAAATTAGTTCTTTTTCCCCATCCTAATATTTTTTTTAATTGACGTATATGTAATCGCTATATATAATATATAAACCAATTTCTCTTGCTCAGTGGCTTATACTAAAATATGATGCAGAATATTTTTGTCTTGCATACCTCCTAAAACGATATCTAGTGGGTGATTTTTGAGTTTTGGTATATTCTAAGACTTAGTAGAACTTTATGGCAATTTTTTTGTAGAATATTCTGACCTGCTATAAACCGGTTTTAAATGAGTTTTCAATCATTTCTGGAAAAGGAGACCAAAAAGATCGCTCCAGAGAGTCCAATGAGACAAAACTTTCAAAATGCCGATACAGGAGTCTTCTATTTTTAGGCCCTCTAACATTATTGTGTTGGTATTAATTATTTTTTGTGTTGCACCGTGCTAGATATGTTCGTTGAAATGACGTATTGAAATCGGAAGATCCAAAGAAACAAAATAAGTTAACATGAAGGCGTTGCGGATCAATCTAATGGTGAAGAGTTTGACGAAGACGTTGCAGGCCTTTACTCAGGGGAGGATTGGGTGTGTCACAGAATACATATAGAGACCGTTTCGAGTTTCCCACTTTCCTTCGTTCCATTGTAAATCTATAAATTGGTGTGTACATTACCCATTTTCAGAGAATATTGCATTTTTACCGGGCATATCTACAATACATTGCCATTTGAAAAGTAGATTTACTTTTCTTATGAAAATAAACACACCGAAATTGCGTTGGAATTTGAAGAAGAAGAAAAACGAAAACATTTTTTTTTTATATATAAATTGCTAACAACCAAAAAGAAAGTGTAATGCAGAACACGCATGGCTGCGCAAAGTATCAGATATTGCAGTGTAATGTAACGACAAGCATAGTTATTTATCGGTTGCCAGGGATAACAAGATACATTTTACTGTAGTTGATATTGTTGGCTATATGGCTCATATATGTATGCTATAGTATGTGTGCGTATATATAGTTGTAATTTTTCCTGTTGCCCTGCTTTTGAATGGTGCCGCCGTTGTACACCTTTAGGGTACACCTTATCGATTTAAATAAGGCCAACCAACCAACCAACCAGCCAGCCAGCAAAGGCAAGACCGAGGAATTGTGTACACGATATTTTTCCAATTTTCCAGCAGGGAACATAAATCTTGTACAAAATTGAATTGCGTAAAACATCCCATAATATTTTGACACACAAACTTATATTGTTATTTTTCTCGCTTTCATGGTTAACAAAATCATGTTGAGTCGCATAAAATCTCTCCAATTTATAGCGATACGGTCGGTGCGGATGTCGAATGCATCAACGGATATTTTCAGGTAACGACGCTTAAATGCAAGTAGATATCAATAATCCCTAACAGAATCACAACGAATGAACGGGGCCAAACATGTGGAATGCTTGGCGAAGGGTGCGGTGCTGTTCGCACATGTCAGTTGACACTGTCAAACTGTGATTTTGTGAAAATATATGAGAATATACATTGTTGTATGTAAATATTAAAGTTTGTTTACCAAGTGGTGACAGAATAAATTAAATGCCTTGTAAGTCAAAAATGAAGACTGTAGGTCCCATTGGAAAATAATATTCAAACGGACAATATTGCCTATGATGATCAATAAATTGCAATTAACGATCGACTATAAATAAGAATGATTTACAAATTTTCAAATAAAACAATGAGTACGAAAAAACGTATATCTATAAAAATATCCAAGATCATATTTAGAAATAAATAAATACAAAGTTTGAAAAATAAAAGTTAGCCACGGAGTCCATAAGAAGATTTGTGAGAAAATTTAATTCACTGATTTTATGTTTTTTATTTTTTTTTTTTAGAAAATTTAATAAAATATTTTGGTCAAAAATATACTTCGACACAGCCTAAATAGATTCCCTTTTGATTTTTGTTTTCCTCTTCAGCATCTATTCAACTGATGATATTCATTAAAATTTCACATTCTTCCGTTGCCAACCGAATTTACATTTTGGTCAAATCCGATTACTAACACAATCACAAGTTACATAAGCCAAATGTCATGTGCCGATATTTATTGGCATAGAAATTGGTGCTGGGATCTATTTACATTAAGTATCCGCTCAATTTTTGATGAACATTTCTGGTGAAACATCAATATCATTGACAGCGACGTCCAGTTCACCACTGTAATCAATATCCAAATGGAAGTTGTCTACGAATTATGGCATAATTTGACATATTGCTGACATTCCAATCAAACCCAAGGGATGCAGTCAGTCAGTATACGTTGTATTACACGCAATACAGGTTTACAATTACAATTGTACATACTGTCAAATTGACATGGAAATGTAGGAAACACAAAGTGACAGATATGACAGTCAGTACATGGTACCAAAATGGCCTAAGTTGGAACAGGGTTAACAATGAGTAAATATTCCATAATATAAGATTAGGAGCGTTGATCTAACTAAAGGAAGTTTCTTTCCAAGAAGTCAGGAGTGATTAAAACTAGAACTGTGCATATTTGTTTTGTGTATGATTTCATCATATTTACTTCCATACATTCCACAGTTTTCTTGAAACATGTGATGAAATTAATTTTTTCAATTTCTGTCTGTTTGCTACGATTAGACATATTTCTAATTATTTTTTAATATTTGCAAACCTGTCTTATTTAACCCTACGATGGGGTAAAGGTTAATTGAATTTTCGCCGAAGTAGACATCAAAATTTTATTAGAAATTCTTAAATAATGTAAACAATGTACAGTTAAAAATGACATGATCGGTATCCTTGAAAATGTATTAAGGTTGTTGTCTGTCTGCAAGGTACAATGGTAACCGATATAGGCTCACCCTTAGCATTTTATGGTTAGCGCCACGGAGTGTTACACTTCCGAAAAATTATACATACTTCCCATAAAAGATCGAAGATGCCATGGTAACAACTACGTCAGCATTGGCGAACCGATATCGATATTTCCCCCAAATTGTTTTAACCGATTTACTAGCCAATTTACTTGCATTTCGTTAAGTGCTGAACATATAATTCCCTACTCACCAACTCAACAAATGTTGCGTACTATTGTTTCATTTTTATGACTGAATCCAACATTCATTTTTCAAGCAACAGTTGTCCGAAGCTATCGAAAAACGATGGAGAAAAGTAAACTTATTTCAATTGCAGATGGATGCAAATAAACGAAGTAATTATTTGTTATTGGCTATGAAAATGTAAAAAAAGGAAAGTAAAAAAAAAAAACAAACCCATTCACCAGCCGTCCGTCCCATCAAGTGCCTTCTTTTGTTTCACGTTGTCGTAGTTTTTTTTTACATCCGGTTTTTAGTTGCATTTATGTTGACAATAATTGTTAGTAACTGAATGGCAGCGACAATTTACACTGTGTTGGTGCTAAATAAAACGTCACACACACACACACACATTTGTAAATATTCATGTGGACACTCACATTTGAAGGCCTGTGTGTGTAAACGCAAACACAATGGGAATGGACACTGCACAAATGGACACGACAGTTGTCGTGTGTGGTGTTAATGAATATGCTGCCAAACCAGGGGGAACGCCTTGTTGGGGAGTTGCTCAAAATATTGCACGTAAATGTAAATGTAGTGCGGAACTGCAACCAATTTAAGTGCAAACATTTTACACTCAAAGTTTACACATGCCACAATAAACGTCCGAGTAAATATAAAACACATAATCATACAAAGACACATACAGTGAGTGAGTTATGTACATCAAAAATGAATAAATTTAGTAGTTTCAATATGTGGAGTTTTTTTTTTTGAAAGAGATAAGATATCGGATATATCATAATTTTTAATGATATTCAATACAACAAATTATTTATGTCGAAATGCAACTACATTTTAACCGCAAATTTAATTTCACAAAATTTCTTTCTGTAAACCACACGGGCATCATATGATTTTAAATGATTGCGAGATTTAGGCGCACTTTACAAATTCTATTTTATTCTGTATTTTCTTGTATTATATTAAGAAAAAATAATATGATGACATTATTTCTCTAACCAAAAACAAATAGTTTTTCTTAATTGTTTTGTCATTGCTGCAATTTACAAAGCACTGCTCAGATTTGTGTGATTTTGATATAGTTTTTTTTTATTATAATATATTAGTTTAGAAATATATAATAAAGAAATGCAGTGATGACTATTTTAACACCCAAAAATGTTGTGAAACAAAATTTTATAAATCATGTATGCGGCTAGTCTATTTGTGAAAAGCATTCTTAAATAAAGAAAAGTGACCTAATTTGGTAAATACGGTAAGCTCGGAAGGTAATAAATAGATAAGAAAGCAATTTGTTCTTATTTATTAATATTCGAAAATTTAGAAATATGATTTCATTACACTCACCTTAAATATTTGACGAGCACTTGGTGTTTCATTTCATTCGTTTGAGAATCAGAAGCAAGATGTTGCACTTTATTGCTTCATTTCATTTCACTATCATCGTCTCCAACCGATGAGTCTTTGTGGTCTACTTAGTATGTAATGGCCCAAATATTCTTGAATGTACTTGTGTTTGATTTTTTCTTCGAAAGAAATGTCATATAACATTTCGCGTCTGTTCAATCTGAAAGTAAAAAAAGCATGTTTCTAATATCAGTATGTATAAAAAAAAATGTGATAAAAAGGGTTTTTTATTTCAAATAGTTGTATATTAAAATTGGGTAGAGACAATTTATGATAATAATGAAATAAATAATTTGCTAAATTAGTCTCTAGATTTCTTTACTTCATAATCAGAACATATTAATGTCGATTTTTGTCTGACAGGAATGTGAACCGATAGATGACGAATTATCTTCATATTATTTTGTGGTGTACCTTCTGATTTGACCAGATCTTTCTCGCCAAATGATGTAATATGTATTGTGTATTTAATGTATCATCAGTAAATATACAAAAACTCAAATCATTTTTATAGAGGAGCAAATAATCATATACATATATAATTTGTAGGTAACTATAATATTATTGTTTGGCACACCCTAATGTTCAAACAAATTCATTTTGGTATGGTAGTACAGTTAGCTAACTAAGAGTCTGCTTCTCATTCTCCGCCTTCGAAATTGCTATTTGCTTATCTAAAGTGATATAATTGAAATATATGGTAATGTAACTGTTCTGATTCCAGGCCCTCTTACGTTGGATTGTTGCAAGTAAATACATATTACTTACATTTATTAAATTACTGCTGCCTGTTTCATTCATTCATTCCTTTGTCTGGGAACTCAAAGCATCCGTTTGTGTTGTGATGTCTTAATATGACTTCACTTGCCGATTCACTTGAATTTATAATTCCCACCCGCTAGTGTTAGAATGTATGTATCGGGAACTATGCTCAACGGCATCACCACTCTAAGGTATGAGTTTTCTTTTATTTTAATATTAACATACGTATGTAGATAAAGTTTGTGTGTAGATAAGTACATGTACAGATGCCTCCAAGTGTGTGTGTGTGTGCCTCTACATAGGGAATCTTGAATGAACATCTACTTCATCTGCCAAGTTCTTTTCGTATTTCATCTGTTTGTTATGACTGAATGTGTATGCAGGTAGACGACTCCATCGGAACCAACAGTGTGTATGTGTGTGAGTGTGTTTGTACACTATTTTCATAATTGTAATTATCAAAGGAGATTAAAACGAAAATACAACAAAAGAAAAATATGTACAATTTAAATATAAATAATGCGATGAATGGAAACAAACGCAAGGGTAGCAGAGAAATAAGAAATGAAAATAAAAGTAAACACAAATAATACAACGCTACGAAATATTTAGTTTCTTTAAGAAATACAAACTGACATTTAAATTTAAAAGACAAAGAAACATTTACACAGCTTTCTCTAAAAAAGTGATTAAAACCTTATGCCTAAATAATATGTTGGTTAACAATTATATCATTTTTATTAAATTAAATAATATTTCACGGCGCGTCGTTTTTTTGCGCAGCTCCTCCAAATTGAAAGACCATATTTTGAAATATTATCGAATTCGTGGTCTTCTTCTGTGTGAACCATCGATTTGCTCGTGTTTGCGCTCCATACATCTGACTATGTCGATGGCCGAAAATAGATAGTATAACTCATGGTTCATTCGATGGCGATATTCACCGCAGATCGGTCCATAGATGTTTCGGAGACTTTTTCTCTAACACAGTCCAAGAGCTCCCTCATCTACTTGCGCAAGTACCCATGCTTCAGATCCATACAATAGCACGGGTAGTATCAGCGTCTTGAACAGTTTGAGTTTGGCCTGGCGGGAGTTGGCCTTGTTTCTAAACTGTTTACATAGACCATAGTAGACTAACAATGCCGATGTTGTTAGTCTTGTTTATGGTGGTATTGAGGTATATAAAATCGTTCACTATCTCGAAGCTGTAGTTTCTCGAGTCTACTGCCAGTTAGAGTTATCCTGCATAGCCGTATTAATTTCGCAGACATGACTTTAAAAGGAACTGCACCCATTAAGATATAGCCGATTTATTGTGTCAGCATCCAGCGACGTCTGACGTGCTTCTCAAACTTTAAAAGCTTTTTTCTTGAAACAGCGTTTTTACGAAACTCAAAAACTAACAATCCAATCGGTTCCAATTTTTGACACGTTTCTCTGTGAGTGACACGTTTCTCCCTTAAACACCTTACAGGGAATTGGACTGTCGAATGGGGCTTTGTAGTCGACGAATAGGTGGTATGTGCCAATGTGTTTTTCGCGGGTTTTTTGGAGTAAAAATCTGATCGATGGTGGATATGGATGGTCTAAAGCCGCATTGATATGATCCAATAATGTCATTGACCATTGGCTTCAGTATTTCACATAGTGCGCTGGAAAGCACTTTATATGCGATGGGAAGGAGACTAATCCCTCTATAGTTGGCACATATCGCCTTCTTTCTTTTTTGTGCAGTGACACAAGATGCTGAGGTTCCAATCATTGGGCATGTATTCCTGTAGCCAAATCGTACTAATTAGTTGGTGCATGCTCCTGATCAGCGTCGGACCACCGTTCTTGAATAGTTCGGTTTGGAATCCATTGATATTCTGATCTCATCTTGGCTAGAGGGTATACCATCTATACCGTCATCTCTAATTGGTTCTGGGGTATCTTTGCAAAATGATCCATCCAAATCCTTGTTTTTCACACTGGTTTCAAAAGCAATTCATTTGAATATTTTCTGCCTTGACTTTGGAGTGTTCATGTTATTTGGGACGGAACTACAAAATGACTACGCATATTACAATACAGAATTAATTTAAGATTATTTGAAACATGTATTTATACTCGTAGTGTGCTTATAACATTTCACATTAAATTCTATGAAACTATTTTTTTTTAATTTCTAAAATGAAATAAATATTACGAAAATATTCCTTTTAAAGCAACATACATGTATTTTTTTGGTTACTAAACAAGTTCAAGATTTTTGTCGCTTTAAGCTTTAACAAAAATAAAATCTATTCCAATTACTTATTCCCACTTTTTGCACATCAGTTAGGTCTACAACCAGTGGGCAATTAAATATTTTTGGGGCAAGTGATGCACATTTCCCATGAGAATATGCGTAAGCAAATACCAATTTTTATTTGCCTAATTCAAAATTGTTTGAATTTCATATTTACCATGAATTCATAAAACAATAATTTTGTAGACAATTTTCCGAAAAGCAAACCGAAAACTTGAAGTTTGTCCTTTCTAATGGTAAATTGCCCTAAATTCTCGTATCTAAACAAATTATGTTTTCAATGAAAGCGAAACTTTTATTGGACACTCGTGAAACATTATAAAATGCTTTCTGCCGTTTGTTGGACTACTTAGGCACACAATTGGTGGGTTTTCTTGTTTGGGTTGCTTCAGTTCTCTTTGTTGTTGTAACTTTTGCACGGCGGGAGCAAAGAACTTCAGAGGGAAATCATTTCGTTTCGTTTAAAAACAGTTTCTTGTTGAATTCTCAGGAACTGGAAAAACTGCGGAACAGAAAATGTCGTTGTCTAAATACATGGGGTGTAAACGCTGCTGTCTGTGTGAAATTGTGCCGTCGATGATAAAGATGAAATAAATTCATTTTGCGAAATGCAATGTGTTTTTAATAAGCTTAATGGCAACTTTACACTTTCACAAAATGGAAAAACTTAAATTAACTTTCATTTGTTGCTTAGCCTGCACGGTGCTAAAGAAAATAAAAATAATTTACAAACCAAACAACAGCAAACTTCTGATAGGTAAACTTTACACGCCGCATTTCAAGTCATTGATTTTTCTTTGGGGCAACCCCCACAAAAATCCACGAAGTATCTATGCAGACATGCATCTCCGGATTACGACTTCTAGTGGAACATTTGAATGTGGCATAGCTCACACTGAATTAAGGTTTTGTAAAGTTGTGGTTAAAGGAAATAAATGAATTCATTCTCCAAAAATTCGAAGTGAAACGTACATACATGTGAACAAATAGAAGAACTAGAAAGACGTCACATAATAGATCCCAAGGAAAAAAGGTACATAACACTGTTGGCGTTGCTGACATTTATCAATGTAAAGAAAACATCAATTTTATTTCTAGAAGATGGGGAAAAGCGTAATTTGACATTTATTTTAATAATAATGTCATAGAAGGTATTCTATATAAATCCGCCTGCTTACCAAACATTTTTCGGTGCCAACAAAAATATAGCACAAAAAATTGCAAAATTTTAATATTAATTTTGTTTACCTATTACTCCATATGAAAAATATTAATACGACATTTTTGTATGATTTCCCGAAATATAATTTTAGTCCTGGGTGTCAAGAAAATATCGAAAATTATTTGTGTAATGATACACAAGTTTAGTTTTCGAACATTCATATCAGTGAAATATTTTTACATTTTCTTTTCCGTTTTTCTTTTGGACTAGTTTTCATTAGATGTTTTTTGTCCATCATCTTCAACTAGCACTATATGTGAGCCAGTACATCTCTATAAAGCATAGAGGAACAAAAAAAAAGAAACGAAAACAATAAATCGGGAAATATGGTTGTCGTGGATGCAAGTACTTATTTTGCTCTGCTCTCACATCGCTTGTTATCGAAGCTATTGATGACAGAGGTGATGGCTGTTATGGAATACCCAAAGTTTTGTGAAAATTGTTGCAGTTGCTGTTGGCTGCGAGACAAATACCGCAAGTCATAGCCAGTTGATGTCAATATCTTGGCAGATTGTCATATTATGGTGGTTTAATGGCATTACATCACACTCCACAAGTACTTTGGTTTCCATTTATTCCTTGTCAAGTAGAACATCAACTTTTAATGGAATTACTTTTTTTTTTTTTTTTTTTTTTTGAAGAACATTACGACAGACCGTACAATCAAAAAGTTCATTGATCTCAATAAAGTGTTGTTGTTTTTTAGTTTATTTAATTGATTTGACTCAAATGGTATTGTTGGTATTTAATATTGATGGACTGGTAGAGTAGATATTTGTAGAAATTGAAATTCCAACGTTTACTAGAAATTACGATAATTAGAAGATTGAATGAAAATCTAACCTTAATTGGGAATGCTCTTAGAGTACACAGTTCGTTTGTTTACTTTACACACACTCTTTACGTGATTTGAAGTTCTCAATTTATATGTAAATACAGACATTTGCCAGCAAATAAACTAAACAGACAAAACATTTTTGAGAAAAACAATTTGAATTTTTTATTTTCAGTATGTTTCGAAAAAACTATGCTAAATTGTGGAACGAATAACTCCTTTTAATATCTCCTCGTAAAAATTTGAATTTAGACTCTTTCAAAGCTATTTTTGTGCATCGTAAGGCTGAGGGGCTAAAATGTTTTAGTTCAAATTTTAGTAAACATTTTAAATAAGTACTCTAATGTCCTTTGGTCATCGGTACGATTTCATTTCAAATATTTCTATAGAGTCTAAGTTTTTCTGAGACGTTTGTGAAAACACCCGAGTAAATCTCTAATTAATTAGAGATTTATTCTCTAATTACAGGAATAACCATAGTTAATTATACAAACAAGTATTTAAAAAACCAGATTCCGATAGTCTCCAATTAATTAGTTAACTATGTCACAAGCTTTATGGAAAATGAGCTGATTAAATGTTTTATCCTAATAGTTAATAACACAAATCGATCATAGCATACAAATGTGCTGCTAAAATCGGAGAAATTATCGAAGTCAACCGGCATGTTAGCAGTCGCCCAGAAGCTAAAATCTACCACAAAGCTATTTTAAACCATATACACAAAGCTGGAAGCTCGATGTTTGGGTTCCACACCAATTAACAGAAAAATAGGATGGATCGAATTTCCATCTGCGAAGCCTTGCCCAAACGGAATGAGATAGACCTATTTCTTAAACGGATGGTGACTGGAAATGAGAAATGGATCACACAAGATAACCCTGTTCGAAAACGATCGTGTTCAAAGAGCGTTGAAGCACCGCAAACTGTGGCGCAACCAGGACTAACGACAAGGTTCTGCTATGCATTTGGTGGGACTGGAGTTGCTTCCATATGGCCATCTACACATCTACAGTGACTCGCCAAGAACTTCAGGAACTTGATTGGAAAGTTTTAATGCATCCGCAATACAGTCAAAGCGATTATCATATTTTTCTTGCATTGCAACATTTATTTAATAATAAAAAATTGGTATCTAGGTAGGATTGTGAAAATCGACTACTAGAGTTTTTTTTTGCAAATAGAGGGCAGGACTTCTTTGAAAGAGGCATTATGATGTTACCTTCAACATGGCAAAAATAACCTAAAATGGCAAAAGGTTGCTGGGAAGAATGGGACTGTGTTAACCTGGTAATCAATTAAATTGAGAAAAATTTCACGATAATACGGAACAGTTTTTTACTACTAGGCCATCACAAAAATGCAATTAAAAAAAACTTACAGATTATATTCAATTTTTTAAATAGCGTTGACATATAAGTTATGCTACATGTAACGACAAGTTTCCACCGGTTTCTGGGATAAGATCGCGAGGGTACGGTTCGTCACATGAAATTTAATTTATTTAGAGAGAAAATATGTTGTTTTAGTTTTCAAATTCAGAATAGTTCGCTTACTTAGAAACTTAAACTGATATCAAAATTCCAAGAATTAAATCTTAAGGACTGCAACTTCTGACTCTGTTCTCCTACTGTTCCGGTACGTCTGTTGGTATTATACATATCAAATTATTTCGCTTTGTTTAAAATCACTTTTCTTTCTATAAGGGCCCACGACGGCTCTGATAACTATAAATCACTTTCTTCGCCATTTTACACTCACAGCTAATTCCTACTTTCTCAGCTGGTGATCTCTCTTCCTCGGTAACTTCTTGTCAGATCGACCGCACTGCACTGACTTATCACAAGCCCGGCTTCCAGTCGCCTTCCCGAACCTCGAACCTCTGTTGCCGCGCCGACCACGTGGCCAACGGGAACATGTTTACGAACTCTATGTTAGTTTAGCGGGAACATGTTTACATCTTCATTAGGATTTATTTTCAATTAAACGAATATTATGGACGATTTTCGTCCTTACAAGCCATCACAGCTCTTAAATGCAAACAATAACTTAAACTACTTTGCTTTTTAGATATAAAATTGATAAAGAAGTTATTGAGACTCATTGGTTCTTAAAAAATCACCAAAGTACGAAATGCTACCAAATTAAATGTGGTCCCGGCGGCGTGCTTATTGGCATAATATATGTTATTATTGTTGTTGTTAGCTTAGTTATATATAGCCAGCTCATATTTTACATTCTCCCATTGAACATAAAACTATTCGTAATAAAATTCGATAGAAACAATACCAATGAGCAATTCATAATAAGCTGTGGAACATGTATAATCATGCCAATTGGCTGAACAAATGTCTGTGAGCTATTGCTTGTATTTGTGGTTATTTGAGATTGTTGTGAGGTTCGGATGTTTGCCATTTATTATTTTATTGTTATATTGAGTTGAGTTTGTTAGCATTTTGTTGTGCTATAGCTGGCTACTATTCCATGTACTGTGCCGTATTATGTTGGTTTAGATTTGAATTTGCCAATAATAATATTGAACATATGTTTGTCAAATATGTGGTAAAATCAATCCGCACAACTAAAACAGTCATTCGGGGAATGATTTTCCATGCATATCTCAATCTCCGATATAATGGATATCTTAAACGAGGGTAATGCTATTATATCGTATTAAATTTCAATTTAAAATGCGATTAAAAATATAATATTGAATTAACAAATAAAGTCATTGCAATACATCAAATCCCTTTAATTATGATATTTTTGTTATACTTTCTCAAAAATTGCCTTCAAATGTGTGTCTTGGACTTAATATGAAATTGATGGTAAGAAGTACAAAATATTTGAATAATTCTTCAACACCATTCTAACAAATCTGATTTAGCCCATCCTCGTATACACACAAGGATTTGTCAACGTTTGTAGTTTTCCCATTGAATGTTCATTGCCGAAAGGTGAATGTCGTAAATTTGTTGCTTCCTGTTCATTTCAAAATTGGCGTAATTCATTCCATATCGGTGAACAATTTCAATATAAATCCTCCTGCAATGCGCCAACACAACTTTTGTGCTAACAATGGAATTGTTATTGGATTGTTGATGTTGTTGTTGTTGTAATTATGCGTTCACAGGGGCTTTGGTGAAGCGTGTAATTACCTGTAGAGGGTAAGGAATAATGTGTAATTTTACGACCAATGTAATAACCAATACTACAAATACATACTCGTATATCCTTAATGCATTTCCTATTGGCCTATAAATGAATTATCAAATTAATAATTGTCGAATGAGGTGCAAAGGCATTAGCCGGAAGCAGAAGGGTATTTTGTTTTGTGAAATAAATATAATATAGTAATTATTGTATTCGGGATAGAGACAACATAATTTCATAATTAACACTTTTTCAAATACATTCCTAATATTATGGCAACAAAGAGTATGTCTTTGGCATTACTATAGCTAAGTCTGCTACTTCAGTTTATCCTTCTGATTGTTGCGGTTCGTAGATGAACAACATCAACAAAAATCAGCCATTTTTATGGAAACCCCCTATGAAATTACTAATATTTTTACTGCACTTTGCATTTCACATCTTCTTAGCACAAGTGTTGATGCCAAAAAGTTGCGTTGTTTTATAATGGAAATTTGTCTGCATAGTTAGCAAAGTTCATTATTTGGAAAAGATTGCAAAATTTATTGATTGTTAAAATTGAAATAGTCATTGACATTTCTCGAATAAAATACCCAATGTCAACTGGCTGATGGTAAACATTTACTTTCATTTGATGGATAAATGCTAATGTATATTTATTTGTTCAACGACTTGGGAAATTGTTCAAAATAAATTATTTCCTTAGGTATCATAAAAAGCAAAACCATCAAAATTACTTTATTCTGACTTTTATAATTTCGCTTATTTTTAATAAGTTTTATTATTGTTTTCAGTTTATTGATTAATTAAATTCCACAATGACCAATACTAATTTAATGAATGAAAGAATTGAATGCGGCGTTCACAAAATAATATACGGTCGGGGCATTGAATTCAGAAATTAATACAAAATGATAATGAAAATTATTTTTGCATTTCAAGAACCTCAGGATGTGCTTAAGATATTTAACCGATTGTTTTAAATATCTTGAGCGCACCCTGAGGGACTGGAGAGTCATTATAATTTTGTATTCATTTTTAATGCAATTAATACAGCTCAACATTGAATATGATATTTAAATATTTATTGTTTCTTCGTTCATTTATGGACACACATTTCATGATTTTTATTTTTCTTTTCATAATCTTTACTGCAAACAATTCAAATTGAAGTCACAATTGTTGTTCTTTTGGAATCTCAATAACCCTACAGACCTCAATCGCAATACAGTGTCATTTTTAATAATCTCAAACTCATCTGCTGTCCCTTTCCCGATCGTGATTTCTTCATCAATTTCGATACAGTATACACCACACAAACAACACTAAGAACCCCTTTTTATCTTCGTTCATGACAACATCAATATTTTCTTGATGTTGATGTTGCTGTTGTTGTTGTTTATCTTCAATACCATTATGGTTACTTAATGCCACTTGAGAGCAATTTTTTATTCTGGCGACATTTTCAAACGTATTCCTGACATTGTTTGTCCATAATTTTCCAATTCAACTGAAAGTGATAATAGGATTCAGCACTCAGTGCAGTACTGTTATAGTTGCATCGTCGTCATTCAACGGGGAGATGTTTGGTTTGGTTTGCCGTCAATCGCAAACTGTCAATGGTGACGGAACGGAAGACCGTGACCACCATTAACCATTATCTCCGAATGGAATGACAGATTCGTCTTGATGCCGTCTTGACTACGTTAACGCTCTCAACTCCATTGGTCATTTGGATGGTTTGCCAAAGATGCTACTCTGAGCCAAATGCATCAGCCATGAGATATTACGTTTCGTTTCTCGTCCTTTACATTGTGCGGAAAATATTCTCAAGAAGTAATGTCTTCCTTGATAAGAAATCGCTGTGTGTGTGGAGGGTTGTGTTTGACTTTTTCCGTGTGAAAGAGGGGGAATTGATTGGTTGGACGGCAGAATGCAGTTTTCGTTTATTTCGTGCTTCGTTTTCTTGAGAATGGGTATAAGACACCACAGAGCGAAGTGAAAAATTCATTATTTTCCAGTTGACATTTGTGTTTAACCTATTTATGTTGATTTTATGTCAAACCATAAATAAAACGAAATTGCGTTTGGGATTTGGTATTGTGAGGCGAAATTAAACGGAATATTTGCTGGGTAGAATATGTTGAAGTTTTTCTGTCTAAATTACTTTTTATTGTGTATATATTCATCAGATTTGATATTTTTCGGATAACCCGAAAGTGATACATAATATTATTCTCTATCGTTAGAGAATATAGGGAACATATCAAAATGTTGACATATAACGACAATTCTACCAAACGATTTATGTAACCCATAATATACACCAAATACAAATTTCAGCAATTTTTAATGTTGATTGTTTATAAAATCTCAAAACTTCAAAGCGCATTTTGGGGTGGAGAATGTTTATAAAACCCACAAAATACATGCCTGAAGGCAAACGACAACCCTATGCAAAATTTCAGCACCCTATCTCAATTCCTTCAGAAGACAGCGTGATTACAACAGACGGACGAGTTACAAATGGAATGACAAAATTAATATTCCATCCATACTATGGTGGAGCGTATAAAGAAGAAAATGGTAATCCACATTACCCAAAGTCCCTCTATATCTTTCGAACATGACAGTGTATGCCTCAAAAATCAAAAGTGAGCCACATAAAATCGTCCAACGAAATTGATAACTGAATTCCAAAAATAATTTCCTAACTCTAGTTAACGTATCCTAAATAAATACGCAGTATTATAACCACCAATACCTGACAGACATAGAACAAGTTCCTAACATGACTATCCAATGAAACTTTTCAAATAAAATTTGAAATACTAGCCCATTTTATTTCTTGAATGACCAATATTTCACTCTTTTATGTTTGTTTAAAAAAAGTTACGTACATTTTAACAGACACTTACACAACCCTCGCCAACCTTACCGCAATCGAGTCGGCAACCTCATATTCTGTGTATATTTTTAGTCTGGGTAACAGAATTAACCTATGGAACGAATGATATAACTCAACTGGAAATAACTACAAATACTCGGCATTATACGAAGTTCAGTTTGTTATAATCCTCTTTATACACTTCAGACCTGACTGACCTTTTTCCTACAAACTTTTCCACTCTTCGCCATGGGGTGAAGTGTAGTTTTTATTACACATCCCCGGTGCGGGCTGCAAAATAAGGTCGTTCAAGCGAATGATAACACTTGCTCAGGTGGAAATTTGCAGTGTCATTCCGTAAACACATACACGGAGCGAGGAGCCACCAGTCGAGTGGTACTAAATGGTACGGCATTTTTTGTATTGCTAATAAATGCTTCACAAGACGACGAATAATGGTCAGCCTATGTTCGAAATGAAGATTGCAGTTCGTTAGAATCCCAACGAGAACAACAAGTATTGCCAAAGAAGAAAAGTCATATCGGCAAGTTAAAGGAATGAAATAAAATCACAAAAAGCACAAAAAAACGCACATAACAACTAAAGTTGAAGAACTTCATTCGAAAGTTTTGTACCGCAAGGAAGCCATAACAACCTAACAAGAAAAAACGGAAAAATAAACCCCCGGCAGGACAATGCCATGAACGGAGACCGACAAAGTGTTAAAACATCGACAATGGCAACAGGAATGTTGACTAGATGTAACAAGTAACTAACGGCAGAAAACGCTGTCATTTGTCGCTATTAAACGTATTTGGAGAGTGGATGGAAACAAAAGGTATAAAAATGAAGTTGTCATATCTTATAAAAGTCATTTCAAAATTGTTTTTCATCTACGTCAAGTTGCATTGAACCGGAAGCCCCAGACCGCAACTCATTCACTCACTCATCGTCAACTACTGTCAGTTGGCATATAACGCGAATACTGCATATACACACACATATATAAAGGCACTCGCTCACATTGGCATAGCTTCCTCCTTTGCCAATTTCATATTGGCCTCACGTGCAACAACTATAAAATTTGGCAGTCGTTACAATGACACCGAAACACAAGAATTTCTCTACAAGCTGTCAATTGTGTTACTTTTGACAGTGGTAACGTTTGGATATAATGGCAAGTGAGTGGCGGAGGAGGGGGCCGGCACTTATGTTCAAACTGTATCGGTAATGTTGGACGACAGGGTCGTTCGTTTAGGGCAATACATTATTCCCTGAACAATCCGCCTCACTTTTATACGCATCTGCTTTGAAAGAAATCATATTTCAACAAAACATAATCTGATACCCTAAACACGATTTCTGTAATGGAAACGTTTATTGCAAATTATGAGCGACCACAAAAGAAATGGAAGATATCTGGAGTAAAATGCAAGAAGCCACAACCGAAGCACCAACCAGCCAGCAACAATGCGAATATCGACAACGAAAGTATTAACGCCTTCGATGTATGAAACTTGACTCTCAATTAGGAAAATGGCCACACACGTCCATTCACTGCCGGTGTAAGCGGCCAAGTTATGCTATATTCCTTTTTGACTTTAAGCGGTCTTTGTGGTTGGACTTAAACGACTTGTGGGGATTATTGTACAATGATATATCCTGCTGGGTGCAGATGGAATGTAGAAATGACTCAACTAATCGTCTTAACACAGAAATGTCTTTTTCTTTAGATATAGCCGGTGCATAATTGTCTTTCTTGGTTTCAGTGAAATAACTATGGCACACATCAATTAAGGGATTGGGCTCATCTGTATGCTGTTCATTGAATATTAGTAGGTAGGTAATGTGAAACCAGCTGAACCTTTGATTCGTATATCCCAGCTAAGCCTTTAATTCCTACAAAAAATTATGGTTGATTTCAATAAGTGCAACCTTGATATCATATTAACAACTCAGAAAATATCATTCATTAAATTATAATCGACACTCAACAAATTTGAACATTTATTCAATACTTTAACTATCGCTGCAGAATGTATATTAAAGAGAAAATGTTGCAACTCCAATGCTTCTTCTTTTTAGGATTTATTTAATTATTATGTATAATATCGAATGATCATTGTATAATTCAAAAAATCTCCACTCCTCCCAGGCTATGTTCACCGTAGCCAAATCCTATTGTTATTTGACACACATAATTCCTTCCAAATTAATATCACCCACAGACACAACAAATTTTACATATGTATGTAGATTTTTAATTCTCTATGCTTTAAATTGCTATCTATTGATCCCGAACCATAAGTCAAATAGACAAACATTCGATTAGACCTGAATATTTTGTTTATATTTAATTAACATATATTACTTAATGGAATTAAAGCAGCAGCAAAAGGGAAAATTCGATTAATTAAAATTTGTGGTTACATTTAATTCCCCTCTCTTTCTGTAAAGCGTTCAGGTAAAATGGAATATGTAATACAGATTAACTTGTCTCAGGCTGATATCTTCAAATCAGAAAATCTGATTTGCCAACAGAAACAACAATACACATTTTGTGTGGTTTTATGTAGTGCAAATCGACAAACATACTCGGACATACAACCTGATGATTGTCGGAATATTAAAACATATTGAGTTTACATATGGAAATCTCTAATAATCCTACATAGTTCAATGACAATAATTTATATATTTCTTCAAATATCCGGTTAAGATTATTTTATGCTAGCCACATAAACATACATACAAACAAAGAATTACAATCGAACTACAACCACATTACTGGAGGTATTAATAATGAAAGTTAAAAATGTACAAAGCGCATGTGATTGTTGGGTATGTAGAATATGTTAAATATATAATTGACAAACAAGGATGTTTAAAATTAAGCTGAACTTTTGAATTCGGATTTTGTTTTTTTTTTAGATTTTTTTTCTATGCGCTTTAATATTTTTTTTCTTCTATGGCAAGAACCCGTCATACATACTTGACTGCTGAGTAGTTGTAGTTCTCAGAAATCGGGGCTCAGTTGTTCAACAGCGTTGCGGAAGGACTAAGCGGATGGGCCAGTTGGGCGCAGTCGCAATCAACACTTGCATGAAATAACCTTCAAACATTAAATTATATGGACCGTACTATCAATTAAAATAAAAATTTCATGCATTTTTCAAACTGTTTATCGTGAATAAAATATCTACAAATATCTACAAAATATGCACCTTGATTTTAGAAAAGAGTAAATTTTTACTCTTTTTTATTTAAATTGAAAAATGGTCATAGAAATCGATGAACATTTGCCCTTCTATTTACAATTCAGTGTAGGTATCTTCGTTTGTATCTATTTCATTTCTTTATATGGGAAGCTGAATCTTTCGTAGGATAAAAACGATTAGGACATTTTCAAAAAAATGTCAAAAATGCTTATAAATTCTCATCAAAATATGATACTGGGATTCGTATATAAACAATATGTATAAAAAAACAATATGATTTTGGCTAGTTTCACAATTTTTCTGACACATGTATTGATCTTCGAAATTTCAGATGTAATTAACTTTTAATTATTTTAATATGATATGTGAATACAAATTTTTCTGAAATATCATGCTGACTTCGCTTTTTGTATTTAAGGCAAGGAACCCAGTATGTATATTTGATGTATCTATGCTTATAGATGAAGAGATAACCCATTTCGGCGTAAAAAAGATTCGACAACGATGACTTTGCTTTGTTGTTCCTTCTTCACTTTGGACTTTAACTAATAATAAATTTTTGTAAATTGTGTTACCCATACTCTTTTAATTACGTGATTACTTGCCATCATCGTTCAACTTTTGGGATGACTGTTTGCCGCCTGGCTGTCAGTCAATGTTAAAAGTCATGCCATGCTTAACCAGCACAACGAATAAAATGAAATCGAAAATACAAGAAAATAACAGGTCAGTAATCCAACAGTAATCATGCACATGTATGTAATGCAGCAGAAGATTGTACATGCCATGGATTTTCATTTCACAAAATAGTGTTTTTTTATAATTTTTGGCATTTACATTTTTTCGACCTCCCAACGAAATTGTTTTAAACTTTTTTACTATTTTTCTGTCGATGCTATTGACTTATCATTCTCGTTACTTTTTCTACAATTCACCTTGGAATTCTGGTTTGCCTTTTTGCTGCAGATATTTCCATGATGTGTTTCACACATCCTTACACAACAGATTTACATGAATAGTTTGCGAATGACTGCATATTTGATATTTATCTGTGTGTCGGTGTCTGTGTCTGGAACCAAATATCTTGCCCTTTCAGTCTACTTGAGGAATGCAGATATTTGTGTTGTTGGCATTGCTGATTGAGTGAATGTATATTTTGGAAACAATACCCTTTGAAGTATTTGTTCGAACTGAAAAGTGCTGAAAAATGCAAATATGTAGCACAAACCAAATTTCCACAAAAAAAAAAAACACTTGCAGATGGCTAACGGAATTTTCAGCAAATCCACAATTTTCATTTCGAAACTGAATATTCTTTAGAGCAAGTCTATATGTTCCACAAGGAGAATGTACTGAAAAATATTCTCGATGTTAAGTATCTCCATCATAACTGCTGATAAATGTATGTTGTTTGTGTGGGTGAGTGCGTGTCTTTTCCTTTAAAAAAAAAATCACAGTCTTCAGTATCTTGAGACACACAGACAGCAAAGTTTTCAAAGTAATGTACATCACCAGATAAGTAGGGATTATTGCATTTTCAAATATACGATATTTATGTATGTCAATCGCTACATTTGCATCGTGATTTCGGTAACTGTAATCTTTCAAGAATAGTCTATGCAACTGTAAAAGTTCTAGTTAGAAAGTGGAATTCTACATTACATCACTACTTTCACAAAGAAGTGTGTAATACCTCGAAATATCAAAATAAAAATATAGACCCCAACAAAAATAATACTAATGTGGAATTATTGCATCTCGATATGATCCAATAAATGTATTCAAATATTTCTTACCCATTGTTTTTACCAATACATTGAATGAAAAATGAAATATACACCCCTATTCCGTATGTCGTCGTCGACACAAAACGACGTCGTAGAGACTCGTCTTTTGCAAATTGGTATTCCCTATGTCGTTGTCGACATTTATCGATAACTATTGACAGATTTTTGATATTCGACGACGAAGTGTTTTAACAATTTTTTAAGAAATTAAAAAAAATATATGACCGGTCAAGAAGAGGATACGTCATCCTCGACTCTATTCATAAGTTTTGGAAAATTTCGTATAAATAAAAAAGAAAAGTATATGGTGGGATCTGGCCAATAAGAATTGGGCTCTTGTGCCAAAAAAAGTTTCGTCCCATTCGGATCATAAAGGCGAACTGTAACTTTTTTAAAATAATGTATGGACGGAGGGACATGTAGAAATGGACTCAGAAAGTAATTCGATGTATATACTAAAAAGTAACTATGGGTCTATGTCGTTTCCATTTGGATGTTGCAAATACATGTACCAAGACATAATGCCCTGTGCCACAGTGTGGTGACGGATAACATATTTTTGCACAAACATCTCAAACAAAATGAACATTTGACTTCAATTATAGAGATGTGCTTTTTGTTTTATTGATATTATCGATAAATAGTCGACATCGTCACATGAGTGTTACAGAATACCAAATCAATGTCGAAGTGATGTCGACAAAGAAACGTCGTCGACAACGACGACGACTTACGGAATAGGGGTGATAGACTTATGAGATAAAATTTGAATTACGTAGATATAAGAATTTGTTTGAATAATCAGAAACATGTTGGTAATCATTGGAGCTACATGTTCTTAAAAGATTTTTGAGAAAGGACATTGTCCGTAGGACACGATGGATATCTAAAATACAGATTTCTCATGCATTGGGCTTTTAGTATGTGGTTCACTCGGATGACTGCCATATTGTTTACTATATACAATCTACCAACTTGACTCCGAATTATGAACTGTCTTCGGCCAAAAGCGTTCACAGTCCTCGATACTCATGTTGAAACGCCAACACATATTAACCTTGATGGTTGATTTTCCCTAGACAATTTCCGGAATCAAGCAATCAACACCTCGAAATGATTGTCGGAGATCCCCTATAGTTAATATTGATTTTATGGGTAGAGTTTTCGCATTTTTTACATACCTTACTAATACTCCTAGCATGCTTTTTTAATGAAAATATAATATATCGGTCGGCATTTTGATATATTAGATTCGTGGTGACAATTTACAATGTCCATGTTTTGAAACAAAATCAACAATTATTTCAGTAACCGGCCATAAAGTAGAAACCGCATAAACATTTAAATTAAGAGCATTTGTTTTTATGTCCCCTTTGGTGCTGTTTTATAGCATTTTAAAATTATTTCTGCAGAATTAAAGTGAAGAATTTGGTATAAAAAATGTATTCTACACCTTTAGGGCCCCTCCTTACAGAAGTCTTGAAGTTGAAAAGAAATAAAAGAAGCTGAAATGACCACAGATATACCCACTGGAACCCGTTATAAAAAAGTTGTAGTATAGAAAATACCAGTTATCGATTTCGTCAAAACATCTGAAACCCAAACATCTGAAACCCATTCTTCGTACTCAGTCCGAAATGCGTTTGCATTTCCTAAACATTTTATTTACTGACATGTACAACATGACACATCTGTGTCTGTTTCACATTGACATTAATACTTAACGATTTATGTGTGACTGTGTGTGTGTGTGTGTTTTCTATCTAGTGTAGAAATAAATCTGTGTGTAGCTTCGTATTTTTTTGTTCATCTACTTCTCAAAGTTTACATTCTGAGTGATGTGAGACTATTAAAAATGTCATTTGTCAAAAGGATTACCACAGTAATAGGGTCTTAGCGCATTGTTACATGAACGTGCAAAACCTCACCTTCGCTCACTTGTGTTGACAGAGCGAGGAAGACAGTGACGCTTCGTTGGTTCATTCTTCCATTTATGTCAGTCTAACCTATCCGCACATCTATTTATACCGTCAAACATCCATTCGTCCATATTTACAGCCAACAGGTAGATAGATGGCGAATGTGATGTGTATATGTGTGTGTGTGAAAAATAATCTGGCTGACGGTTATGTTGTAAAAGTTTTGAAATGCTTGTCATTTATTTGAAATTAAATTTTGTTCAAGAAATTGCTTTTTTATTTAACATAAATCCTTTAAATTGCAACCAAGTACAATATTAAAGTGTAAAATTGTAAATAACACATATACACACATTATTACGTGCCATAGTTGTGGCTTAGTTTAAACACGAGTGCGGTTGCGTTACTGCAACGATTTGCAAGATGTACCTGGTGCTACATGCATGTAAAACTGACCAAATGCAAAAAAAAAAAACAAAAATGAATGAATGAATGAAATCAGACACCCACAAGCCAATACTGTATTCGGTTATGTTAATTGTATGATGATATATGTACAGCATGAAAAATATATCGTTTATTTGTTGCAAGACCGGCATAAATAAAAAATCGTGATTTTTGTGTACAAAATTCAGATAAAGATATCTTTCACACCCTGATTGAGAAAGTGTAGAAGTTCCTTTGTTAAATGCTTTCATAAGTTGTAAGTAAATTAAAAACTTAAAACGCATTTTATGCAAAATCGATTTTTCATTTGTGCTGGCCTTGCAGCAAGTAAATCTATGTATATCGCAATTGGTTGAGGTAGATTATTGAGCAAAAATTACGGTAAAATAGTGAAAATATTAAAACTCGAAATCGATCGGATTATTTGTTTACATGGAGGATTAACATTTCTATTTATGTTAATTGTTTTATGAACGTTCAATTCTAAATAGCACTTGACTTCCATGTAGATTTACATTTAAAGCAAGTAAAAACTATGATAAGCTCGGCCCAGTCGAAAATTTGTATACTCTCCACCGTGAGGATGACATAAACAAATTTAAAAATGTAAAACATACTGAATATTGGGAGGTATCGTTACATGTGTCTATCCTGAAACTTGAGCCAATATTAATAAGAGAACACAAACACAGTCAATTTGGTTTAAAAACGTGTCCAAAATCCTTTAAATATAGAATATTTGGGAGTACCCTGTAACTTGGGTAAATATTAATAACTTTAGTACGGACATACAATGAGAACCCAAAATACTAACTTACAGCCAGGTTGAAGGTTGAAACTCGTGCCCAAAATCATCAAAACACCGAATATTGTGAGTACCGTTATATGGGGGATATAACGTTATATGGGACCGATTTATCCCATTTGCAATACCATACATCCCAGGAGCAAATGGAATGACATATTTAATATACAATCCACCTTATGGAGGAGGGTATAAAAATCACAATTCATGAAATTATCTTTATGAAATAGTTTTGCACTTTTTTCTTTAGGCGAATGGAAAATTGACAAAGCAGTTAAATGTTATTCTACGTTTTGCTTTAATAAATAGTTAATGCTTGCAGTACCCGCACCTATAGAATGTTTCAAGACAATAGAAATAATTGCCATATTAAATTATTATTTTTTGAATGCACAAAGAATTATTATATCATAGACTGCACTTCGAGGCTTCTCGAATAAAACTGTAGTTTTTATGGCGTTGAAATATATTACAAGTATTTTTTATTCATGTTGTATGTGGTTATGAATGGCATACAATTAGAATGAGCTTATGTAAAATACATATAAATTATATAACATTTTACCAAACATATGATGTATCGTTCTTTGAAGAATGGAAATACTTTAAAATGGTATTGTGTTGCCAAAATATGATGTGAAAAAATACCTCATCTTTGGGAAAGAAAACCATGCCCAGTTAATCACAATAAAAGTTCACAGTTCTAATTAGAAAGTTTAAAGGCTATTATAATAAGGTTTGGGTCGGCAATTTCCGGGATTTCCCGGGAAAACGAGAATTAATATTTCTAAATATTACCAGAATTATGTTTGAAGCAGGAGGAGATTTAAATAGATGCAAAACAAATTTTATCATATCTAATGCAGTCTTGTAAACATTGTACGATCAACTCAAGTTCATCGATCATTCAAATTCGCAGAAATTACAAGAAACAATAGAAGCTAGAATCAGCGACGACGTGAAAAACTAATTACTTGTCAAATTGTAGTTTTATTCACTCCTATAGGTAGCCTTTCAAAAACTAATTTTAAGCAATAAACGCCTTTATATAGCCCTTAAAAAAAAAAAAAAAATAAATAAATAAATAAAAAAATAATAATAATAAAAAAATCATGCCTGTGGATAGCTCTTCAAAAATTAATTTTAAAAAGTAGAAATTCCCATACTACCTGAATCCTGCTTTCAAATAGTAATATCAAGTCCAATTGTACCAGATTTGGTACCATTCTGTACTTTTCGTACCCATATCCAAAACTTTCTACCCGTTCACCAAAGTCCAAACTGTAGCAAATATAGTACTTTTCGAACCCAAAACTTCCTAAATTCTACACTTCAACAGTAATTTCAATTAGAAATTTCAGGATATCAGCCCTATCCGCTCACAAAAGTCTAAATTGTACCATATTTTGTACTTATCGCACTCAAAAGTACGAATTTCCTAAACAACCTCAACCAAGTTTCTTGCAGTAATCTTAATTGAAGCTTCAGGTTTCCATTTCTATCAGTCCAACCAAACATAAATTGTACCAAGTTTAGTACCCTTTGGTACACATACATTCTAACAGTAATTTTAATCCCAAATTTCCAGATTCCAGCCCTATCCGTTCACACAAAAACAAATTGTAAAATATTTGGTACCATTTAGTATTATATATTTCCATAGGTACGAATTTCCTAAACTACCTCTATCCTACACTCCAAGAGTAATTTTAATTCAAAATTTCTGGAATTTTCTATCCTTTCACACATAATCACGTTGGACAAAATCGTGTAATAAAAACATTAATATTAACATTTCCACTAAATTCCCAAAGATCTCCGGTTTAAGAACCACAGGATATGGCAAGTTGGAAATTTTATATCGCATCTATTGTATGAAAGTCCATAAAATTGTAAATGTTTTTGTTAGCAAAAATGGTAATATTGAAATATTCATATTTTTATTACATATCCCTGTATTCAAAGCAATATCGAACACGCTTGTATGTTATCTATATAAACTACAATGCATGCAGTGAATATTGAGGGAAAGCCTCTTATTGCATGAATGTTTTTGCGGTTCAATCAGCACAACCTCCATTCAGCCACAACCGGAATGATCCATGAAGTGAATGAACGAACGAACCAGCCAGCAAGCCAGCGACAGTGTTGGAGATTGAATATTCTCTGTCAACAATTTAAATTCTAAAAATACAACACTTTACTGGTTAACATGTTTACAAGGCAAACAAGTTAGCCATCTTACCATACATATACACCCACTCTAACTGCTGGTGTATGGCTATGTAAATGTAAGTATTCATACCATGTAGGGAAATGAACCAATTTTAAACTAACTTTAAACTAATTTTAAAATAGTCACTACTAGTCCATTTATCGATGATTTTTCTTTGGACCAACTGACTATTTTTACATGGCGATGATCGCGGTAGTAGTCAGTAACTTTTCAACTGGTTACAAACTAGCTATTTTTGACCGATTTATAGTTAGATTAAAAAAATGCAGATAGTCATCGGTCGAAAAGAGATTAATTTGTATGTAGAATTTTCGAAATGACTATTAGTTGGTATATGTTAATATAAATATGTACTAACTTAACTTGGCTAATTTGTAATTTTGCCAATACTGCATCGTTTGAATCTATGAAATAACGTTAGACAATATACAATTTCAGTTAAGAATTCAATATATTCATTATTTTATTATAAATAGTTGGAAAATTATATACATAGGTGGAAATACATAAAATATGTCAAATCAAATAAAAAATAATGCTTTTTGGAGCTCTTTCTCTGGATCCACTGGAGGTGATCGCAGGGCACTCGAAAACATTTTGGAAATCTTTTAGGTAGGCTGATGATCTGAAATATAGTGAAATTAAAATTCGAATTAGAATAGTTGGTTTTAATTTATATAATAAATTACTTACTTAAATTCATGCTGAGGCGTTTCACTGATTTTGGCGGGGACTCCATGTTTTTATTGGATGACTTTGTTAGACATTTTACATTTTATCTATATTTACAGATTCTTCTCTTTGCTTTTTAAATAATTTTCTACGATGTGACTTGCTAGGTAATGGTGTTTCTTCACGATATGTATTTTACATATGTGCTGTCACTTTTTTACATATGGAAATCGAACTCGTCATGTGAAACATACGGAAATTTCAATGTGTCAAAACGATATGCAATTACATATGTATTTTTTTCCGAATAGGACGCGCTCTATTTTCGTATGTGAAACATAAGGAAATCAGCTGTTTGAATGAAACACATTGTTGGAAGAAAATATTTCAATTGTAATTCAAAAAAAGGATGAAAAGTCAACAATTACAAATTATTATTTCGTTTGTAGGTGTTTAATAAAAAAATGATGTTGATTTAAGAAAAAATAAAAGTGTTTTTTTGTTTATAGGTTATGTCATATGTAAAATACATATGCCGATTTGAACACAAACATAAATGCTTTGTGTACACTGCTAATTTTGACACACATAAGGAATTACATATGGATCAAAAAAGTGACAGCACATATGTAAAGTACATATCGTGTAAAAACACCATAACATTTCAATTATATTAGTAAAATACTTACCAATTTATTTTTAATTTCACACTTAAAGAGCACAATTACAATTAATTACGATTTACACGTCTTCACTCTCCGAACTTTCAAACAGAATGATTTTTCTTCATCTTTGCATTCGGTGTTGTTGTGTGGAATGCAATTCTAACGGTTTCTTGTTTTGCTTGTGTTATGTTTTCGATGACATGAACATTTTTGGTTTCAATGTGGTTGAGCCTTAGATGACTTTCTAGCTAATTTATAATCAGTTGATTAATAATTTCTTTGTAACTAAACATTTTGTAAACTAGTTGATGAAAGTCCTACAGGGTATTCACACACACACACACCATGAAATGCACATACAATGCATCTCTTAAGTACATGAAAATGTGTAGATATGTATGTAATATGTTTGTACAGCTGTGCAATATCAACATCACACTCTGATGGAAGCTTTACCTACTTTACACATGTACCAAGACATTTTAATATCCTGTCGTACGTACGTATAATATGTAATGTAATTTAATGTGCATGTACGTGTGTGTGTGTGTTTATTAGTACATATTGATGATCTGATATTTTCTCCATGGCCAGTTTCGTTCCTTCAACAGTTATGCTCCATTGTCGTGGGGCTAAATGAAGTACCATAATTTTGTAGAACCCATTTATATGATGCTCTCTTATAGTTTAGTTTATTCAGGCGTCAAGTGTAGTTCGAATATTTGTCGATAGAACTCGTAGTGGACAGTGTGCATACAATTTCATGTAACATCGTAACAATGTAGATTGGATGTAGGAGTAAGCGAATAAAGGTAGCATTATCCATAGCAATTTTTTTAAACTATATGTTGAAAAAATAGTGCTTAAAATTTAAAACTTTTTTATGCGTCTATAATATTTGCTGTCGAGTATAATAAAAAATATAACCATTGCACCCAATTTTTAAAAATTTCGATTTTTGAAATAGTCTTAAAGAAATTAGTCTAATTGACCGAAATCAAGGAATACACAAAAATGTATATATTTATATACTTTTTTAAATATACATATATGTAGTTTACAATTTTCCTTAACACCAATGTTGAATGCAATTAATCACATGTCCTTGTAAGTATGTCGATAATCGCCGAGTGCCGAGTATTTAATAGAAACATACTAATCCAATAATCCATTGGCAGACAGGCAAACCATAATATTTTCATTCAATGTCATTTTCAATTGCACATCCAGCATGAAAAGAATTTCAGTTTTTTTTTCTCATACAATAAGCCGGACTATCATTGTTGGCCATAGCTATTGTCCTTTAATTATCCCGTTTTTCGGACTATGAAGTCTGTTAGCCATTTTTGGTAACTATTGGTTAGTGTACACTATGTGAGAGCGTGTACTACTCCTATGGAGAGAGCATGTATATTTTCCAACAATGGACAGATGTTTCCAGGTTTTTTTATCCTCGTCGCTTGGAATTTTAATTATGCACGCCATGTGCTGTTCGTTGGTGTTCTGCCATAATGTGGCACACGTATAATGTTCGAGTGTGTGCATTCTTTTCACTCTCACCATTCATCTGAAGAAATGGACCATTGAAAAGTAGTCTCATTATCATAGACTGACTAATGGCTATCGTAACGTTGCTAATTTCCCTTGAAAAGCTATCGATTGTACACGTTTATTAGGGAAACTTTTAATAACCTACTAATTCCATAGGTGTTTTGTGTTGGCTTAGAATGGCGTGATATTTTGTATATTGTACGGTTGTATCGAATGCCACTTATTTTTGTGGACTAAGGTTTTAAGATCGTTAAAATTTTGTCTTTAAACGTCGTTTTTTTTTAATTTTCCACTTAAGAAAATGTTCTCAAACATTAATCTGGACATTTCAACATTAAAATGATAATGATGATCGGTATAAGTACTTTTATACCGTGCTTGTTGTTAACATGAATACTAGAAGTGCATACACAACCAGTGAGCAGAGCACTACAGTCGAAAGGGGTCGACCATATGATACCCTACACAAATTCCACCGAACCCTATGTTTCTGCGGATCCATATTCCGAACCTTCCGAACCTTATACACATTTATGAATTGATTCTATGCATATTCTCTAAAGGAACTATGGGTCTGTATCGTTTCCTGTTACAAACCGTTATGTTTGTAACAGGCAAAAGGAAACGAGATAGACCCATAGTTCCTTTAGAGAATATGCATAGAATCAATTCATAAATGTGTATAAGTCATCCATTTTTTAACCGATTTTTTTTTTTGATTTTTATCATTTTCGAAAGCTAATTTAATTTTCTTCCCCGTAATATAATAAAACTTATAGGGCTTGATATCACAATTTCATCGTACAGTCCGAAGAAAAATAAATGTTGTCATTTTATGCTTATTTTTTCACATTTCAACCGCTGTAACTCAGCCAATGCTCAACCGATGTACCAAATATATATCTTATTTGAAAGGAAAAATTGTATTCTTCGAAAGAAAAAAAAAATCCATTATAAAGTAAATAAGTTATTCAAGTTTCAATTGGAAAATCCATGAAACCACGTTTTTCTCTATATTTACCGTTATAAAATTAATTTTCGAAGTGACCCAGAAAAACCAAAGGTATTTTCGTGATCCAGGGACTCCAACTAAACAGAATTGGTACATTAGAACCCCTGAAAAATTTTCGTGTCGCACAGTGTAATGGTCTCTAGAGCAACAAGAAAATAAGCAAAAATAAAGTTTTGGGTTCATTGCGATCCCTAAATATCATCTCAACACCACTGAAAATTACAGGCGTCGTCCGTGACCATAACCGGAACTTCGTGTAAAATTTCAAAGCGATCAGCGCGACATTTCCGTAATACAATATAATAAAACATAGACACCATTAAGTATATAAAACATAGACACCATTAAGTATTTATGACTCCCACATCCGAGTGCAGACAGCATAATTGTTATCAATTTAAAGGTCAGCCACATCTCTCGGATATATTGTCAACTCATCGGGTCTATGTCCTTCAGGAATATCTATATACGTCCCAGAATACAAATTTTGTCATATTTTACACAAAAGTCAGGGTCCATTTGGCCCGCTAAAAATTTACCATCTTTATCAAAACAGACATGCTTATTCTTTGGTCCGATACCCTTCTCCATGTCAAATTTTGTATTTAGTCCATTTCATCCCCTAAATATTAACCGATTTTTACCGAAAACAATATGGGTCTTCATTAGAACCGGTCCTACATGCAAAATTTCATAGGGATTGGTCTATAACTGTGGTCTGTATCGTATTTATAAATTATAATGGACAGACGGACGGACACACATGTCTAGATAGACTCAGCTAGTCGAGATATGGCGATCGGTATACTTAAAGGTGGGTCTACTAGGACCAATATTTCGTGGCATTACAGACACTTGGGGCTGCACAAAGCTATAATACCCTGACAACGTAGTTGCTCGGGGTATAAAAATTATGTTATAGTATATATGTGATGTTCAGCTGAAATAGAAGAATATCATCAATTTCCTTCAAACTTCTGTTGCAAGTCGAAAGTATTTTTTTTGTAATTTATTTTTAAAAATGTACTAAATTTTGGAAAATTTCAATGGCCTTTTTCTCAATCGACCACTTTATCATCTTCAGGTGTTCCTTTCTTTCATCGTTTCTTGCCCTTGGTTTCATAATATCATTATCTGTAGACGTCTCTACTCACATTTAAATTAAATCCTTTTATTAATTGGGATTTATACGCACACACACACACACACACACAATAACTGTTGCTGATATCAACACTTAGGCAGCCAGTCAGTATTCTCGTAAATCCAATTAGTTACAAATTATCCTTTTGGCTATTGTTTTCTTTAGCTATTTCAATCGGTCCGTCGCTCGCTCGGTCGACATTGTGTGGCATGAGAAAATTTGCATAATTAAATAAGCTAAACTTTTGACGTGAATGTAATAATAATAATAAAAAAATAACAACAACAATAATAATAATGACGACGACGATGATGATGAAGATGAATGTCAAAACGAATACCCTGAAGTGTTCTTGTATGGGAATTCGTGATGGCAAATAAACACGTATGTATGCTTGTGGATGTGTGTGTGTGTGTGTTCGGGAATGTATTTTGAAATCCTTTAACTGGAAGTGACCGCAATCATTATCCAAGCGTAAAATTCAATCGCTGCTGATATTGATTCGTCAATGACGTAGCTCAAGCTGATGAGTATGTCCTCAAGTAATTAATTAATGCAGGATGACTGCATGCAACAACAATGTACACCAACACGTATGTAAAAATCTGGTTTTATTTTCACACGCTTCAGTAGTTCGATGGAAATGCGAGAATATAATTGCTGCGCTATTAAAGGTAGTTGTGAAAAAGGGAATGTTATTAAAACATTTAAAAGTGGCAGTGTTACGTTGAAAGTACGCAATTATCCTGGTAATTATACGAATGAAATATGTGAACATTTTCATACGGAGTTGTTCTCAGAATCGTGACTTTCCCAAATGTAAATGATGAAATTAATCCGTCTTTAACAATCATCTTCTGCAATTGATTTTTTAATAGCAAATCTCTTGAAAATAGCATTTATTGTTGCCTTTACTACGATCACAATAATTTTATTTCAGGATAGTATAAATACGAGTATGGTGATCAATAGTTGGCATAACAAATATTATTACAAATATTACAATTTAATTTCGGAAAGAATTATTTGAATACCACACTTTATGTGAGAATTCTAAAATTGAAAATCACAGTAAATCTTAAATGGAGTTTCTGAGTAGAATCAAATGTAGCAAGAACTCGGATTTTATGATATATGGCTACGCTAGAACCGGATTTTATGCCATAATATATGGCTACCCTAAAGTGTGTAAGAAATATTTGGCCCTTATGTTTAAATCCACGGGAAACCGTTTCATTTGCTCTCGGAGTTTTCTGAAGACCTCCTAAAAATAATATAAAATATATTTAACCAGTACTAGATGAGGACATACAATTTAAAGAGGTGTGTAACTGTAAACTTGAAATTTGCTTTTAAAAAATTTATAAAATGCAAATAAATGAAAATCCATTTCTATTGGCATCCCTAAATCTGGATTATATTTGTTATAAATAAATTCCTTTGCTCTAAAAATGTGTGGGATTTTCTTCATTAAAGTTTATTTACAACCACCAGCGTTCACATTTTCTGTTGACTACCCTCACCCCCTCAGTTCAACTACCCAACGACCACAACCATATCTTAGTTTTATATTCTTCTTCTTAATTTATAAAGAAAATTGACATGGATTTCCGTTTAAATTCTAATTAGGTGTTATTTAATTTGCTTCCGTGTTTATGTAGCAGATTGTGTTCCAAGTTTGCGGTGGCAGTTTAATTCCGACACACAAACATTTCACACGATCGTAGAGGAGTTGAGGAATGATTTGTGGTTTATATATTCTGGGTTGCCAGAAAATGTTTCAATCCGAAAAAAACATCGGCCTACAAGTTGTATAGAATATTTATGTAAATATATATTTGAAATTTACAAATGACAGTTTCAATTCAAAAATGACAGTCAATGACTAACTGAGAAAATGTTCAAGCCTCTCAAAATATTTTAAAGCTCAGTTATGATTGGTAAATAAATGAAATTAAACAAAAGCCGAAAATGTATTCTCTCAATACACATATTTTGTAAAACCATACAAACATTAGGTTTTATAAAAAAATCGTATCTTCCATATTGTTGCCGGAAACTAGGTCGCAAATTTGTTTCTCAACAACCTCTATAAAATATATACTACATATATTTTTCTCAGTTAAATTCCCACTAAAATACAAATATTGTATGCTTGCTACAGAAATATCCACAACATTGCCCATTTCCCCAATTCACAGTGTCCATATCTGCAACACCATTTGTGTCATCATATTTTCTTCGATACTTATTGTGTTGTAGATATTGTCGTAAACAATTGCTTCAGTATTTTCTATTGAAAATATTGGAAATACTGCGCTATCACTAACATCAATGCACCCGTTACTACATGTATACGTAGTACTATACGAACAATATAACCATGTATTGCATTTCCTTAGCATTTCTGGGGCACACAATTATATTTGTTTACCTTTACAAAAAAAAAATGAATAGTAAAATCTTAAAAGTTCGCTATTTTCATGTGCCATATAGAATGGAATTTCTTTTTTCGTAGATAGAAGTGAAATAGTGTCAGAATATATTGCTTATTGCTTACCTCGAGGACAGAATAAACATTGAACATTTGCCGATACCGATTCAAATTGGGAGTGCTGCAATAACCTGTAAATAAAGAATTGCATATTACATAACGGCAAACATGTATGTTTTTGTAGGTAAACAATAAACATTTCTTTAAGATGGTAATATTAGAAATTTGAAAATACTATAAAAGTTGTATTACTATAAAGAGAAACATTTCTATATTTCGTGCGATAAAATCGCACTACTGTCTCTATAATTTTGATTTTGAGTTTCGATTTATCCTCAAAGGAAGTAATTTGAACTGGTATACCTGCGTTTGATATACTGCAATGTTATAATAGTTAACATTTTTATTGTTGTCTTTAAACTACATGTAAGCTAGTAAGAAGGCTTTAAGCTTGGTTGTAGTGTATTTTAGCCAGGGACAGATTACAATCTTCCCCTGATAATAATATCGACGCCTCCGAAGAATAGTATGCTAAGTCTGAAAAGTGAGTTTTTCAGTAGAAGCTTTCAAAGTATGGAAGTTTCTTTACTCTTACGTGCCATGCTAAGTACATTTTTGCTTATAACTTTGGTTTGGATTGGCCGATGATTACCAAAATTTCAGAAAATTTAAATTAAGGACCGTAGTGTCTAAAAACGTAAAGAACTTTGAAACATGCTAAGTCGACTTAGCATACTATGGTTCGGAGGCGTCGATATATTCTTAGAAAAAGTATATTTATATACGCCAGCAGCCATAACAAAACGCTAAAAAAAATATATTCGTATATGTGTGTATATGTATAAATAAAAAAAAAGAAATAGCCTCTGGTAACATGTATAAAAAGAGTAAATAACAACATATAAAGTCAAATGAATAAAGAATTAATTAGGACATTCCTGTAGACGCAGTTTTTATATTGGTGTCTGAAATATAATAAAAAGTCCATTGATTATATAAAATAGTATTTTATATTATACTTATTGATCAACACCAAATGATCTTTAAGTATATTTTTTTGGTTGTGTCAGGTCCCATCACAAAACCAGTAAGGAAAGTAGTAAAGTCGGACGGGGACGACTATATGATACCTTCACCACTTCAACAGATGTGAACCGGCTTATATCAATCTATAGACATGTCATCTATGCTATGCTAAATTTGTCATATAGAGATATAGAGGCAGATATGAAGCCCAATTAACATGAAGTTGGTTGAACATATATATATTATATGTTGTGTTAATCGGTTTTATTTTTGGTCTTTAGTGCACCATTTATCTAAACTGAACCGATTTCAAAAAAAAAAAAAAAACTTGACAGCCTACGTTGTACAAAATGTTGTGTCAATCGGCCTAACTTTGCGGCTTTGGTGCACCATGAACCGATTTCAACAAAACTTGACACACGTTATATTTTAGTAACTTCAGCACGTTGTGCAAAATGTTTGCCAATCGGCGGAGCTTTGGAGCTTTGATGTTCCAATAACTGAAAATCGGACGAAACTATATATGGCAGCTACATCTAAACCTGTGCCTCGATTCTCTAACACATTTTATCGACACTCAAATTGTTTAAATATTTTAACGACATTTTTATCGAATTCGACATTCTGAAACGTTTTTAACAACATTTCTCATTGTTGTTTCCATTTTTGTCGTTTAATAAACTTGAATAAATTTTGTGCTGTTAAGTTGTCGACAATTTGTTTATTATTTCTGAAAATGGCATTTGAATATATAATGCAAGATTTAGCATTACACAACTATGTGGATAGAGAACCAACAGTAAGCCGGCGATTACTTCGCGACGTAGACAATCCATTCAATATGCCAATACGGGAATTTAAAAAATTGTATCGTATAAGTCCTAATTTAGTTCAAGAATTGTCTCACACCCTCGATGATCATATACGAGGATCGCGAATTAGGGCCATAAGGACGGAAAAACAGGTTCGTATTCATGTCAAATATGTAGTAATGCCCCGAACCATAATTTGCTCGCACTTTAAGGTACTTGCAACGTTAAGATTCTATGCCACGGGATGTTATCAGCGCCCTGTGGGTGAGCAATGGGGAATATCAATGAGTCAGTCATCAATAAGCCGATGCATTCATCGTGTTACAGATGCCATTAACAATTCCCTGTTTATTTCTACAATTAAATTTCCAATGACTCAAGAAGAGCGTTGTCACCGTTTGTGGGAGGTACTATTGGGGCAATTGAATTAATCAGTTATAATTAGATATGTGGCCCAAATTTGAAAATTTTGAATGTGAATGCGACCAGGAGCTCGACACGATGCGTTTATGTGGAGTTCATCTGCGGTAAGAAGAGTAATGCAAAGGAGCTTTGAAAACGGAAATCAAAATACGTTCTTAATTGGTATATGTTGTATTTAAAAATGGTACAGTATTTTAACAAATTTCAAATTAGGAGATTCTGGTTATCCCTTGGAACCTTGGCTGCCAAATGGTTATCCCTTGGAACCTTGGCTGCCAAATCCATTGCCAAATCAACCCGAAGGATCACCAAAATTCCGTTACAATGAGGCATTATGCAAAGCTCGTAACCCCGTGGAAAGATTGTTTGGAGTTTTGAAAAGTACTTGGCGTTGCTTATCAAGGCAAAGAACTCTCCTGTATGATCCAGGGTTTGCAGGGAGTGTTGTTAATGCGTGTTCTGTGTTACATAACATGAGTTTAACAGAAGAAACATATGATGCCTTTAACGAATTGTCGGTTTCAGAGAGCGCCATAAACGTCGCATTAAAAGACTCACCGTCATCTGCAGCAAAACGCATTCAAGAAAGAATAATAAACAATCATTTTACGTAGTCTTTGTAATTTAGATTTTTTACATTTTTTCTGTGAAAAATTATCATTAAAGTCCATAGTAAAACGAGTGCAATACGCGTTTTATTAAATTTATTCAAAACTTAATAACATTGTTAGACATTAAAAGCATTATTAATAACATTAGATAAATTATTAAAAGACGCAGTACATGCTTTAAGACCTTCCCCCAAAGTTTTGATAGCTTCCGCCATCATTTTTGTGCCTTCGCTGCTAGCAGCACTAGATTCTGCCAACATTTAAATATAGAGAAGAAAGATGGTTATGTAAACGTTATGTTTTCTGTTTAATATATCTTACCTTGAGTGATTCAACCTGCTTATTGGCTATATCTAAAAATTTACCCTGTAATTCTTCCCTTTCTTCATATTTTCTTTTTGACCCCCGTCGTGTCTTCCTTTTTCTTGATTCTTTTTCTACTTCGTATACAGTATATATTGGAGAATTATCTTGAGGAATTTGTTTGCCGTCTTCCAAAAGTATCTGTAGATCCTGCTTAAAATTAATAATATGTATTTATTACTTAATAATTCCGAAGTCATAATATTACCTCTTCCAGTGGCACATTTTCCTTGACGGAATCATCTCCTTCAACGTATTGTTTACCTATTATGTCAATAATTTTATTTTCTAGATCCGTCGTCGGTTCTAAAAAAAATTGGCCTGTTCCCAGTAAGGGCTTGTTGTCTTTTTCTGTCCCGATGTTCTTGACACGTTCTACTTTTCAAGTCCCGCCATACCTTCAAAGAGAAAACAGTAATATAAGTAATATATAATATTTCCAACTACTCACCGTCTGCCATTGTTCGACACCCTTTTCTGCACCTCCTAGACCATTAAGAATAGTGGATAGTTCATTCCACTTCTTATTGTTTTCATATTTTTATTTTTCTAGATATACCATTCCAAAATATTGTTTATCAATAGTCTTTTTAGTCTTGAATAAAGCAGTCGTTACTGCAAACAACAAAAAATGTCGATAAAAATAACAACTCGACAATCGTTAAAAGTTACTGAATCGAACTTGACACACGATTCGTTATAGTAATTAAAATCGGACACAACTATATGGGAGCTATATCTAAATCTGAACCGATTTTTCGCAATTTCAATAGGGTTCGTCCTTGGACCAAACAAATGAGTAGTGCCAAATTTCATCCAGTTCGGATCATAAATGCGACCTGTACTTTGTTTATAATTTAACATGGACAATAAAATAGACGGACATACATAAATCGACTCAGAAATTGATCTATGCTTATTCTCTCTATCTCTCTTTCTCGTGGTGAAGGGTATTAAAAGTCAAAATAAATACTCACCCTACACTCTCACACAAACGCAAGTGTCGGCTGCATATTTGTTGTGTTTGTTGTAGATTGAGAATTTATGCTGTTGTCCGGCCAGTTCAGCAATAAATGTCAGCTCTAAAACTGTTTTGTTATTATTAAAACCCCCTTTCGACTCTATTGAAACTTGTATAACTACTGCTTAGTTTTTTTTTTGGAAAACCCCGTATGTTTCAACATTTTTGATTAGTCCGTGTCAACTGAGACTTGTCTAAATCGTTTCAATTTCATTTTTGAATTTCTAATTAAAATATACTGCATTTTTGCAATTAACACTAACTTTAGCAATTTTCGTTTGATACCTAACTTATCAGAGACCATACGAATTGCAATTCGATAGTTGAAAACCATTCCATTTGAGTCGATATTCTCTCAAACATGGAATTCTCCACAAAATCAGGAAAACCCACAAGAGTGCGTTCCACATTAACTGCATCCAAAAGTAATCTGCCTTCGTATGACTTTGATGTCTAAGACAAAGTGTGCCAACTATTTACGAAATGACTTATGTGGGTAATATATTTCTATTGTGAATTCAAGGTGGCTTGAGTTCGATATTAATCCAGCACAAATTTACGTATCGTAGTAATTTGAAATGAATGCAGTATTGTTAATGAATTTCCTATTTAAAAAGAATATTTAAATATTGCAACAATAGTAGAAGATGGTAGTATACAAAGGGGTTTAACTAAGTTTTAGTATTTTATTATTTATAACTTCTTGATTGTAATATACGCCATATTGTATACGTCCCATATTAAAATATATATTTAGTTTTGCTTGAAAAAAATGTTAAATAATCAATTGCATTTAACATCTAAATCTATTTTGAAAATACTCGCAAGAAAATTACAAATTCATAGTAAAATATTACAAAACATTTATAAATGTTATCCAAGATTCTCTAGAACTTTGGTTACTTCCCTTCCTACCCCCACCACATTTTGTCCGCATCGTGTAATGTGTTAGTCCTTTGAATTTCAAATCGAATTAATAGCGCCTGGTTTCCATTATAGTTGCCATTATTTTATTTCATACTTGACATAATTAGAAGCTTTTAACAGAAAATCCATTTATGTGACAGAAGGCCTATAAAGGGCTACAATGTCTGGCAATACATTACGCAAGACACACACACATTCCCGCACACTCTTGCCCATCCTCCTACAAAATCAATTATTCATAGAGAAGCAGAGAATTTTTGCATTCTCGTGGATGGAAGCGAAACTTCAAATGGGAATTTTTAGCAACGTTCTAGTGTGGTGTGTTGACACAGCTACCAAGATTGTGCTCCTCAGACAGTATTGCCAATATTCCAGTGGCAAACAATACACATATTCATACATACATACAATACATAAATATTGTGTTGTTCTTATTATTTCATTAAAGTAATGGGAGGCAAGCAAGAAGGATATGAATTCACTTGCACATTTATGAAAGGTTCACGTTCCCGTTGTTGTTGTTTTTGCTGCTGTTCTTTATAGGGAACAAACAATGGCTCTTATCCTGTTGAGCCGCAGTGAATACAAAATATGGGATTAAGGACATTTTTATTTTGTTTCCGTTTTTCACTGCAGCGAAGCGAAATGATGCGAATATTTTGCTGTTATCGATGGAAATGCCTTCATTTTCAACTATGGAGGCCAATGTCTACTGATTAACGAGCTGAAATTTAATGGAAATTGAAGAACATCTTGACTGGCTTGATGGCCCTGCAATGACTTACTAATATATTGTCTTTTATATTTCGGATTAACATAGGTGAATATATAAATTGTATGTATTGGCGATTTAAAAGAAATAAATAGAGTCGTTTTATAAGGGACATTTACCGATGACTTCTGCCCGACGTTCTCGATATTAATATTGGTTGGGGCAAAAGAAATCCATTATTTTTATATGAAAAATAGGACTTTATTTAACATGCTTCGGAATATCCGATTTGGGCCAAATATGCACAGTTTTGTTGTATGATTTGTTGCAATTTTAAAGGTAACTTCATAATGCCTCTCTCATAGAAGTCCTGCTCTCTATTTGAAAAAAAAACCATAGTCGATTTTCACAATCATCCCTAGATACCAATTTTTTACCATTAAAGAAAGTTTGCACTGCAAGAAAAATATGATAATCGCTTGATGCCAAGTCCGGAATGTATGGCGATGCATTAAACTTCCCAACCAAGCTCCCAACGTTTCTGTCGAGTCACTGTAGATGTGAGTGGCTTAGCGTTGTCCTGGTGGAACACGGCACCTCTCCTGTTGGCGAATTCTGACCGTTTCTGGTCAATTATAAGTAATTTAGCAACGTTTTATGGTCGATTTTTAGCTCCTGGGCGATGTTACGATTTTATCGACATTTTCGACGACCGACCTACATGTACGAGGTGTCTCTTTAATATCAAAAATTCCTGAACGGAATCTTCGAAACCAAAATTGCACATAATTGGCTGTAACAGTATCGGAACCATAAACACCATTCACAATTTTAGCCACTTGGCTTGCATTTTCTCCTGTGTCAAAGAAACACTGTAAAATGTACCGAATTTTCTCTTTGTTGGCTTCCATTTTTAACACCCTGTAACTCACAACTGAATGCACCAAGCAAAAACCTTAAAATAATTTGTTTTTACTGCGAAATGTCTCCCTTCCAATGAGCATAAATCTGAAATTATTTGATAGATATTTTACGAGAAATCATTTGTAATATTTAATCCAAACTTAGTCTAATTTCGAAGACGGAAAATATCGATCCACTTCTTCTGGTACATCACCCACAAATGGTGCACCAAAATGAGAACCAAGTATTGCACAACCTGACGCGACTTAACGAGGCTTTTATAATATGTGAAAATGGGGATGTTCGACTCACTGCTTCTACTACCCACACAACAACTGTCTAAATTTGGAAATTTGCAAATCGAATTTCATTAAATATGTAATATTTTTACTAGACCTGATTTACCCTGAAGATATAATCAATCGTTTCACCCGCATAAATATTTGGACATATTTGAAAATTTGTTAATCAAATCAAATATAGATCGAATTTAGTGTCTGATTCGACAAAACTTAGCACATTGTAATATTTTTCCAAAATCTAGATTAAGATTGAATAAGAAATGTATAGGTCTGGTGTATATATGTATACTATACATGATACGTCATATGCTGAGGATAAATAAATATGCACAGCACCGATTGACATTATTATTTTTTTTCTTAAGCTCTAAATTTAAAATGCTATTTCGGTTTAATTGTGCCTTTCAATCGTTTTTGTGAAATTATTATTACTGCTGTCCGGAAACTCGTCGTCGAACAACTTAGCTTTATTATGGAGATACTTTTTTCAGTTTCGATTACATTGTGACATATATTTTTTTTAAATTAATTTAATGCTATTCATTTCCATTATCTTAATGTGGATATCTATTCTCTATGGACTATGACAAACATTTAACAACGAAAAACGTATGCATACGTACAATTCTGTATTAATTTGTGGCATTATCTCCATACGATAAGACATTTCAAATTAATATCACAACAAAACATAAATATTGCCTTAAATATGATGCAAATAATTAACACATCCACACGTACGTACGTACACAGATACGAACAATGTGATTACATAAATAAGCCTTAAAATGGTTGGTGTTTAAAAATAAACTGCAAGAATCTGATTATTACTATAGCTGTTATAGTATATCACAGATTGTCTAAGTGTGCGTGTGTGGGTTTTATGAACATAAATAAACAATACCGTACATGTGCAATGGGGTTCAGAGTAGACATGTGTGTGACGACTACACATGAGGTTTATTAATATTCGCCAAGGTTAAAACCACATATCTTTTGTCGATGTCTAGTTAAACCTTAATATTGTTTGCAACGTAGTAAATTACAACATGTTGCTGTATTGCCATGTACATATATATTTCATTTTCCTAAATATCAACAAATGTCTAAGAGCTTCTACCGAAGATGACAGACATTTATCAGAGTGATTGAAAAATTGTTAGACATATTCCATAACTTATGAAAAATGCAATTGTTAAGGAGTATTATGTGTGTAATATTACACCGCCGTATGTAAATCAATGTAAAATGCTGGTTTTACAACAATTTTATTTATTATTTTTGCACAATAAAATATGTCAATGAGGACCGCCGCGTCTAACATACACCATAAGGAAATTATTTCATCACAAACCTGCACAAATTGAAATATTTTAAAAGTTTAATGATTATTTAAATTTACCAAAAAATAATAAATCCTTTTTAACTCCTTGGCACGTGACACTTTGGACTTTTCCATACACAACCTCTGCACCGTTCTTGTGTGATTTTTTTTTTGTTCACTTGCCAATTTTCTGGCACCTTTTTTATGCTTGCCAGTATGACTGGTTTTGTCGTGTGTTTCAAGAATGGACAAAATAAGTGTCTTTATATTATATTTAAGTGGAAGTCATAAATTTTGACATTTACACAATGGACGAGTTGGTACCATTCAAGAAGATTTTTACCTATGCGTGGGGTTGTGGGATAAGTTGTGTTATTTTGGGATAAAGATGCGAGTAAAAAACCTTTTCATCCGTGACAGATGAGCATTAGCATATCCCGTTGCTTGCCATTTTAAGTGCCGAGATACTTAAGACAAGCGATTTCATGTTAGGATTCTTCATGTTTTTTGTTATTATTTGCAATCCTTAGCCTTTTTAGTGACGGGTTTCCATAACAACTTTATAAATCATGGTAACCGTTTCAGCTTTTAGCATAAATTTAGAGATTGTTTTATATATATATATATATTATTTTGAGGTACTTTCAAAATAGAAACAAAAACATTAGAACAATGTGTTTTTTATTTATATTTTAGGAGTTTTGAAAGTTCAATAGCCATCCAAAAATAAGTTCATTGTACTCAAATTTATTCTTAGAAGGAACTTTTTTTTTGTTAAGATGATCGAGCACGAACATTTAAAATCTCGATATGTTATTTTATATACATGTTGTGAAGAGGAAGTTTTATACTGAATATTTTAATTTTCGGATGTCATTTTGATCATATCGGTAATGCAAATATCTCGTTCAGGTTTTTAAGTGTAAAGTTTGAACAAAACCAATCATTTGTTAATCGAAGTTGATTTCATTGACTTTCCAGGAAGACACTTCCTCTAACTACAATTATAAAACAGTTTCTATCAATAGATGCCATAATTATTCTTTAGACGACATAATGAAAACAGCAGCATTGATACATGATACCAATCCAACAGTTGCCTCAAACTCTAAACCAGTACAATGTCAATACGAACATACACTACAACTAATATTTCAAATGAAAAGACTAAATCAAATAAGAGTTTGTGTTGACTTAACTTATTTGCCGAGGCATTGGATCGACTAGATTCCTAGTTGATGGCATCAACACTTCTGCATTCGAATGAATCTGTGCCTCCACGCGAAGCCATAGCCACTTTACAGCCGAGCCGGGAGGCAATTACTACACGTCTGTGTCAATAACACTAACACTAAAACACCATATGTCGTAGAAAATGTCAAATGCTACTGCCATCACCATCATCGCTGCCATGTTGAAAGTTTTACACTTCAATCACGATAAGATAATTTCATTAAGTTTCCATTAATGTATTTAAGCAATTAGTTGCTTCTAATTTATTTAGTCATGAACTTTGTTTTCTTTGCACACTTTAACAGTCTATTCGTTCGTTAGATTTTCTCAGGGCGGTGTCTTCGTCAGCCGTGACTAGAGTATTCAAATACAAATGCAAAATGTTCTCAGATACATTTGCAAAGTTTTACAATTTTCTATGGAGAGTGGATGTATGCTGTGTGTGTATTTGAAATTTTAAATCAAGGTAAAGTATGTATCCAGATTATTGACAGAGTTCATATTTAATTAGTTTGTAAATATCAATGACAACGTGCCATCATATTAAATATCAAAATTATATTCAATTGTTCATATAAATTGTCGAAGCACTTGTGAAAGCGATGACATTTTTCTTAATGTGTGAACCAATTCGTAACAAATGCCCTGATATGAGCCGATATATGAATGCTCACTATTTAAAGCGCACAAAAACTTCTCTGCACATGTATGTTTTCTTTTTAATTTATAGGAAGATATCTGGCAAACAAATCGTGGTGTTCCACTCAGAATTGGCAGTCCTACGTTGCTCAAGCGGAACGGTCGCCATGCACAGGGAACTGGCGTCCATTTCCTTCGAAGTTTTTTTTCACTAACAACTTTTGTTGGATTTGGCCCATAAATACTATATATTAATCTGTTATTTTGTAGGACATAAAAGTGACTGAAGGACCATAAATCCAAGTCAGTAAGAATATTTGTATGCATATTAATTGAGGTTTATAATTTCAATTTAAACGAAGAAGGATCCACATATGATGGTGCTAAAATTAAATCTATATTGTAATGAGCTCTAATATTAAAAACCAAATTTTTTTTTTATAGAAACAGAAAAAACAAATAATATCAAGGCGTCGATTGGTGGTATAACCATTAAAATATCCCCTGGAACTGCTTCGCTCTAGGTTCTGAAACTGAAAAAAATATTTATGACTTTTGTATGCGACAATTTTTATTATCATCTTCAAATTACTGATAACTTTTACTTTCATTATAATCACCAGTTCCTTTTGTTTAATTGACAGACATTTCACGTTAATATTCTGACGCAAGTCAATGTTATATAACATTTTTCAAATCATGACATTACAGCTGATATTTTTTTGTAAAGTTAGGTTTAGAGTAAACACAAACTTTTGAGCAAAATGTTATTAATTGTTTTTACTAATATGTGTACATGGTACTGCACTTAATGGACATTATGCTGAAATTTATATATTTTTTAAATGCCTTACCTTGACATATGATTTTTTACAAAAATTCATATGTTATAATTATATTTGCAAGGGATAGAAAACTTTAAAAAACGTATGTATACTTCATATGTATATACACGTATACAACATTCAACATTTACTGAATTATCTCGTTTTTATTTAAATTGGCCTATGTAAATAAATAGTTAAGGATGAAACCCCAACTAGATTTGTTTTATTGTCTTTATATCTCCCCAGGGAGCATTTACTGTTGATTGAACTACGGACATTCTTCGGTCACACACACCAATTTATGTTAAAAGCTTTACATTGACAGTCAGGTCAACCATTTTTGTAAAGTAAAACAAAGTAGTTCCACCAAGAGAACAATAATCACAAAATCAGAACAGAGAGAAAGTTGGTAGTCGCAGACGATGTAAAAACGATACAAAGATCGGATAATTGGTTGTGGAAATAATATTTCCACTACCTTTCATTTATTGTTTATAATATTTTTTTTTATTTTATTGTTTATAAAAGATTTCTGGTATACTGTTTCATATTAATTTTTAAATATCGTTCCATGTCGGAATACACCTTTTTTCCGTTTTGTTTTATTTACTTATTTGCTATTTTTTTTGCGCTCTTACACAATAAACAGACAATCTAACGAAACGCGAATTGTGACATGTGAGTGCAAGTTGATGAAAAAGGGGAATGGCATTGTTATTTTTAACTTCAATAAATACGATTTATTAACAGGGGATTGTTATTTAAAAAAAAAAAATGCTATCACGTGTTTGGAATTAATATAAACCCAAACCGATGAGGTTGAAGTCATACCACCAGACATATCTGTGTAAAATTACATTGTGGAGATTAAATAATACTACAACAAACATGTCTGAATGGTTGGTTGCACAGCGTCAACGATTATATTTGTCACCGTGTAAATTGCTGCTTGCATTCTCATCATACCTTCATGATTTGTGTTTGTAGTTTATTTTTTATTTGAATACGTCGTTTGTGTCAAAAAGATTATAATGGTGATATGATGTCCAAATGACAGATGACATAAAACACTAACATTACGTACTTCTACCGAAAACGAGCTATGTTGCTTTTCATTTGTCGAGAATTTTTTTCGATAACAGTAAAATGTTCTAAATTTGCAACTATAGCTATATTTGATTATATTTAAATTAATTCCGGCACCTGCACATCTAATTACTAACATCGACATTGTGTTCATTTAAACACAAACCTGATTATTGCGAGGGAAAAAATCACAATGTGAAAAACACAATTAAACATTTATTGTGTCCACAAACACAATCAATTTATGCACGCGTGTGTGTGTTTGTACAAATATCATAACATTATTTTAATTTCATAAATTAGTCTCTGGCCTCGCTGCAAATTGTTGCTGCAACAAATTGCAGTGATAACAGCTGTTGCAGTATGACCACTCGGTTCGTTTGCCGCTGCAATTGGAAAATTTAATAAAATTGATTTTTAATTGTTTGTAGTTATTTCGAAATTAGTGGTTCATAGTCATAAGTCATTAGTTTCGAATACTAGCCGACGCATAGTGACAGGTGTGTGCTGATGCATTTGACTTTGCAACCGACAAAAATATGACAATAAAATTTAGTTTTGTTTTTGTGGTTATTGATTTATGTTGCGTATACATAATTTAGTGGCAACCATTCATCACTCATACGCAATGGAGGCTGATGGTGGAGTTGTGGCAAGGCCACAGAATAAAATCACCTAATTATGAGTAGAGATAGGCAATGGATATAAAAAATTCCAATAGGTAATAATTCGGTACATTTGGTAAATAATCATTTGGGAATTTTGCATATAGAAACGCTAATACCACATCTCACATCCTATTCCTCGGGGTTTGCTTGTGAAATCATTTTAAACCAGAGTGTGTAGAGAATATCATTGCAAACATTTTTCATAGTTGGTCCACGCTTTCTTGCAGCTCCCATATAACAGTACCCCCCGATTTCGAGTATTTATCAAAATATGGGTTGAAAAATATTAAACTGCCGAACTACTTGACTTGGAATGTCAACATGCTTGAGTTACTTCACGTTGATTTTTTATCCGGAAACAACAACTAAGATTTAAGATTTTATTTCCACGCTTTCTTGCAGCTCCCATATAACAGTGCCCCCCGATTTCGAGTATTTATCAAAACATGGGTTGAAAAATATTAAACTGCCGAACTACTTGACTTGGAATTTCAACATGCTTGAGTTACTTCACGTTGATTTTTATCCGGAAACAACAACTAAGATTTTATTTCCTCTTTCATTTGTGAGTCCCATAGAAGTAAATATCCTCAAACTTTTAATGTGACCCAAGCTCTTATGTTTTTAGAAACAGCTCTTTATATGTGAAAACTTATTTCAATAAAAGTTTTTCGTTTGCTGTTACAAATCTATATTGAATTTAGTTTGAATGTGATTAAGTCCATAAAACACACAAACCAACAGTTAATGCCTGGGGAATAAAAAAAATTGTCGGTAAATTTTGCGTCAAGTTTATCAAATATTTTGGCACACATTGTTTGACAATTTATTAGCTTTAGATCAATAAAATTTTTACATCTAACACATGGTTGTGGCATATTGATACATTAAAAAAAATACCATCAAAGGAATGGTTTTTGACAAATTCAACTCTATGGCGAATTGGCCAGGATATCATCTTATTTTTTCAGTGTTATCCTCAGATCTGGTACCGTAAGACCTTCAACCAAACACATTTTTTGGTAATGTAAGCATGCTAATCATTGCACCACGGTGCACCGTGGGAAAAAATTCAGATCTATCGCGCAGAAAATTAAAGTAGATGTTTTACTGTATGTTTATCGATATTTTGGATAAGAATAGATTTAGATGGACAATTTTAATTATTTTATGAAAAAATTTGGCAATTTTCGGCGCTTAGTGGGTTAATAAAAATTAACCCACTATGCGCTGATTTTTTTTTAAATTAAATTTTTAGGTGAAAATTACTATGTTGAAGCTTTTTAAACATTTTTCGTTTTAACTAATATACTCCTAAAATGGGAGCTTCTTTTAAAAATTCCGAAACATTTGGAGTATAAAAAGTGGGTTAAGGGCAAACACTATTGTTATTACATGTATCTTTATTATTGTTAATATTATATATCTAAAACATTAAACTATATATATTTTATAAAATTTAGGCATTACTTATTAAATACTAATCACATTCAGAATCCGAGTGTTGGTCTGAATTATTTGGTAGCATTGGATCCTGCAGTAGTTTAAGGACTTCTTCAGATAGTGGCTGACTACATCGATGGTTAAGAGATGTACTACGAGGCAAACTTGATATTTTTTGAAAGATCCCTCATTGTTTCCTCACGACTAATTTTTCTGGTGTACAGTTCCCTGTAGTTCCGAAAGTCATTACTTCTGGATTACATGGCTTCTTCAGACAACTTTCCTATTGGCAAAGCTGCACATTTAATTATATCCATGAACTAATATTTTGTGTATGCTTGAAGGCATATGCAACCAAGGATATAATTCCACGAAAAGAATAAATGTTTCCTCAGTAAGTTCTTTAAATGACTCTGCGTTAATAGCATATCCACAGGCCATGGTTGAAAGGATGATACTAAAATTTTTAATTAATTTTTCATCAATACCAGTTATCGACGATGCCAAGCCAGGTTTGCTAAAAAACGCCTAGCAGTATTGTCATCGTTTGTTGTTCCGGATACTGACTTAGGTGTGTCAACAATAATGTGTATCTCTTCCTTCAAATCATTAATGATACGTGCCGTCCTTTCTTCGAAAAGTAGCCGATTGGAGCTATTAATTTTCAACTTTTTCAAAACCAGTCGGTATGTGCAATATACATTCTAAACATCGAATCCTTGCATGTAAGGTAGACAGGCCTTATTCGTATAAGTTGATGTTTGGTGTTAATGACGAAATTTTGTTGTAATCATTCCTTACTTTTGGTGTTGCACCGCACCATAAATGTAGGTAAAACCTTGAATATATGATTGTTACACCAATGATATTTTTTCAGGGTTCATAAAGTAGACCCTTTACCTGCGGTATATGAGAAGACTCTTACAACCGATTTCGATGTAATTTCAATTTTTTTAGAAAGACATTTGGAATATATGTATATTCAGTGCATGAGTTTAAAATCAATGTTTGAAGCAGCTTACTTAAATACCCTTATTTTCATACTCACACCCATTACTCTGGAACTTTAGGACGGACATTTTAAACTTGTTTTTTCTTATATGCTATGCTGTTATCTATTTCTAGTCATATTTCATCAATTATATCACCAAACTTCACAAATTTTTAATTTTATTTGAATAAAACCTTAAAAAAGCTTTTCAAAAAATTGTCATAAATCCGAGAGTCGCAGGAAGTAGCAGGAACAAATTTAGTATGATGTTCTAGACAGACAAAAAAAAAAAAATAAATAAAAAAATCAACGCTGAACTCGACTGCACTTTAATTGAAGAGATTTAAAAAAACCCGAAACACCTAAATTAAAATAACTTATGAGCTATATATATTCCATTTAATTAAATACCAATACTATATATCAAAAATGGACAAAATTCTATAATAACATAATAATAAATAATAACATTTTTAACATTGGAAAAAATATCTATTTTAAATGTACCGTTATTCCGTTGTAACTTATTAATTCGGATTATTTTATACGGCCTTAAGTACACTCAACACTCTACTTTAAAACTGCATTAATGTTTTAAAGTTTCCTTCAAATTCATTTTTTTATTTTCGGCGCGCTAGATCGGTATTTTTTCCCACTGTGCGGTGGTCCTTCAACCAAATATTTATGCGGAAAACGTAAAACAAAACCACGTTTTTATGGAATTGCCAATCATCATTTAGTGATTGCAATTACACAAACCCTGTATATATTTCTAAATGTATACAAAAACAATTAAAATTTGTGGCATGCAAAGGCTAAAATGCATACTTGAATTTTGTTTTGCTTAAAAATGTATTTATACCATTAACAATTAAGTTTATGTACGGTTTTTTTGTTTACAAAATTATGAATCGAAAATTTGATTCTGTTGAATTTCATTGCCTTTAAAGGGGATTACGTATGCAAATTGTTGAAAAAATTGTTATTTGGCCAATTGAATGCATTTTATAAAATTAATAGTTTTAATGTTTTTGCTTTACTGTCGCTTGATTTTCCCATGATTAAATTATGAACATGGCGTTAAATAAACACATTTTTTGATACTATCATTATCCTAATATAGTTTTTTTCGGTTGTACCTTGATATTTCACTGTGCGATATCGTAATTATTTGCAATACAAGAATGAGGGTATTATTTAAATTGATGTTAGGTTGTGAATACCTGTCATTGCCCTCCGCTTCCTTCATATCACTCTATGTCTTTATATCAATTTATTTGTAAATAATAACATCTGCCTTGTTTAAAATTCTATGGAAATATATAAAATTATGTGTTAAATTTCTTCTCAAGCAAAAAAAAAAAAAAAATGCCAAAAGGTTCACATTCGTATTTATATTTCATAAACAAAATTCCAAAATTTCTTTACAACACATTCCGTTGCTCTAAATTTAATTTTGTTTTTTTGTTTGCTTTGCTCTTTGTAGCGTAACACCACATTTCACCACTTAAATGTTGTGATAAATACCAGCGATTCACATTAAAAATTCTGCATTAAAACAATTTCAAAAGAATTTGCCCTATAGGTGGTGTTCACGTTAACCAAGAACTTGACGTCGGTTATTATGTGGCGGTAACTGTGGCAAATGTAAAGATGTGGCCACGAATGTAATTGTGGTCTCGTTACATAGGAGTCGGTCATCGCTGCGAAAACGGGAAAACAATGTAACAACATAAAACATTTTTTGCCTGCATTTGGTTGCCATGGCTGGTTGGATGAAAATTACTGGAGGTTGAGAAGAAAAACAAAAAATGAAAACAAATAATTTTCACCTAGGAAATTTAATTCAGGGAAAACTTCCTTGCATAAATTTAACTAATTGATAAATATAAGGGGGAAATGATGATCTCGTGAAAAATACTCTACATTTAGTGAATGCACACAATATAGAGTCGGAAACGTTTATAACGACATATTGGTTGTAACAACTAATTTTTCAAAAAAAGTCCAATTTTCCTATAAATTTTAAGCTACGAACCTGCGAATAAAAACATTTGTCACGAAATATCGAACACACAGCATGTTTCCATTCATTCTACGTTTATGATACGTAGATACTAAAAATTTAATTTATTATTTATATATCAAAACAAGAAAATATATGTCTAAGATTTACTATATTTTATATAGTCGCTTATAACGCTATCACTTTTCCGAAATATTAGCTAAATTATTTGAGAGCTTATATAAAAATATATGCTATCGCAATGCCTTAATATAAAATAACTTCATATACAAACGAAATAACGGTAGTCGGAATCCAATAGTAGCATAAAATATTTTTCAAGAACAGAAGGAAAATAAAATACTGTGATAAATTAACTTTTTAGATCTTTCCGAAAGAAGAACTAGTTCTCATAGTTAAAACTGCTATTTGACGAAGTCATGAAACTCACAACAGTTCATTAAAAAAAGCAGATGTATATCTTACAAGGCCTACAAATACAGTCCATACATCTTCCTCCTTATCTTTAAATGTGTTATCTGATTTTTGACACATTCCATTCGTTCTGTGGTGGCTAACAATTCAGTGCGCAGCAACATTCAACGTACATTTCGCCTTAATTGCCCCCAAAGGACACATTCATCTGTGAATTTCACTCAAAGTTTAAATTTGCAACATACGTTAACAAAAGTTTTGGTTCGCTCGTGTACATGTGTACGTAAAACAATGTAAAAGTTAAAACAAAACTTTTTTCAGTTTCAGTTGTTGTTTTTTTCTCAGTTTTCGTTCGTTGAATGTTACATAGCCTGAAAGCCAGTTGCCAATAGCCAAAACAAATAGAAACTACCGAGAAGCACTTTGACCTCCGAAATTGTTTTGTTTGTTCTACATTTCAAGGCAGGATTATTGAGGTTAATTCCAGTTTTATTTGTTTGAATACAATAATAAAAAGATGGCCACATTTTAATTTCCTATGTGAATATCCCGAAAATAGAAAGACACAACTTTAATGTGTGAGAACTGCATATATATCTAGACCTATTTTATAATATTTTTAATAAATTAACGTCAAAAAATGGTCCATAATGTTATACCAAAAATTCAGTATTTCAATACAAGTGTCATTTTGCTAATATCTACTGTATTATATAACCAAAGTTTCCATCTTCTTATCTACCAAAAACCGGATATAACCCTTTCTAAACACAATGACCTACTGTTGTAGTATTGGTTTAATTTTTGCAAATAGGAAACATAATACCGACCAAATCCGGTATAAAATGTGTTTAAAATGTCGAATATACTAATATGTTGGGTGCCCTTTTCCGAAATTGTATATTACCGAAATGTCCGATGGAAATCTGACGTTGCTTCTAAATGTCGGGCCAAAATTTTTCAGAAGTTTGAAGGGAATCTGTAGGAGACCTGTTCATAAGAATGTGAAAATGCTCGGCATTATTCTGTATTTATTAGGACCACTTCAAATTTATGCACTTCAAAAAAATGTTTAAGTGGTTTTATGATAAGTGTCTAATGCAGTCACATTATCTGTGTGCGCGCTAGGATTGCCAAATTCCGATTCGCAAAAAAATGAAAAAAAAGCTGTACTTAAAACCCAAAAGTCATTAAAATTGGCTCAAGATTCTGGGTAGATCCCGTATATCGGTACCCTCTTTTTCCGTACTTTATGAATTTTGTACACGTTTTTCAACGAATATTGGTCGTTTGAATTTTAATAATTTCTTTTTGAATTTTAATAATTTCTTTTACAATACGTTTTGTTACTTATAACAAATTTACTTCTCTTTCATTTAATCTAATTGTCAAAAAAAAGAAAACAAACCAATTTTTATTTCGGTTCGGTACTGATCATTGTGGTTCTTCTTGTTAGTTCCGTACATATGTATGCACGCAAATGTGTACCATGGCTGTTGGTTTCATATTTGAATTTCATATTACCTTTCGTAATAGTCGTGTTAGGCGAATGTTTTGCAAATATGCGGTAACATTATTTAAACGACACAACATTTCATACATTCTACACATTATCAGATAAATATTGCCATATGTCATGGCCAATTGGTTGGTTGGTTGGCTGGTAGTATTATGGTAACTTTCGCAATAGTTTTTACCATCGAAACAAATAAAAACGTAACATCAAACCGTAACCATTGTGATAATGGTACACAATGTTACTTAAAACTGAATCCGCAACGAGGGTAGTTACGGAAAATAAAAAATAATTATTACCATTTTATGGCCATTCGGATTGAAGGCAAGGCAAGAAGGCAATATTTTAAAGCGGCATTCCTACACTGCGCGCTCAAGCCTCGTGTTCGCATACATTTCATTTCAGTAGCTGTTGCCTTCCTGTATTTAGTATGCCTTTGAACTATACTTCATATTTATTCGAAACATTGTTTTAATTTGTCCGATAGCATTGAGACCTTTTCGTACCATCCAATATGCTTACCACCACACACATGTATGACGTATCTAACTACGTATAATTAAGAGGCAACTTTCATATACAACAACTCTCTCGTTTTCATGTAGACTTCAGCGTACACGCTAACATACGAATGTCTGTTGGTCGATGATGGTTAATACGGATTTGGTGGAGCGTATAATTGCCTGTAAACTGGAAGTATAATTTGCAATTCAATGTTGCAACTAATAGCATTGGGGGCTTTAGGCATTGTACATCGAACATCGTACATATGCGCTTCCAGATTATACCACTTTTTGGCGGCCACATTTTCTATTTTACACGAAATCCTTTGTTGCGAACATTGAAGCCTGGTATCTCCTCGAATACATTCACACATACAGCCACGGATAGGCTTATTAGAGGGGGAGAAGTGATATGTACTAACATCTGTGTAATTACGGTGTCATTTCATTTGTTGGAAATGGCCTTGAAGAACGCAGGTGTTGTTAGAAACTAATTAGATTGTTCAATTATTTGAATGCAATTTTTATTTTCAATCCAATTGAAGATCTTGGGAAGAGATAATTTCATCAATGTCAGCTTAGGTTGTTAGTTTGTTTTTATTATCACTTTGAAATATATTACTGAGTTGGTGAAACAAAATAAACAACAGAGAGCAGTATCTTGAGAGATTTTTTTGTGGCGGAGATTTGCACAGGCGGAGCAAAGAGAGCAGAAAAGAACCAGGGAACTACCTGAACGAGAGCAAGAAGGAAAGGGTGGAGCAAAAGGAACTAGTTGAACACAATAGTCGTACGATCGTTCCTGGTTCGAAATAGTTCCTCTCAAACAAGGTCGTTTCGCGACGACACAACTCTAATATTATGCCAGTTGAAAGGAAAATTGAATGATTATTTTCAAATTTGACTGTGAAAAAACTCACTGGGGGCCTAAACTCAGGGCTCCCCCCTGCACACGTCCCTGGTTTTCACTATCACATCAGCACCTTTCAATAACTTCACCGTTATCATTATTAGGGAGCATACAACGGTGTTGAAAGTTAAGAGTAGTTCGCAACATAAAGGGTTATCAAATGAACACTTCACAACTTAAAACAACAACTTTATCTTGCTAAAGTGTAAATCCGGAACCTTAAGTCCAATTGTGCAGAACGCCGTATAATTGACTAATTTGGATCATTAGCCGATGTCTCAGTGGCACAGCAAGATCAACGAATATGGTAATTTTCGGCAAAGGGTAAACTAAATTCGAAGAATTGTTATCTAGACAAGACAGATTTTTTAAATCATTTTTTCGGAGGTCCATCTAAGGCGTAGATTTTTTAAATCATTTGTTTGGATGTCCACTTAAGGCGTAGATTTTTTCAATAATTTTTTCTGAGGTCCATCGAAGGCATAGATTTGTAGATTTGTGTAGATTTTTTAAATAATTTTTCGGGGGTCCATCTAAGGCATAGATTTTTTGAATCATTTTTTTCATGAATGCCAATGGCATTTCCAAACACATTCCAATTCCGTTGAAATTTTTATATTACAAACACATTTATTATTCATTGTTATTGTTATAATAAATACAAACCAAAACAAACGATTTGAAATTTCATAATATTTATAGATTTTTTTGGAGGTCCACTTAAGGCGTAGATTTTTTCAATCATTTTTTCTGAGGTCCATCGACGGCATAGATTTGTAGATTAGTGTAGATTTTTTAAATAATTTTTCGGGGGTCCATCTAAGGTATAGATTTTTTGAATCATTTTTTTCTGAGGTCCATTTATGGCATAGATATTTTAAATAGTTTTTCTGAGCTCCATATAAGGCGTACATTTTAATATAAAAAAGAACTCTCATATGATAAATTTTCCAAAATGTAGCACTTTAATTAATTTCGATACTGAATTACTATATTTAAATTTTCCGCAAAAATTGTCATTACAAAGTATAATATTAATGAAAACAAAAACTATATTTATATAGATGTATTGTGAATATTACAAACCGCATAATTATGCGAAAATAATTTCGTTATCATATTAGGACACCTGATTCAACACCAAATTAACTTATTTGCGTTCTCTCGGATATGAATCAAATTAAATTCAATCGACGCTGTGATATAATATTCTATGAGAATTGTATTTACATAATCCATGGATTAGTTTGTGCATATGTGTGTAATTGTGTTTGGCTTTAATAGCCAACCGAACAGACAAATGTGTTATTAATTACATCTCAAACTGGTAACTTTTGATTAGTACAGATTTCAATATCAATATTGATTACATTTTCTAGACAATAAACATACGGAGGGGAACAACTGCTAATACGAAAACACTATTGTCTTCATCACAGCCAATAGAGTTGTATGATAATCAATACTGAATCAAACAATTAATACTGAAATAAAATGGGAATTACAGTGGAAATCATGTTTTCCATAATATGTTGAGATTGAGGAGCGTGCAAACCCAATTTTGTGCGAATTTGACATATTTGCACGAATTATATCGTTATATCTGAATTTTTTGTTGTCGTTTAGTGGTCTATTTTCTATTTATTTTTTCCAAATAGTTTTCGAACGCTTCCAATAACAGTTTATCAGTAAGTGCGACTGTGTTGCAGTATGTATACACTGGAATGTATACACTTTATTAGCTTTAGATATGTACAAATTTACCCACATAAACATATCCAGAAAGACTAGAAATGGACACAAGTTTCAAACTACACAGCTGGCAATGGACTACACCAACGATTGATAAAAAGAAGTCATTGTATGCTTCATGTAAATGCATATGTCGCTGTCTGGAATTTAAATGAAATTATGCGACCATTTGAGTTCAGGCTTCAACGGGCAACAGGATGTTTCGCTATAATGAAACTATTGACTTTTATGGTATCACGTAGACAATTCTGTTCACGCGACTTAATTAAAATGTAATAAAAGTGTAGCTTGTATTTTTGTTTCAATACGTTGATGTGAGAATGCGTTGTTGTTGTAGCAGTGTTGTTTGCATACCAACTATGCGAATGCATCAGCTATTCGAATTCCATCAGCTTTGATCAATATTTGCTTTTAATGGAGCGCGTACTTTATTTGCATTTTGAACAAGCACGAGCGACAACTTTCTCCGGTTTTCGCAAGCAAATAGTTTGTGAAAACATTGCATATTAATATCGAATTACTGTATTTTAATGAAGCCAGACAAAGCTATTAAATAAATATTTGTCAAACATTAATGCCATCGCAAACATTCAATCGCCGATATTTGTGTTTGTTCGACATTGTGGATTTTTGAAAAATATTATTTATTTATTTATTTTTTGCTCATAAATCGTTAAGTAAATTATTAGAATTTTAAATTAAATTATTATGTGATTATAATTCGATATTGGTGACACAAAAGTACAGTGCTGAACGAAAGTATTTTGGCATTGATTTCACATTTTAGTTTGAATGTGTAAAAGATCTACTCGAAACAAGTGTACAATACAAATATACTGTTTGACATATTATACAGAATTTTCAACTGAAGTTAAATAAATGTATAACAACATTTTTGTTTCTTATAACTGGTATTAATAGAACTGAACCAACTGAAAGTCTGTATTTTTATTCGTATTTTATACTTCAGAACAAATTTCACTTCAAACTGTACTTGAGTTTCCAGAGAATGGAAAGTTTTAAAATGCAATTGTTGTCCTAAATAAATATTCATTAAAATAAAACTATTTGCCTACTACATCCTCTGAAAATGAAATGACAGAGTGGCATATTGTTTTTTGAGCAAGTATTTGTACACTGCTCTTTTAACTCCATTATTGTCATGCTCTAAAGTTCGCTCATAGAAAATACTGATATCTTTTTTTTTAACTTTGTCTTCTTGTTTATTTTATTCTAATTTCAGTTCATAATTGCATTTTGTAACAAATGAGTGCTGCTTTGGATTTGTTTGTCGCTTTCATTCTTGTGATGTTTTTCCTTTTGATAAGTTTGCAACATACACAAACTTTAACATATAAAAATTGTGCATATAATTTAAAATTACTGTAGATTATTTCATTTCAATAAAATACGAATATAACCGAATGAAATAAAAGAAACTTCAAAAGAAACTAAGTTCTCTGTTTTTTTTTCATAAAAATCTCTCAATTCCATTGCCATTTTGTTTCCTTTTGTTTCAAGTCTAGGTGAAGAATATTTCATTAGCCTTGTTATCATTTCGTTTCAAGATACAATTTATGCTACGATACTCAACAATTTATATTCTGCTCCCAATTAACTTAGTTAATGAACCAGACAAGGGCAATAATCCGATTTACATCAGTGGCAAATGCTAGCTCTATTAATATATTTATGTCAGGATGGGAAGTGATGTTTTTGGGAGGTGAGGGCTTGTTTTGATACAAAACAGAATTACTAAATATACGATTTACCTGCTGCTGCTATAAGGCCAATAACATTCATTGTTGTAGCTACATCAAGAGAAGAACTTCGTCGTATTGCGTTTGGCTGGAGTCGTAGTGCTTTACATTTCGGGACGTTTCGTAAATTACACTGCAAAAGGCAATGTGCTTAAGTTTGCCAACCAAAAAAGTCTGAAAATAGAAACGAGAAACAACACTATTAATATAAATTTGGAAACATTTTCAATGTTATTGGTAAATTAATATTTATTATGCTTTATTTTATTGTGTTAAAATAGAACTACAAAACAAAAAACAGAACTCAACATTAGTCCATAAACATTGTAAGATTAGAAAATTGGTATTGGCAAAATTGTAACCATTGTTGCCATTAAATTTAATAAAACACAACTAAATGACAAAATATTTTGTTGCTAACAATAGCCATGAATGCCAATGCCATTTCCAAACACATTCCAATTCCGTTGAAATTTTTATATTACAAACACATTTAGTATTCATTGTTATTGTTAAAATAAATACAAACCAAAACAAACGATTTGAAATTTTATAATATTTATAGATTTTGTTTTTTCAATTACCAGTTTGTGTCCTTCCAGGCAGAATCACTAGTCGCCGAAAAACAAATTTATTTACAAATGGAAAAACAGCCCAACTCATAATGGATTTGTAATTGTTTGTAAATAGTTTTTAAATTGGTGGTTTGTAATTAAACGACGCGTCGGTGTGTGTCGAACGGCATTGATGTATATACTAAATATAAATAGATGCGTATACGTAATTTTTCGAATTCATACGCTCCCTTTGAAAAACCCAAAGAGATAAACATAAATATATGAAAATAGGTAACGATTTTCGAAATTGTGTTGTGTCTCCAAATGTACATATTTAAACATCAGCTTTATTGCTAAATAAAGTATGAAGCTAAATATTTTAATTATATTTTGTTTTTGAGTTATAAAACAAGATACCACAAAAAATTAAATCTTTTATAGAAATCCATTGAGTTAATGATTATTTTCAAAAACGGTTTTCCCATATGAGTTAATGCATAAATATTGAACCAGAGTCGACATTTTCAAATTGTGAAACAAAAGTTTATCTTATAATCCCCTATACCAAGTCTTATATTCAGAATTTATTTCAATTCAATTTTTATTATTATTGTTTATTATTACTTTTGTACACTCAATTGTCCATAACAAATTTCGAAAAGTTTCCAGTAACAACTATTCGATTTACTAAAACTTTATGATAAATAGCTATTTTCCTGATAATTAGTTTAATCAGCATCGTTTACCATCGTTGGCAACTTTGCATTTCTGGCAATGGATCCTGCATTCCCCTTTATCTGTATTAAGTTTGAGAGCCTCTCATCTATAAACTGAATCAAAAATGCAATATGGCACACAGACACACACATACACAAGGAGTATCTTCATTGGGGGATTGTCAGATGGGGAAAACTCTTAATTGAATTCATATTTATACGCTTTAATATTCGAATGAATTAACTAATCATCGGATGTTATTCAATGAACAGGAATATTCTGTTTTAATGGCTGCCTTGTGAATGTGTGCGTATGTGTGTGTGTAAGCAACGGATAGAGGACTTTGGATGACAGATTTCATAATAATCTTTGCATATGAAAATGCTCCTTTAAGTTTGCTGCAAGGATTGCCAATAATTTATGATCACTAAAAATTATCGTAAGTGTAATTAATGTTAGTTGTGGTACATACGTACAAACATGAAATGGCTGAAAGCAACATTATGCTCAGTAATGTGAAAAATTGTACCAATATTGCTACAAATTGTTAAGCACTGGGGAGAAAGAAACGCATTTTGGTAATATTTGAATACTTTTCGGGGTCAATATAAAATAGAAATGGTCTAATATGCGAATGGAATGTATGTTGTACGTGTATTATAGCTTTGACTGGCCCCAAGATTTTGTAACGCCGCGAAATATTGGTGCCTTTCCGCCCGTCTGTCCATTATGGATCAATCGTCACGAAATTTTGCATGTAGGGCATGTTCTGGCCAAAGAAAATCCCTATTGATATTGATCGGTTAATATTTAGGGGATGAAATAGGCCAACAACTTTATTTTGGCCTATGCAAAGATCGGTCATTATTTAGCGTGTGAAATGGACCAGACTTTTGTGTTTTTTGTTATTATTTAGTATTACTATTACATAATTGGAGGACGGAAATGTAGTGCTGATCGCTGTAAAATTATATATGAGGTTCCGGATATGGTCAAGGACGACGTCTTTAATTGTCGTTGATGATCAAATTATACTTCGTGGTTGAAATGGACCAAAAATTGTGTGTTTGTTTGGTTTTATAGTCGAAATTTTGCATGAGAAAGGAGATCTGACTAACTTATTCGAATGACAGTTTTCATAACATTTCGCGATTCAAATGAACCAAAACTTTTTTGGGTAATATAACCAAACTGAATATTACAGAGTATTTGTATATTCCTGGTAAACTTGATTAGAAAAAGATGCCGCAGAGAAGCTGTTGACTTTTAATCGGTTAAGAGGTTGCAAATATCGCGAAATACTACCCAGGCTTGAAATATAGATCCCCAGAAACTAATAGCTCAGTGGTAGGGCTAATGATATGGTGAAAATGTGCCTTATCAAAATATCCGTTTCAGAAAAAATTGGAGTCGATCTACACATGTCCGTTGACCGTCTGGCTGACTGGTACGCACGATAACTCTCGAAGGGAATAATCAATTTCATCCAAACTTTGCTCATCTTAATATTTCTTCCAAACTTTGTTTAAGATCGAAAATGAGAGATCTAGGTCCTCTGCTTCTAGTACCTCCCCCACAAAGTGGTCAAAATTATGCTAAAAATTATTTTTTATAATAACATGCAAACTGACTATCCGAGTTTAAGGAAACTTTGTAGAACCTATTATCTTTACCAAGCCAAGATCATTTGGTCCTTTTCTTTCAGTTACGTAATAATAGAGTCGAAACTGTACCGCTGATGGGAAGACACTTTCGTAGGGAATCACAACGAAAACTCGAACACGAATTTTGAAGAATCTGTCAATTCGTGTGTGGATTTGTTTAAAAAATTGATTCGACAAAACATTAATACACAATAAAAATAAGTTGAAATAATGATTCGCGTCCAGGGCGATATCTATATATATTTTTGTAATAATTGGTAATATTGAGGTCAAATGGACATGAATTTTGCAAAAACCTAATTCTATAAGTTTTCAATTTATTTCTAAAATATATTTCAGGAAAAGTAAGTTATATATAATATATCAATTCTATAATAATTCATATAGAATTTAATATAAGACATTCTTTGTAAATAAATGAAAGTTTTATTTTTTTTTCAAGAACAACTGTCATGTCAATTAAATTGGCTAAGATTTCGGTGCATGTGGTGGAGCTGAATGACTCAGACCGCAAATCAATTTCTCAAATCCGTCTTTTGTAGGATTACACACACACACACCACAGTAAATGGCCACGATGCGCACTCATGCCACAGATTTCCATTGTAGTTTTTGTTGTCATCACATTTCATCACGTCCAACGGCTACAAAATTTGACAGTTGTTACATTGGAAACCCTTAGAATCAATAAAAGAAAAAATGTCGATACAAGCTGTCAATTGTCGGAGTGCCAGTTTTGCAATGATGAAGGGTAGCTGAATATGACATTGAACATATTCTGCGTTATGTGATAGGAACCCTTTTTTATTATTATTAGTCGAGATTTTAAAATTGTCCAATGAAATGATGTCTATTTTAAATTGGTTTCAAAAAGACATAAAACCTTTTTTGCAATACAAAATATTTATTCAGATATAACTGCGCATTTGTATTTGCAAATCATGTTTCATAATAACAACGAGTAATACAAAACATACAGACACAATTTTTACAAGGACAACGATTAGTATAGACCATTAACAACTACAGCAGACTTAGAGGACAAGTGGATTGTGTGGCATACACACGCATCGCAACAACGTCGATGTCAATATATAAAGTACGAGTATTGTCGGTTTCCAAGCATGGAAATTGACTCTCAATTACAAACTAACCCCTTTTTCCCTTTCCCTTTTTGTCAGCAGTATGAACCATTCCACATTAAAGAGCTAAATAAAAAAAATGATGTCCATGAATTTTATTTTTTTGTAATACGAGTAGATGTATGTGTCATAGTTTTCGATGGCTTCGGTTCAATTTGGCATTGAATGACCAATATGTACTTAAGTATATTGGTATACGCTTCCATTATTATGATATTCGGAGCTTAGCTTCAAATGACTTCGGCTGATTATCATACAAATGTATGACATTCGTTCTATGTTCCGATGAAGGCTAAATGTATGCATGAAGAAGTCATATAATCGCCTTAACATGGCACGATTTTTGCCTCTTCAAATCTGTTCATAATTGCCCAAGTTATCATATCAGAGGCAAATGCCGATGAAACAATTTAACGCATACTTCAATTAAGGGATTGTGCTCATTTCATCGGATAAATATTATCAAAGAATCTACCACGTTGAATGTTAGTGAAGGCTCTTACCATTTTTTTCTTCGGGGTTAAAGGTTAAACAGGTTTGTTGAAGTGAGTGGTTGTTCCATTATTTTAATGAAATATAATATATAAATTTATTTTTTTTAATTCCTAAATATGCTTCCACAGAAAATGTTACAAATAATGGTTAGGATTTAGGTTCAAATTAATTTGGATTTTTTGCCTAAATATATAAATGAACTGCTTTCACATTGCCGAATAAATTTGAGATTTAATCCACACATAAAAAACCAGTTTAAAAAACTGTACTTATCACCCATTCTTCTTGCAAGTACATTTTAAGAGTTTGTTTTTTTTCTATAAAACGAATTATACAAAATATATGTATGTATGAGTGTATGCCACACCAGGTGCTTAATTTCATTTTAGATTCATTTGTTGTTTCTGTCATTTGTTATAATGCCATTGTCGGTGCTCCTTCAGCACCGTCTATTGTTGCCCTCGACTCAGAGATTTATAAATAATCAGTGTCAAAGTCAGTGTACTGCAAAGCCGCAAGAACAAACAGAAGAAAAGAAAACAAATTCGAGGAAATTAATCACAACATGATCCAAACAAATACACACCGTATGCCGAGAGATTTTCTTTAAAGAATATTTTAAGATCTGACAGATTTTAAGTAAAAAAAAAGGCGAAAGTGCCGATGTAGCAATAATCTTCAAAACTGCACCTGTATAAAGTTGAAAAATATACAAATACTAAACAAATTCGTAAGATTCAGACAATATTCGGTAGAATTCCAAAAAAAAGTGGGTTGAACAGCTAGTAAATACGTTAAAAAAATTAAATTGTGGCGGGCAATACTATTATTTTACAGACAAAGTCGACATTTTACGCTAAAAAAACTACTAAGAATAAGTTTTTATAATCGGAAGTTTTGAATTTTTTATTTTCCATAGGGATTTGAAAGAGAAAGTGCATAAATATTGTATGTATACGATATTTTCGCCAAAGATTTACTAAATTGCGTAACAGTTATACTGACTGTGCAACAATTCGTACAAAGCACTTCCAGTTTTTTTGAAATGTTCGTTGGACATCCCATAAATCAATTGCCGATAGGAGTAAAAATCGATGAAGTCGATTCTAACTAATTGAATAGTTTTTTAGATTACTCACCGTTTTGTGTTTTTATATCCTCAGCCTTATGGCTATATACACTTTGCTACGACTAAACAGACTCATCGAAATATTGGTTTTAAATCCCATGTTCTTTTGGATAAAATCCGATTCAGAAAATTTGGAGTCTATTTACACATGTCCGTCTGTCTGGCCGGTTTGTGCGCACGATAATACTCGTCCACACTTTGACCATTGTAATATTTCTTCCCAACTTACTTTCAAGGTCGAAATTAGGTCCACTCCTTCTGGTACCTCCGCTACAAAATGGCCAAAATTTTCAATATTTATAAATCCAATATTCGGCGGACGGACTATCCGGTTTGAACCAAACTTTGTACAGCTTATTGCATTTACCAAGAGTAATTGAAGTCCGAAGATCGGACCCATTGATCAACTCCTGGTAACTCCCCCACAAATGGTCAAAATATTTAATATATAGCATTTCCACATTAAATGAAACCTTTTACAAATTAAATGAACCCTTTTCCAAATTAAATGAACCCTTTTCCAAATTAAATGAAACCTTTTCCAAATTAAATGAAACAAATTAAATGAAACCTTTTCCACTTGAAATGAAACCTTTTACAAATAGAATGAAACCTTTTCCAATTGAAATGAAACCTTTTACAAATAGAATGAAACTTTTTCCAAATTAAATGAAACCTTTATTTTATCTAAGGAAATATAATATTTGCACTAATTTTAAACCAATATTTGAAAATTAAATCAAAGAATATTAACAAATATAGTTGTATGGCTATGTAATTAACATAAATATTCTTTAATTCTATGTGATTTCATTTAATATCTTTACTACATAAAACTAAATAAATAGTAATACAAACTGGGGTATTTCTTGACATTTTAATAAATAAATATTTAAGAACAAGAATTGAATACCCGGTCCTAAATGCGAAATACATATTTGACTTAATAAATTGTTGATGATAAGGTAACTGCTTATCTTAATGAAGGGGTTCCCGACTTGCAGCTTGTGGGATTTTCAAAACCATGTCCAAAACGTAGTTAGAACAATCTTGCCGAGTAAGCTTTTGAATACTTCGCTCGATTACATCAACAATGTTATGTTCCATTGAAACAGCTCAGCTCTTGGACATAATTTTATTTTTGAAAATTCATTTTCGATTGGATTTAGCATTGGAGAATAAGGCGGTAAGAATTTAAGGTTGCATATTTTGGATTCGATCAAATTTTTTATGTCACGTCGCTTGTGTATTTCAGCGTTATTTTCCAACTCTGGATTGATTTTCTCAAAAAAAAAAAAAAAAAAAAATTCTATAAATAATTTAAATCTGTCTGCATTGACACTGGAATTAGAAACGATTGTGTGATGTACAACTCCCGCGTTGTTTATTGCTGCAATTATAGTGACATTACGACCTCTGACCGTAGACAACACAATGTGTGCTCTTGTTCCTTGTCTTGAACGGGCATGGGTTCTTCGTATGTGAAGATTAAATCCACATTCATCAATGAATATAAATTTTTCTCCTTGTTGGGGTATCCATTTTGTAAAGTCTTGAGCATATTTTTGTCTCAAGCCTAATGTTTTGGAGTCATTCTTTCGTTCTATTTCAATAGAGGCCATCTTAAACGTAATTTTTAATTTCCGTAATCCATATTCTATGCAGCTTGTGGAAATATTTATATAATTTTCTCTCAACAGTTTAGTTTTTATGGCTTTGAGGGTAATTCCAGGTTGACTTTCTACATGGAACTCGATCAGACTTAAAACTTGTGATGTCAACAACTTAATTCTATTTCCTCCACGCTTATTTTCCTTCAATGTTCCAAAATTTTGTTTGTAATTACTTCACATTGTCGAGAGTTTACTGTTTTGGATGTTCACATTATCGAGAGTTCACTGTATTTAAAAATAGCAATGTTTAAAATAAATGCGAACCTGATTTTAGCTCGGGAAGCTCTGATAATTGGGAACCTGAGGAAGAATCAATATCCTCGCCTAGTATTGCAAGTGGGAATGCTCCAGAACCTACCGAAGCTACATCTACAAGACCCCGAAACAAATTGGGTCAGTATAACAAAATAACAAAAGACATGAAATTGTTATTATTTAAATTCTATGAAGAGGGGAGAACCATTTCCGAGGCTGCAAATTTAACCTGCATAAACATAAATTCCGAAAAAAACATTTATAAGAAGATACAAACAAAATTTTGGAACATTGAAGGAAAATAAGCGTGGAGGAAATAGAATTAAGTTGTTGACATCACAAGTTTTAAGTCTGATCGAGTACTATGTAGAACGTCAACCTGGAAATACCCTCAAAGCCATAAAAACTAAACTGTTGAGAGAAAATGATATAAATATTTCCACAAGCTGCATAGAATATGGATTACGGAAATTAAAAATTACGTTTAAGATGGCCTCTATTGAAATAGAACGAAAGAATGACTCCAGAACATTAGGCTTGAGAGAATTTTTTTTTTGAGAAAATCAATCCAGAGTTGGAAAATAACGCTCGAATACACAAGCGACATGACATAAAAAAGTTGATCGAATCCAAAAGATGCAACCTTAAATTCTTACCGCCTTATTCTCCAATGCTAAATCCAATCGAAAATGCATTTTCAAAAATAAAATTATGTGCAGAGCTGAGCTGTGTGACGTTTCAATGGAACATAACATTGGAACACAAAATTTGGTTGATGTAATCGAGGGAAGTATTCAAAAGCTTACTCGGCAAGATTGTTCTAACTACGTTATGGACATGGTTTTGAAAATCCCATAAGCTGCAAGTCGGGAACCCCTTCATTAAGATAAGCAGTTACCTTATCATCAACAATTTATTAAGGGGACCCCCCCCCATTCTCGGGGTCAAATTTTTTTTGATTTAATTCGAATCTACACTAATTCAAGAATGTCCCTACAAAATTTCAAGTGAAAATCTCAAGAACTCTTGAAGATATAGCCGATTTATTGTGTCAGCATCAAGTGACGGCTAAAGGGTTTCTCAAACTTTAAACACGTTTTTCTCTTTTGCGACTGGCGGGCACGATAACTCAAAAACTAATAACCCAATCGATTCCAAATTTTGACACGTTTCTCTGTGAGTGTATAGCTCTCGTATGAACTAGGATAAAGCCAATCGGTGAAGATCTTCCTTATTTTTTAACTTGGTTTTTGGTCAAAAATCGGCGATTTTCCAAAAATATTTTTTCAAAGGTCCGCCATTTTGTTAATTTTAGAGCGAAGTCAATAATCCTAGTTCATACGAGAGCCAGACATGTACTCTTTCTAACACCGTTGGAATTTTCGGATTCCGATGTTCCAGTGGGGAGTTATCATGCCCGCCATCAAAAATAAGGACTTTTCTTTAATCACAAAAAACAACAACAAGACAACAACAAAATTTTTTTGTAAATTATTTTTCTTCCTTTTTAAATCTTCAAATATATATGTGCAAAGTTACAAACCTTAACAAGCATTGGTATTCATTTACCAGCCCATTTAAAATCTTAAAAATAAAAAATTGAGAATGGGGGGGGGGTTCCCTTAAGTCAAATATGTATTTCGCATTTAGGACCGGGTATTCAATTCTTGTTCTTAAATATTTATTTATTAAAATGTCACGAAATACCCCAGTTTGTATTACTATTTATTTAGTTTTATGTAGTAAAGATATTAAATGAAATCACACCGAATTAAAGAATATTTATGTTAATTACATAGCCATACAACTATATTTGTTAATATTCTTTGATTTAATTTTCAAATATTGGTTTAAAATTAGTGCAAATATTATATTTCCTTAGATAAAATAAAGGTTTCATTTAATTTGGAAAAAGTTTCATTCTATTTGTAAAAGGTTTCATTTCAATTGGAAAAGGTTTCATTCTATTTGTAAAAGGTTTCATTTCAAGTGGAAAAGGTTTCATTTAATTTGGAAAAGGTTTCATTTAATTTGGAAAAGGTTTCATTTAATTTGGAAAAGGGTTCATTTAATTTGGAAAAGGGTTCATTTAATTTGTAAAAGGTTTCATTTAATGTGGAAATGCTATATATAAATCTTAAAGTATGCGAATGTAATGCCCGAATGTAATGAACCAAACTTTGCACAATCTATTATCTTTACAAAGCCTAGATCACCAGAAAGGGTCAGGATTTTATAAACTTGTAAATTGTATTAAATTGAAGAAAATTGAATAATCTATTTAATCAACATTAAATTCAAAACGAATAATAATGTGTAATTTCGAAGAACTCCGCAAACCATATTTGAGTGCTTTTAATAAAAAATTAAGATCCACATTTTGGAATATAATAGTTCAAATTCTCTGTAGTGATAAACATTTGTAATAGTTACATACGTTGATGAAATTTTATAAACGTCTTGATTTTTAATATTATATCCTAAGATCAAAAGATATTGCTTTCAGTTAACTCCAACACTGACAAAAATGTTCACTAGAGCTCACTTTATTTAATACATGTCGTAGCACATCAGCTCTTTAAGTGTCGAATTTCCAATAAAATGCGCTTGCCAAACTTTTCATGTCTTTCTCTCTTCTTATGTATGCATTTCATTTATCTCGAGGATTACACCAATCCCCATCACGTCTATTCGCACGTTCAAATATATATTTGATAAGGTGTGGGCATGTCCTGTAGAGATTTATTCTGGCTGCTTTACTGTTTGCAAACAAAACACACACACACATACACACAGATACACGCATACACACCTATAAGTCAAAATTGACACTAATCCCCTAACCATACTTTGTAAGACATAAACCAGATGCGGCTAGGAAATATTCCAACAACTGTCTAAGAAATGAGGGGGAAGGGGTATGGGGGGCATACACAGTTTCGAAGACAATAACAATGTTGAAACTTGAGAAACTTTGTTTGTTTTCTGTTATGTGTTTGATTTGTGGCTGTGTCAGCGTAAATATAGAAGCCATAAATGAGTATTGGTGAGTGTGTGTGTATGTGGATGTGTGTGTAATGTTTGCTATTCCAGTTGAATGCGAATCGAAAATGTAAAATTCTTCGAAAGTATGTCGTCTGTGAGAAAGACCTTTCTATCGGATATAATACAGAATTTAAAGCCCATAAATTTAGAAAAATAGACACAGGTACTAGGCAGCAATATTTGCGATTTTGCCGACCATGTTGTCGATGTTATTCATTTCATGCATACAAACATACGTACACAGGATGGATTCATAAGTGGTGCATTTGTTTGAAAGCACTTGAAAAGTTGCTAGGCATTTGTATGTATGGGTGTACTTTTAAATGTATTTAAACAAATCTAAAATGATGAATGACTATATGATTTGTTTGGCCTAGTTTTTATGCTCTCTATTGCCAAAGTACTTTTTGTCTAGCATCACTGTCGTGGCAAATCTTTTTGCCGGTAGGGGCGAATTCTATATATCAGAGACCCAAGGATTTATCAGTAACTATCTACACCATAAATGGAAAAGAGATATCTTTTAAAGTCCCAATAAGTCGGATAAGTACCTTTATACGCCAATGGTATTCCATGTTATAACAATGTGTGGAGAAATTGTAAACCAGACAAAATTGTTCTTCTTCTTCACTTGCAAGTCGGAATAAGACCACCTATGGTGTTATTGCTTTCATTTAAAACAGAGCAAACAAAAAAATACTGAATGTGAAGTTTACATAACTAATTGGATTTCTGCATTAGTTAGACAAGGTAGATTTTTAATTTCCATCTGCCAAAAATCAAACTCAATACTTCCACCATATGCATGCATGGTTGTGACAACGACCATCTCTGTGTTTATTGAATTTCTAAGTTCGGAGAACTTTTGAGTGCAGTAATTGAATTTGCATGTAGTTGTTTGGACCACTCATGGTTTGGGTTGTGTGTGTGTGTTTTTTTTTTTCTTTCTTGTATTCATTTTTATTTCCTATTAGTGGAACCTATCATTTCGATTATTAACTTAGGGCTTTGTTTGTTTCGATATGACCTCCCTCTGGAACAAAACAAAATAATGTAATATGGTGTCTGTTGTTTTTGGAGCTGGTGTTGTTTCTCGGCAGGAGAATGAGAATGTAACTATCTGTGTGGACCTTTGGCATACTATGACAACATATTATATTATAGACGACGCCACTTCGACAGAATATTCTGTACCGGGCTATTGGCTATCAAAATATTTTCAACATAAAATTTTCAAAATTATAACCTTTATTTTAGAATTTTATTCTAATCGTATTAAAGCAGTACAAAACATGTGCCCACATATGTGTGTATTATAGTCAGTAAGGACACGAACTACAAAAATTTCAAAATTCTTCAAAATTGCTTTAATCGTGTATACACATTACAAAATTACAATTAGTTTTTGTGTAGATCTTAAATTAAATTAAATTAAAAAAAAACTTTACATAGAATAAGTGTTCTGTATGAACGTTAATTCGACTTATGGCAAACGAATAACCATGAATTTTTCACATATCAAGTACTTTTTTGTTGTTGTTAATTTATATACCATGACTGCTTCATGAAATACTTTGCATGCTTGTGGTGAAAAGTTTAAAAACCTGTTTGATGAAAGAGAGGAAAAAAAAGAAAACTATCAATGTCATGCACAGTTATTTATCTGTCACCATAGCCAAAAAATATTCATTCTCAACGTTGTTGATGCAGCTGCGAGTCCTGCTGTTTGGTTGCTCTTCTTTTTTTCGTAGTCATACTCGCCACATACCTTTGGCGAAAATAATGCACACACATACACAGCAACAAGGTGAATTTTCACACACTATATTTTGCAAAAAGGGGTACATAAATCTTTTGGCGAAATTGAATTGCGCAAAAAATGTTTGCGAAATACCCATAAAAGTTACACGCAAGTATTTTTGGTTCGCCATGGAGAGATTGTATTCAAAGGACAATGCAGATCACCCCTCAACCATAGTGAAGTACAATAACTATCGATACTGCAACAGCCATTGTGTACTTTTTCGCTATCCAAATATACCTCAATAAGTTACGCTTCATAATCGATTACAAATGACATTCCATGGTAATGATAGTCACATGGAATTACGAAGGTTGCTTTTAAATGCACCCTGAGGATTAATTGACTTAATTGGAATTTGGAAGCACATAGAGCGGTAGATGTCATTCAACAATAGCTAATGCCTAAATACTTCAATTAGAAAGGCATTTCAATAGTCTTTGGTATTTTAAAATTTAATATGTTCCGCTGGTGCTTATATGGATTAATGCTGGCCCATTTACTATAAGCAGCTTCGCATTATTTAGTTGTACAATGCGCGCGTCTTTTATAAATTAAATCACATTTTCATCACTGAATGTTGCTGTTGAAATTATGCATAGTAACAGTCACACAGTCACGGAAACATGAGCGTATTGGGACTGCCATTTAGACAGATAACAAGCGTCAAGCCAACGTCCACACTCAGTGAAGGACCAGTCTATGAAATCTGGCAAAATGAAAATGTTTGCAAAACAAAACGTCCAAATGAACATGCTAAACAGGACTGTGGACAATTGTCCTGTTAATAATGATGTTGACGATAACGATGACGACGACTACGACGACAATAGAAATGGCAGCAGCAGCAAAAGCAACAGCATATGAAACAAGCAAAGCTAACAACTGACAGAAGTACAACTAGACACAAGAAAAACTATTTAACAAATTTGAAAAATGAAATTAGAACGACTATAAAAACGAAAACGAGATGAATGCTATTCCGTCCATGTTGGATATACGGATAAGTGACAAGACTACAGTCATCGGTCAGACAATATTGGCTTCTTTAGTGAAAGAAGCTGGAAGTATTTGAAATTTCGAAAAAAAAAATTAAAAGAATTTTACACAAGTCCTAATAACACAAGTAAGCTTATTCATACGGTTTATGAGATATGGAAATTTTAAATTGTTTTCTAGATGTAAGTAATAATTATTTTGCCAGTTCATTTATTGAATTTATTTTAAAACATAATTTATCAATGGACCATTTCAAATTTCCCCATTTTACACAGCGATACAATACAGTTTCACTTTTCAGGATGGAGAGTGTTTATTTGTCTCCTAATATAGAAAATAGAAATGGAAAGAAAAGCTCAACCATTTGTGCTTTCGCAGTAAATTTCATTTGCAGACACGAACAACAAACACGAATCCAACAAATATAAGGCAAAAAGGACAGCACAAGCTCGAGTTAACTTATTGTGTTAATCGTGTTAATTCTAACATATAGTTGATTTTATATTTTAGTCACGTACACATTTATTGTTAATAAGAACCCGTTCTTACAGAAAATTAAAAAAATGTCTGTTTAAAAAAAGTCATTTAGCATAGCTGCCTTTTATATAGCCTTTATTAAATATGTAATACTATTGACAATAAGGAAATAGATATCAAAATATTGCCATAACCTCTTTAGCTCATTTAACTTAAGGGTCCTTTTTTAAAAGCATACCAAAATCTTAATGTTGCTATCACCACTTTGGGTATAATCTACATATGCATCCTAACTCGTTCTATCGAAGGAACATTGACATAAAATTGAACGAATTATGTCATCTTTACCTAGAAGTGAACCGAAAACATCAATCCGTACACATGCGTTTCTGCAACCTATGCTAAATTTCATTTCATCGGGCAGATTTAGAGTAGTTTGCGTACAATGGACAAATTTGTGTAAATCGATTTATAGCAAACTTTATACACGCTATTCGATATGCCGCTCTTTTCAAAATTTAATCTCAATAAGACACCCGTTCGAAGTATATATGGAAGCTATGTCTGCATCTGCACCAATTAAAAAAACGTCATTTGCTACTTTGTGCAAAATTTCGTGTCAATCGGACAAACATTAGGAGTTTGGTACACCATGTGGGAGCTATGTCAAAGTCTGAACCGATTTCAACGAAACTTGCCAGAGATTAATTTATATTAACTTCAGTACATTGTAAAAAATTGTGTGCCAATCGGACAAACTTTTCATAAAATTAAATGAAAATATACATGAGAGCTATATCTAAATCTGAACAGAGAGCTATATCATTCTAGACTAAATTCAGTACGGTATATCTAAATTGAAACCGATTGTTACGAAACATAAGATAGATAAAAATATATATGGGAGCTATGAACCGATTTTCACGAAACTTAACATACATCATTTTAGACTGAAGTCAGTACGCTATGCCAAATTTCGTGCAAATCGAAAGGTATATAGGGACCTTGGTGCGCCATTAACTTTAAATCGGACGAAAATATATGGGAGCTATATCTAAATCTGCCAATTTTCGTGCAAATCGAAAATTATATAGGAACTTTAGTGTACAATTTACATTAAATCGGAATGTGAACCAATTTTTCCTAATTTCAATAGGGTACGTCATGCGACTTGTACTTTGTTTACAATTTAACATGGACAGACGGACGGACCCTGTACCACACTGTGATGAAGGGTATAAATATATAATAACGGCCGAACTTTTTATACCCTCCACCAGGATGGCAATCAAAATATCTAAAATAAATGGGGGCTCCTAGGAGTAAACTCACAACATGAGGATCTTGAACATACCGAAAAATATGAGAACTCAAATACTCATGAACTCAATTTGGTTGAAAAAGTGTCAAAATCCCCATATTGAGGGGTACCATATCATGCGGCTATTTGGGTCAATATTAAAAATTGTTTAGGACGGTGATGTGCTATACAATGAGAATACCAAATTACATCCAATTCGGAAATCTTGCCCAAACTCCCTGGAACTTGAGTCAATATTAATAATTTTTGGTACGGACATGTGCTAATGAGAACACAAAATAGTAAATTACAGCCAATTCGGTTGAAACATGTTATGAAGACATTTTAAATTTTTTTTCGATCTGGCAACTCCTTCATATAGAAACAGGTTTTCAAAATGCCATAAATACCGACTATTGGGGGATACCGTGTATGGGGGCTACCCCAAACCCGATATGTCCCAGTTCCAATACCAAACATCCTAGGAATACTAAACTCATTCTTCAGCCGAAATGTTTTGCCAAAGTCCACATAAAAAGCTTTCTACTCATTAGCAAAATTAATTTGCTACATGTTCACTTTAACAACAAAAAAACACTATACAATCCAATTTTTCAGCAGTAATACCATTGCGGAAATCCTCTAAAACTAAATTCAAGCCAAAATACCCAAATGGCAAAACAGCAACAGTCAACATATTCCAAGGAATTTAGTTACAACACAGTCGCTGTCAATGTGGCTTGCATAGAGCAGCAGTTCGTTTGAGTTAACCAAAAAAAAAATGCAATGTACAGCATAAGACTGAAAATGTTCATGAGCATTAGGAAGACATTTCTATGAGGATACTTTTTGATTTTTTGAAAAACCAAACAAAACCCCTTCTTTAGCCAAGCCGTATGCTAATGCCACAAAAGCTAACCCAAAACAAAAAGTTAAAGAAAAAAGGCATATAAACGAAAATTTGCATTGAATATGGAATATAAAAAATGTATTCGAATAAGGAATTGCCATAGACAAAAAAACTAGCTTCGTTGTGGCATTTCTGCATTGTTTTCTGATGTGTCTGGGCAAAGTTGGAAATGTGCCAGCACCAAAAAAACACAAAACTTACAAATTGCCGCCAAAAACTAAAACTAACACCCGAACAAAACCCCATTAAACTGTTTTGTCACCCTTTTATTGACACATGGTGTAAAACTGGAGGCACGGAATGCAAATGCTAGCTGCTTCCAGCATTACTTTCCTGAGAAAAACAAAATACCCCAATTTTTAATACAATGTGATCAGATTGGAGATAACATATAGATAAGACATTTATCGATGGAACGTTAAATCAATATAGTTTTTTCTTTAATTAATTTTTGCTATTTTATTTGTTACACACATGTCATAAAACAATATATTTCGCAAGTCTCAATTTTTACGATATCGTTTAAATATATGTATCACTATTTATTAAACATCATGCAAAATGTATAATATGTATAACTTTTTTGATATTTAGGGTAAAGAGTTATTTCTTTTTCTCGAAGGTACGGACCACTGTTACTCTACCTTTTATTTACAAATTGAACATTTTCTTTTATTCCTTTTCTTCGTCCTTGAATTTCGTTTATTTGTCCATTCAGTACAAGGCTCATGACGACTATAGCCGTGTTGGTTCGTTCCTTTTTGACTTTGTGTAAAATTTAGAAAAGAGCAAATAGAAAATTGAAGAGAACCAACACACACACACACACATACACACAAGACATCTATTGAAAATCCATTTTTGTGGACTCTGGGTTGTGTAATAACCTTTGCTATGAAACGAACCAATAAATCACAGTAAATGCCAAACTGCAAATGCCTATATTTTATACTACATACACACAAACAAGCAAACCAAACTATAAAGGATTCCATTTCAATAGCAATGAGTCAAGCAAAAGGACATTTGTGAATATGTGGTTGTGGTTTTTTCCAAACACAAGAAACATCCATTTGAACAAGCTTTTAAAATCGTGTTTGTTGGTCTGCCATTGTCACGGCTAACCATGTGACGCTAATGCCATCGAGAGTTTATTTTCATGCCCTTTGGTTATTCCAGCATCAAAGAGTAGCTTATGTTAAAGGGGTACCTCGCCATAAAAAATAAACTATCAAATAATTTTCTTTTGAACTGTGGTACAAGGAATGAAATATTGACAGGCTAAAAAACCGCAACAATACAAGAACATTTTACATACATAGGTCGTATAGTGGATTTGTATTTTCGTATTTTATGAAGGATATGCAAATAGATAATCAGCTGGAATTGCAAAATGCTTTTAATTTTTAAATAACTAACTAAGAAGTTTCAAAATTGTCAAGTTAGAAATATACATCTACCGACAAAATTAAAATTTATTTCAAAATGTCGGCATATTTTTAAACTTGAACTATGGTTACGAAAAGAAGTTTGGTCGACTATGAAATAATATGTATCGTGCTTCATTAGTTCTTTTTAAAGGGTCGTACGATTAATAGGAATATTTCCTGAAAACATATTAAAGAGAATTGCAATCATGATATGTGGATGTTGTAGTCCGCAGAAATGTAAAGTCTATAAACAATATCAAAATTGTTTAAGTATTTCAAGTTAAAGTGGTCTTTACTTTTTTTTTGAAATCTCGTCTTGTGGAGTAAGTGTGTGGTGTATGCAAAACGGATGTTGTTTCTTAATGCATACAAATGTAGACTACATATAAATTTATTACATCTAATTCGAATAAAAACAAAAGAGCAATATAAGATAAATTGGCCAATAACATTGATGTATTTCAGTCAGTTTGATTTCCCCTCCCAGTTCAAGTTTATCGATGTCGATGCTGAAAATAGGGTGGGGAATTTATTTTGTTCTTCTTCCTGGCACTGATGCTGCTATTAACCTACACTTCAATTTCTTGCATTAACATAAATACGCGTATGTGTGTGCATATGTTTATCCACATTTGGACCTCATATTACGACGACCGAACAATGCAACCATTAAACCCTGAATTTATTTATTAAATATTCATTTCATTTTTTTGATTTTTATTTTTGTTTTCAAGTTTAACGATTTGACAAAGTGTGATCGATTGGTTTGCTTTTTGTTGTGGCTGTCGTTTACTTTTCGCATGTCCCTCTTTAAAAGCATTACATTAAGTAAATGTGTTACATCAACATCTCATAGCTTGCCATTAAATAAAAGAAAAACATAAACATGATGATATTGATGACAATGCTACTTGCAGGAGGATATTATACAGCAAGAAGGCATTGAACATTGACAGATTTTTGGTGTATTGTCTTGGAACGTTAGTGCTTGTTTGTGCATAAGTTAGTCCGCTATATCACAATTCAATGAGCGGTAGCTGTAAATACTTAAGGTCATGATCGCAAAAACTTAACAGGCTGTCTTGTATTTGATATATTTGAGATTTATAGGCTAACCGACACACAGACAACCACAATCCCAACAAGAGTTGCCCTCATTGACAGACGACCGCATGCAATGGATGGGTATAAATCGCAAGGAGGTGGCTAGGTTAAGATTGTGTCTTGGCGTCAGTGACATTTATCAAACTTCAGAAGGCATGTCTGCCCTGCTTTTTAGGGTATGTGAAATAAAAACGTAAATTTTCGTAATTTGGGTGCCATAAGAATGGAAATTTTTGCACCATTATGAATGTGTTCTCGACATCTGTAACAATTCTTGGCTACGCAGTCATTATACGGTCGATGACTAATATAATAAATTAGAGGTCATCACAATGGATTGAAAACCTCATGACCAAAATTATGGTGAATTATAGTCATTAGCCATTTTTTGTAGGGTAGTCTAAAGATTTCCACCACTTTACCATATTGCCGATTTTCAACTACACAATTTTTTGAGTATGTGGGAAATATTTTGCCGTTCGGGCTAGTTCAAATTTTTTCCCCATGAAGGATTTTGTAACGCCGCGAAATATTGGTCATAGACCCACCTTTAAGTATGCCGATTGTCATATCTCGACTAGCTAAGTCGATCTATACATGTGTGTCCGTCCATCTGTCCATTATAATTTGTAAACACGCTACAGGCCACGGTTATAATTTGTAATTTTACATGCAAAACCCAAATGAAATTTTACACGGAGGAAGGGATATAGCCCAGGTTTAACCATGCTCTTTTCATAATAATCGGTCAATATTTAACGGGACAAATGGACTCAGATGACAATGTGAAAAATGGCAAAAGTCCATACTATGGCAAATATTTTTACTTCTGAATGACCTAGACCGGTGAAGTTTACAATATATCCAAGCAGACTTGTTGACCTTTAAATTGATGCCAACTATATTGATATATGTACTCGGATAGGAGAGTTATAAGTAAATATTTAAAGCTGTATATATGTTAAGGTATTGTTTAGTAGAAGTACCATTGTCATTACTAGAGGGCGGAAAATAGCGCGGATAGTTTTTTTTTTAATTTTTAATGACGTTCCGATTATGGTGTTCGATGTTGATCAGTTGAAATGTGGGGATGGAATGGGCCGAAAACTTTGCACAGGTCTGGTTTTCAAGACGCCACAATTATAAGCCAAACATCAGTGATTAGGGGACCAAATGAAATGTATGAAAAACAAACAAGTGAAAAAAAACATTAAGTTCGGCCGGGCAAACAGGTACATAAAATGAAATAATAGGGAACATGTCTTCCATACTATGGTAGAATACTCTATATGGGAACAACCCCAACACACGGAACAAATCAGTTACTTTTTTAATATAAAAAGGGGGTTATATGGGGACCACCCCCATAATGGGACGAATAATAATAATTTTTGGGGATTTGACTTTGATTTACCATATACAACTATAAAACACCAAAAACGCGCTCAAGAACCCAAAAATACCGAAAATTGTGGGTACTCTTATATGGGGGCTATGCCTAAACGTGAACAGATAAATCCCATCTTCGAACTTGACCTGTCTGCAGATAAAAGACAACTTTATGCAAAATTTAATATACCCTCAATACTATAGTGGAAGGTATAACAATGCGTCTTATGGAGTATATGTTCACAATGGGAAAATATGGTCTGACACTGTTGTATGAAAGATGAACTGTTTACCTCATGTCCATGTCCATGCTCGGAAAATATAGTTTCACAGAATGTTAGATTTCAGTGGTAGTTGTACAGGGTATCATATGGTCGGCCCCGTTCGGTTATACTGCTTGACTTACAGTTTTTTTCTTTTTTTCAATAATTGCCAAATTGATAGCAACAAATCTTGTCAGTTAATAACCAAATATATTGCATTCCAAATACTCGATGTGGACATACAGCTGTCTAATTGTGCCAATTTTAGTCTTATATTTCGTTCTGCTGCCGTAAAATTCGTTAATAAAATAGGCATTTTAAATGCGATTTAGGATACAAATATAAAAAAGCGAAGTATTAACAATTTCCTTATATTAAAATGGTTTCCAAGCAGAAGCAAAATAAATCAAAAAATTAACAAGCAACACGAGCGTTTTATTCAATAAGAAAATTGAATTTCCCCCGAAGTGACGTGCAGAATTTCAGATTTGTTTCTTGTTTTTTTTTATTTCTTTTGTTTGAAACATGAAAGGGGTATCAACGGGCACTGTATTGTTGGTTTGTCAGAAAAGAAAAAAAAACAAAAACTCTCACATATACCTAACATAAAGTCGTCGTCGTCGTCGCATATTTGAGCAATGTTGGCATGCTAAGAATGTAATAACATTATGAAATTGTGTATATTTCCTTCGCTACCAGCCATCCAGCCATTCATCCCCAATGGTAGCAAGGTTGTGGCTTTTGTTGTTTTGTGAAAGAAAAGGATTATTTCGTGTTTTTTTTGCGCCTTTTCTTTCTTCACGGTTTTGTGATTCATGCTGAGTTTATATTTTTCTGCTTAAGTGATGCCCTTTTCAGAGCTGTCGCTTATGTCTTGTTTATGTTTGGGATCCATATTTTCATGTTACAAGGAAAGGACACATATTTAGTTCCAATTCAAGGATATTGTCTTGATAAAAGAATGAACGAGTTTTGGGTGTAGCAGTATATTAAAATGAGAGACAAGCAGACCCAGCAACAACCTTCGTTGTCACTGAGAAGGCCTAACTCAGCTGACGTTTCAGGTTTTATCCTTTTCGAGGGGAACCACTCTCACTCGTAATGGCGGGGACCCATAATGCGATAATAATAGCTAACGGAATTTTTAAAAATAAAAAATAAAGACAAAAACCCCGTAGAAGAGGTAAAGTTTTGGTTACAGTTTTTAGTTGTTTTTCATTTTATCTATGCTAATTTTGTCGGTGAAATTCATGAAAATAAAGTGCTTAATTAACATTTTTGTCTATTGTATTCATGGAGGAACCCCCAGCAAAAGTTTCGCACGCAATGACGGTTTTACACCCACACAACGTTGGCTAGTATTTCGAGATGTTGATACAGTTCTACATGGGGTTTTTTTCTGTTTGTCAATGACAATGATGGAAAAACTTTTTACCCCAAAAACACAACATCAAACTTTAGGGATGCATGTAATTTTTTTAAAAGTATTTGGCAAATAAATTTATTTTTTGTTTCTCATCACAAAAAAAGAAAAACTTGCCTACTTGCCTTTCTATATCATTTCTGTATGTGAAAGACGACAAGTGGAAATAGAAAAGTTGAAAGTTTTATGAAGATTTTTCTTTCTGCTTGGACAGCATATTGTGTAGTTAAAATCAGCTTAGAGAGATATTTTTAGTTAACAGAAATACATTTTAACATTTAAGAAAATGCCTTTGTGGGACTACCACGCTACATCAACTTCACAAGGGAATATACTGATTGAAGTATGAAAGTATAGTGGTTAGAAGCAACAATTGCAACATATTTAAGCTAAAAATCATTTATCTCAATTGAGGCAATATATTCCACAGCATATATGCATATTATATTGGATTTCTTAAGTACGCCTAAATAAAAATAGAAAATAAGAACCAAATAAGAATATAAATGTTGCTGATGGAGAACATCCCCAATTGTAGATAATAAATTTGGTCACTTTTCCCGAAGGAGTTTGGACAATGCTTATGTTCAAGAGTGTGGCTGCAGGAGGTATCGATGTGTGGACGAACAATCACTTTTGCCTCCACCATAAGCCTTTTAAAGCCAGGAAATTAGCCTTTTGTTCACATTGTTTATTTCTATTGTTCCAATATTTTGATCATCATCATCCTTAATCACTAGCAGAGATTTATTGAAACACATCTACTCCGGTCGATGCAAAATTACTTTATTCTAAAACTTTTGAATCAATTGCGAGCGAACTCTTCTCGAATGTTATTTCATATGGTGCAATAAATTATTCGATTTCAAGACGGTTTGATACAACAACTGTCCAATTTATTGAATATTCGCCCTATGTGGATATTGTTCTAACTATATGCGCATATTATTCAAAAACTAACGTTATTGGCATTACTCTATTTGTATTAAAGAGTTAAAGATAACAGATCCACGTTACGCAACATAGCACAAAGTAAACATAATTCACGCTTGACTAAAGCCAGACAATCAAACAACAAAACATTTGCATAGCTGGAGAATAATAAACGACTAACACGGAGAAATTATACATTCAGTCAGAGAAGACATGCAAAAACCCGCTACTTCTTCATCCACATACTTGTGCGACGACGTGTGTGTGGATGGTGGTGGTTGGCGATGGTTGGCGATGGTTGGCGATGGTCGGTAACGGAAGGTACAATTCAATTTACAATTTGTCCTGACGTTACTCTTCACCACCACAGAATAGTAGTCGCCTTTGGTCTACACATTTTTGTGCGAATGTTCGTTGCTTAGTTTGCTTTTTGAAAATGCCAAAATTGTTTGAGAATCAAACACGTTCCGTTCGCAGAAGTTACAGACAGTCACTAAAAGCCAACCGAATGGTAACTTCCATTGTTAGTGCAAATTGTACAGCAAGAAATATAAACATATATATGATGTGGATATATATGTTTATATTTCTGATACCCTACATGTCGCAGTGTCAAATTTTATTCGTGGTTGGCAATTGCAGCTGAATAATTTGTAAGTCCTTAGACATACAAAATGGAAAGTGTTAGATTATGAAGATCTGTTAATATAGTCAAGAGGACAATTTTTATAGAACATTTTACATATAAATAATAAATATGTGATACATCGTTCAACACACGATAATATTTAAAAAGGAATATTACCATGTTATAGGAAGTATTATCGGGAAAAAAGAGAGAGAGGAGAAACGTATTTTCAGAAGAAAAAAGAAGAGAACGTGAGCGGGAGCAAATCGAGATGTACATATACCAGAACGAAGTCCAGAAATTTCACCAACGAGTAAAACACCAAACTGAAGGCTTTGGTGCAGGCACAACCTTCTATAGAGATGAAGATGGAAACCTGGTGACAAATACAGATTTCGTGTTGAGGATCTGGAAGAAGCATTTTGCAAACCTTGTGGCATCAAATAGTGGCGGTGGAGAAGATACCCCAGAACCGATAAGAGATGATGATATAGAATGTAGCAAATTGAGGCCAGAATGTTAATTAATCCCCTAAAGAAGAATAATAAAACAGCAGATGCCGATTGATTACCAGCCGAACTATTCAATACCGGTTGTCAAATGCTGGTCAGGAGCATGCACCAGCTGATTAGTACAATTTGGCTAGGGGTATGCATGCCCAATTCCCAATCATTGTGTCCCGTGCACAAAAAGAGGACATATGTGTCAACTATATAGGAATAATTTTCCTTCCCATCGCATATAATGTGCTATCCAGCGTGCTGTGTGAATGACTGAAGTCAATAAACAATGTTATTATAGGATCTTACAATGCGGCTTCTTACTTACTTAGCAGGCTTGTTACAGAACGGTTGTTCCATAATCGAGCTTAAAAAAGATTTCCAAGCGCATCGGTCTTGTGCGCAAGTCCACCAATTTGGAAGACCACGTTCCAAGATGTTGTTTTCTACTTGGTCTTTCCATCTAATTCGTGACCTTCCCCTTCTACGGGAACCATCAGTAGGCTCATTTTTATATGCCTTTTGAGCTGGGGCATTTTCATTCATCCGCACAACATGGCCTAGCCACCGTAGTCGCTGCAGCTCAACACGATTGACTATGTCGATGTCCGCGTATAAATTGTACGCCGATAAATCGACGCAGATCGGCCCGTAGATCTTTCGGAAAACACCCCAAGAGCTGCCTCATTTGCTTGCGCAAGTACCCATTCTTCTGATCCATATAATAGCACGGGTAGTATCAGCGTCGTGTAAAGTGTGTGTTTGGTCTGGCGGAAGACCATAGTAGCATCTGTTGGCCATCACAATCCTTCTCAATGCGGCTTCAGGTCTGACAAATCCATAATTGACCAGATTTTCACTCTGCGCCAAATCTTGGAAAAAACCCACGAAAAACACATCGACACATTCTATCTATTTGTCGAGTACTCGCCTACTTCGATGACGAGCGGTAACAGCCACATTTGAGAGTCTGCCAAAGTGGGTCTGGCAGTAAATGGCGAGATGGTATCAACGCGCACGATGTCCGCTAGACCAACTGTATAACTTGACATCTACACCTTCGAGGTAGGAAAAGACATCAGTTTGGAAATTCGGAGAAGAATAGTGTTATTGAACAGCTGCTACTATAGTCTAAGTAAGCAATTTAGAAACAAGGCCACCTCTCGCCAGACCAAGCTCACACTCTACATGACGCTGATACTAACCCTGCTGATGTATGGGGTCAGAAGCATGGGCATTTGCGCAAGCAGATGAGCTCTTGGAGTGTTTGAGAGAAACATTCTTCGAAAGATCTATGGGCCGATCTGCGTCGATAGTGAATATCGCCGTCGAATGAACAATAAGTGGTACCATATATTCGCGAACATCGACATAGTCAGACTTATCGAGCTGCTGCGACTACGTTGGCCAGGTCATGTTGTGAGAATGAATGAGGATCCCCAGCTCAAACGGCATATAAATGCCGTTTGGGATGGCGTAAACAGAACACTTCATTTTTTGTGTTTTTTCGAGTCGATGTATAGGCCTCAATTGAAAGCCGAACAAGTAATTAGAAGGGCTGTACTGAATATTAGTAATATTTGTTGTTGTGTGAGTACCGGTGTATTTGGACCGTGTGGGATTTTAATAACCTATATTAATAATAATTAACTATAGCCATATGTATGAATTAAACAAATGAGACTTTCCGGGAAAAAAAGTTGAAAACGCATTACTATAAATATGGTATAGATCTGTTATACCATATTTATAGTTATGCGTAACAACTACTCAGTCTGTGATGTTACTGAGGGATAGTTTGATAAGTGCTAAAGCAATGGCATGGTAGGAGTCTACCACCAGAATGTTATATCTTGGATTTCCACCTGAATAATCTTATTGTGTTCTGGCAAGCGAAGTAAAATTTCTGCCTCAGGTTATTCCATAAAGAGTCAAACGTATTTAACTGTGAATAAAATGTAGTTGGCTTTTTAATATCATTCCTTTAAGACAACGTAACGATGGATTCTTAGATATCATAAATGAAATATCGTTAAAACAATACGTGTTGATTAAGAACTACAAAATAATTGTAGACAAAAAAACATTTCTAAAATAAAAAAAGAACTCTTTATACAATAAACCAAACTCAGCTAAACTCAATTGTGAAGTATTAAATGCATTAAATTACTTGAAGGTGGTACGTGATTAGTTACTATGACATTCATCATAATTCTCAGTGTTTTGTTTTTAGTTGTTGCTGCTGCTTCTGTGTACTTCGTTTGCCACTGTTGCATTGTTGCCACCAAACAAAGCTTGCATTCACACACGATTTGAGTTGAAAACCACAGCATAGATGTAACATGCTGCAACAACTTGACTAGGAGACTCCTTGACTGGGCGAAAGTCTACCTTACCTAGTTGATGTCTGCCTGGCTGGCTGGCAGCCTGACAAACTGACTAGAAAGTACAAATAGAATGTACAAATGAGAGGTATGTGCCAAGAGTATGACGACGATGACGTCGTTGTTGCTGTTGGCTTAAACAAAAAAGTTTGAATTCGCTCCAAGCATGCAGGACTTTTTACAAAACCACACAATATGCTCAACCGGAAATTGTGTGTTGTGGTAAAGTTTTGCTACAGCTACACTTTGCAAATCCTGTAGTTGTTGCAGACTTTACAATTAAGGTTGCAGATGACAGTTGCCGTTACCGTTACCAGTGCCAGCCATTAGAAGTATCAGGTTGGCATTTCGAGGGGGAGGACTTAATGGAAAACATCACATTGCCACAGATATCACCCTCTTCATCGGCCACGCTAGCAACAGCAGCAAGGGTTGCAACCGCATTTGTAAACTCGCAACAATTGAATAGACAGACAATGCAACAAACAGGTCGGTGTTAACATTGGTCCAGGAACGATTTGTGGAAGCATATTGTGTTTAGCTGTGCAAACGATTACTACCAGCAGTGTAGCGGATTACTACTGTGCCATAGAAAAATGTATTCTTTGCATTTTGTTTTCAAATATTTGATGCCATCGAACGAGTAAAATTAAAGCGCAGACTTAAGTATTTGCGATCAAAACCTTAAAGCAAATCACGGTACTAAATCATTAATTTTATTTTATTCCCGAATATTTCGTCATTCTACTGAAAATATTCATATTTTAAAGAAATGTAGTTGAAGCTTAAACCTGGCTAATTGTCCGCAAAGATTGGAAAACAAGATTCTGTGTACTAAATATATGTGTCCTGTAACTCTTCGACAAAATCAATTCACTTCAATGAAAAGACACAAACCTGAGCCTTCAACAATTTGCAATTGCAATTTTTCTTTACGGTATAGTTGAGAGAAACCATGAATTGAATTTTATTTTCCAGTTATGAGCTACACTTGTCTTCCTCTGCCCAGACGATTAAAGTCATTCTCTTCTGTGGCAAAAGATACAGTGCCTTATGCATATGCAACAAATTGTTACATGAACTTGTGGTATAAGCCAAACGAATTCCAGAACAATGCTACGCTGGTCTAATTGCCAATGGCAAATGTAATGGGAGAAAAATTGTCTGATTTCGGATGCAAGCAGTGGTGGGTGCATTCTACGGCTCAGATAAAAAACCGCCCAAGAACACAGAGCAGAAAAAAATCCATAAAACTTTAATATATTCACTTATGGAAATAAGGACAAAAAAATGCGGGGGAAAGCATCTCAAAATTGGTGTATGAAATATACGTCCACTGGGTAATGGATTTGCAAAAGCTGTTGCTTTTGGGAAAGAATATGCAATTTTTCTCTCGAGGAATCCCAATATGTTCAACAAATGGTTAGTGATATGTATAAGGCAATGGAGTAGCTACAGCAGAAGAAATCGATGAATTTTGTTTGTCAATGCCGGTAATGATAAGATTTATATAAAAATAATTTGAAATAAATATTGTATATATTTATAAACATAGATTAATAAATTATGTAAAAATTATAAGTTTATATATGTTACAAAATATCTAGATTTTTCCAGAGTTTCGATTCAACCATGCAATAAATATCAGAATTTCGTTAAAATAACGAGAATTTTTAAAGATTTTCGTATAAAAATTTCCAACGAATTAAGAGTATTTTACGATTTTCCGATCAAAAATCCTAATTGTAATTAACCTTAAAAAAATGTCAGAACATCTCTATATTGCCTGTCTGTTCTCAAAGGTTTATTTAGAGCATTTTCCGAAATTGTGAAGAAAATCGAAAATTCCATTGAAATTTCCTGAATTTTTTCTGAACGATCTCGTAAAGAAACTCAAATGTTCCTTCGATTTTTTCGACAAAACTTTGTTCCGATTTCAATACGAATTCGGTATCGGAATCGGTATTCAGAAAAAAACTTGGAACAAATTTTCGATTGTTCAACCTTTAGAATTATTAAAACTACGCTTAACATAGTCAGTATAACAAATTTGACTGATACGCTGATACAAATGTCCAATAACAAAGAACACCAACACATACAAACCTTAAATTTACACATGCAAACAAATTCTAACTACTATATGGATGTAATTGTTGTTCAATCAACATAAATATCCTCCATTTTCCACAACCACAACCGGAATAAAGAAAGTAAAGCGACAAACAAACAACAACGTTGGGTGCTGAATGGTATCTTTTGACAACGATTTAAATTCTAGAAATACAACATTTTACATGTTAACAAGTATTCATGACAAACAAATGATCGAATACACGCACACATGAAGATTGTTGCGCTTATATACAAACACAATGGAATGAAATGCATTTACTCTTGATTCAACATATACATACATACATTTACAATATAGTTCGATGTTTCTGAATAAAAGTCGTATGTGTGTAGGTGCATAGTTGAACATTATCAATGTCACACAATGAATGGATGATCCAATAAAAATGGAAATCATACACACACACACTCACACCCCACATGTATGTATGCTCAGCACTATTACAACATTGTGCATGTGCAAGTGTGGTCGTCTATTTGTGCATATTGATGAACTAATACTGGATACATGGCGACTGGTGTGCCGGATGATGTTGCTGTTCCAGCTGCCGTCACTTTGTCAACGTGCAGTTCCGTAAATGCTGCAGATCCCATTTAAATGCTGATTTGCCACAGTTTAGCTAACTCAAGCGTAAAGTGATTGTTGCACACAGCTCGATTGTTTGACGAGAAGAGTGTACAAACACCGACAAAGATCCACACACACATATAAAGACTGAAGACAAACACATTAAACATTGTACTAACATTATTTAAATGATGGCGGGTATAGAAAGTTGAGGTATGATTCGATTGTATTGGCGACTTAATGAAGAGCATTGTTTCTATCCGATTGAATGAAGATCGAAGCTTCATTTTTTTCAATGCCACAAATTTCACGCCTTGCTTCATATTTATTTTTACTTATACATATAAGGAAGAGAGTGTTATTGACAATTTCGTTTATGGCTTCCACGTGACAACAAATTATGTGAGATTCCCCAACATGTGTTTTTTACTATTCAAAGGGAGATACATCTATGAATACTTAAAACTGTCTCTGAAATCCCCTTGAATTGTAATCCACAAATTTATATTTCTCAGGCGGATTAAAAGCACGCATGTATTTAGATAGGTATAAAAAAAGAATTTTTCATGTTAATGCTAATATACAGTCGAAATAACGACGATCAAGGATCGGCAAAAATCGGTCGCTATAAGCGATATGTTGTTATAAACGATATCAAATAAAGGAAAGAAAATTCTCGCGACTTTGGATACAATTGTTGTAACCGATATGCCGTATATAACCTTTGTGATGCAGTAACCGTAAAACAAAGTCTTTAGTTGTCATGTATTTTATGTGATATAATCTATATAACCATCATATATATATATATATACTATCTTTACACTACTGCAAAACAATAGATTCTTATACCACATTGTTTTGCTTTTATCTCATTGAAATGCAAGTAAATAACCATATATAAATAAATACATTTGTACATATACAACAGTGAGTATGTTCCTCAGTACTTACATATTTCACATCTCGTTTGTGTTAATGAGCTCGATGTGGTAATTACCGCTGTCATTGTCAATGGTGCTTCCCACCTCCCTCACAGTAGTCATTCAGCTTCTGGTATGTATGTGTGTAAGTGGAGGTACATTCACATTCGAGTTTTCTGCACTTGGTTTGTGGACGCATATATATATATATATATATATATATATATATTATGCAATCATGTACAGATGTATATTTGTATGTGCATGTTAGTGTGATGCTCATGTGTCCATTGTTTTGTTTTGCATATTAATATCCATTTTGCTTTTTTGTTTTTTTTTTTTTTTTTTTTGCTTTTTGTATACGAATACAATACGAGTGAACATTTTATTGTGCATTTCATAGTTCTTGGCCATTACTTTGCATTTATTTTGGATATAAATCCTGAACAAGAAAAATAAAAAAGTATTGTGTATTAATACCACATTACATCTTTAAAAAAAAATATTTCAAAATGTTGTGCTTATTTTTAAATAGGAGTGCTAGCTTGTCATTATTTTCTATAGTTAATGACATAACACCAATTGACAAATAAATGAAAATATGTTTGTAATGGCAAGTTGTACAAAATTATGAAATATGGCAAACAATGTGAACATAAACACCTACCAAGGTGACATTACATTTCCATAATACCCACAGCTAGCCATTATATGTCTTTCATACGAACCAGCCAACCAACCAGCTTGCCACCAATATGTCTTAATGCATGTAGGTGTGTGCGTGCGTTTAAACTTGTTAAGTTGTAAGTTTCATTAGCACTTTGCGTGATCTGTTCTTCTGTTTTCACGTGTGTATCCATGAGTATACGTACGTCGTGTCTTGCTCCGAACAAAAGTTTTTACCAAACTTAAACACAAAAGACAATCAACCATGTACAGCAACAATCAGCTACAGCAACAATAAAAACAACAACCGACAAACGTAGTGGGATGGATAAAACTTTTACAATTTAGCTAACAACAATAATAGGGTTTCACGTGCCTGATGTAATTTTAAGTCGTGATTTTTCTTCCGCCTTGATATTTGAACACACACATACATATATACCGTACATACATCCACATGTGTTGATATACATTATTTTATGTAACTTTTCAAATCTCAGACACACACACACAATTGTATTCTCTGAAACAAAATGAGAAGATTCATTTTGTTCTTATTTCAGAATAAACTTTTGAAGTAACAAAATCACAAGAATAATTAAATTTCTAAATGTCAACTCGTGATGATGAGTTCTTTGGTTATTCCATGATGACTGGTGCTAAGCAAAAAATGGAACCCATAGATGAAATTATTGCACAATAGCACTATTGTACGTAATGAAGTGCCTTTAGTCACACCGATTAGGGAATATTACAGTAATTTCTTCGTCCTTCACGATTCATCAGTTCATCGACTCATTAAAACTGGTTTAAAAACTGGAAGAGCATGAGACTTTCAATATATTTTTATTAACCTTTTTTGGCATTAATAAATACATATACGGTAGATATTTCCGATGAATCCGTTAATTAATTATAACTTAGAGGCAATTCCGAATTCGACATAGAATTTTCTGGGACAAAACTTATAATATATCTATTTTATATGTTTTGTCCCAATAACCTTCTATATTTGAGAACCCAACCAAAAACCTTCTAAACAAAATTTTCTTATTTTTAAAAATCTCATCTGGTGGTAATTTGTTTAAAGTTTAAGAAAATAAGAGCGAATATGAAACACATGAAACCATGTTAGAACCGAGGACGAACTATTCTACTATAAAATTCCTTAATCAGAAATTTCAATAGCTTCCTTTTTTCATGCATTGTGGGTCCCCATATTATGAATTCATTTTACTTACTTCAACCCCAATAACAGTTTTCTGCCCCAGGACCATGAGATCTATTTTGTTGAATAGTATATTCTTTAACAATCGATTCTCATATTTATTGTTTTATTTTTATTATTGTATATTAATTTCATATTATAGAGAACACCCTTTTCATTTGTGGGCTTTAAACGTCATTTAAAATATTAACACCTTCCAGCTATGCTGTTTATATCTATTAATGGCTGCAATTAGTAATTAAATGCCTTGCAGCATTTCCTTGGTTAAAAACCACACTTCGCTTTCAAATTCCTGTGTAATTTACACCATCGAGCTGGAAATGTGAAATAAAGTGGTGCTAATAGTTCATAGCATTCAACACATAATAAAAGCATCATATGACTGTGTGTGTGAGCTACAGTTGCAGTCAAAACTATGATAGTAACAAATGTGAAATTAACATGAATGAGGTAACGAAGACACACTACAAACAATTCTGGGAAGAAATTTCTAATGATACACAACACAAAAATTACAGATTGCAGCACTTTTGATCCGAGCATGCCAAGCATCTTCAAAATATATAAAATCGGTGGTATGCTCTCGTTTAATGGCGAACCTGTTACTAAATCTACATTCAATTAAGATGAATAAATAAAAATATCTGTACGCGCATTCAAACAATCTGAATTGGTAGGAACCCGTAGTATATACGGTCTATGATAAATACATACTTAGTAAATTCCCCGTCAACATGATTTTTATTCTATATCCAGTTTTTTGATTGAAAATTCGGCTAGGACTTATGGAGGCTATACAGTAGGGGGACCGATACATTCCACTTCTTAGAATTTTTGATATTTTCGTAATTACAACAGACAGACGGATATCGCCATAAACTTTTATTCTTATTCTTTATGTCCTCTCCAAGAGGTATTTCGAGCTGATGCCAAAAGTAAGAATACATTTTATATCCCACTACGGATTCAGATAAATCACATGTCTGTGTACCTACAAAATGAAGTATGGTTAGTTATATCCGCTTATTATTGCTTCCCTAAGAATAAACACAAATTTATTTTTAGTGACATAAAAGTAAAGTCGACCCAATCGTGATGAATTATCCACTTGTTTCACCAATATAACAACCTTCTAATTTTACCTCCAAATAATCTCTATATAAGCTGTCAATTGAATTTTGTCGAATTATGTCGCGGTTAAAATGTTTGTAGAAAAGTTATAGTTTAATAGGAATTTAAATTGCTCTGAAACTATGTGTTCAATTATTTATGAATGCAAATACATATGTATGTGTTTTGCTTTACACATACACTACAACACACTCAGACTCTTTTCAACCATTTTGGCTTGCAGCATCTGCTGCGTGGTAAGGAAGAATAATCAAATAAACAACGCTTTCAAAATAATTGCTATAATAAAACATGGCAAGTTATTTTGCGGTTTCAAATGTGAAAATCATCGAGGGCAAGAGCATTTTGACACTGTTGTTAATTCAATACTCACAAAACAACTTTTAATATTATCAAATGAAAATGTAAATACTTGACTACATCTGTGGAGATTCAAAGAGTGTGAAAAACGAATGGAGTAAATTTCTAAAAAGAAATTCAATATTGACTTTATTTTAGCATTACAATTCAGCCTTGACATTTCTTTACAAGAATCGGGTCATTAGCAAAAACTCAATTTTAATTTTAGCATCCCTTTAAATGTTATCCAAAACCATTGCCCTTGGTGTTTTAATTGTATTTTTCTTGTCCATGTTTCTTGTGTTGGGGAAAAAATCCAATTTTTGCATAACCACAAAATTTCTTCGTACAAAGTTTCAAAATGATTTGAATTTAAATAAACCAACAAAAATAGTTATGTGCAGTCATTTGGTGGTATTCTAACCATTTGCATTTCGGGCACCGATGGAAATTCTGGTAATTTATTTTGAAAAAACAGACAATTAAGGAAATGCGAAGCTATTTGCAATTATGGTTTTTAAATTGCTGCATCATTACATACGAAGTAAAAGTGAACACAATAAAACAGCTTACAATAAAAATTAAATGACTAATGTTACACACATATAATATTAGATTATATTCGAGTTTTTAAAATATTAAATTAACATTTTATCATTACCATTATTATTTTCAAATTTTATTTACAATTACCATGTTTTTATTTCTGAATAAGAAATACCACCACATCCAAAAAGTGCAAATAATACACAAAGATTGAAAAGAGAGTTCGACAACGTGGGGTTGAACTCCCGGAGACCTTTAAGTAGGTTTCAGGTTCTATCAGACACATACGTAATGTATCTAAATGCACATTCATTCAATATAAAACATTTTATCAGCTATGCGGCATCTATAACATCCGTAAATTCACGGGCTATGTAATGACGAATTATTTTTACTTATGCATTCTTGGGAAACGACAACAGAGCAGATTTTAGTCACACCGTGTTTATACATTTAATAAGTTAAACGTAAATTTAACCATCGACTCACTTTTCGAGATAAAAATCGATGTAGAGATAACAGCCTTGTTCAACCTTAACTTCTTAAATTAATATAAAAGTCTTTCTATATAAGAACAATATATTGGCACTAATACCCCAAAATGTTTTCACATGAACTTTGAGAAATTGTGAAGCAAAGCTATGAACCTACAACATGAAATAACACCTTCCTTTCATGCCCATATGGGTGTGATCACACTTGTGTAAAAGTATTTTCTTTATACTCTTCCATAAGCTTAGCAACATTGCAATTTTTCCGAATTCTTTTATTTTTCCACTACAACTCGCACCTAAATCCTGCTACGTTTATAATGAATGTAATAAACTTTCAGTTTGTTCAACCCCATTCATTTGTTATGTCCGGCATAGGACCAAACGCCCCAATAAACTTCAGCATAAGAATAAAACTTTTTCATAAAAGGCACTTCCGAATAAAATATTCTAAGCAGATGCCAGTACGGATATACAAATGACCACATCATACATCATATTTATCCATAAATTAGATGAACAGAACAGAACAGAAGAGAGCTGAACGGAACTGAACTAAACTCAAATGGAGTAAAGTAACATATCTGGGAACCAACTCTGTCTGGGATAAATGAGATTTTATCTTTCCTGGTTTTTGGTCGATTCCTTAGGTTACGTCACATGTGGCATATGGAAATATTCTGAATATATGAGAAAATCCCCCCACTAGGTGGCAGTATGCCACATTTGAGTGTGTGTACAGTTGTGAGGCAACGTAATGAAATAATGGTTGGTTGGTTGGTTGGGTCATACAAAACCCTTAGCTACCAAATGATAAAGTTATATACTTCGTCTGGTAAACAAACACACATACATGGCAAACAATTGACGAATGACCATGTCCTGGTGTTTGCATTTGGGACGTATATGAGCTCTTTTTAAACTTCATTGCGAATGCATTTGCAGAACCATAAATCATGAGCATTCATTTTTCGTTTTGTTTCAATTCAAAGATTTTGAGTTTTTCTCCTATCTGTCAGACTTCAGCTGTAGCAAATCTCCAACTTTGTAGTTTAAAGAAAACCCCCCGAACAAAAAACCAAAAAGAGAACAATTTATTTGAAAGTAATTGTCTTGTATAAAACAAAGAAAATGCATGAGTCGGTAAGTTCAGCCTTGTATGGGAGAGGGGAATAGGGGAGCACACAAAACAAACACGTATTTCGAAGATATATGATTTGGCACAAATTTACAGGGCCACAATGGAGTACAAATGGAAGAAGAATTGGAAAATAAACCCATGTTAGAAAAAACCCATAAAGCATTTATCATTTGAAAATGCCCCTGAAGATTTTTTAGTAGGACAGTGGAAAAGCTTTGGAAAACGCAAAAAATGAATTTGTGTAGAATAGATAAAGCATTACCAACATCTGAACTATATTTTCATATATGGAATATTGACACCGAAGGATTTGCTACGAAATGAAAGTGAAATGTTTGAAATGGAGCTTAGAAATATATACTGGCACACAACTTGGTTGTCGGGTTTTAGTATTTTTAGTACAAATTTAGAAAGAGAATTATCTAAAAAAAAATATTTAATATTAAGAAGTTTGGACCAATTTACAATTGGTATCCGAATGATTATGATTTTCAAAATCTTTATTTTGAAGACATCATATGTAATAATATTACAACAAAAATACAAATAGAAATGTTTTATTAATTTTAGGCTTCAATTTATACAAACTATAATTAATTATGCAATTTTTTTTTTAAATTAATAACTGTAATGACAACGGTATCCATTGAAAAATCCGATGACAGTCCATTAAAAACATTTTCATTTTACTCAAAAGTAAAACAGCTTATGTGTGAACCTACCTAGAAAAATTACCAGCTCCTTATATGTTATGTTTAAACAAATCGATATATGTATGACTAATTGCCATCAAGTTGATTTTGTTAGCATCAAACCAGAATGATTTATAAATTATTCTAACAATAAAAAAATGTTACATGGAATGTTTGATGCATCATGATTGATTTATGTATATAAATACACGTACTCATACGCTACAATGTACTCATTCATTCCACGAAAAATATCACTATGAATGAATCTGAATCTATGAATGTGAATTTGTAGCTCTAAGCCCAATTTATCACATGTCGCTCTCTTTTGAATTTTATACTGAAATTAATATGAAAATATGTAGCGGAACCTGTATTGAAAAAAATTATATGTTTGTTTCGGAAATTTGAAAACAGAGAGCCCGATTTAAAATCTAAAATAAGTTTTTTTTTTCATTACGGCGTACCAAGATTTGTTTATCAAAAAGAAAAAGGAGTTTGAGGAAAGATCAAATAGATCCCATCGTCGCAAATTGACAACAATTTTATGGATCAGCTACCGAAAGAAATATCAATGAATTCCAGACATTGGATTATATTGGTTACTCCCTTCGAGAGTTACACATTTCTAAATTCTACTGTAAAATAAAATTGTTTACACTCTCATAAGCCTCTTGGCAAGATAAATGAAATTCTTCTTCTTAAATTTAAAAAAATTACAAATGAAACCCAACTGATTATGAAATCAAAACGGCGCTCTTATTTAACACGATAAAAAGGTAAGGTATCGAACATACGACTATTTTTGTAAACGTTACAAACCGTAATAATAATTTGATTTGACCTCTGAAAACATATTCATTTTCGGCAGCTAATTAAATTGACAAATGCTCCAGTCAATGATTGAAGAGGTAAAAGTGGCAAATACATTTTTATCTAAGAAGAATTACTGTGGCCATGGACAAATGTTCGCGTCTTTGTGTGGTTTTAAGATAATTAGATAATCTTTTGTGGTAGCAGTTAATTGATGTAATTAAAATTCTTCGACAAGTTTTACCACTACAAATTGACTGTGTTCAATTAATATATGGATACAGTTTGTTTGTATGAATTGTGGTTAGAGACTGACGAAAAATGAGTAATAATTCGCTTTATGTTCTAAAAGCTTGCGCAAACCGATAAAAAATGCCGCTTTCTAAAAGTATCCAGTATAAAAAATTTGTGAAATTTGTATATCATTATATCGCAGAATTTGCAAGGTGGACAAGGAACTTTCTGATCCACTAAAATTGCCTTAAAGACACGAATAAACGGCATTTAACATTTTTGTTTATGGAAGATACTTTAGTATGGACGTGTATGCCCCATTCACTTCTGAAATTGTATGTCGAAATAATTTGAATTCACAATATATTTTGGTTAGTTTAGGTTTTAATATTTGCATATTTAAATTTTGAATGAACATTTTTTTTGGGTTTTTTGAAGTACATCACAATATTGACATAATCGATGGATTATGTATTTATTATTATTTTTTAGGGTCGTACCTAAATTCATTTGTATGCGTACGATTATATTCACCTCAAAAATTAAATACATGTATACGCATTGCGTATAAAATTTTAAAGTTGAACATTTTCAACATTGACAATGCGTATTTTGATTATTTTGTTTTTTGAAAATAGAATTCCAGTCATAGACAATTTGACTATATTGTCAAGAAAATACATGACTATATTGTCAAAGTATTATAGCTTTGTGTGGTCCCATGTATACCGATCGTCATATCTCGACTAGCTGAGACAATGCAATCTATGGCATGTATATTTACTCCTGAAGAAAAAAGACCGGAGATGTTGGCAGTATATCCAAAATGAGTGGTTGACCTTTAAATTAATACCAATTATATTGTTATATGGAAATAGTGGATTTATACGTAAATATTTACAGGGTCTACTTAATCGGATATTATTTAGCATTACCATTGCCATAGTGGTTGGCGGAAATGTTGCTCTGATCATTTTGAGATTTTTCACGAAGTTCTGGTTATGGCCAAAGACAGTGTCCATAATTTTCGGTGATGATCCGATGCTATGAAATCGACCAAAAACAATGTTGGTAGTTTTTTAGTCGCTTTAGAAGTCACAATTATAAAGCGAACATCAAACGTTTAATACGGAGAAGGAGATCTCGCCAACTAATTAGAATGGTTGTTTTGATAATGATCGATCTATATTTAGCGGGTCATATTAACCCAGACTTTTGTGTGAAAAATAACAAAATTTTAATCTTCAGAGCAAAATGAATTCGAAAAAGGTGCCAGCGTAAGACAGAGGAGCTGTTGACCTCAATTCGGTTAACAGGCTGCAAATATGAGAAAATATTCCCCAGACTCGGAATAGAAATCCGCAGAAAGTTAAAATTTAGTGGTAGTTGTGTAGGGTATCACATGGTCGGCCTCGTCGGACTTTATTCCTATATTTTAAAAATTTCCTTTTTTAAATACTCTACAAGCCCTTAATACATTGATGTGGCAACTAAAAATAGGTGGTATCTACTCAAAAAAAAAAGATGGAAACGTTGTAAATCTTTCCCATGGGAATATCGCATTTGTCCCCAAACCTTAAGAAATTCGCAGATAGGCCTTATACTTCTAGTACAAAATAAAGTGCGATTTATAAATATAAGTATTTTTTCACAACGTGTTTATATTAATGTTAAATTAATATTAGAGATTGATAGCAACAGTTTATGACTTCGACAAAGTAGGTATTGATTAATACAACATTCGGATTACTGTTTCCATGGTCAGCACTGAATAACGGAACAGAAAGTTTCCATATCACTTTAAAAACAGGATCCTCAGCATTTCAAAATTGATACGCCACATTTACTTGCGATAATATTTCTATAAATTTAACATGGATCTAAACATTCATCCTCAACCATTGAATCGTCGCTTCGATTCTTCAATGGAATCCCGTTTAGACGTTGGAATGGTTTCCTTGAATGTTGTTTTATGTAAATATTTGTAGAGAAGTGAACAACAACAACAACCATACAACAAACGTCGAAGACAGTCAGCAATATTTACAATGTTCGCCACTGAGAGCGTCGACATTTGAAATAGTAAATACTTGCAGGCAATTGTTGGTAACAACCTCAGTCGGGAACACAACAAGAATCATCAACAGCAATGACTGTAATGGCAATGCAAATAAAAGAAAATTAAAGTCAATTGGAAAATTCGAGATGTGCTATCTCTATGAACATTCCCACCGCGGGATGTAAGTTTTTGTGAATGTAAAATAATGAAAACAAATTTCAATATACTGCCGATATGAAAGATTTTATCCACAGAACTGTGTACAATAACCAACAACATCGCTAACATTCCATGACAAAATCTTTGTGATCTCAGTCATTGATTGACATTAAAAAAAATCTACTTAACATTACAAATGATAATAGCTTTATATACTGGTATTTGTTGGATGTTCAGTAATTGCTCTTGAATATTGGTATGTGTTTCAATTTTTGTACCCCCTTAAATTAGTTATTCTTCGTAGACACCATAAAGTATACTGACATAGACCTTATGTAAAGGCCCCGCCACATTATAAATATGTTAATGATCCTAGCCAAAGTTTCCAAACGAATTGGCTGCAATAATAAATTCCGAGTTCTTGGTCGGAGAATAACCTCTTTGCAGAAAATTGTCGGTATTGGTCCAGGTATAGACATAGCTGTTGTTGGATTCTAACATTTCGTTTATTTAAGAGATAAAAAACCTGACATATCCTTCAGTGAATTTCCAATGTTGTATATGTTTTGAAAGCACAACTCATGTGGATTGCATTTAGAGTTCGGTATGGTCGAACATCACGTATTTTTACTTATTTAATTTAATTTTTTCAAAGATCCACATTTCTGAATAGTTATAACAAAACTAATTTCTTTTGCATGAGTGTTTTGTCTAATATCTTGAACTTTAATATTTCAATATATTTCAAATACTTCCTCTAAAACAATTTGACACCAGAATCTGGCACAGAATTTTGCTCGTACCCGAAAATCCAATTGTAGAAGCGTAGCATTTTTAATGGCATATCGTCACGTTCGCTATACTTTATTTGGAATTATTTGATTTCGCGGCGATTTTCAATAATTGCTGCCCAAAACTTGTACACAAAAAAAGGAAAAGCAAAATGTAATCCTTAACAATCATAAAAACCCACGCACATCTCAAAGATCATTCACTCGCAAAGCCAGCAACTTGGGGACGACCGAAGTGGGGTGTTTGGTCAATAGTTTAAAATTTGTAATGGTCTTCAACATAGCATTAACACTAGAGTGAATGAATGTGTGTGTGATTACTTGTTGGCGGTTGGTTTATTGATGGTCTTCAAAAATGGCTCATTACCAGATGGCATGGGGATAAAGAATCCGTACGTATTGATTTTAGGTTCATAATATATTGGACTTTTATTTTCTTGCCATGACCACCAATGCAGACAATGCTGTTTGCATGGATGAATGATTTTTGGGTGCCTTTCAATCAACTATTTTTTTTTTTTTTGCCATGCCTCAACGACACTTCCCTAATAGAAGAATTTGTTAAGAGGTTGCATAAAAAATGTTCTGGGGAGTTATTGAATGAACGAATGATTTGTTCTTTGGCCTTGCTCTATTCGTTACGGTTGCTTTTTGGTTTCCTGGTCTGGGTTAGTTGGCCACTTCAATAAGTCTACCCTTGTGGGTTTAAATACTTTCGAAAAAAAAACATTTTAATTGTCTGAAGTACGTGATTGACAATTCCAATTATTTAATGAATTCAAAAGGGCAGAGCTGATGAATGACTCTGGGATAAATGACTAGCCTCGGTTAAAAGTGCTGCCAATTGGGATTTGGAGGATTAAATATTTATTTCCTTTTTTTAAAGAGATTAAATTATTTAAACTTTGATGCGAGGTGGATTAGTAGTGTTATGTTACGAGCTTTGTTGGAGTCAGCAACGTTATGACATTCAAAAAGGAAACGGTATTTTGTGATGTTTACATTTGAAAATAATGAAACTAGGAATAAAAAACACTTCACTTACCCGCTATTTAATTGATGCACTGGGTTACTTATGGAAATAAGTCTGGTGTGCCAACTATATCTCGACAAAGAAGTGCCTATTAATATAATCCATGTTTCGTAATGTTTGATAACAACGTTAACCAATCACTTTAAATATCCTTGAGTTAATGAAAATATCTTTGTTGTTTTTTTTTTACTTAATATTAAATTTCTGTTCCTTTGAATGCAATTGAAACAAAAGCAAATTCTGACCGTGTATGGAGACTATTCTTATGCCTGGCTGCATCTTTGTGTGCACTCAAAGTGAATGCTTTCATAAGGACACCGATAAGTAACACGAAGACAACGTGAAGACAAATGCCATACAATAATAATATAAAACGATGACACATTTCACCACATACTCATTTGTTTTCAGACCTGTGGCTGAAATATGCGGGTGTGAGGGCTGGTCTGCTAAGAAAACTAAAATTGAAAGCACAGTGGATTTAATACTAATATAATTGGCTGGAAATATTTTAAGAATCTACAAATAAATACAAACACTTTACATACATATCCAATTCAAAAGTATCCATTGGACTCTTAAGATATTGTGAGTTCTATTATCAAATTTTCTAATCATTTCGTTATGAACAGTTCCATTATGCGTCCTTTTGTCATTCACTGTGTCGCGGACAACATTTCCGTATATATGTATATACGTTAACCACAAATGAGCTTTAGCACCGAACACATGTCCTCCTAACGACGCACGTACTCGTTGGGTACAAACAAGACATAATGCATGAGACCGCAAACCAGTGTCTGGCCATTAAAAAAGATGTACTCGCCATAAATAAGAAAAGGAAACAAAACTGTCTTCAAAAGGCCAAGTAAGTGAGATGGACGGACATCAGGAAGAGTATCACACAATAATCCGGTTACGCATAACACATATAGCTGGAGCCACAAACAAATGGAAGGGAATCGAAGCATCTTATGGAGTTGGTAATTGTCCGACCTTGATTACAAACGGGATTTTTTTACGGCAAGGGATAGTATGTGTGTCAGTGTGTGAATTTGTTCCAAAACAAAAAATGGAAATGACAATAACATCAAAGGAAAAATGATAAATGTTTGGAACAGGATATTAATGAAAAAGGTTGTCCATATATATGTATGTAGAAACAGTAGTTCCATCTGTAAATTATTTTTAAGATTATGAGAAAGTTCGTTTGTAAAAAAATGTCCGTAGAAAGAATATGGCCAATTTAAACCAGTGAGTGGAGCCGACCATATGATACTCTACACAACTATCAAAACAGGCAAGCATATTCAGTAGCCTGATCCCTTTCTCCATGCATGTAGTAATTGTGGCCTCTAGAGCGACCAGAAAAAAACGCAAAAAATAAAGTTGTTAGTCCATTTCATTCCCTAAATATTAACGGATCTTTACCAAAAATAATAGGGGTCTTCTTTGGCCAGAACCCATCCTACATGCAAAACTTGATTTAAAGGTAGTTCTAGGACCAACATTTCGCGGCGTTACAAACGCTTGAGGCTCTACAATGCTATAATAACCTGACAATATAGTTGTGTAGGGTATAAAAAAGAGTCCAAACTCTCCTAAAGGGGGGTACCTTTATATGAGAGCTACCATTATATGGGGGAGAGGAGAGACTGGGCAGTTTCGGTATTGGGACTACTTCGGCAATGGCGTTTTCGATATGTACATCTTTGTACATCACTAGCTTTGATCCGTAGGTATGGAATATCAAAATAAATAACTGTCTCTATGATTGAAATCTCTAGCTAATAAGCTTCTTTATATATATTTCCCTTTCGTGTATGTATGTTCTATATATATATATATGTTCTTATAAAAATAATTAAAAATATAATGTTTTCAGAAAATTGATAGCAAAACAGAAAAAAAAACTATAGAAAGTATGTATGTATTCGAGAGATTCGGCATTTCAAAGTGGGATACATTCGGCCATATGCAGAAAGTGCTATATTATTTCCTTTAAATCTTTTTGGGGTTGTCTTTAAAAATAATCCTTCAATATCGTTCGAAATTACACATATTAAGTTGGAGAAAAATAAATCCATTATTTTTATATGAACTATAAGACTTTATTTAACATGCTTCTGAATGTCCGATTTGGGCCAAACCTCCCTAGATACAATTTTTTTTATCATTAAAGAAATTTTGCAATGCAAGACCAAGATGATAATCGATTGGTGTATATATGTTTCCATTAAATCGGTTAGTTATATATGTATATTTAAGATTATCTTTACAAATATTTTTTTTTAATTGTAATCAGAAATAAATTTGATTACCTCACTTAAATCTGGAAATCATTCATATTGAAATGCAAGTTGTTTCCATTAAATCGATTTGTTGTATATGTATTTTTAAGATTGTCTTTACATAAATATATATATTTTTTAAATTGTATTCCGACATAAATTGGCTTACACCCACATTACCCTGCCTCAATTCAAGAATCATGTAAAATTAAAAGTATGTTTGTGAGAAGTGCGTTTAGACAGATGCTCACTTACACACATCTGTATATTTTCGAACAGATGTTTGAAAGATGTTCAGTAAATCAATTAACAAACAAATCGTCTGTAATTCATAATCATTTTGATGTACACAAATGTTGCGCTTAATTAACTAAACAAGCTGTCATATTTGCAAGGCAATTCGATCAATGTCAATCAGGCGGTATTTATCTTGAGATGTTGTTTAATTAATTAAATCGCGTTTATTACAAGAAATAAGTAAGGTTATATGTATGTGTGTCCGCCTGTCTGCCGATTGGTTGGTTTGTAATTTCTCAATGGCATGGAACTCCTTTAGCATCACTGTGAGAAATATTGTCATGATAAAGTGCGCCAGAGGCACCCCGGCCATTCAATTCCACTGCGAGAATTCATTTATTTGATAAAGTGTTTAATATTAGTATCACAGCAACAGAAATATTCCTAAATTAAGACAAAATTAAGCGGTGTATAAATTAAAGAAACCCTCACACACACATACATGCGCACACACACGTACAAATGCATGGTTCATAAATAAAGATACAGCCTAGAGTGCTATGATTATTATAGCACGTGTAGATATGTGTGTGACTGTGCGAGTGTTTGTGTTTGTTACTTGGCGGTGTTTCCCTGTGTAAGTGGGACATAAACAAACAAACGAACAACGTTAAATGCCTAACCTCAATCTCTGTAGACAAGTGTGTATTCTCGTAAGCCTTATTAATGCTCGCCAAGGCCATCAGATCTCATTTGGTGGTCTCCTGCCGCATGTTCAGCTAAGTTGTATCTACAACCACCTCCATTAAAGGTGTATTAAATTGGGTAAACGTTGCAGGGTAAGGTGTACAAACACACAGAGATATGACAGTATTTGTAAATCCAAAAACATTATTAGGAGACCAAATAAAGATATAATTTCTTTAAAGTATAACGATGTGACCTTTTGTGAGGATACGGCAATTAATACAAAAAAAAAAAAAAAAAAAAAAAACATTTATTACAAAAATTGTTCCAGCCCCCTGTTAATTAGTTATTTCCAACACTTATTACCAACATCCTTTCAAATGCAAGTACTACGGGACACGAACACTAACTCACACACACACACCAGTTACCATAATTTTCAGAAACAATAAGCAGCGTAGAAGCCATCAATTGCAGTCTCATTCACATAAAACGTTCAAATGATTTAATGTTTATTTAAATTTTGCAAAGAACGAAAGACGAAAAATCTTTTTTTAACTCCTTGGCACGTGACGTCTTGCATGTCGCTTCTCTCCACGCTGTTTCAGCAGCTACATCGTTATCTGTGTCGGCTTCTGTGTTCCTTCTTTATGGATTCTCTTCAAATTTACATGACAGTTTTACTGCAAACACACCATCCCAAAAGGATAATGTTTTCTAATCGCAGTCTGAAGACATTGTTCGCTTGCCTCTTTTTGTGTCTCGTCGAGGACGACTTTTCTTATGCGGCTGCCATACAATGAATGGTCTTTTTGTGCTGTCATGTCCTGGAGTCGGAGAGTAATAAGTGTCTTCACATTTTGCTTAAGTGGAAATCATAAATTTTGGCAATTGCACAAGGAACAATTTCGGTACATGTAAAGAACATTGTTTTCCTTTATGAGTGTTTTTTTTTTGTCCTTTCGACATACCTTTCCTACTATTTTTCCGTCACTCCCCGTCATAATCGTTGCAAAAAGTCGTCATATTTAGACATGTATTTTGAAGTTTAGGTTTTATCTGCCCGTTTTTTGTTGTTATTATTACTGGCACCGGGGCAACGTTATAAGTCAAGGTAACTGTCTATGTTTTTGTTGTAAAGACACTGGGAACATCACACAAGTTTTGTCATGTCTTAACTCGTTTAGCAATGTCAGTAATCCTTTGGGAGCTAAAAGAAATCATATACTTCTGGTATTTCTAAAATCAAAAAGAAGCACACAATTTGTGTAAGGATCATATTTTAGAATATTATGGAACCGTAACGGTGGAACACGGCACCTCTCCTGTTGGCCAATTCTGGCAATTTCTGGCCGTTTCTGGTCAATTGCTATCTTCAAACGGCCCAGTTGTTGACAATGGTTTAAAACAGTTCTATGATCGATTTTTAAATCCTGGGTGATGTTTCGACTTCTAACAGCCGGTCAATTTCGATAATTTTTCCTATTTTATCGACATTTTCGACGACCGGGCTAATGAATTTCTTTTCTCCCAACCTAATATAATAATTATATTAACGATGGATATGAACTCAATTTTGGACACGTTTTTCAAGCGAATTTGGCTTTTGTATTCTCATTGGTTGTCAAATCTTACTTCCAAAAATATCAATATTGAAAGCCGTTTTATTATAGACCCATATAACGGTAGCCCCACTATTATATATTTTGAGAATGTCAATTTTCTTTTTTCACGTATTTTCCGCTATGTTCGAGGTCCTATCATAACATGAGCTTTCTCCTAGGAGTCTCCTTTAGTTTTAGATATTTTGATTGCCATCCTCATGGTGGAGAGTATAGAAAGTTTGGTCGGGCCGAACTTAACATCAATTTTACTTGTTTCCTTACACTTATTTCTTGAATTTGCTCGTATTAAAACACGAATTAAGAGAACCGCTTTTTTCATCTCATTCAATTGTCCGCAATGGGTTAACTATAATAAAATAAACCATGAACAATAACATTCATTGTTATTTAACCTAACGTTAACTGTATTTCTTCCAAAAAGTCGTAGAAATTCACAAGCCCAACAAATGGATGTGTCTCTGACTCTGTGTATGGAAGTGTGTGTATGTGTGCCCTTGAACAATCAACCGTCTTAACATGACTACCAGCCAAACCAGACTTGTGATAGATGGCAAGGAAGCAAAAGCAAAAAAAAGCGAAAATCTTAAACAGCATCCGTAGCACAATGCCAATTCAGCCAAATATATGGCAGCACTAAGGAAATAAAGGAAAAATGAAAATTTGATTACAATTGAATACAAATGAATGTAAATTGTTTGATGGTTCTTTAAGATTTACATCTTTTCTGTTTCGGCTGCTTAAGATGCCTTTCTTCCATTGCTTCCTCTCGAGCTGGGGATATGTGGTAGCAAGGCCTGCAACAATGTACTTGCGCCGACAAGGACAAACTCACTGTAATCAGACATCAGTCTGGCTGAATGAAAGAAAGGAAGTGTATTTACTTAACAACGGAGGTCGGTCGGTCGGTCGGTCGGTCGGTGGGTCTTTGTCAAACCCGAAAGAGAGAAAAAATGTAATTATATTCTGAATGTTGAAATCATTACTGGATTTAAATCTCAATGTTTGGCTTTTTTCTTTTGTAATTTAAATAAAATTGATTTAAAAAAAACTTGATATTGATTTAGCTTCAGTTTTTTGGCCCTAATTTCAATTACTTTATAGTTATCTCAATTAAATGATTGACTCTCATGCTATCCTAAATACCAAATCAAATATTTTCTGTTCTAATGCATACATCTAACTCAATTACTCCTAATGGCTTTGAATAATAAAATTGAAAATGGAAAGAACGAAATAAAATATGCAATATTTTTTGGGGAGCTAGATGATGTAATGAAGTGTGACATTTTCGGTTGTATGAAGATTTTTGGAGGTCGTTGTTGCTTCGTTCAACTGCGTGATAATGGCGTTTATGGGGCGTATGATCTATGGAAATGAAAACTTAATGGGTTACTCAAGAACTGTTATTTGAATGTAAGTAGAAACAACTTCATATTTCAAGGGTTATTGAGTAGTCAAATTATTTAAAACAGAATGTTACGATTTCAATTTTTAACCACATGGTAAATATTTTACAAATCATTTGATGCATATTACCCTTATGGCAATTTTTAATTCTAGAGTGGATACCCCATTTGCTGCAATAATAAATTCACCCATCATACTTTACGATGTAACGTTTAATTTGCAAGACCAACAATAAAGTCAATCTATTTCCACAAATTCACATTTATTTCGAATTTTTGTTAGTGATTTACTCCAACCCTCCACTACATGTACACCGATTGCCTAAATTTATTAAATAAACATACCTTCACGCTGTGGTACGCATCAGTAGGCTGCAAAATGAGAAAAAGTGGAAAATAAATAAAACCGTAATGTGAATGTAAATACACATTCATTTTCCGCAGCACCTGCTCTTAGATGACGTGATAACAGTCGTTGCCATTCCGAAGCAATCTAAGTGGAAAATATTTACCGTTTAAGCATGCAGCTGAAGTTAATCGAAATACAACAACCCCTGTTTTAACTGTAAAGGGGGGAGTTGAGGCATCTGTGAAAGAATTCAACATTGATTCTGAGTTATGACAACCACCATAGACTTCGTCCATAGCTAAATATAACCTTTAGACAAAGTCGAGGTGTTGAACTCATTTCCAACAGATGCTGCTGTTAATGATCTTAAATGAACGATAGAGGTTTGGCAGTTGAAAATTATCATCAACTCCAACCAACGACGTTAACTGATAATTAATTGTTTCCCAGCTGCTGATTTGGGAGGGAAACCCCCATTTTCAATGTAAATAGAAAAAAATAACCAAAACATAGTTTATAGAAGGGCTAGACCAATGGTTAAAAAACTCTAAACTGTTGTCATGGTCTATGGTTTTATGTTCTCTTAAAAGCTTTGATGATTTTATTACTATGAGAGCGGGTCAATATATTGAGTTGTTGAAATCTCTACTACTACAAAGCATATTTACAGGGGAAGAAAATACCCAAGGATATCTCTTTCTCCAAAACCAAACACAAAAAAAATCAGAAATTTCGTAATTTTTCAATTTTATTCTACGATTTAAATTATTATCTTTCCATTTTGGGCTATAATAGTTAACGTTATATAGCAAATTATGAATTAAATTATTAAGATAAAGTTGTAATCTGTTACTATGAAAAAACATTGTATATAAATTAAAATTCAAATCTATAAAATATGTACCGATTCTAAACATAGGGTCATTTCGAATATATAACATTTTATTCACTATAACCAAACAGATTTTTTATGTAAAATCATGATATCCACATGTTTTTTGTCCTTTTTGTTCAATTTATTTCTACAAAATGTATTTCTAACAGTTCTTTTATAGGTTCTGTACGTGTCATCGTTTGAGGTTGTAAAATGTCGCCTTCCAAATAAATGTAAAAAATATGAAATACATAACTAACATGACGGAGGTTCCCTCTTCCACTGAAACCTATCACAAACATATGGTGGCTGCTATTTCAAATAAAAATGTTATTGGCAACGTTTGTGGGTAAGGGACGTACTTGGAAAAATTTAGGAAATTGTTGCTATGTTGAAAGGGCACTGGGTGATTTTCACAGAAATACACAATGCTGTGATGGGTGGAAATCATATATCGTATTGAAAAATTAAATTTGTACGTCAATCGTTTGATTTCTTCTGTGAGTTGTGTAAGAATAAATTAGTTGTAACAGTAATGATCTTATTATTAGTTAATTAACATTAATAATAAAAGTACTATTCACACTATGAATATAGAAATATTCCCAAATTCTATAAATTAATTTCTGAATTTCAATCGGAAACGACGTTTAGGTTATCTGAAAAAAAAAAAAAACAAAACAAAATCTATTCCATAAAAATTTGGTTAACATTTGGTTTGTTTACATTTATTTGTAACACACATCTTCTAATTTGTTTTCATTCCATATATTACAAAAGCACCCCAAATTCGAAAATCAGCAATAAATTTAATAAACATGATGAGAATACCTGTCACATCCAAAGAAAAACACACACACACACAACATAATTGCAAATCAACCCTTGTCACATTATTCACGCACGGACGTCAGATTTTGCAAAAATGTATTCCAATCAGAAACAATACTGTCATCAGCTGTTTGTTGTATTTTCTGCATTACTCGATTAGTGCAAAAACAATTTACAAAATTGATTTTTAATTTGTTCGCAGTTATTTAGGAAATTAGTGGTTTATCATCAGCAACTGATGATATACGAACTCAAACAGGTGTGCGTGCGATTCTCGTATGTATGTATGTGTGTGTGTATTTGGCGACATGCAAATTATGAATGTATAATCAGTTTTAGTTTTGTGGTTAGGATTTATGTTGCGTATACATAATTTAGTGAAAACAATCATTCATACGCTCTGTGGCGTGGTGACAGAGTGACGACAACAATGCAACCACCCTCGATTGTCATTGCAGTGAGTTCAGGGATAGTTATATTTAAAATCCTGAACAGGTACGGAAATTACTCAACGTGTAGTAATATTAATATTTGTATAGATATATGTTGTTGGTGTAGTTGAATTCATGATGTTCGTAATGGCGAGTAGGTTATTTTATAGTGAAATCCAACTCTAGAATATCTACACAATATTCAATGTGTGTGCACATTTATGAAAGATTATTTAAATCCAATGGTATCTAGATAAGACACTCATGAACACTAATATTCATAGAGATGCGAAATATTAGGGTTCCGTAGGTTAGGATCCATAGCGAAATTCTAACCGCAACCAAGCCAAATATCGCCATGCAACATTTAGTATTGCTTATATAAGAAACATATATTCAGTAGCCCTCTTAATGACAATTAACAATATTCTTATTTAAATTAATGATATGGAAATTTGGTAATTTTTTCGTAAGTAAGTTTAAGCTTTTAAAATTTCATAAAATACAGGAAATATTTTAAACTATTTTCATTTTATAAAACTTTATATTATAATTAGTCCTGTATCAGTTAATATGTGTATTTATACCCTCAGCATTATGGCTAAGGGTATAAATACATTATGATACTGTGAAAATATACCACATCGAAATATTATACTGAATTATATACTGAGTAACCGATTTCATCCTAATTTTGCACATCTTAATATTTCTTTCTAAACTTAGTTCAAGTTCGAAGACGGTGAATATCGGTCCACTCTGTCTGGCAAAAAAAATTAATTTTATAACATCATGCGAACGGAATATCCGGTTTGAACCAAACTTTGTACAACCTATTATCTTTACCAAGCCTAGATTAAGAAGGAAAATTGGACCCATTGGTCAAATCATTACCAAGCCTAAATAAAGAAGGAAGATTGGACCCATTAGTCAACTCCTTCTGGTACCTCTCTCACAAAGGGTCAACATTTTTAATATTTATAAATACAATATCAGGCGAATGGAATGGCCGAGTTAAACCAAACTTTTTACAACCTATTACCTTCACCAAGCGTAGATGAGGTCCGAAGTTCGGATACATTTGTCCACACCTTCTGGTACCTCCCCTACAAAGGGTCAAAAGTTTCAATATATATAAATCGAATAATAGGCGAAAGTGATGTCCGGTTTGAACAAAACTTGGCACAACCCATTATCTTAACAAAGCCTAGATCAAGTTCTCCCTAATTAATCTCCACTTAAATTTTGAAAACAAGTATTCATAAATTCACGTATGTTCGGAATATTTTTGATTGGTTGTACAACACTTTTGGCTATTCAATTCAAAATTATTATCGGCTGTGTAAAGGAACTTTTAGGCAAATTCATGCAAGAGTCTTTTCATGTTGGTCTGTCAGTGTTTTTGCTTTGAAATACTTTTTTTTTTGCCTCATAAAATATGAAATTGAGCATTACATATGAACATTTTATGATCGATTTTTCAATGTACTCACACATATGCAGCTACTTTTTAAAACAATATTCAAATGTATTCATGCAGATAAAAGCACTTTTTGCGAGGTTTTACATTTCTTTCGTCATTTAATGCTACAGTAAATAAATCAGAATTTTATAAAGTATTCATGTATGCATTGTATGGAATTATCAACATTTTAAATATTGTCTCCGTAACTACAGCAAATTCAGATATATGAAAAATGAGATTTTAAACGAAAAATAGTTAATGTTTTTAATATTATATATATATATATATATATATATATATCTATGAACAATCGTAACAAATTGTCTTCATTTATATAATTTTTATTAGTTATTCTAAGGTTTTAATTTAATAAAAGTAAGAGTATCTAAATGTCTGTTGAGAATAATAATTAAAGAGCAAAAGATAAAAAATGTAAAAAAACCCCGTTCTCAATGTGTCAATTGTAAATTAATATGCAATGATAACATTTTATTATATTTTCAATATTGTCATCCCAAACGCACATTTAACTTGGGTTCACTCGTACAACGCGTATCTTCCTTCAATTTATACTTTCACTATACATAGACAACAAATGTACATTCTACGTGGTTCAACTTTAATGCTCGAACAATTCTATAGGATGATTTTGAAGTTGAGTCATATTTGATATTTGTAACATAAAACCGAAACAGCAACCATCGATGTCTTTTCTCCATTGTCTCTATGTTTATGTTACAATGTGTGAGTTAATAAAAACTTTTTCTTTTAACTTAGGCAAGGTTGGGTTTTCCTCTTTCGAGTGCTGGCTTATATGTGTGATGTTTACCCATATGGTATTCATAAAAATTATGAGATATGACAGGGCAATGTCATGTTTACTCACAAGTTTATTCATAGATTTCTACACCAATCATTATGCCATTAATGCGTGGGGTGCTACCAAAGTTTAGAATACGTTTTGATTTAGTTCAATTAAATGTTTCTAATCTTTTATAAGGCATTTTTTTAATTTTCATTGATGTTGACTATATTCGTTCACATATCTAAACCATTGGATTACCATAGAGGAATCACAAAAAAGGATCATGCCAGGCTAATAACATTCGTTGTAATATATACCTGTCTGGTGTGCTCGTTTTGCACTTTTCATAAACTTCGTACCCGCCCTTTCGCAAAAATGTTAATCCTGGCCGAGATTTGTTTTAAAATCTTCAATCTGATCTTAGCATTAAACACATTTCACGTAGTAATATATGAAATATATTCAGGAAAGTTTTAACAACTTTTTCCCTCTATGCTGTATGTACATACACATGTATATAAAAGAGATTATATCTTGTCATTATGAAAATGACAATCTTTGCTTTAGATTTTCGAATGAATGTGACATTTTGAACTTGTTAACTGACTTTTAATACATGTTAAGGGTATGCAAAAACAAATGCGATAGCGGTATGAAGTTAATGGAACGTAATGGAAATGCTTCAAACCTCCATTCGGAAATCTTTTGCAGGAAGGAAGCGACATTATAGATTTTATTTTGTGGTTAATACTTTGTGATAACGTAACAACACTTCAAAGGCTATGTTAAGTGATAAAATATATAAAATTTGTTTAGTTAACTTTTCCATCAATTCTACATAGAACTACTTACAGTGGCGATTTTGGATTTTCGTTTCATCGCTGTTTTTCTTTTTTTATCGAAATATGTATGTTGATATAAAAAAAAATTATAATTTACGATACCGTATTTGTATACTTTTATAGTGCATGATATAGTGAATAAATATTATGAAGAACCTCATGAAAGCCTCAATTGAAACTGAAACAAAATATTATTCAATTCACTTCTTATTTCGTATATTAAGCTGAATCATAGGTAGACCGATTTTCCAATGATTTGGAATCATTTCTTTACTATTAGAATAAAGACCGCTACACTCTAACACCCGTCTACGATCAATACTCCCAAATACCAATGGCGGTGCATTGTATAATATAGCGACAATAAGCTTTTAATTACGCCTCATGTTGTCATGTTCATATTTGTATCTAAGGAGGTGAATCCCAACTCCATTTAAAATTCCAAAAAAAAAACTATTTAATATCAAATATTTATTTCAAATATTTTCACCGTGTGTTACAAAGCAAACATAATCTAGACAAAATTTTCCAATTTTCAAGGTATACAACATTGCAAACATGCAACTACAAAAGCAAGGTGATTGCAGCATAACTTCGTGTTTGCCATACCCAGATTCCTCTAAATACCATTTTATATAGGGAGAAAATGTTCACATAAATGCTTTCAAACAATAAGACGCCTGTAGAATGCAATGCTTTCCTGACAACTATTTGCGACAGCCATAAAGAAAAATGTTAACGATGTAAGAAGAAATGTAGTAGACGCGCTGCTATTGCGTGTGCATCTTAATATACTTAGAAGAACATGGAAAGGTATTGTTGTTGTAAAATACATTTAGATTTGAGCACATATTGCTGCCTTTAGCAATTAGTTGTATTTAACAATGGAAATTGGAAATGGAAAAAATCTACTAACAATGCAATTTTTTAGTATGTATGGGTGACGGATGATCGATATTAATTTCGATTGCGATTTATCGCCAGAAATTAATTAAATTATTTTTGAATAAATCAATCAAAAATGAATGGACAACAGCAACCAACATTAAATTTCAAGTCCAAGCAATTGCATCGGAAACTGTACCGGTGGCATGTCACCCATTGTACGACAGTTAATCCTATAATTATATACAATTATTTCAGGCAAATTATTTAAATAGTTCATTGTTGTTTGTTTTGCCACTTTAAATAGTATTTACCTATTTGGATAAATAAGGCTGCTATTTTTTGCAATATATATTTCACTTCAATGAAAACATGACAGAATAACTTTCATAATTCAATCCATATAGTCAATCTCTTAAAAATCAATCAATTCCATATCATTAAGGCGTGCATTCCATCATCGCAGCCCATGTGTTTACCACTTGAAATGGTAATGGTTTATTAATAGGCACTGATTTCATTGAGGTTCGGATTTCAACCACTTAATGTTCAACATTGGAAATATGCGAATGTATTGAAATTATTCACGTAAAGTGACTATTAACATCATTGAAATTCAAGTGTATTTGGTTAATTATTTAATGAACGTATTTATTTATACTGTTGTTAATTACAATTGCATTTCATTGCCAGCCAATGAGATTATTTCGTCAATGCGGAGGATTATGGTGCGTATGAGTGTTGCAATAACGCCTTCAAGTGGTAACAGCGACTGAATCACTATTTACGTGGTTATTAATTAAAAAATATTATTTTTTATAAAAATGGATTTGCAAGGAATTGTCTTTGCTTATGACAAGTATACCTTTTATGGAAATTATAATGTACACACAACTACAGACAGTCATGATCAAAATTGATGTTATTAAATAAATAGTAGTGTTTTTATGTTCCACGACTCCCATTAAGATCTCCATATAACCTCTAAACTTATGTGAAGATTACGGTTACGATTATATGCATTCACTGGCGAACATTCATTGTTTGTGGTAAATTTGAAATTATGCTCTCCTCTTCCCTCCAACATCATTTTAATGACACCCACAATATGTAGCTTTTTGCGATAGGACTTAGTTTGTCCTTCAAAACGCCATCTATTTCATATACTCTTCCAACATGCGGCGTAACAATACATATAAAAATAACAAGGGCAAACATATGTATGTCTGTTGGAGTGCGCTTCTGTTCATGTGTGAGTTAATATGGATTCGGTAATGCGTATAATTGCCTGTAAACTGGCAGAATAATTTGCAATTCAATGTTGCAACTAATAGCATTTGGGCTTTAGATCCTTTACCATGGATCCCTTAGCCATTGCAGAGAAATTTTAACAGCTGCTTTACTTTGCGTACAAAATGGGTTGTCGTAATTACACGTATGGGCCATAAGTTTCATTTTGAAGCTATGTTAAGTTTATTCTGTAGTGCTTCAATTCAAGTTCTTCCGATATACAAAAGCTAGAAATACGAATAGCTAATTATGGTCTATCATTTCGATTACTCAATCTATATAATGCCATAGGAGAGGTCAATAAAATGATATAGGTGTTAATCGAAGTAACTAAATGCGCATAATTATTGAACAGAGCGTATGCGGAATAAATTGTTGCAAATAGAAGCGTTACTTTAATACATACATAATATGTAGTTTATGAACAATTGTAGCCATAAAATTAAATATAACAAAATATGCAAAAAAAATTAAAAAAATGAAAAATGAAAGCTTAAAATATTGAATGTTTTATTAAATACTATATACAACAATTTTAATTTACTTTAAACTATATTGCTGGGTAACTTTATCTATGTAAAATTTAATCAAGTTATATTAATTTATTCAAACTTTTCGAGTGGTTTTAAACATTTTATTTTTTTACGTTTGAAGTGAGTGTATTAAATCATGCCAAATATTTGATAAGATTTGTAAAATCGGCAGCAAGTTTTACAATTTCAATAAATAAAATCATTCTCTTTCTTATTTCAAATAAAAACTACGAAATTTTAAAAGTGCGTTATGGCCATACTAATTACATTCGGGGAGGGCTGAGAAGACTACCCTCCATTCTCTTAGTTTTTGCTTGGGATATTCTCCCAATAATATATCACTCCCCCTTATTAAATGCCCTTCCACTCCATTTGCGTTTCTTCCACAAGGTTAATCCTAAGTACTGCTAGTGAAATACTCTCAATGAGAAATAGTTAAAGAACTCAGAATTACTTGCTGTTGGAATATGTAATCAGGTAGCATTTGTCAACTGTTTGCGTCTCCACATTGTGAAGAACAACATAACATTTTTTGTTGGCATTGCTGTTTTTTAATCGAAGACTAAATATTTCAAAGAAGGTTAAATTTAAATTTAGACTAACACTCTCGGAACGGCAACAATTTGCAGATACGTAAATCATTAAAGCCCTGGCTACTTATATACATACTTATCCTTTAAACAATATACAATTTTAAAACTATAGAAAAAAGGAAAATAAGCTTGCCAATTTAAACAAGAAATAATTATGTTTGCCTAGAGGCGCCGTCACTACAAGTGGTGAGTACTGTGCCTTTGGATTTTCGTGGAAGACATACATCTTGCAACTGTGTTTTACGCCTGCAATTTCAGAAAGTCCATCCATAAACATTGGGTTATGACGATAAAATATAAACATAATCGTTATTTTTTATAGGAATATTCAATAAATACATACCATTTTCACATAGACAAATTGTTTTTGGCTTCAGATGCAGATGTTCTCTGTCACAAATAGAAATGCCGCTTCAGCTAAATAATGTCCAAGGCAAAATAATATCAACAGCAGACACTTCGCGGTAATTCACACACAAAACATAAACACTTCCTTAATTATTGGGCCTTAATCATTATTTATAAATATAAGGTCATCACTTTTTCAAAATATAACACGAAATCCTCGAAATTTTCTAACAAAAGGACGCTTTTCCAGCTTGACATAAATATAAACTGAAGTAAACAAAAACAAATGCACGGTTGTATATTGTGTAACAAATTTCCAGGAGAATCGATTTTTTTGGTAGTGTTCCTAAAAAATTGTGGGTTCCCAATTTCTATGCAAATAAGAACTCATCCTCAAGTGAATGGCAAAAAATATTCTGAAAATATTAAGACACAAAAGCGAAGATATATATAAGGGAACGACAGAACCTGACTAATATTTTCAATTTAGGAGCGAGAATCCGAATTTGCCGCACAAACTATTTGCATTAACTTTGCTTAACAGCCTACTTTTTAGCATACTTTTAGGCAGTTACTTTTGAACTCGAATCAGTACAAATAAAGCAACTGTGAAATTGTTTTGGTTTTTAGTGCAGTTGACATTTCTAATTTAAATGAAATTGAGAATTTTCTCGGAAAATTAAAATCAAATTTACTGAAAAAATAGATAAAAACTGTTAAAAATATATTGAACTCTGACGTGCAATTTGTGCCCCAACTTTGTGGATCTCAAAATAAATTGAAAATAGTAAATTGATAAAAAAAATGTGACATTGTAACCTTTATGCCTGCAGCTTCAAAAAGATTGGTGAGTGCATACACAATTCGTGTTTGTTATATTTTTCTTTCAAATATCTTGTATGTACGTAATAATGTTTTAGGTAAGGGCTCCTGCATTTTAATTTTATATCAATTATCGAGATATGCTTTCTACCAGCATTGAATCGTTCTATTTTGTAACCCGTGGTGCATTTGTGAGATTGTGTCTTACCACGCCTTTGGCACAGCGTTCGACGGACGGAATATTGGTTCTTTGGAAACATTTTCAAGAACTCTATGAGAGCCTTATGACAATTATCCTCAATTCCCAAAATATGTGCGCACCAAGTTCCATGTTGGTATGACGCTCTTATATAGCACAGGACAACTTTACATTTCGAGATATGTTTTTGAAAATTTCTACAAGTTGCCGAACAAAAAATCTATCAATCCCTGTTTAGCTCCTACATGTAACTTGCTTCTCAAATTTTATATGTTAATTATGTTATGGTTATTTTTATACCCTATACAACTATGTTGGCAGTTTTGTTACGCCGCGAAATATTGTTATCTTTAAATACACCGATCGTCATATTTAGACTAGCTGAGTCGATCTAGACATGTGTGACCTTCCGTCCGTCCATCCATATGTCCGTTATTATTTGTAAACACGATACAGGCCGCAGTTATGGACCAAACCTCACGAAATTTTGCAAGTAGGACCGGTTCTGACAAATGAAGACCCCAATTGTTTTGATAAAGATCGGTTAATATATAGGGGATGAAGTGGACCAAAAACTTTATTGTCGTCTGTTTTTCTGGTTGCCCTAGAGGCTACAATTATGACCCTAATTTTACATGGAGAAGGGGATCGGGCCAAAGAATAAGCATGCCTGCTTTGATAAAGATCGGGTCCATTACTTTTGTGTGAAAAATGACAAAATCATTTTTATGGCTTACATATTTACTCCTGAAGGACATGGAACCGAGAAATTGATAGTATATCCAAGAGGAGTGGTTGACCTTCAAATTTATAGCAATTATATTTTCGAATGTACTCGAATGTGGGAGTTATACTGAAATATTTAAAGGCGCCTATGTATTCAGATATTATTTAGTAACCCATTACCACACTATAGGTTCCATATATTCCTATAATCGGTGATGGTTAGACAATAATTTTTGAATAAAGTAGACCGAAAACTTAATTATAAGCAGAATTTCACGACATAACCCACAGTGAAGGCGATCTGGACAAGTAGATTAAATGAGCTGTTCTGAACGTTAGTAATATTCGGTAAATATGTCATTTTAAATATATAATTTTAATTCTCCCTTCAAACCAATTCATGGTTTAGTGAATTTCCCAGAGATTTATATACAATTGAAATACACTTGTCTTGTTTTGGAAAAAGCAAACCAAAAAGTACAGCTTTTTCGAACATCTAATTAATATTAGTTGAATTAAGTAGAGAGATGTATACTACAACTGACCTGCCTATCAAACTAGTCCGACGTAGTCATCAGTGTGCATATTGATTAACTAACTATCCACACCATTTTCAATCAATATTTCTGTAGAAATATCAACAAAATTAACAACGACAACAACAACTGACCTATGAGTGTCAACAACATTCAAATGAAAATTGTCAATGAATTATGACATAATACGACATATTGCTGACAATCAGTTGTAAAACATATGTACATATATTTGTACATCCATGATAGTTATAATACACAAGGTTAGTTGTTATTGGTACAACATCAGCATAGGAAAATTTTCTTTTACAAACAAATAGCCATTTGCATTGAGCTTCCACTCTACCGCTTCTGTGTGTACATGATTTGTGAGTGTGTGTGTGGTTGGACCAATGTGGCAAAAAGTTCTGACTAGAATAGTCTGTGATGTTGATTAAAAATGTTCTCCATGGTCACAAATGTGATTGTTGTTTACAGTTGTAAAAATCGATCTGTTTAATTTGTATTACTGTAAACATTTTGAAAACAACATCAAAGTGACCTTGTTTCTGTAACTTTGTTATAACTTGCCATTTTGGACTTAAACAAAATTTAAATGAAATGATAACTGTAATATTCTAGATATAAAAAAGAGTTGACTGATTGATAAGACTGGACATTAATATGTTGGGATATTTTAATTATTTTATCGATAACACGTGCTTGTTAATTATAGATGTATTAAAGTTGTAAAGTTGAATCAATTTTTTTGTTTAATATGTTCTATACATAGCAATGCATTTAATATACAATTTATTCAGAATAATTTAAATTCACTTTAATTTTTCCCAACATTTTAAAAGTACTTTGTCCTTTTTTTGTACTTGCTTTAAACGCTCGATGACAGCCTTTTAAAGAAACAATTACTATGAAATTACAAATTATGAAAAGAACGAGGCAAACAATGAGTCTTGGAAACAAAAACGATGCATTTATAATACTTTTTTATGAACATTAACAAATTTAATAAGCGCACCATAAATTATATTGTTTAATCCTTGAAAGTAGCCATCAAAAAAGAATAGCATGCTAATGACAGAATAGATAAATGCGGAAAAGTAGTCAGTTAAATAATCACGTTAAAGTCCCATTAAGGGGAATTAAAATGGAGTAGATAATGGAAATGAAGAAAATTCCACAAAAAAGGATAGGATTTTGCTAGGCTTTTATAGAAATATATTTCAAGACGCTTTAATAAAATAAATGTTTATGTTTTCATGAATAAATACGGGTGTGTATGAAGTTTGCATGACAACAAACGTATGTTGACAACAAACGTGAACAACGTTCTTAATCTACATTTAATTAATTGCACAAACTTTGCATGACGTTGCACTTGTGTATTTTTGTGTATGAACATCATTTTAATTAATTATAAAGAATAGTAGTATACATACAACAATAATGAGTTTAATCTTTAAAATGAAGAAAAATGAAACACCCTAATATAAAAATTGAAGAAAAATAAAAAATCAAACATATCAAATGGAATGTGAATGTGTTATAATTTAAAAATTAATTAAAAGCTTAAATTATGTTCGATTGATGGCCATTTTGAAACTCCAAGGTCAAGTAGAATACTCTTCCCACTTTACAGCAATAGATATTTATATCTACGGTCGACGGTCAAGTATAGATATATTTAGCACGCCTTTTCATTGATTTCATTTCGTTTCCCTGTAAACATCCAATTTATAACTAAAAAATGAACAGAACATGACTAAAAATAGTCAAATTGAAAGGATACAGAACTGCAGTTTCACCTACGGCTATAGACATGTTTGCCTTTGAGCATACAAAGGATGCAAGCAGAAAAGAAACTCTTCCAATTCAATGACTTTCAGACATACTCATAAATACACACATATCTGGGTAGACAGACAGTCAAGTCAAGTATGAGTAGCCAGCAACTTGAAGAACAAAAACAGGGAGGATGATATTCCTATTATTTTTTTCTTAAGCTACTTGAATAACATTTTGATTTGCATACTATGTTGTTACTATTAGATACAGTTGACGTTTTAAAAGCTACTTAAAATATCTGATGGCATTAAAAGCTTAAAAATTTCAGTCTTTTTTGTATGTATCTATCTCAAGAATATTCCAATTTTATTTAGTTTATGCATACAAATAAATTTACTGCATTAAAAATTTTTAATTCCAGAATTTTATAACTAATATATGTGGGAATTTAGAATGAGAATTTACCACTTAAATCCTGAAGTTATCCATAGAGAATATGATACACCAAATACTAGAAGCTATGTAGAAAATGTTAGACGGTGTTGCCGGCAGATAAATACTTTCATCCTATGACCGCATATGTATAAAAATATTTACATTTCTATGCTATTTGAACAGTTTTTACCAGTTCTGCGGAGTAGATATTTTTGAAAATTAAAAAAAATCAATTAAAATGTGAGTTTTTTCTTATCAAAATATAACACATTTCAGGAGGGAGTTTATTTTTTGGGCCCTGTGTATACCCCCCTATAGGGATACCCCAAATTTCCGTATTGTATTCAAATTTTCCAACGAATTCGTAAATTCGAATTCATCTACAAAATATAATATAAACGAAACAAACAAATGCAGCCTCACCAGCCGAAATCATTGGGAATTATATATTGATGGCTGTTCTTCCAGGTGATCTCATCGGCCATTAAAGTCATTCCAATTGAACCTTAAAATCAACAACTCTAAAAAGAAGAAAATAAAAAACACCATAAAGTTTCGCCTATTGTTCCTAATGATCTCAAACAAATGCTGATGTGTTCAGGGTAAACATTATCATCAGCACAACACATGGTGGCAAACGGAGAGTTAATGGTTCACAATTGTTACCCCGAGAATATCCGACCATAACACATATTGCTAGCTACCACCATTTCACGTAAGGGGGAATGTTGTAAACGATTTTGTTCATGTGTTTGTTAATGGCTCAAGTGACATCGGTCATTAAACTTGATAGAGCACAGAATAAACTAAAACCATTAACTTTGTTCACATCGTACCCATCTTCTTCTTCTTGCTCTCCTTTGGAGAAGAAGAGGACGAACAGGCTTGTTAAAATTTCTTCAAATTGTTCTTCAATTTATCTTCGTATTTATGGAGCTTAAATCATGTAAACTGACCAAAGGAGGGCCATGCGTCTACGAATATGTGAATGGATGACCTCAATTTTGTTTTATTAACATGGTTTTGATGCCTCTTCAGTCAGATACCCTTTTAAGTTGTTTACATAACTGACTGATTTACACACAAATCTCCATAGAAAATAAAGTAAGAGAAATAATATAATCCCTTTCAACAATGAAGTTCCTTGCTGTTTCGAAATGTTGAAGCGAGGGATATATCGTTTTTGTAAGCAAAATCAATCGTTTTTCTTTTATTTTTTACAGAAAGATTTTTGTTCATATTTGTAAAAAATGCGAATTTGATCTTTAGAAGAGGAGAAAACCAATGTATCGCATTTACACATATAACATACTGTATCGACACATTCCTGCATATATAAATTAAAAAGTACAGAACACAATAAATAACCATATATTTACGACATTGGATTGCCATTCTCCAAAATAATAAAAATAATTTTTAATCGCTGTTGGACGAAGTCAACTTCTCTTAAAGCTTTTAGAAGGACATTCTGAATTATGATAAATACAATTAAATATTTTATAAAAATATGAGAATATCTCGCAAAAACTCCATAAAATGTTATCTATAGTATTATACATAAGTATTCACCTACTATATTAGCCATTTTATTACATTCCGTTTTAATATTCAAATTAAACATAAAAATTTAAGACAATAACGTCATAGTCCATTATTGCAAATTGTCCTATTCCTTGAATAAACAAATTATCTTTTAATGATAGAAAACTTTTATTCAACACTTGCGAACAAATACGAAACTCACTTTGAAGTTTATTAAAATATTTAAGAGCCACTGTTGTTGGCATCTAGTTTCAAACTTTTGCGTATTAAAATTTTAGAGATAACTAAAAAACAGAACCAACAAGAAACACAACAGGCTAAAGAGTTTTCGTGGAAATGCGAAAGCGGCCATTTTTGAACAGAGTTTAGGAGAAACGCTTAGCATTGACTAAATAGCGGATAAATACGAAGATCACAAGCAGTTGAACTGCTGCAAACAACTGATGGTACTGGTGCTGAACTGCACTCAACTGCAAAAAAGAGAAATTAATTCATTTCGTTGTTTTTTGTTTTAATTCGCTTTTAGTGAAATCAATGACAACTTTTCACTTTCACAAAATGAGAAAACTTTAATGAACTTTATTTATTTCGCTTTCGTTCGTTTCCGGAAGACAACATAGAATAGAGCCTATTTTAGTGAATGTTCCAGTTGTTCGCCTACACTTGTAACTGAAAGACAAAGGACTTTTCACAGATACACATCCACATTACTGTGTATATATACTATCACCAATACTAAATCTCAATCTAAATCAATTTTAAAAAATACTAACTAAAAATACATTAAGTATTCGAAATTGTCTACCATACGCCCAAGCCATGTTGAATTTCTGCACACAACTCATTGGAAACCTTACCCTCTAGGCCAGATGCAAAACGAAAACAAGATCATTCCCTTCCCCATTCGTGGCTATTAATGATTCATTTCTTAACGGTGTGCTTCACTTGGAATGCTGCATATTGCAGCCACATTGTGTGTATGTGTGTGTGTGAGTGTGTGCTTTATGTTTAAATCTGGTTAGTAAAAAACGAACACTTGAAACGTTCCCTATTGTCGCTCTTAACAGAATTAATGTTCATGCAAATGCGACAGTAAAATATTAGTCCTTCTTTCGCACTCACATTTTCATTGCTTTCGCGCGCCTTAAGAGGACATTCAGGTCGGAGCCGGAGAAGCTAAGACATTCATTGCTTCATTCTATTATGTGCCAAATGGTATATTTTTTGGTCATCCTTTAAAATTGTCTTTAGGTTATGTTGCTGGGACGCGACTGCTGTTCATTAAAGAACTTTATATCGCTTTCGCTTCTTCTTCTTCTTCGATGGTAGAGCGGTTTCTCCACTGGCAACGGCCAGAAAGACAAACGAAACCGAATGATGGCACAAATATATTGTCTTCGTGCCGTGGCAAGCTGTCCTTTCTTTGAGTGTCCTTTCGTTGGTGGTGATGGCGATGGTGATGATGATGCTGGCGGTTAGCTAAGTGTTCACTTTGGTTGGTTAGTTGAATTGTGTTGTTGTAGGTCGCAGTGTTTTCGTCATTTATTACCAGTGTTTTATGGTTGACATTTCAATTTAAAGGACGATAATTATATACGAGCCAACGGAATGCTATTTAAGCTGGCCAAAATATTATATTATATATCCAAACAAATGGCATGAAATATAGTAGATCATAGGATGTTCGTTTTTTTTTCGCCATCAAATTTAAATAAATTTAAATTCTGTTAAAGTTATAGGAATTTTAATATTTTTCTGTAATATCCTTAATTTGCTTTGGGATTAGCAATTTAATATTTATTATGTCATTCCGCTTGCGACATTATTGACATTATTTTATGATTACCGATGGAGTAGGAAAATTAATAAATGGTACTAAAAATGTTAATATTGGAGTAGGAGTAGACGTAGGCGTAGAACTCTGAAATCTGCATCCAGGATGTACCAACAGAATCTTTTTTTTTTTTTTTTTTGAAAATTAAAATAATTCTAATAAAATTCTATGTTGATTTAGCCATGTCCGTCTGTTTTTGAAAATTTTCACGTATATTGCTACTACTTCTAGGAAGTTTGGTAAGGTAAGCCCCATATATAGGAACCCCCAATATTCGATATTTTGAAGCTTTGGACATGGTCTTAAACCTAATTTGCTTTAATTTGGTATTATGGGTTCTCCCTGGGTAGGAAATCTCCCTATTAAAATTTTCTACGTCTACGTTTTATAAACCAATTCGCTCTAATTTTATATTTTCGATTTTCATTTGGTAGAACATATTTACCAAGGTTTATGTTAGGTATATTCTCCATATAAAATTTCCGTCCTTTAAGCGTACTTTTAAGGTTTTAGAACCTTCTTCGCATAAAGGTGGGTGTAATAATAGTGGTTTCTCAAACATTAAATTGTAAGCTAACCATTATAATGAGTATGTCATTATTGATGTATAGACTAAACTAAATCCCTCCCATTACAAGATCGTTTTAATAATAATTCTTAAAAATGAATTACTTTATTCTACTTCCAGAATATTGTTATTACCTAACATAACCACATTTTTGAATAGCACTCGTCGTCTGACGCTCACAGTTGACATTGCATGAAAGGACCACCACATTTAACCATGGACTGAAAATTCAATTTCAGTTTTTTCTTTCATGTTTTGTCTCTGTGAATTCTATTTTAATGCCGGAAATTAAAAACTCAACCACGAAACTCAAGGCGAAAAGCATAAAGCAACAAATTTCATCAACCAGTCCATTGACGATGAATCAAAAATCCAGGAAAGCGAACGAAATCGAGTCATGTATGAATTGAACAGAAACCACATGAAGTAAATTATTTCTTGCAAATGCTGTAGTAGATATTTGTTTGGTGGTGCAGGATTGGCTACAAAACTTCATAGCAACAAGCAACTAGCATTTACTTGATTCTATATATTGGGTATATAGAATATACTTGCTGTGAACTCAAGCTATTTTGTTTTTAAATTTAAAAAATTGTTCCGGAAAACGTTAATGTGTGTCAGACGAAGGTAGGAGTCGAATTTTGTGTTTATTTAAAAAAGTGAACCACGATTAAGGACTGAATCACATGTGTGTAAACATAGCTTGAAACAAGTTAGTCGGCAATCTTGCCTTTTGCTACTTTGTTTCATATGCGACAAATGTTCATCGTTAATTTTTATTATTAAATTTGTAGTTGAAAAACTTTGCTATTGCAAATGATAGATGTTCTCAATACGTGTGTGTGTGTTTATTTACATTTTTTGTTTTGCTTGACGTCTGAACTACTAGTTTTAAATACTTGCGGTTCACTAATGTTGTTATGACTGGCATTTATTATTGGTATTGTTTGGATTGTTGTACACATTGACATTTCCATGTTTTGTTTGTCCCAGAAACGATTTGTGTGTATGTGTGTGTGTGAATGTCATACACCACTTTTTGCTAATAAACATGTTGAACAAATGTTTACCCCCAAACATATGCGGTAAAATTATATAAACGGTAAAGCATTTTGTATAATTTCCACACATTTGAACTAACACATAGACAAATACAACTAACACAAGTTTTGGCATTTCGAACATGTAATGTTGTGCTCAAATGTTACATAACATAAAAACATGACAATTATAATAGAACTCGATGTGTTGCAATTGTTGAACGAGGTCGAATTGCGATAATGTTGCGTGTGACTGGATTATTGCAACAGGTGGTCGACGATAATTTGGATTAATTGCAATTGATAGAAATTTCTATGATAGGTAGTTAACCAGACATTTCACTTTAAGGGTTTCGAGGACGCTGATTACGATTCTGCATAAAAAATGTAAAAATTTAATAGGGTGGTTCGAAATCGGCGGTCAGTTTATTTAACGTTGAATTAATCAAATTATTTTTAACACGTTTTGTAGAGTTATGTCCACTTATTACAAATGTGAAATCTGATTTCGAAAATCAAATGAATCCAAATTGCCGAATAAATATAAAAAAAAAATATTTCGTTACTTGGTAGTATTTAATATAAGAATGACATGAAATTGAATTTTTATGTATTATGGTATTAAAACTATGGCATACCTTAATTACTTATATGCAATTTGGTTAAAAACGCCAAACTACCAAAAAATGGTAGTCCGTTTATGTGTGGCCTACCCCGAAACATCAGCCAACATTGACAGTTTTTGGTACGAAGATTTCACACCCAATGAGAATCCAAAAACCGCGGACAAAATCTTCAAAAAACTATAATTAGGAGGGAACCCATATATGGGGCTACTCAAAATAGTGGACCAAAAGTGATAATTTTTGGTAAGGATATGTGCTACGCAATGCGAACTTAAAATACCAAATTACAACCAATTTGGTTGAAGGTGAGGCTAATATCTTTCAACACATCAGCATGCTGTGTAATTTTAAATTTTTATTATATTTTTTGTTCAATTTTAAAGGCAATTTGTAACGATTATTTTTATATGAACGGTCTCAAAAGGTCGCAAATTTCTGGACGGCGAATATATCAAGGCGTCAATTAGTGCTATAATCATTAATATATCTTGGAACTAGATTTTGAAACTCAAATGCTGGTGAAAAAAGTTATATTTATGAGTTTTATATGCGAAATTTTTTATTATTATCCCCAAATTACTATATAATTTTCACTTTAATTATAATCACCAACCCCTTCTGTTTAAATTATATTCACAAAAATATGAAATTTCGACTTTGAACTCATGTTATTTGTAAACCGTGGCCCAGAATGTTCTAAAAGTATACTAGTGTAAAGCGCAAAGTCTCAAGATTTCCAATATACACTGCGTATCATAACTATAGACGCACCCTTAATTCAATTGGTATGTTAGTTGAGAAATAAAATGGACCCATTAAGTTATTGTTCACAATAAAACAATCAAAAACACATATTATTCAACAAAAATAATTAATTTATTCTTAATGGTTTCGCCGAATTCTTCACTTTCAAAATTGCTGGTGTTGCATAACTATAGACGCACTTTTACAAAATTAGAAAAATTATTTTTTTTAAACTTCAATAAAATAAAATAACTTTTATAAATAATGGGTAGGGCCTCCCTTATTTTGAATAAGTTCAAAAATTTTATCCATCACACTGTTGACCAAAATTATTCGCAAGTCTTCGTCGATTGACCGCCATTCATCGAAAATCACTTCTTGGAGGTAAAATACAGTTTGGTATTGGAGGTTTTCGGCATAGACACGATGAGTCAAATTCCACACATGTTCTCGATCGGATTCTGGTCGGAAATATCGATTTTAACCAACTGAGTTAATTATGAATCTGAAAACCGAGTCTTTGATTGTTGCTGCTTTCCCAAAATTGCAATAATTTGTCTTCCAAGAAACTTTATATTCATCCGACAAATGGAAATGTCAAATAAAGAAATTAAATATCGTTATTTCTTAATACGATATTTCGGTGGTGGTTCCTTAATAGACTTGGGAGCATTTTATAGCCTTTATTTGACATTTCCATGTTGTCGAATGAATTCAATGGAGTACGTTCAAGTCTTGGAAGACAAATTATTGCAATTTTGGGAAAGCAGCAACAATCAAGGACTCGTTTTTCAGCAGGACAACGCACCAGTTCATAAAAGTCGCCATACTCAAGTATGGTTAAAATCGAAAAATATTAAAATTTCCGACCAGAATTCGATCGAGAACATGTGTGGAATCTTGACTCAACGTGTCTATGCCGAAAACCTCCAATACCAAACTGTATTTTACCTCCAAGAAGTGATTTTCGATGAATGGCGGTTAATCGATGAAGACTTGCGAATAATTTTGATCGACAGTGTGATGGATAAAATTTTTGAACTTATTCAAAATAAGGGAGGTCCTACCCATTATTTATAAAAGTAATTTTATTTTATTTAAGTTTTAAAAAATAAATTTTTCTAATTTTGTAAAAGTGCGTCTATAGTTATGCAACACCAGCAATTTTGAAAGTGCAGAATTCGGCGAAACCATAAAGAATAAATTAATTATTTTTGTTGAATAATATGTGTTTTTGATCGTTTTATTGTGAACAATAACTTAATGGGTCCATTTTATTTCTCAACTATCATACCAATTGAATTAAGGGTGCGTCTATAGTTATGATACGCAGTGTATTACGTTTTATCGGCTATATCTGAAATTGACATTTTACAAAAAAAAAGGAATTTTATAGAAACATTCTGTAAGTCAAAACTATAAAAAATGTCATTCCGTTTGCAAGACTTCGAAATATTTTTTGGAGACCCCAAAAAGTGTACATGTTCTTTATAAAATAAAATTCTATATCGTCTTCTTCGTGATTATCGTCCTGTCTGTTAAAATAATGAAATTTTGCACATACATTGCAACTGTTCCTAGGATCTTTGGTATTCCGAATGGGATATATCGGTTTGCTCAAATTGTTTTGGTATGACCTCCACATAACGATACAGCCGTATTTTCGGTGCTTTTCAGATACTGGCCGTTATTTCCCACCAAAGTGGCTGTAATTGGCAGTTCGGATTACAGGCGAATAAAATTTCTTTCAGACAATTTTCAATATAATTACAGGTTTTAAAACAGCTCTCTCATACAAAGGACCCCCTCTTTTTGGCTAATTTGAAAGCAGACAACAATCTTGCACATACAAAATTTTAATATTATATCAGTATTCTTTTCGTATCTCAGCAATATTTCGAATTAACATGCTACCCATTTATGTATATTAGTTTATAGCGTTCATGTTCAATGCTCATTCCAAACGGTAAATTTCATATATTGTTGTATTGTGTATAGGTATGTGTGTGCGTGCTTGTACATATATAAATTGTTTTTATTTCTTCCATATCAGTGAATATATTGGTTAGAACTATTCGTAACCGCCAGTGCCACACAAATTTAACCTGCCTTGGACGACTGCTGTTTTAATTGGCAACAATGAAACACTCGTACGTACATACGAGTACATATGTTAAGTCAATGTGTGCATTCACATGTGTTAATATGGGTTTTGTGAAGCGTGTAATTGCTATTGAGCAGACGGAATAATTATCCATTCGATGTTGCACGTAATGACATTTTCACCTATTTTATCTTATCGCCGTATATTGCAGACGGCAAATCTTAAGCACATTTCTGTTACAATGAACGAAACGAAATTTCACCTCGTTCGTATGTTAATTGATATTTATTTCGTAAATAGATATTCTTCTATACATAGTGTAAGATTTTTCAATACTAACATTGAAATTTGCACTTTTTATCGTTATAATGGACCATGATGAAAATGTTGAGTTAACTAAATAAATTAACAGTGCCAGATCGTGGTATGACTTGGCCCTAGGAATCCCATATGGCATAGTTGGTAATTTTAATAACTAAAAATAATAGCGAGAAACAATGTGCAAATTTCATAATTTTCAAAAACACAACCAATGAATGGGCAATTGTATTAATTTTTATTGTTTGCCTATACTTTCGAATTTTTTCAACGTCGAAATGAAATGAATAAAGTTAATGTGGTTTGTACGCACATCCGTTGTGGCGCATATCTAAAGCTTTGGGTTAACAATTAACCACAATGTAGATTTTAGGTCGGTCGGACGACTGAACTCTTGGCTGTTGGTACAATGTTAGCAAAACAATTTGTGTTATTGAACACAAATATCTTTTTTAATGTCATTTCCAATTTCTGTTTCATATTTGTTAACATTATCGCCATCATCAACCGACACAATTCGAAGCAGTGAAAATAATTTTTGCATTTTAAGCATTTTGTATATTTTATTACAATACATTATGATTTTATTTCATTGAGAATAAGAAAAGTAATTACAAGGAAGATTGTCCTCAGTTTCAAGGCCAACGATAATTGCATGGACGCCTGGGAAATTTGGTTGAAGTTATTGTTTTGTTTTTTATGACTATATCTCGTTTTAATTGGGTCCGTATTTAAATATCATAACCATTAATTTAGGAATCCCATTTAAACAAACAATATTACAAAACATATACAATTTACAATGAATACAATTAAATATACAATATTAATAAATATTCAAGTTGTTGTCCCGTTTGGCCCGTACAAATTTGATCCAATGTAACCTATATGATACTATTTTGGGATTATATCTGAAATAATTAAGATCATGTAGTCCATTCGAGTCGTTGTACTTTAAGCAGATCACATATTTCTGTAATTGCATGGCCATGGATTGTTCTTAAGTTCGGGTATCAACAATCATCTCTTAAGGAGATGCATTACTGTTACTGAAAGGAGTCCCAACATTTTATTTAAATCACTGACAACTTCCATAAATTTGTTTGTGTCGCTGTTGTTGTTGTTATTTTTTCTTCCTTGAGTATTATCGCAAGTAGTTTGTGGATTCTTTTGTCATTCGCACACACACACACATATGTGTGTGTGTATATGCACAGATTTGCATATTCCTCGCATCGAATGTCTTCGTTTGTCGTGTAAAACGACTTTTCTAGTACAAGCGTGTGTCAGGACAAATTTTACATTTGAGCAGCCATATAACATTCACTACCTACCAGCTGTGGGAAACTATGACAAAAACAATGTGGAAAAGAAAGGCGAAACTCCTTGTCTTTGCAAAGATTTCAACATACACAAATATAGAGTTACGCACGCTTACGTTCTTGGCGAAGAGGCAGACAGACAGTTGAACTCCCGGAGGCTAAGAAAAGAAACCAGAAAAGAATTGAAAAAGGATGTTGTCGTCGTATGTAAATGTCTAGTTTTCTTGTAAAGCGTCAACGATTTTGTTATGTGTGCTCTACAATGCGGAATTTTATATTGTTGGTGTGTGTTGCACACACACATACCTAATACGGATACGACCGACATATGTATGGAGGGAACATTTGCATTAACTACTCGTACCACGCATTACCGTTAAATTTGTATGTGTATACAAACAAATTACAAATGCAAATACAATCCAAGTGCGAGGTGTAATAGAGGGGTTCACCGGAGATATAAGTGTACTTCGAAGTTTTAATTTTTACAAAAAAAAAATGTTGTATATAGTTACAAATATTTGGTATAGTACAATCTTGAGTTTGTGTTTAACTAATATTATTAATGCAGAATCTTCAATAATTTGTAGTACTATTACAGAACTAAACCCATTTCAATGTGTTCGATGGGTGTATTAGTATTTTTTCGGAGAATATGTATTCACCATTTTCTTCTTTTCACTTTTATTGTCCCATATTTGTTGGTATTTGCTAATAAATTCTTTGTTCTTTAGTTTTTCTTACAATTTCTAAAATTTTTACATGCAAAACTTGCAAAAGAGGCGACATAGCAAAAGAAATATGCAGAAGATATAACCTTCAGCATATAAATGTGAATATGATTAGTTATTTGTTGGTTATGATCCCAGAACAATTTTTATGAACCCCAATGATATGTAGAAATTACTGTTTTTCTTCAAACCATTTCAGTCTTTGTTAAGTAATGTTTAATGTTTTTAGTATTCTACACTGTGCAACAAAATATTGTCAGTAGGGGAAAATAAATTATTTTGATAAACAACTTAGGTTTATAAATACGTAATCGGCATTTCCTTCGAAAGTTACCGTGCGCACCAGCGATATTTGCCGTTTCAAATTATATATACATTCAGAAGACTTAAGGCTGAGCCTATAAACAAATTTCTACACCCAAATGTTGTTACATTGTGTATTTCTTCGCATATGTAAAATCCACTATTATCCAGCTCTGCATAGTAACATCATGTTTGTTGAAATCGAAAAAAATATCTAGTAGCAACAAAGTACAGTAATGAGACTGGAAAGTTTTTGCAATCAATGCCATTATTTTCATTCACATTGCCTTATTTTCAGAATTGTTGCACTTCCGGCTGCTTTAGGCCAAGCAAAGTTGTATTGTTGATTGCGTTTATTATTCCAAAATGTGGATTACAAAAACTGCTCTCAGTAGAAAATTTTATCAAAGATTACTCATTAATTGAGTCGTATATTTTGAAAGTGGATTAAGTCTATTTTAGGTTTTGATAAAAATCTTGGTTATGTAGAAAAGTATATCATATTTAAGGACACAAAGCTACAAACAAAATTAATGCCACTTAACACTTTCCAAATAAACGAATTAATTGGCGTCTTAAATCAAAATAATATTTCTTATGCCTTTTTTTGTTTAAACATGTTTAAAAATGTTACAAACGGTTGCAAAATTAAATTTATTTGAATCTAATTCTTTTACTTCCAGTGATATAATCAATTTTGTTATTTTATTTTCACTACTTCAGAAGTGACTAAACAATTAATTATAATGTTAAATATATAACTACTTAATTTTGAAACTTTTAAAATAATCAACTTTTAATTTTTCAGTTTTTACTGTTAACCTTGCATTATGTTTGCCCAGTAAATCCAACTAAAACCGCCTATGCATCTTTGGTGGAAATAATAAATTTCCCTTTAAAGGAAGTGGCGTCTGGCATCCTTTATAAGTTTTTTTTAGGTCGACAGCATTTTGTCAATAAATGACAAACACGTAATACGAAATTATTTTTTTTTTCATACATAAATTTCGTTTTGCAGAGAAAATGTCATAACGTGGCAGAGATAAAGGAAATTAAAGATTTAATTTGAATGAAATCAAGTAAAATTAGTCTTTAGATTTTTCTATACAAAAATCGACAATAGTTTAGATTGCGGTAAGATTTCAATAATTTGGACTGTGCACAAGCTATATAAAACAAGTAAAAAATACCCTCCACCATGATAATGATATTCAAAATATCTAAAATAAATGGAGGCTCCTAGGAGGAAATTCATGTTATGAAAGTACATTGAACATACTCGTACCGAAAATGACGCGAGGCACTGACACGGTATTTGACGTAGCCACATCAAAAAGACTAAAGGGGTCCGTACAATGATCTTGGTGACCAGTGGATTTCGCTTTTATATGCCTTTTGAGCTGGGGCATCTTCATCCATTCTCACAACATGACATAGCCAACGTAGTCGCTGCAGTTCAATACGTCTGACTATGTCGATGTCAGAGAATATATGGTACAGCTTACGCAGATCGGCCCAGAAATCTTCCGGAGAATTTTTTTGTCAAACACTCCAAGAGCTGCCTCATCTGCTTGCGCAAGTACCTTTCTGTGCACGGGACACATGATGCTGAGGTTCCAATCATTGTACATGCATTCCTCTAGCCAAATTGTACTAATGAGCTGGTGCATGCTCCTGACCAGAATGTGACCAACGGTCTGACCTCATCTTGGCTAGATGGTCATCTACCGTCATCTCTTATTGGTTCTGAGTATATTCTTCACCGCCACTATTTCATACACGATGCTTTTCAAAGTGCTCCTTCCAGATCCTCAACGCGCTATCTGCATCTGATACCAGGTTTCCATCTTCATCTCAACAGGAGTATGTGTCTGCACCAAAGCCTTCGGTTTGGTGTTTTACTCGTTGGTAAATATTTCTAGACATAAAGCTAGTTGAAATCACATATTCTCTAAGTCGTATTCTTCAATATCAGGCTAAAATCGGTTATCATATGACCAGCCCCGATTTAACAGTCGTTACACAGTCGTTCCATTTGCGTTTTCAAAGGAGTAAGATCCAATCACAAGTTCTAAAATAGTTGGACCTGTAGTTGGACGATTATGTAAGTTGTTAGACGATCGATTTTCGTCAATGTCATACTTTCAACTAAAAAGAAAAACATGTCATGTTTACTTGAGAGATAAAAACCTCCACTACCAACATTTTCAAAACATGGAATGGATAGCCCTTTATGTTAATGTAATAATAATGTAGTAAAGTTTTCATAATCAAACCACCTAGTTTGTAAATTTGCCCTGTATTTTCTATGTGTTATACTTCGCTTTATGATAATAAAGATTTTCTATATGAAATCTAAATATGGACATTCAATATTTTAATAATTATAAAATGCATTGTATAAATATTTAAATGATGTGCTTAGTAGAGACAGATACTCCTGTGTAGTGAAAGTATTTTAGAAAATGTCAATGCACAGTTGAATCTAACACATTAATTACAAATTTACGCAGACACACACATACTTCTCTACTTTTACATATGGGACACTTGTCTACCGGAATAAACTTTAATGAGTGTCGACTACGTAAACCAGCGGGCAGACACACTTTCTCACTTACCGTGCATGTTTAACCGTTCGGTGGGGCAAAATCAAAACGGAAGTTCTCAGTGTTGCATGTAAATGCAAATAACATGTTACCCGCCAGCAATTCAAATGCAACAATTTAGCACTAAGTGGAACTCTTACGACCCTGTATAGGTATGGTTGTGTGTACTCGAATGGGAGGAGGAATGCTTAGCCAACAAGTGTGTTTGGTAGTGGCTGTTATTATAGTCGTATAAAAAACAAACTCAAGGTGGCTTCTAATATCCAGGTCAATATTAACAATAGACCAAATCATGAACTACATCTCATAAGTTTTTCAATTTACCTAGGAATCTTAGTCACATATACACATACACTTACTACTCAATTTACATTCACAGTTCAATAGTCAAATTTTGCTAGTGTTTAATTTGTTCAAATCAATTATAATTGAAAATAATATATTTTGTATTTATTTTTAGAATTGACATTGTACAAAAAGGAGTTCCCTGTCATTTGCAATGCATGCACCACCATACACATATATTAAGAAACAGCTATCAACTACTGTCACAGCTACTGCGTCAAATGTCAATTGTTTTCGTGCAAAAGTGTTCCCTAAAGATGTATGGCGGAGTATAACCATTGAATGGTGTATGCTTGTACTCGTGCATCACTGGACACCATCCCATACAGCGTTAAAAAGGAAACAGAAAACGCATCAAACCAATGCTGTCATTCGCCGCCAAGATATCAATGAGGAGTTGGTTGTGGCTTTTCATGGCACCATCGTCGATGGCAGGTTTCGATGGACAGCAAACAGCAGAAGTACCACATCCTTGGTGTTGGTATCACAGCTGCTGGATGAATGGTGGTGAATTGTATTATCACTTTCTTTCTTCTGCTGGAGTGGAAAATTATGGACAAACAATGCCGTTGATACATTCCGGCACGTCACCAGAATAACGAATTGTGTTCTCGAGAATATCTAAATGGTATTAAGTGACAACGATGGTGTCGAAAATAAATTTTATGTTGGTCACAAAGACAAGGAAATTCTTGTTGTTGATATTCTTCAGGGCCACGCAGAGAGTCTTATGGATGGCCAGTTTGCTTGAGGTAAGCATTTTAATTTATTTTCTTTTCTTTTTTATAAACACAACAATAAAAACAAAACCAAAACATGAACATAAAATTATAATATTAAAAGAAATGACCATAAATTGTGGCATTGTTGTTAATGCTAAAGTCGGGTGTGTTGCACAGCCGGAACGAACATCAATTTAATAGAACATCGTTCCAAATAAGGACGTTAAATAACAATAAAAATAAATTAAAGAAATACAATTTTGTTAATTTGAAACAGTTCCGGATAAAACGATTTGGCCCTTGATTCATAAAGATCCAGGAATGGTTCACAGAATTTAAAATCCATTTGAGTTATTAATGGCCAAATATGTAAATACTATGACATCAGTTACCAAGATTGGCTGATGATCTGAACAAATTGAGAAGGAGTCTACCAAAGCGGGTCTGGAAGTAAACGGCGAGAAGACCAAGCTGATGGGGTCTACCCGCAAGACGTCCAGTAGACTCGGACCAACTGTAACACTTGAAAACTACAGCTTCGAGATAGTGAACGATTTTATATCTAGGTAAAGTCATAAATAAAACTAATAACATCAGCTTTGAAATTTGAAGGAGAATAGTGTTGGCCAACATGTGCTAGTATGGTCTGAGTAAGCAACTCAGAAGCAAGTCCACTTTTCGCCAGACCAAACTCACACTCTACAAGACGCTGATATTATCCGTGCTTTTGTATGGATCTGAAGCATAGGTACTTGCGCAAGCGGCAGGCAGCTCTTGGAGTGTTTGAGAGAAAAATTCGGAATACATATGGGAACCATGAGCTATAACATCTATTCTCGGACATCGACATAGTCAAAACAATCGAGCTGCATCGATTACGTTGGCTAGATCATGTTGTGAGAACGGATGAAGATGCCCCAGCTCAAAATGTATATAAAAGCGAGCCAAGACCTACGCGCTTTGAAATTTTTTTAAACTTGGCTTATGGAACAATCGTTCTATCACAAGCCAGCTAAGTTAGTAATTTTTCAGGCTCGGAAGAAAGATCTGCAGGAACTTATAGCCCAGTGGTAGTTAAGTAGTGCATCATATGGTCAGTCCCCTCCGACTACACTGCTTCTCTCATTGATTTTTAATTTAATTTATTGGGTATAGTAACAAAGGCAAATAAGTCATTTAAATTACACAAAACAACATAACTTGTACTACTTCAGAAACTTATACATATACATTATACTAATATGTTACTGAGTATATATATGACTCCCTTTTATATTTCTCCTTAAGGACTCTTCAAGAGCTATTAAATAGAGCAGTTCAGTAGAGTTATAAATATGACGAATGTTTCAAATTGTTTGAATAACACTGTATTTTCTGAAGTTGTCAACAAATGTTTTACTGGACCGCCTTCCTACATAAAATGTTTGATTTGTTAAGTTAGTAATCCTGTTTCTATAAAATTAAATCATTAATGGAATCATGTGTGCTATAATTTGGTTACGATGATCAAAAAAATGGTTTTGGTTTTCGGCAATGCATGCTCTATGAATTTGAATTTATTTTACCCCAAAAAATAGGTTAATTTAGTTTCAGTCCCCTTCATCCGATTTTTGGCAAATATTTAATTTAATTGAAATTTCTGGGGATGAGTTCAGCAACGTCTTCGCTTGTTTGCTACAATTTCCTTATAACCATTGAATAGACCTTCAAAAATCGTATGTAGCTGAAGATTATCTGACACACTTAACGTGACGACTGGAATGAGGATAACTTTGTGTACATAATGTCAACATTGCATCTATACAACCAAATGCACCTGTTAGTATTCCACGATCCCCAATTCGACCTTTCCTTTCATGGCAATGAGTGAGCTGCTCGACCTCTTACTGCTGTCACACAGCATAAAATAATGCGGCACTTTTAAAGTGCCGTTTTGGGGCATATATTTTTTATTTCGTGTTCATGTTTTTTTTTTTTCACATTTTTTTGTTTTTGTTGTTTATTTTTTATATACTTCATTATTTACCTACCAAAAGTTGATGTGTTGATGTTGCCGACCAAAAACCATTAAAATGCATTCGTCCGTATTTCAACCATTCAGTAGTTGTAATGGCAGTTTTTTTACAACAACCAAAAAAAAAAAAATAAATAACGAAAACTCACATTTATAGGTTTTTACACACTCAGTTGAGTTTATAAATTTACCAAATAACGACGTGAGCACTTTCGTCCGTTTCATGCTTTAATACCCAATAGATTTATTTCGGTTGGAAAAGTGAAATGCAGCTTTCAAATATTTATTTATGGCTGTTGATTGGACATTATCGGTGTTTGTAATGTCAGTTGTGAGAAAGTTTCTTTCTTGATCTGCTTAATAGCTGGGAGCTTTGAACATGTTCTAAGGACATATGTCTTTGAAAACTTTTTTAATTACAATTTCCATATATAATGAGAATTCTTCATTTTGGATCCTGTTTCAATTTTGTGAAATTTAAGATTAAAAAAATTATTTTTTTTCATATGTTCATGTGTGTGAGTGTGTTTTTTTACATTTTATTAATATTGCAGCTATTATTTAAAATAGAAACATAATTGCCTTGTTGCGTAAACCGATAACACCAAATCGTGATTGTCACTGTTATTAACATCTCGTGTCAATTGCCACATATGGTGTGTATGGTCACGACGACGACGATGTCATTGAATGTCGTCTTTTATAATATTGCTTAGGAATTTCGTATTGCAATCACGTTCAAAACTTGTAAAATTTGGCAGTTTGACAGACAACGAAGCATATAAAAGATGGAAGAATATCGCAACAATCTTATATGTGTTCCTCATTTATTGGGCACTGGTGTTAGGAGGTCTGCAGATCTTGTAATAACATTCATTGTTCTAATTGGAATTCTGGATGGCAATATGAGTCCCAAAATAAAACAATGGAAATAGAATAAGGGGATAGTGGTAACTATATATTGCAGGGGTTTGTGAACATGAAAAATCAGCTTGAAGAAATATGCTTCCACTCCAAAATGAAATGCTCTTTTGGATAATTATCGGGAGATTCCCAAAATTACGATACAGGCATTTTGAAAATTTACGTCGAGAGATAACCTAAAAACGCGAGGCAATATTTCCCATTTCCAGGACATTTGAAATTATTCGGTTTAAGATTTTTGGCAAATTTCGGACTTTTTTCAATTAATTTGGAGTCGATTTAGCCATGTCCGTCCATCTGGCTGGCTGGTGCGCACGATAACTCTCGAAGTCAGCAACCGATTTCATTCAAACTTTGCACATCTTATTATTTCTTCCAAACTTAGTTTAAGTTCGAAGATGGGGAATATCGGTGCACTCCTTCGGGTGCCACACTAAACATTGTATAACCTATTATCTTTACCAAGCCTTGATAAAGTTGGAAGATGGGGCCCATAGGTGCGCTCCTTTTGGTACAACCCCAACAGAGGGTCAAAATGTTCAATATTTATAAATCCAATATCAGGCTTAGGAAATGTTCGATTTGAACCAAACTTTGCACAACTTGTTTCCATTAGCAAGCCTAGACAAAATGATCCCCCACAAAATTTAGCTAAAAATTAATTTTATAATGACATACAAACGGACTATCTGAATTTAACGAAACTTTGTACAACTTATAACGTTTACTAAACCTAGATAAAGTTTGAAAATGGGACCCATAGGTCCACTCCTTTTGGTACCCCCTCCACAGAGGGTCAAAATTTTCAATATTTATAAATCCAATATCAGGCTAATGGAATGTCCGATTTGAACAAACTTTGCTTCGTTTCTATTTTCTTTCATACCATCCTTATAAAACGACACCTAGTCGTTATTCTTCGGAAAGAATATTATAAATTGATATTTATACAATGACTCAAAACTCGATTTTTTTACGTCAAAATCCAAATACTCCTCCCAATACTCAAATCATATTTTGCGGCCATAATCCAATTATCCTTTAATAAAGAATACCGTATTTTAGCTTGTTGTCATTTGTCAGTTGACTTTGTTGTTGTTACTTTGAACCTTATGAAGCTCTAGAATATGCAAATTATTGTTGCACATTTCAGAGTTGTCGCTATTTGTTTATTTATGTTTTTAAGCATAAACTACAGCAATGCCATTGTCAGTGACAAGAACAATGCCTAAATGTTTCAAAGACTGCAACAACTGTGACATTTTCCCGAGCTACATTAAAACAAGGGGACATTCTTTTGTCTATCGTATTCTGAAAAAAGACAACAACAGCAAAAACGAAAACACAAAACAATTGTTGCACATTTTGTATAAATTTAACATCCTTGAGCTTCCATGTAGACAAGGTATTATGGACGACAGTGAACGTTGCTCGCACACACACACACACTTATTATCTTCACACTTAGCCGAGTCCAATGTGGGTGAAGGGCGTTCATTTGCATACACACACAAATAATGAATTCCATCCTCAACAGCTTGGCGTTAGATGCAACGCATTTCTCCGAAAAAGGTGTATCTGAATAGTCGCCATTCATGGATTTGTTCTATCATTCAGTTGTACGTTGGATTCATGTCGACATTCACATTACTTTTCCGATATATGAATGTTGCCTAGTAAACGTTGCAGTTGTATTCTGCTGAATACACTATTCTAAAATATTTAGATGTGTTTTATTAATTAAAACTAAGGTAAGATATCCTTGGAAACATAACTTCAAACTATGTCTGTCAAATGTGTTTGGAATTATATTTCCATGCTGATGCTTTGGCCATTTACATGTACACATTATGGAGCGTAAGATGTCTGAAGAAACAGATTGTGGTTTTAAGCGACACAAATATATAAGTAAAAAACTATTTTTAAAAACATATGTTTTTGAAATCCATACATTTAAATGTAATTTACGGAAAATAACATTACATTTTTTAAAAAGAAAACTCCTACTTTATTACAACTTTTCCTAATGTTTAACCATTATCTCAATTTATTTAAAGTTTTAACAATATAATTTCTGAGGAAATTTCCAAACGAAATTGTCCATTTTTGTCCGCAAATATGTACACGCACATTTTAATTATAAAATTTTTATCGTACCAAAAGTATTAAGTTACCAGATTTTTTCCAAGAACAGTAGAGTAGATGAGTAATTTGTTATTTGTCTAAATGCTGCTGCTGAAGTGAATCCTTTACTTATTTTAATTAATTTTCATAAATTTGTCATTTCGTTTTCTGCTCATATTTCATTCAGTATCTCATTTTGTTTGAAATTCTGTCACATTGAAGTCAGTTGAAGCAAAGTATTTCAACTTTACTTGGTAAAATTGAAAGTAAATAAAGTATCCGGGACGTACGTGTGAGTCATGTTTGGGCATGCTATGGGAGAAACAGTAACCGTGGAGAATATTTCACTTTCATTTGTGTATTTTAATAAATTATCTTTGCCACGTGAAACATGAGATATATATTCTTTTTGATTTTTAGACGACCAAAAGGATCATTATATTACGGATTAATTAAAAAAAAAAATAATTCTATAAAAATGTGTCAAGATTTTTCGAAAAAAAACTTGTTGCTAGAGAATGGTTTTTTTTTATGGAATTTAAAACATTTTTATGAGCTAAAACAGGTTTTATATGGGACATTATTGTACTTATAAGTATGACTATAGTCACATGAAATATGAAAAAGTTGTCTCAGTTGGCCTAATTAAATGATAGTAATTCATATGCCTACCAAAAAGTATAAATATAGGTCGATTATTATAAATACTTTCTATTGAAATTCCAAAAATGACAGCAATAATTAAGATAGATGATATTATTTCGCATTGAAAATGGGATATATGAGTCATTTATTTTGAAGACCGATTTTAATTATATAGGGTGAATAGTGGAGGATATAGAAAGTTCGGCCGGGCAAAACTTAATGTCTTCTTTTTTATTTTTGCAGATAGCGTTTTGAAGACTGACATTTTGAAGATTGACATTTGACAAAACTGATTCGTTTCGGTGGATCTATTACTGTTTGCGATTTAAATTTTCTGCGGATACAAGTTTTGGTAATATTTCGCGATATTTGAACACAATTCAACGACAAGAGGCCAAAATCTACACATTCTACCCTGGCACCTTTTCTGAATCACGTCTTCCCAGAGTGGACATTTACGTAAGATTCGAATTTTGACATTTTACACACAAAAGTATCGGTTCATTTGACCCGCTCAATACTAACCAATAATTGATTCTAAATGATTGGTAATAATTCATGGCAAATTTGTGATGAGCGGACTATCATTTTGTGGTCTAGAGCTACTAAAAAACCAGACAAAAACATCCCCAAAATATCATGTGATCATCATGTGTCGTCCTTAACCATAACTGGAACCTCCAGGAAAATTTTCTAGTCATCAGTGCTCTATTTACGACCTTTAGTGTGATAATGGTAATACCAAACAATATCAGCAGGGGTAGACTCCTGTTAATATTTACGTATAAATCCCACATTCGAGTCATACATCAATATAATTGGTATCAATTTAAAGGCCAACAACTCCTCTTTAGGAGTAAATATATAACCCATGAAATGCAAATTTCACATCCAAGTCAGGGTTCATTTGACCCGCTAAATATTAGCCGGTCTTTATTAAAACAGGTATGCTTCTTCTTTGTTCAGATCCCCTTCTCCTTGTAAAATTAATTTATGTTGAGGTCATAATTGCGGCATCTGGGCCGTACTGAAAAACGGAACAAAATTTGGTATTTGGTCCATTTCATCCCCTAAATAAAAAGGTATCATTTCCAAAAATAATAGGGGTCTTCTCTGGTCAGAACCGGTTCAACATGTAAAATTTCGAGAAGATTTGTCCATAGATATGGCCTGTATCGTGTTTACAAATTATTATGGACAGAAAGACGGGTCAACGGAAGGACACCCATGTCTAAATCGACTGAGCCAGACGAGACATGATGATCGGTATACCAAAAGGTGGGTGAGTTATTGGCGCTACAAACTCTTGGCACCACACAGAGCTATAGCATCCAGACAACATAGTTGTATACTATATATGTACCACGAATTGTTATTATATTTAGTTACTTATAAATGTCACTTTTTTAGTTTAATATTCCACACAAAGCTACATGAGTAGAAATGTAACGAATTTTTGTTATTGTTATTCTTGGAAATTGGTTATTCTGCCCTATGTAATATTACCACAACCGTCCAACTGACAATTATTTATCGAACTTATATTGCGTTTCAATAACAACGACACAAACAACAAGAGCGTGTTAATAATGTATGTCACTTCAATATTGAGATACCGAAATTTCACACGCACATTGACCAATTGGTAATATGACAAACACACACACTCTCCCACCCATACATAGGCACGCACGCACACTTATCCAACGGAGGGGAGATCCATATTGATAAAGTATGCTTTATTCATGTCAGATGCTTGGATTTGTTTACATTAAGTGTCCAGTCAATTTTTGATGAACATTTCTGATGAAATATCAACAACAACGACGACAAAAACAGCAGCAACAAAATAACTACAAAAACAAAAACAACAGCTTGAGTGGTGTCAGCAATATCCACATCGAAACTGATGCAATGAATTATGACATAATTCGACATATTGCCGACATGTCTATCAATCGAAAAGCACATACAGACACACACACACACACACACTCGCACGCTCATCCAATCAAAAGAGTAAATCAGTGACTGACTGAGGTAGGCTGCAAACAACAATAGTTGGCTGCCAGTTTGGTAACGCCAGTTTGTAAACCAAGCAAATAGAATAATAAATAAGAAAAGTAAAAAAACGAAAACAACGACAGGGTATGGAATTCAGATTTATGTGTTCGTGTCGACGTTAACAAATGTGGATGTATGTGGGAAACAAATTCCATGTCTTAGGTTAATAATAATTAATTTGGGTGGATTTTTGTTTTCGAAAATACTTTCAATCGATTTCTCACAGAGTTGATCTATTGTTTGGACAAAACAAATCTACTCATTATAAAAATGATTAATTAAAATATATTTTTTGATGATACCTCAATGCTTTCAATGCCAACGCGATCTAGACAATTATACAGATTTGTGGAAATTTAATTATTTTTATCACTGACAATTAGCTTAACTTTTTTCTCAAATACGAAAAGTCATGTAACGGATTTAAAAGAAACAGAACGCAAACCTAAATGCTTGTAATCTGTGAAAAAAGAAAACCTTGACTACATGAAGTCTCAGCAGAAACACAACACAGACAATTGATGTCTTTTCGCCCTTCCGCCACATTGTTGGTTCCGTCTGTAAACTATATACATATATTTGAATACGTCCGACCAAGGCAATGGTACACTTGTGGTGCGATCATGTCGGTGTGGATACTTTTTGACTTTGACAGACGACCAGCAACTTTTTGCCCACGGAAGGATATCTAAAAGCCACAAATTGACAGAAAACGAGGTAAATGAAATTGAAAATTTAAAAAAGAAAACATTTGAAATGAAAGTAGAATGAAAATAAAGAAAAAACGTGATGTACGTAGATACAGAAGACAGAATGATTGGCTATTTAAATACAAGAATCGAAATGAAGCAAATAAACTGATTTAAAACGAATCGATATTTACTTCTTTAATATTTGGTCGGTTAAGGAGTAATATTTTAAAAGGAACGGGGCTTCAAAATTGGTTACCCCTATAAACCAATTTATTAAACTACCATACTGCTACATACTTCAATTGGAAGGCTTTTTTTTACCAAAGACGCACTTACAACCGTTTGACGTATGAGCATGTGTTGTGTTTTTGCATTGTCTTTGAAAATCAATGCGTCAAAAAAATGGAATTAATTCGTAAACATTTAAGATAATTTTTTACAGTAGTGTTGGCGGTTTGTTTGGGATACCATTTGTATTTTGTTTTTGCAAAATAATAATAATTTTTTACAAGATTATGATGGAACTCATATTTCATAATTCATATTGCACTTGATTTATGTAAAAACCAGTGAGCGGAGCACTATAGTCAGACGGGCCGATCATATGAGACCCTACACAACTACAACTAAGCTCTATGTTTCAGTGGATCCATATTCAGTGTCTGGTTAATATTTCGCCATATTTGCTTTCTGTTGGCCGATTTGAGGTCAACAGCACCTCTGTGGCATTGTTTCCGAATCATATTTCCCGGAGTAGAAATGTACTCCATAATATTAAAATGTTGGCGTTTCATTATCAAGGCAGCCATTCGAATTAGTTGGTCTGATCGTCTTCCCCATGAAAAATTTGTAATGTTAGGCTTATATATGTGGCGTCTAGAAAACCATACAAATATATAACTTTCGGTCTATTTCATTCCTTAAAAACCACCTGATCATTATCGAAAGTTAAAGGATTCGTCCATAGCCATAACCAGAACTTCATGCCATCAGCGCTACATGATAATTGTTATAAAGAACATCAGAATAGGTAGACACCTGTTAATATTAGTTTGGTGGAAAATAAATCCATTATTTTTATATGAACTATATGACTTTATTTAACATGCTTCGGAATGTCCGATTTGGACCCGTTTGCATCGTTTTGTTGTACGATTTGTTGCCATTTTAAAGGTAACTGGATAATGCCTTTATCATTCAAGAATTTTTGCAATGCAAACAAAAATGTGATAATCGTTTGGTGCCAAGTCCGGACTGAATGGCGGATGCATTATAACTTCCCAACCAAGCTCTCGTAGTTTTTGAAGAGTCACTGTAGATGTGTGTGGCCTAGCGTTGTCTTGGTGGAAAACGACACCTTTCCTGTTTCTGGTTAATTGTTAATGGTTTAAAACAGTTTTATGGCCGATTTTCAACTCCTGGTCGATGTTACGACTGCTAACATGCCGGTCAACTTCGATCATTTTAACAAAATTGCACACAATTGGCTGTTACAGTATCGAAATCATACACATCACCTTGTACAACTTAAGAATTCCCTCAGAAAATACTACACCTTCTATAAAAGTACCTTTGGCTTCGAATAAAATTTTAAAAATTACATACGTTCTACAGTGGCTATTGGTATCCACATCACAAGTGACACAAATCGTTGCCTATAATAGCTGCTATTGTATGCGTCCTAGTTCAGTCCGTTCAGTTTGGTAGCCTTTCGACAATAGAATGAAAATTCTCAATAGAGCGATTGATTTATAAATGGTTTTGCAATTGAACCATAACAGCGGGCAATCGCTTGTCGCTTATATCCATTCACTCGAAACAGGAACACATTATCCTGCTCACCACAAATCATAAATGGCCCGACCGTGCACGGATACACGACTGGTTGCATAAATATTAAGTGGCTAAACCGAACTACTGAGACCATGTTGGAAAAACAATCGAATTCTGAGTGGCGTAATACTGATTTTGATTTATGTATTTGCATTTTATAGCCATTGTAAACATGTACATATACATGTGTACAACAGACACTCGTTGACTAGCACACACACAGGCAACATGACACGCTTACAATTGGGCATGCATGTGTTTATCATGTGGATGCAATCATCAGGTGGGATACGATAGAAGTAAATTTTCTCCAGTACAAATTGAATGTCGTCGGAATTTAATAAATATTTTAAAAAATATAATTTTTATACAATAATAATTATTTTGTTTAATTCTTATGGTCTTAAGTATCATTCATTACCATCAATATTTGTAAGAGAAGTTTGGGTTTTCGTGAGCGCCATTTTGTTTTGAAATGAATGGAGGGAGAAGGTGACAATCATTCAAAGTTACAAACAAATTTCCAGGGACAAATACGAATACGAACACCAGTCTAGAATTTGCATAAATCTCCGTATTACAACAGACATTTTTACATTGACTTTACGTGTTACTTTGCCACTCAACCTCTGGATGCAACTTTCCATTTACACGAAACGAGAGAAGAGAAATTGCTGACAATGACTAATAACTTTGGCGTTAAGTTGATGTTTAGTCATAACTCAACATCAGTGTCAGGAGTTGGAAACTCCACATTTCCCCCCTCTCAACAATGAAGAAAACGATGTTTGTATACACACACACACACACACAATGTTATCACTGCCTCTCACCTCTCACCTTTTGACATTCGAAAATTTCAATTTTAACTTGACTCTGTTTAACTTCTTTGATTATATCACGACTATGGCTTTCGTGTTATCGATCCACAATCTCATTCCCATTTCCAAGATGTGAATTCATTGCACATGTTCCGATTACTACGATTCATGCAAGAGAAATGCGAAATGCATTGCAACCTCCAACTATCATGTTACTAATGTACACATTTTGTTGGTGTTGACGTATGTACAGATGTGTGGGTGTGTGCGTGTGTGTCTTGCCTTCGTATGTGTGGTGGGTATCCATTTCACTCACATATGCTTTTGCTTTTAAGAAATGATAGTGTTTCTGGAAACGGAAACCCAAAGACTCATTCATAGCCATTTATTCTTGGGAAAGTGCATTTATTTACACAAAAAAAAAAATCAATTTTCAATATTGTTGTCTTGGGAATTTAATCTAGAATCGTTTTGTGGCAATTTTAAATAAATTGTTAATATATATAGTATATCGTACGCAGAAAAATATATTTAATATTTCATCGAATTAGGGTAAATTCTAGCATTAACATAACCGGTGATGTAGTAGATGAAAATTCATCGTCGATGAAAAGTTGGCAGCCACTACTTGTGGCACTGCATTTTTGCATTCATATAGTTGAGTGAGATCGTTAATCAAATGAAATCCGAAATCAAAAAATCCTTAATGGATACTTAAAAGTATTTTTCTAATACAAGTGTTCTTGTATGCTTGAAAACAAAATTAAAATATTAATGTTACAAATATTGTTATCAATAATTTAGTAAACCCCAAATGTGTGCAATTGCTTATATCAACAAATGTATTATTTTTATAAAGATCAATATATCATCACAAAGTTTTTATTTATTTGAATTTTCACTGTAAAGGGCGATGATCATTTCAATGAGTTTTAAGTCAGTTTCTTCGCTTTCCATTCGAACTTAGCGATCGAAGGTTTGTAATGAAAAGGAAAGCACCCACCATTATGCGACGCGTTTGCCCTTGGCTAAGCGGCTCATCGGGCTCGGTGGCTTTACAACGGTCGTATGTTGATAACTTGGATTTATGTCCCAGTTGATGCTAATTTACATCTGCGAATTAAATTCAAATTTGCCATGGTTTGCGTTTTTCTTCACTTTAGAAACAATCCTTTTAAACGCTGATTATTTTCTAGCGATTGATAACTAACCCACACCATAGTATGTCTTTTGCGCAACATTTCGGTAGTATGTTGATGGCATGAACGCTAAGAGGTCTGACAACAATTGAGTTGCTGTGGAGGCTTAGGTTCGAACCCTAGTCGTGCTCAGCTGAAACAATTTATATATATTTGAATTTTGCCTGTACGAGCGATGATCATTTCAAATTTAATAAACTTCGATCCTTAAGCCCGACTCGAATGTTTTAAATATGTCCTTTTTAATTTGATTATAAAATAGATACCACAAAATATCAACCACTAACTTAAGGGAACCCCTCCCCCCTATTCACGATTTTAATTTTTCAAGATTTTCAATGGGCTGGTAAATCAAAACAAATGCTTGTCAAGGTTTGTAACTTTGCACATATATATTTGAAGATTTAAAAGAGAAGAAAATAATTTTTAAAAAAAATTATTTTGTTGTCTTGTTGTTGTTTTTTGTAATTAAAGAAAAGTCCTTATTTTTAATGCGGGCATGATAACTCCTCACTGGAACATCGGAATTCGAAAATTCCAACGGTGTTAGAAAGAGTACATGACTGGCTCTCGTATAAACTAGGATTATTGACTTGGCTCTAAAATTAACAAAATAGCGGACCTTTAAAAAAATATTTTTGGAAAATCACCGATTTTTGACCACAAACCAAGTTCAAAAATAAGGAAGATCTTCACCGATTGGCTTTATCCTAGTTCATACGATAGCTATACACTCACAGAGAAACGTGTAAAAATTTGGAATCGATTGGGTTATTAGTTTTTGAGTTATCGTGCCCGCCATTCGCAAAAGAGAAAAACGCGTTTAAAGTTTGAGAAGCCCTTTAGCCGTCACTTGATGCTGACACAATAAATCGGCTATATCTTCAAGAGTTCTTGAGATTTTCACTTAAAATTTTGTAGGGACATTCTTGAATTAGTGTAGATTCGAATTAAATCAAAAAAAAAAATTTTTTTGACCCCGAGAATGGGAGGTCCCATTAAATTAAATAGCTTAAGGAAATTGCATTCTACTGAGCGTATACGGAATATTCCAAATATTTTCTTATAGATCATACGCACTACTTTCTTATGTAAAAACATAATATTTATAATAAATATACAAATATAAAATATGATCATGTAATGTTAAATGTTTACAATTTCATGGATGTGATGTATTGAAGAGTAACATCATAGGCTAACATCAGATCATACCAGACATTTATGGAACGAAAATGAAGACGTGGAATGGCATCGAAATGTCTAAATCAGATTACTTTACTATTTAAATGCCTAAAAAACTTACCCCTACCACCTAACAATACAGTTTAGAAAACCTAGCTGAGTCACAGTGCCAGGAAATAACACAGTCCATAAAATCATTGCACACATAACTTTATACACACTTTCACTTCATTTGTTCAATCGTTTGATGATGTTTTCGATAAAACAAACAGAATTAAAGAATAAAAAAATTGGGAAAAAACAACAATGAACGTCGAAACCTAACAAGCAAAACAGGATGTGTGTGTATGTATGTAGGTATGTATTGTTTTGTGGAATCAAACTAAAACACCAAACAAATAAAACTGAATGTGTGGCCATACAACAATTCATGCTTACCTTAGTATGCGTGTGTGTGTCTGTGTATGTGTTAGAAACACTAAATGAACTTTACAGAAAAATGGCTATTTGCAAATTAAAATGGAAACTGCAAAAACAACAAAAACAAACGTTTTTTTATTAGAATGATTCGGAAAATTCGTTCAAACTCAATTTAGTTATTGTTGTATGAAATGCTTTTTTGTTTGATTGTTTGTTTTTTGAGGTTGTAGATTTTTTGTATTTGCTCCAAAAAAGCCTCTTGTTGTACAAATACCTTTCCAATATGCCATCAAATCAATGACCATTCCCAAATGTTTGCATAGAATCGAACGGTATTGGTAGCATAACTGTGGGTGTAGGTACACCATGGATGTATGTCAAGGATTTGCAACAATATTCAAAACAAGGTGTCAGAGTATTGTGGCAGAACACTCAATTTAAATTTCGGGTTTTCTTTACTTCTTTTTTCACATCACGATTACGGGTTTTTATTTCACTTTTTTTGGTTTTGCTTTAAACAATCAACGGAGAAAAGGAAAACACATCGTGTCTCATTATGTATATGTATAAAGAGTGGGTCAAATAAATAGGGGTATTATATATATGACAATCTGAATGGTGAGCACTCCGATTTGGCGAATGCCGATTTGTAGAATGTTGTTATGTTATTGACTTCTGTGGTTAAATATCGCAGTAATGTAAATAATAACATAACATTATTATATGTTGTGGGTACAACAATCCCGCAAAGGCTTTTCGAATGCATATTGCAGATCCATAAAATATAAACAATGCCAATTGAAATAATTGTATAACGAATTATAATGAATTTTAAGTTGTAATATACTTAATTAATTGCCAAAGAGCTTATTTCGGCGCATACGCAGGATGTATACAAATAGTTTTCTTTTATGCAATATTATAAAACTATGCGCCGTAATATAAATTTTTTTTGGGAAAATGATACACATAGACCGGGTCAGCATTGGCACTTTTTGTTTAAAGCTATATATTGTCCCTGATAATTTATAATAGAAACTCGTACAAAATAAGTAAACAAGGTTCATTCGATGTTGCCGACCGACATATACCGTCAGCCTGTGGTTTTCGGATGTCTTCAGAGTTACGTACAGGTTTTATTATTCGTTTTATATTAGGTATATGTTTTTATCAAAGAAGTTTCGGATTTAATGTTGATCAAATTACTTTCAAATTTTTGGTGGAGATACCAGAGGAGAGTGTATACAGGTCCTAACTTTGAACTCGATCTAGGCTTGGCAAAGATAATAGGTTGTGCAAACTTTGGTTCAAATTGGGCACTCCATTCGCCTTTTATTGGATTCATAAATATTGATATTGGGTCTCATCTTCGGACTTGATCTAGGCTTGGTAAATATGACAGGTTTTGCAAAGTTTGGTTCAAATCTGATAGTCCGTTCGCATGATGTTATAAAATTAATTTTAGCACAATTTTGACCATCTCGTGGGGCGATGTGTAAATTTTGGATTAAGGGGTCCCCCATTCTCGGTTTCCAAAAATTTAATTTTATATTTTGATTTAATTGGAATCAACACTAATTCAAGAATTTCCCTATGAAATTGTGAAGTGGAAATCTCCCTTTAAGTGGATTACTGCCTTCGGGCCACCAGCCGGAGCCATTTTAATTCTATCGTCGTAACAATTCAAATCGGCCCTGTTGACCTGTTATGTAGCCTTTCCGATATTTATAACAACTTAGGTTTGGCTAATGAGTATCATGTAAAGAATTGTATCAATGTTTGTGTTCATGTGGAAATTGAATAATAAAAATACTACATATATCCATTGTATTTTTAATTCATGTCCAAAAGATTTAAAAAATAATTAATTCAGAATATATAAAGAAATGGTTTAATCAATAAAATCAAAAACTTTTCTTAAATAACGTCGATCGTATCGTATCAACATTTATTGTCGAAGAAAAACTCATTTGATTTTTAATTTTTTGCGAGTAAGTCTTCCATTGAGAAACTAAATATCGAACTACAGTCACTACGGTTAGGATATGTGCCGTGAACGAAATGTTACAATGATATCTATCTCCATAGCATGCAGTTTCTAATAAAACAATAGCTTTATCCTATTTGTTTATATATTTTTAAATAATTTTTGAGCTAATGAAATTCGTCTCCTTATATAAAACTTACTTTCCTACTTCTATTGCATTTATATGAATCTCTCAGTACATAAAAAATGTTAATGTTCCATCTAAACCGACAAATTTCTATTACCTAGAAATGGATGTATCTAAGCCTAGAGGCATAAGGTAAACACGCATTCCTATACGTGCAAATATATAAAAATAATGATGCGATTTTGTGTGTCTGTGTGTGTGAGTTGTTTACAATGAATATTATTATTGTTGTTTTTATTTGTGGATTTATTTGTTATTTCAGTGGTCTGCAGTGTGTTGTTGTTGTTGCTATTACATGTTTCCTAACTAATATTTGCTGCGATGTTTACATTTTCCCATAGTCGACCAGGCGAAAAAACAAAACTCCCAGCTGTGGTAAATAATTTGAGTTTTTGTTTTCTCCTACCAGTAATTTTTTTGTTTTCAGTTTTACATAAATATTTGGTTTGAGTTTTCCATTTGTTTTAGCTGTTGTTTTCGTTTATGCGGTCTGCAAAAAAATAATAATTTTTCATACATTAATAATTGCAAACAACAACAACTACTACAATGAAATGAAAACAACTTTTCCAAACGGCATGAGGGTGCTGTTAGAAAAAACACACACACATTCACGCACATAGACATTTGCTAGCCACTTCGACCGTTGCCTTCGATGTTAATTCCGCCGCTGTTTTAATTTAAGCTTTGGCCAAATATTACAAATCATCAACGCAATCAACAGCCATTGTGGTGCTCTCATAAATGCCCAACACAAACAAAAACACAATAAACTTTGTTATTTTTGCTTTGTTTTTGCAAATTGTATATCGTTAATAGTTTTCACAGCGGCATGTAAAACTTTTCAAGTGGCGTTGAAATTATCACTAAATTGATATTTAATTGTTTTGTAGTTGCCATGGAATTTTGTGGTTTATCGCCAAAAGTCGTTGTGATGTGATTGGAAAAGCAGGTCCATGCGTACGCATACTCACATACTCGCGAGTGCGTAAAATAGGTCTGACTAGATCAAGTGTTTGTGAAATGCTCAAATAATTATTATGTTATGACAAATTTTATTTATGAGTCGGAACTAGGGTTTGGGGTCGGGAATTCCCGTCCCGGGTATTCCCGGGATTTCACGATTTTTTTGACATTGATATTCCCGGGATTTCCCGATAGTATTTCCCGGGAAAACGGGAAATTGTTTTTCTAAATAAATATTAATACGGAATTAAAATTTTAAAAATGTATTATTTGTTATCGATACTACAACAACTACAAGGGGAGATTCTAATGTGTGTATAAGTGGAAGATGCTCATTTTAGAACCGATTTATATAATAGACAGGTTCGAAATTCGGAAAATGATTGAAGAAAAAGTGCTGGAATTATGTTATGAAATCCACGTTGTAGCAACTGTTTCAGATAGAGCGAACGTAATGAGAAAATTTATTCTGAATGTCCTATTGAAGGGTTATTTTGCTGGGATCATGCCATACATTTAAATTATTGTTGATGCTGTCTTGAAAACATCGTAAGATCAACAAACATCTATCGACCATTGAATTCCTCAGATATTACAAAAAGAAATAATAAGTGACCGACGTGACATAAAATTTATATCTAAACTAAAGTTTTTAAGAGGCCCAGATAGTTTGGGGAATACGGATGTGTTATTTAGGTTTTCAATGAAGTGGAATCTGGTCATCTAGTAGTGATGAAGATATTCCAAAGGTATACATGTTTTCAAATTAAATTAAAATGGTTGCAAAGTCAATCAAAGCCTTGTCAAAGCAGTTTTGTTGTTGTTGTTGAATTGAAGAATTCACTATCACCAAACTTATTCTATGTTTAGAACAGTTATGCACACGGTGAGAGGATGACAATTTGTATATGCATGTGTGACAATATCACACAAAGTTAAAGCGGGCCACACACGTCAAACATGTGCGTTCCATCGGTGTGAATGAAATTAAAATAAATAAAAATGATCGGTCTTTTTTGCGTCGTCACTTTCACTGTCCATCTCCATTCCTTAAAAACCAAATTCGAAATAAAGTTTTGTTGATTCGTTTGTGGCCTATCAGCTTCACACTGATCAAACGTACATGTTTGGCGTGTGTGGGTCGCTTAAGCATGGCCGCAAAATGATGTGCACCAACTATAGACATGTTTACTTGTTGCAGTCTCAACAACGACTAAACAAATGAGGGTAAGAATTCGTGTGAGTTGATCTAACCCCTAGAGTGCAAGGGCGTGCATCCCTGGTTTGGAAGAAATGTAATTATGTGTAAAGTGCGTAATATATGGCCCCGTTCATCAAATGCAAATTTCGATTTGTACTAAATTTAGCATACCTTACTGAATAGAGTCAAGAATAACGTGTGCTAAGTTTCGTGAAAATTTGTTAAAATTTAGGTATAGCTGTCATATATATAAACATTTTTTTCATATATATGGAACGGAAAACTCGAATAATTTAAAATATAAATATCATCTGAAATTGGGACAGTTTTTTTTATTTAGTCCTCCATATATTTTTTTTACAAAAATCCCATTTTGCAATGTTCTATTTCAATAAAATATTCTAAAAAATATTTCATATCACACACTGCGTCCACAAACCTCAAATATTCTATTTTGCATTCAGAGCTATTTCAAATTTGATATGTTTGTTTGACGGAGAGTGATTAAATTTTACAGCCCAAAATTTCTTCCTCCATCCTTTCGGTAGTGAATATTTCAGTTTTGTACGTGTTTTAAATTTGTTACAACCTATAATTGAGTTTTTTCCACTTTTATTCGAAAATGAAAAATCGAATCAATATGACTGAACAAACACCATCATCTATATTCGTTTCATGGCTTTTGTTGCTTGGGGATGTTGTTTTTATTTTTGCGCCTTTTGAAAATAACACAGAATTCTACACTTTGACATTGGGATAATATTGTTATCCGTTTTGGCAAAGGATGTTGTAACCCATAGCTCAATTTACTGCCCGGCTCACTATTTGCATTTTAATTTGTTATTTGATTGTGGCGCAAATGGAATGAACGAATGTGACCATTTGCGTCTGGTCAGACAGGAACAAGAGTGGGAATCTGGCATAAATCGTATTTTGAATAAATTCAAAATCTATTTCGCAAAATTGCCAACAGTCAGAGGATTGTTTATTCAAAACATTTAGCCAAACTTGATTTTCTTTCAATGACTAAGCAAATTGTAATAATATACGAGTAAATGTGATGTGTTCGGGTGTGCTTCAACCATTACTGTCGATGTAAGCAGAACATAACACATAAAATGTTCATTGGAATTAGAAACGCTGTTTACTGCATCTCTGTGATGAGGTATATAATTGTATGCCTCCGATGGGGAACTGTTTTTTTAAAGCCTTCAAACTACTGTCCACATTCCGAAGATTCCCATATTCTGTAAGTCACAAATGATTCGTATTTATTTTCGCATTCGTGGCCAAATCCCTGTTGTTATTCCAATTTATTTATGAGATGTCGTAAAATCAGCATAAAATGTTTAAACACAGTTGTCAATGACAAAATAATGCATTCAGTTCGGTCGCCACAGTTCGTTTCTTTTTACACTTTATGTTGCCCCTACTTAAAATGGAACGAAGCGACGCAAACGACGAAACGAACGAGTAGAGTGCAGTAAAAGAAAGTTGTTTGCTGTTCGCAACCTCTATTACCGTTCAACAGCAAAACTTAATGAAATGCTACACACACACACTCTCACACTCACATTGAATGTTTGTTCGTGTACCAGAAGCCATTATTTCGTGAAGATATTATCCATTAAAAAATACTGAACATACATCGAATCGTAATAATCCATGGTCGATGATTCTTCCATAAGTGTAACTATGGACAGTACATCAGGGCAAATGGGTTTGACAGCGATAGCACATATCCGAACGCAATACACCAATTCTCTTATCCTTGGGTCTTGGCAAGCAGTTGATGTGGTCGTTCGATTCTTTTAGCATTGACATGTTTTTACTGACGGCAATCCCGTTCCTTCTCTGGGGACTAATGTTACAGCGGTTGAATGTCGGTCGAATCACATTATCACTTTTTGTTGAATTGTGAAATGGGGAAAAAGGGAACAACAACTGACAGCAATACACCAGAAGATGTCATCGGAATAAAATATTGTAGTCAATGTATAAAGGGGCCAAGATGATTCTAACAATAAATGTTCATAAAAATGTTAAATTGCTGTTGAGAATGATGATACCTTGCTGGTATTAAATTCATACATATCAACATTTCTAACATAATACAAAAACCTATTTTATTGTTTCCTACAATTGTATGTATACAAAATCGATCCTTCCCAGTAGAAAGTGTCTTGCAGACAACATTAACGAATCCTGTAAGACAATGGCAATTCCTTGAAGACACCTTGCAGACAACAATGTGAAATCGTTGACGAAATTTTCACACAAGTGTCGCAGTATTCATGCACGACAACTTGGGCGACAGGGTAAGCGAAGTTGTCGTTGACGACAACTTCGGCGACTAATCTCCCTACTTTTCGTTATCGACAGATTCACTTCCTGTCGTTTACACATTCATTGATGACTGTATACCTATTGTCATCAATCCTGTCGTCAATCATACCCCATTTAAAATTCAAATAATAATATATATACATATTTTTCATTTATATTTTTTATAGCATGAAATTTATTATATTACAAAAACATACTTTATATTTACATAATATCATATAATATAAATAAGCACATTGTGTGAGAATTTGGCGTAATGATTATCTCCATTGTAACATCATCTGTAAAGAAACAACAAAATTAAAATGCATTGGAATATGAAACTTCTTTCAGATATTACTTACAATATTTCACCAATTGCCATTCATTTGCCCCATCCTAAGAGTAAAACAATGCACTTAAATAATGATATAAATAATTATATATTCTTTTAAACATACCTATTTTAACCAAGAAAACACGTCTTCTTTATCAAATTTCTTATATATATTTTCAGGAAGAATTTTCTATTTGTTTCTGTCAATATTTCATAGTACACTCGATTCAAACTATTTTTGTTTTGTTTTCATATTTCGAGAAGAACGACATTTTCGACGACATATCATGTGTTTAGTTATGAATGACAATTCCATAATTTTCGTCAACGTTTCGTTAACGAAATTGTCACGCAAGAGAGTATTTTCTACTGGGTTCATACTACAAAATTTTACAATTGCAACAATATTTAGAATTTTTTGTCAATAACCGACTACGGCCAAAAAGATCAATAATGGTCCAAGTTTTGACATAACCTCCATAGACAGACTCACTGTCTTCGTAATTAGTAATTTATTTTCCCAAAGGAAAAACACCTTCTGGGTCCCATTTTTGGAAGTGGTGGACATACAAAGTTTTGCCTGGCCAAACTTTTTTTTAATTATTTTTCTGGCCATTCGAAACTGTATAAAGAGCAAACCCATTTTTAAATAATATTTCATCCATTCATTACTTTTTCCAAGTCGAAGACATCAGAATAGATAAAATTAATGATGTTTACATTAGCCTATCATCATCATCACACATAGCATAATGGCGTCATTAGAAATCTTTTGATATCCTTCAGAAACAAAACAAACAAGCAAAAACAATAAAACGAAGGTGTTGGAAAATTGCAATATCATATAAAATTCCATTAAAATCTTTTGATGAAACGATATCACAGAAATAAAAAAGCCATACAAAATAAACATTAAAGGTGTGAAAAAAGAAACCAAGAAGGCTTTTGGTCTCAAAGGCAAACACTGAATTATGGCTATAATTTTTTACATATATATGCAAGCGCACACATACATACGCATACATGGTCATTTTTTCCATAAAAGAAAAGTTTGTGTAAGCCAACATTTACAAAACGAACAAATAAATCACATAAGATGCAATGGTGCACTGCATCGAGTTTTGTTGCAAGGATGATATTCTTCATCTTCTTCTGCACCACGTCACATAAAACCACAAAAACTATAACCCTTGGAGGACAATTCATCTTTTAGAAATGAACTGAAAAACAAAAAGGACGAAGAAGTTCTCCTATCTTTTCACAAATGTTTTTTTTTTTCTTACCGATGATGTCTTCGGTTACTTGAGATTTGACTTTTAGCTTTCGGCTTTTGTATTCCCTTCAATGAGAAGACTGTAGAAACACATGTGTCTACAATCGCACATACTTACATACATAAGTGTGTATCATGTTGCAGAATACGAAAGGATTTGTACATAGTCGTATTCTTGGAAATCTTAAGAAAAAGAAAACGATAAAAGAATTGTTTGTTCAATGCAGTGGCCTTTATCATTAAATCGATGTTTGTTGTTCGGTTGCTTGAAAGGATATTTAAATCCAAGTGCTGGTTTCAAACATCTGATCATAATCATATAATTTTCATGTGAATAATATAATTCAAATTTAGATAAAAAATTGATAAAAATTAAATATTGAGGAGAATGTTTCACACAATAAATAGTTTGGATTAGGACCAGCTATAAATGGGGTATGACATCTACTTGTAAGGTGTATGCCAAAACATGGATCCATATTGACATTTTTCTAGGAGCTGTTTTTACGCTCCATGAGGACGGAATGCCATATTACAGTCACAAAAGCATAATTAAGACCTTTAAAGTACAGAAAATGTGCCTGGTTTTATGACGGTTATGTGTAAATATGGACCTATATTGAAAATATTCTGCAAAAAAAAAAAAAATCCCCACAAAAAAACCTTCAAAAATGGCGCGATACCAATACATGGGAGAAATATCAAATAAAGTGGACCGATAATTATAAATCTCAAAGAAAACTCAAAGTTGACTATTTGAAAATACCTTGTTTTCTTTTTATTTAAATTTAGAAAATGAGTCCTCTTTGTATTTTTTCCATGTTTTAGGTGCAATTGAAACTATATTGTAAGTTTTCCCAGAAATTTTGCTGTTAAATTTGGTGAGGATGATTTTCAAGATTTTTCTTGTTCATTTTTGTGCGAAGTTAATACTAGAGCTGGACATGTACTCATTCAAAAGCCATTTGAATTTTTGGATTTGGATGTTCCAGTAATCGAAAATTAAAGTCGAAATTAGAAATTGAGAAGGCCGCTTGGATTGTCAAATATTGATCCTCTACAGGATAATATAGTTTCTAATTGGAAATTTACCAACTTAAGCGGTACACGCAAATTTTCACTGTTTTAGTTGGTAAAATCAGCACATTTTTCGTAGGACGGTTTTCTCGCAAGTCTTAAACTGTTTAAAATATATGTAACTATTAAAAAAAGTAATAAAATCTGTGGAAGAACCACGGTTGGTAGAATCGGGTATACCATTTTATAGATTATCTTTACAGTTTTCCATTTAAATATATTACTTTGCTTCCCCTGGACGTGTTTACTATATACAAAATAAAATATAAATAAAACAATGTGATTGTTTCTACATTTTGGCGTGCAGAAATACTTAAAGTAACCCAAGCCTGGTTCACGTTGTCAGTTATGGTGAAATAAAAATGTCTTCCTAAATAAAACATTACGTTTAACAGTCCAAACTAGACTGAAGACAATGGTAATGATGACGATGACAAAAAAGGAAGAGCTAAAACAACAACAACAACAAACGACATGTAAAATGCAATAAAAACAATTGTACACGAATAAAATAAATGGGAAAACGAAGTAGAAGAATGAAGTGAAAAAGACTGTTAGACAAATGATGTTTCAGTCAGTTTCACACTGACACAGGTGTGTCACCGTTATCTGACTACACGCTCACTGAATTCCTTATGTCATTGTCCCGTTTTAGTTGTTATAGTTCAAAGGGTGAAAGTAAAACTTTCGATTGCAGTCGAGTTCGGATAAGTGCATTTTTCCAAATGGTAAACATGAATTTTGGAAATATTCAAAAAAATGTCGATAATGTAGCAATGGGAAAAAACTGATCTAAAATTATTTTTAGTAGGAGCCAGTTATCACAAAAAAAGAATAGTAACGATGGATTGGAAAACTATTTAATTTAGGATTTTTATTTTAAATCGTGTTGATGATGTAATCAAGTTAAACAAGTTAAATATTTCAAAATGTAATATACACTTGGTTATTTCAATACACATTCAAAAAATTACTTGCATTACACAAATTACTTGCAAGCAACAAATATAGCCACGTCGTAGAACAAAATTATAATTTGGAAATTATTTCTATGTTAAACATAGACAATTTAAGTTTGTTTTTTAAGTAATTTAATTTTATATATCTCCTTCCCTCGAAACTGGTACTGCATTAATATAGACATTTAAAACTTAACGAATTCTTGACGACGATTCATTAAAAAATCATAATTATGCGTGTGAATATTAAATTACAACATTTCAACTGCTAAAATAAAATTATGGCCTTCGTTGTCCGTTGCCCGTTGTCATCGTCATAGTCGTCTTCGTCTTCCATGTTGCAAACAAACGTACAAATATATAAAAATGCCACAGACAAAACCATCGCAACTGTAACCTCAGATATATAATTGATTTTAAATTAACTCGATGTTCATCCAAGTATATTAAACGTGCAATTACAGTTGGTAAAATACGCACACATACAAATACACATACACATACGCACATGTACATAGTCATGTAGAAGACATCTGAGATCCGTTGAACAACAATTACATTTCAAGTTATTTGTCCGTGAAGCTTCATATCCTGCTGTGGCGATTGTCGTTGGTGACTCGCTGGCTGACTGGCTGGCTGGTTGGCAGGCAGCAACACCATCTTCTGCTGCCGCAACAAGGCGTCCACTTTACAATTCGCAATGTGATCCATTACAGTACTACATGGATGACAGGAAATGACTGCAGCGTCTACAAAACTGTTAAAATAACAATTTGTCGAATGTCGCGAGGATAAAACAACGAAAAAAATAAAGCATTGAATTCAAAAATATAAGAAAGAGAAAATTAATTATTTCATTCTTGGAAAGCAAATGAATTTAAAAATATTTTTTTGAAAGAGAAAAGTCTATTTAAAATACATGTACACTAATTGATGGGGATATGTATTTATATTCAATAATTGTGAAAATGAGCTAATGGAATTGTATTACTTTATTTTGACACTATCTATGCGCGAGGTAGGCGGTGGAGGGTATTTTATGTGGGATTTGCTAATGACGTTTGTAGACATTTGATATTGTGTGCATAAAAACAAATATTTACAACTTTAGAGATGTATTATATGTCAAATTTATTCCACTATTCAACAATGGAGAGGTTGGCAGAATATTCAGTGTGCTTTAATCCTCATAACATTCAACCATTTGAAATAAACCTCATTTATTTATATTTGTAACACCTCGAAATATACGTAGGTGACCCCATCATGTATTGTAGAAGTGATAAAAAGCCAGGAACAGTATGGATACATCTTTAAATTCGGCAAATACATATTGACATTGCCGATTCTTAAATGTAAAATGAGTTATTTGAGTTTTGTAATGATCGGTATAAAGGGTACAGTGGACAAGAACCCCTTAATATTAGCCCCTTAATGTTATATGATGATTTTTCAGGTAGGGCCTGCCAGAATATCGTCAACATAAATGCAAACGGACGTAACTACACTGTTACTAATTTTACAGGAGAAGCAAAAAAGTTATAAAATCTATAAAAATGAGGTATGGCTGGGAATTTTTTTTTAAAGTTTAACCGCACTACATAACTGTATTTATTGTTTAAAAAATGTTATATATTTTTTGTGTTTTAAAGGTGTTAAAAAGACGTAACTGACAAAGTCTTTTTAACATGATATTTTCTGAAACAAAAGGACGTAACTAAAACACAATTACAGTACAGCAAAATGAATAATAATTATCCGATTGAGTCTAGAGTGACGTGTGTTAAGTTTCGTGAAAATCGGTTCAGATTTAGACATAGCTCCCACATATGTTTTCATCCGATTTTGTGTAAATGATGCGTACTGAACTGAGTCTAGAATGATACGTGCTAAGTTTCGTGAATATCGGTTCACATTTAGAAATAGCTCCCATATACATTTTCGACGGATTTTATGTAAATGCTGCACTTAAGACAGAATATTTCTCCGATAGCGACAGAACTTTGCACAGGGTACTTTATAGAGTCTAGAATTACTAGTATATGTTATAATTGATTTAAATATATCTCATATATTTTGCATATATCACATTCAATTGAGCCTAGAATGATGCTTTGTTCACAGAGAATCAGAGTTAAATATATAGCTATTATATACATATTATGATATAAGCAAGGTTTGTCCGATTGATTTGAATTTTCAATAACGAGCTATGCTCCAGGATACAAACGGTCTAGATTCATTCGTATAACTCCCATACATACTTTTCTTCAATTTCATTTAAGAGATCGATTCATATATCTGTATTGATCACACATCACATTTCAAGCTTCCAGCAGCATATTAAAATGGCATTTGTTATGCTTGGTTTAAATCGATACATATAACGACATTAAGAGCCTTAACCCTTTGAACCCCGAATTTCCTTTCGTAATCATAGAACAATTTTGCTGTTTACCGATTTAATGCAACAATCCTAGATAGAATATGGACAACATTTGACATCGCTACATCCATGCATTTGGATGATACAGTACATTCTTTCTGAAAAATAAAAGCCCAATATCATAAAAACCAAATGCAAAATCGAAGAAAAATCACTTTAGATTAATCTCTATATGCTGTTTTACAATAATCAAAAATAATTCTGATGGCAAATTCGTACATTTCAAATACCAAGCTATTTAAATAATCTGAACTGTATACACAAATTGGTACTGTACACATCTATGTATTAAAAAGCCTATAACTTGACCAAAAATTTGATTTTTCTTTTGTTATGTGTCGTCCATGATCAGCTCTTAACGTATGTAATCCAAAAAATATACATTTACTAACCGCGTATTAAATATAAGCTTTAAAACGTTTTGTTGCCTGTGGGCAACATTGGGCCACAAAGGGTGATTTGTCCTAAAGTGGAGAGACAATATAGACGCTCCCGTTGGACTCCTGCAACATGGGCCATAATGATCATTGTACTCCATGATTATCCAAAGTGTTTAATTTCAGCCCATTTGGTTGAATGCCGATGCTGTACTTCTAATAATATTGCTTAACGGGTTTGACAATTTTGTTCTCGCCAGAACATAGAAATTTTCACTGATTTAAAAAATACAATTTTTAAATACAAAAAATCCAATTTTAATTTCTAACGTTCAGTTTTAGAAAAATGTATATGCCAACAATATCCATCTGTCAAAATACTCATGTCAAGCTATATTTGATTTCCAAACCAAACTTTATAGATAAATTGTGTGACAGAAATATTTCTTTTATTTACTAAGAAAAATATATATTTTTATATGCTATTGACGTAACATAAATTGCTTCGGTACAATTTTGCATGTTCCTTGTTGAGTAATATGATTATGTGAGCATTTATAAATATATTTTAATGACAGCTTTTTTGGCTCTTGAAATAAGTATGTATTAAAATATATTTTTTTGTTTTGTTAAGAAATAGCAGTCTGTGACGTATTTGAACAATTATTTGGCAAATTTTGTTTTACTTTCCAGGAATACAAAAAGTTTTAGGATATATAAAAAAACACAAATGAAAATAATGAAATGCCAAGTTGCTTTAAAAATAAATACCCAATAAAGTCTTAACTAAATATAGATGCGATTGTGTATGTTGGACATTTGCAAACTGTTGTTACAAGAAAATTGGTTAGTAAATTCTATAATTACAAATTCAATGTGAGCAAATAGTATTTCTTTCTCTCTCCATTAAACGGTAACATTTTTAATCACTTGTGTAAACACGGAAATACTTCATATATACGTTTTTTTTTTTTTGTATTTTTTTTCTAAAGTGTTATTCAAATTTCAATTTTACACAAGTCAATTATTACAATGAAACCCATAAAAAAATCACACACAGCAAAAAGAACTTCAAAAAAATTACAAGCATCAGCATGTGTTGTGAACTAGGAATTTATTATGTGTAATTTCTAATTCCCAGACACATTGGAAAATTTAAAATGTAATTTAAGCAAATGTCATTGTCATTCTCTCATGACAGCTTGCTTTATCTTTCACAGGATTCCAGTCGAAGAACATTGTCATACGAATGTGAATTCCCAAATGCTTACAATTAAAATAAATGCATTCATAAACGAAGTTTCCAGAATCGAAAAGAGTTTCATTCATATTCATACATAGATTCATACACACAAATATCCGTATGTAAGAAATATTTTAAAATGTCAGCACTTCCACAGAGACATATGTTTAAATTGGCTTAGAATTGAAATTGATACTCTTCCGAATAAATTAAATATTGTGATAGTTTGCTTCTATGCTACTACAACTACATTTACTTGCTTCTGAAATATCAAAGTTGAGCTGAGTTTTCCTTATGTCCTTTGGCATTAGACATGACTGGTCGGTAATTGAATTTAAATTTAATTAACATTTTAAGTTCTGGGAATTGTTGAGTGGCAAAGTAATGATAATATTGTTGGTCTAAATTACACATTCATTAGATTAATTTCGTGTTTTAAGTAAATAGACAAATTAATATGAAATGTGATTAATACATTTATTATATATATATATATATATATATATATATATTATATATATACATACAAAATAAGTAGCCACCTTACTTAGGACACCACATTCTACTATCGAAGGGTCAATAACCGTTGTCTTGTCATTCCATGGCAAATTCTATCTGTCAAACTACACAAAGAAGGTTAAGTCCTCGATTTATTATTCATTGTGTGTAACTAATATGTCGCACAACTTGTCTGTGTTTCAGAGCCAATTAACTTCCAATTCAGTTTGAATTATTTCCACGTTACTCAAATGCCAAAAGCATAATAATTACATCAATTGGATTACGGATTTACTATTAGGAGTCTGCGTTGTTCATTTGATTGTAGCGATTGTTTTAATGTTGAACTCAAATGAAATAGTTCCAATTCTCGGAAAAGTTATATTCTTGGAAGAAGAAAACTACGAAAAGAAATTACCATGTGAAAATGATTCACTAAATTTTTGAAGGGGATTACCACTAAAAGGGAACATTGCTGAACTTAAATGTTCATATGAAAAATGAGTTTCAAAAATTTAATCGTGTCGGGCGCTCGTTCATTCTCATTAAAAAAGATCTTCCTCGAAGGTGATGAATCATGTATCTGTGTATCCTGAGACAAAACAACAATCGCCAGAAGTTATTGTTGAAGCATTCAAAAACATGTCTCAAACGGAGTGGAAAAACTGCATCGACACTTGATTTGAGCACATTTTGGTAAATTCAAATCATCATTATCATGAAACAAAGCTCAGTCATGTGCAGGCGCTTGGAATTATTTTTACAAAATCTTGTATATATTTACCAAATTAAATTTCTAGCAGGTGGATTGAATTCACAGAATCTCCAATGCAATGCCAGACAACTTTAGCACATTTCAAACAAAAATATGTGGGCTGGGTTGGGTTATGGGTAATTGATGTTAATCTTAAGTTCGATGGTGCGGCGGTTGCACGTGTAAGTAAGTCTTAGTAAAATGTTGTTTGCATCATAAATCAAATATAAAATGGCATAATTCGACATGTTACACCATGAATCATAATATTATTCAATGGGTTTCATAACAATCTCGAATACCTTTAATAATGAAATTTCACCTTGTCAAGCTGCACCCTTGCTGGTCATTAATAAATGTCATCACGTTTCGCCACTTTCAACTGGAAATTGTGACAAATGTTCGAAGACGACACTACTTTCATAGTGGCAATGTGTGAACACACACACACATACATATTAGCCAATATGACTCTTCGTGTCTGCCAGCTGCTCAGCATGGCCAAACTCATCCATCCAATTAGACCAAACGTGAAGATTTCTGGAAGTTTGCATTTATCCGCAGTTAACGAATGATTGATTGAATGGCTGTGGGTCAGTCGAATATTGGTATAGATTTGTCAAGGAAGATAACTCATAAGGATTTTTAAATAGTTGAATATCGTCGGCTAAAATGCAAAAAGGCGTAACTAACAAAAAATTGAAAATTGACTTTTTGAATGAATATTGTGAATGTCAATAAACTACATGTGTTGACAAAGTTTTACACGTCTGCGTAACTAACCAAAAATTCACGTTTTTACTTAATTGTTATGACTGCCATTAAACTAAATAACTAAATGTGTTAAAAAATTATAGTCTATTATTCGTCATATGCAATATCACCCTGCCGGGCATACTTTTTCATTTCAGATGACAGATTTATAGTTTTTATTCAAAACAGTTTTTTGCTTCTCTTACACAATTATGCTTTTGTTAGTTACGCCTTTTTGCATTTTAGCTAACGATATATAGAGTTGTTCTTTTAAATTGACACAACTTCAATACATTTCTAGTTTAGGCAATTTCACTCTTCGAAGTACGGAGATTTGAACTTGTCACATAACGCTTTTTTAATAAACATATCAGTGCCTTTATATATTTCAATTCAATAGCGTTGCATAGTAGGAATTAAAGTATATGTGCATCACTTTAACTTCTCCGAAAAGCCCTTGAAGCCTGGGTACTCAACTCAAAACCCCAAAACAACTAAAGAACTCAATGATATTCGTTCGTTTGGCGTTTCAATTTATACAGCAGGGGAATAACCAATGGCAACCGAATGCACAACCGAAATGATATACGACCAGGCAGATGCAGTTGTAGAGTGACATAAATCTTTGGTCAGGGCAAAACTCAATTTAGTGTTGGATGATTCTTTGCCACATACAAACACACAGACGCAGAGGGAGAGACGAACGTCCACCTACCCACCCACACATTTATTTGGATGGATTTTGACCACATAAATACTGGATAGGAATTAGTATGCGTGTGGAAAATACAACACATCGAAATCGCCGCTATCGTGTTTGATTCATTTATGGTTTTGATATGAAAGTAAAGCAGTGGGTAATCGATGTTGGATATCTGCATACACTCAAATCAAAAACACACGCACACACCCACACATCTCTCGACAGTTCACTTATGCATATATGGACGATTACATCCATAAATATTAAATGGAAGTGGAATCGAACCGAACACACACATATACAACCAGTTGGAATAACAATTGTATTCGGCGCATTCATACACACACTCACATATATATGTATAGAAAAATATATACGCGTATATATTTTGATTTATGTGAATGTTTTTATTTCGAATGTAAACATGAATATACGTGTGTTTAACACACCCAGAACATTCAACCAAACAAACGCACATTTCGAATATCCGATATTCATTCATTCATCAGGTGAGAACAATGGATAAAATATTGCTATGGTTCAATTATAAACGACAGAACGATTCTAATACTTGCGGATACTTTGAGAGAAATATAAAATCGGGTTCCGCTAGTAAATCTCGTGCAAAAATATTGAAAACCCTGATAATTTCCACTCGATAGTTCTTAATTGAAAAATAACATGGTAAGAGTGCTATGTGAAAGACCAGATACAAATAAGTTCAAAATCTGGCGTAATATTAACTTGCTTAGTTTTGAACTACTAAATTGTGGAGACCTAAATTTGTATATATGATATTCATTTTTATGGGTATAAGTTTCGAAGACCAACTAATATATTTTAGACCAGCATATGTCCGCTACTTCGGTGGCGAATGTGGGAATTATTAAAAAAAAAATACCGACCATAATTTAAATGTTAGTACCATTTAGTACCTATTTTCTCTTATATTATGTATTTCCAAAACATATTACCAATTACCACCTCAAGAGAAATCTAGGTCTATACTAAATTTGGTATCATTTATTTAACTTGGTGCTCTTGTTTCCAAAAAAAATCAAAATTTCAAATATAGGTTCACACAAATCCAAATTTATTGCCAATTGTACCCATAAATGTAAATTTCTGTATCTAACTACCTTAATCATAAGTACGAATTTCCAAAACTTTCCCCATACCCTAATCTTAATTCCAAAATTAATGGTTGCAGCTCTATCTGTTACCTTAATCCAAATTCTATAAAATGTAATACCATTTAGCACACATAAGTACAAAATTCCATTACTACTTACATCATGCAATCCAATGGAAATCGTATTACCTAATTTCCAAATTGGCTAAAATTTAATTCCATTTTATGGCCATAAGTACAAATCTCCAAAACTACACCCATGCCCATTTTTAGGATTCCAGACCTATCGGGTTTTCCTAAATCCTAATTGTACTAAATTTGGTACCATTTAGTACACAAAAGTACGAATATACATACCTCATTTCTACACTCCAACAATAATATTAATTCTATATATTTAGTATTCCAGCTCTATCGGTTTACATAAATCCAAATTGTCTAAAATTTAATTCAATTTAGTACCCATAAGTACAAATCTCCAAAACTACACCTATGATCCAATTCTACACTTCCATAGTAATTTAATTTCAAAGTTTAGGATTTCAGCTCACCTAAATAAATTGTATCAAATTGATTACCACTTAATACAAATAAGTACAAATTTACATTACTACCTACATCACACAATCCAATAGAAATTTTATTTTCCAATTTCTGGATTCCAGACCAATCAGGTTTTCCTATATCCAAACCAATTTTACCAATTTTAGTACCATTTGGTACACATAAGTACGAATTTTCAAAACCATTTACTTACCTCAATTCTATACTCCAAGAATAAACTTATTTCCAAATGTACCAAATTTAGTACACATTAGTAGAAATTTCCAAACCTTCCTACGCACCCCAATTCTACACCCTAGCAGTGATTCTAACTCCAAATTTCAGGATTTCAATTTTAGTTTAGTTTTAATTTAGTACTTTTCGTACTCATAAGTACAAATATCCAAGACTACCTACTCATCCCAATCGTACTTATTACTATTAGGTTCAAATTTCAGGATTCCAGCTCGATCCGTTCCTCCAAATTCAAATTTACCAAATTAAGTATGGAGGAGGGTGCTGATATGTCATTCAACAAATTCAGAATCTCCAAAAAGGTCATCAATAGAAATTAAAAAACACCATCAATACCTTTCATTTCCCTTAGGATTTTCACTCGGAATTTGATGTTTAACATCTTTCACTTCATATATATATTTCCATTTACGAAGATGTGGTTGAAATAAGTTTAAGATTTCGTGTTATCGACCTGCAATTACTTACATACCCATGCGATGTTTATGCATTTACTCCCTATCAAATGTGGGGGATATTTGCTTAATGTTGGTATGGTTCGCATGCAATCTTATGTCGTTTTTTTTCATTTTCTGAAAATGTAACTTTGAGAACCCATTTATAGCCATTAATTCCAGTCAACATGAACGCACATGCTAGTACATAAAACATTTAATGGTGGATTCACTTTTCAGCGTTTTCCTTTCCCCGACTTATATTTTTATTTTGTTAGGTTTGTGCGTGGCTTTTGTCTGCAAAAAAGTATAGGTAGTGGTTGTAAAAAGGGCTCCTTAGAGTTCAAATTTCTAAAAGTATTTAAAAGGACTAAACAATTAATGTTTGTTTATATGTTACTTGTTTTCTTATAGAATCTTTTTACATGTACCAACTTCAATCTCTTCAAACATTTTTCACAAAGCACCAGCAATTGACTCTTACGATACTGGATTAAAATGTATCGCTTATTGTGGTTCCTTCGCCGATAAGCATTTACACAGAGTAGTTTCGATTAATAGGAAATCATGGTTTGGAAATGAAAATGGATTGAAATGCATTACTCTTTTCCTTTGGGGTGGTACATATTTCGTTGGCGCTGTCAAGAAAGGCATTTGCGTTCATGGCATAGTTTACTGTTTGCTATATATTTTTGAAGTTGATGTTGGAACTGATTTCCGGGGGTTGAGTAAAATGCTTAAAAGTTTATTGATAGCTTTTACATATATAGGAAAACCAAAAAATACACTGAAGAATTTGATAAAAGGCGTTTGAAAATTCACCTAAATTCACCTAAAGAAAAGGTGTATATGGATAAACGACTTGCTTAGCATAGTTTTTTTTTTTTTTGCAATTTTACTTTTGTATACACTATTTTTAAACTTCATTGGATAACTAGGAAATTCCATACTATTTTACTGTCATTTTATTTACAACTGTTTTATTTTATCTAAATAGAAACATAACCCTATTTGGCAAGAGCATCTTTACAATAAATACTGACAATCTCCACAAACCCTCACGTAATGACTTCAATTGAATGGTCGTTTTGAAGTAATGTTCAGTTAGCCGAAAGCATTTTTTACAAAACGGATTAAATGTAAAAAAAAAACTAAACATCTTCGTAGTATTGAGAATTTAAATAAAAATATCAAACACAATCACAGCAACGACAACATCAACAGCATAAAAATGACCTCATTGTGGATTTCTGCTAACCAACCAACCGACTAGATGTTGCAACACTAAGCTATAAAATAAAAACTTACAATTTTGCACGTTATAACTTAGCTGATATAAAAAAGCGTTTATGTCGTTTATGTAATGGTATTTAAAGCAGAACTTTTAATATTTTTGTTGAAATGTTGTTAGATTTTTAACAAAATACCAGGAAATAACCAAAAAACAAAACAACAACAAAAGTTTTAAAAAATAAATTTTTCTAATTTTGTAAAACAGTTATGCAACACCAGCAATTTTGAAAGTGCAGAATTGAAACCATAAAGAATAAATTAATTATTTTTGTTCAATGATATGTGTTTTTGATCGTTTTATTGTGAATAATAACTTAATGGGTCCATTTTATTTCTCAACTAACATACCAATTGAATTAAGGGTGCGTCTATAGTTATGATACGCAGTGTATTACAAATCGTGGTTAAAGTGATCAGTTCATAGCAATATTTAAATATTAATTGAAATCATTTCCCGGAAATGAATACACAATACATACTTTACCCTTCGACCCAAATGTATAGGATGTATATTAACGTATACTTTAATCGAGATACGGAAGGTCAATTGATTTTCCATGACAAAGTGTCACATTCAATTGCTAGGTATTTAGTTACAAGTGGAATTTAATTGACAGTCATTTAATTGTCAATTTCGTCGTGGAAGGACAGACATTGTAATATTAAACATTAGGTGGATTACATTACCACTTTACCTCGGAAGTTTGACATTAATGACCTTTGAATAAAACAATTTATAAATTCGTAGGTACTAATATATTGAGGGCAATTTCAGTTAATTACCACTTGTCACTTGTCATTTAATTACCAGAGTTACGTCGTATAGGAAGTCTGGCTGGTCGGTGCACACAACAACTTTGAAGGGAATTCTCAATGTGGTCGAATTTTATAATAATGTAATATGCTATCTAGTACTTCCCTAGAGAAGGTAAATATTAAATGAAAATAAGAATGAAATAAGGGACCGTAAAAAATAACAGTTATTTTGTGGCCTAAATAAAAAAAATCCACTTTAAGTATTTATTTTTTAACGGAAAAAATATACGTTGATTTTTAACTGTTAAAAATGATTGTTAACTGTTAAAAATGATATCCGAAAATGACGGAAAAATAAAACTTCTCAAATGATTTTTATTTTGGACGGAAAAAATAAAACGCCCAAGAAGAGTTTTATTTTTAACGGAAAAAATAACAATCATATTTAACAGTTAAAAATCAACGTTTATTTTTTCCGTTGAATAATAAGTCTTCACATGGGAATTTGAGAGTATTTTCTCAAGATCACCCAATATCCTTAATGGGCTCGTCAATACGAATCTATTGGTATATGACACTATAGGTGTCCATGTCTCTAACATAAAGAGTTTTTTGTTCGCATTTTCAACAATAACTGTTATTTTTCGTCCCTGAGTTTTCCACATATTATTATTTCTACCTATGTTGGCCCATGGTGTCGGCAGATTTACATTATTTTTAACAGTAAGTTTACGAAGTGAGTCAATTTGAATAATTTTAAACTTCATAATATTAATAATAATATATTTAAATTTTTTAAAGATCACATTGAGTGAAGTATATGTGTGTGAATCAAATTGGTTCACTTCCGTAAATATAGGTATATACTAAATATCCATAAATCTAATATTAAAAAGCGAAGGAATATTATTTCTATATCGATTTTAAGTTGTCATTTCGTCTTCAGTTTCTCCCACCAATTTGAGTGATATAACAATATTAGAGCATTGCTTTCCGATATTTTGAAAAAATATTTATAATGTTTTTGTTAGGAATTATAGGACATTTTTCAGTGTATACTGTAAGATATGATTGGACGTTGGAAGAAGTTGCCGATTTCAAACCTCAATAGCGAAAGGAAAAGTATTTAAGAATCCACACCATTCATTTGGATAACAAATTTAAATATGACATAAACATAAAACTCTGAATATCATATCCCGTATATATTTTGGTCAGCCCTAAAAACCTCATCAAGCGTTATATATGATAATATATGTTCAAATAGACTAGATGCATATACTAAAAGTTAAACGATTGGCCAAAAAGGTCGAATTAAAATTACAACTTTATATGTATACGGGCAAAGTGTCCGCTACTTCGTATGCGGAAAGGGAATACACGCAAATAAATAACATTTTATATGGGAATCGTGATTCTACCTCTGTTCCCATCTAATATTAAGTTTATTACCAACTACTTCTCTTCATACTCATAAGCTCTAATTTTCGAAATATCTTTCTTATTTAAATTATACTGTTTCAAAAGTGATCAGAATTTCTATCATATATGTATCGTAGCAAATACCTTCTGGTTTCACATTTAGTTCCATGTAGTACTTTTCGCGCCCATATGTGCGAATTTGAAAAACTACCTCAATCCTACAATCCAACCGTAATTTTTATTCCAAAATTCAGTAGTCCAGCTCTATCAGTTCACACAAAATAAAATTGTAAAAATATTAGTACCGTTTACTTCACGAGTATGAATTTTAAAAACTACCACCATATATTAGTTTTACATTCCAACAGTAATAATTTTTCCATATTTTAGATTTCCAGCTCTCTCCGTTACCCAAATTCAAATTGTTCCAAATGGCGTGCATTTAGTACTATTCGTAAGCAGAAATTCGAATTTCGAAAGCTGTCTATATAGCTCAATCATTGACTTCAACAGTATTCTAAATTCTAAATATCAGGAAGCCAGGAAAATTTGGTACCATTTAGTATTTTTCATACTCATAAGTAAGAATTTCTAAAAATATTTCCATGCAACAACACCACTTTCCACAAAATTTCAAATTACAATTAGAAGTAAATTTAGATCGAGTTTCAAAAAAAAAAATTGTACACGTTGGACCCGTGTAATCGATTTTCCTCTTGTGGATAGTTGCGGGTAGAAGAAAGGGAATATAAAAACATGGACAAGTTGCCTAACATTCACATGAATGTGGGGCACTCGATCGTATGAGTAACACATGTTTAAAATGATGTAACGCATACGCAAGCATGATACGTATTTCCCAAACATAAAGAAAATATAATTGGATTTTACAATGCATTTCATGACATAATTATGCATGGTAGTCCATTTCAGAAATTTATAATGGCAACCATTTTTAATATGGAATTCATATATCAATTTCATATAAAATGAAAAAAAAATGTACTATGTCGATTTGCATACTTAAATAAATGAAACAAAATATATTTTCTAAAAATGAACATTGCTTTCAAAATTTAACTATGGTTGTTACTACTTATATTTATAAGTTTTAGAAGCAGGGAACTTCAAAATATTTATAAATATAAATAATTTATCAATTTTTGCCACTGAACACATAATATGCCTACATTTCGAAGGAAGATGTTTTCATTTAAATTTTGACGGCTGAATGCAAATTTATGAAAAAATTGGAACCATATGACTGCATGAGACTACATTGTATAATTATGCCATGAAAGAATTTAAAGGCAATTGTCACAATTAAAAACGGCTTGTTCTTAAATTTTGTAACAACAAAAATAAATTATATGGATTTATTAAATATTTAAACATTTTAAATAAAGTAATAATGTCGATTAAAACAAACGATAATGTCTATATCAGATTTCTATGTAGGTTCAAGTTTTTTTTATAATTCCAGCTGTCGTTGTTATAAACAATACAAAAAATCTAGATTGATAAATAAATACAAAATATTCGAAAAAAGGAAAATCCAACTGTAGTTTTAAGTTACCCTTTGGGAACAAAGAAAGACATTGGAATAACTTTTGAGTTATACGTTAGCAGAGTATATTTTTATAACAAGCAAATAAGGCTTTTGTTTCCTTTGTTGTTTTTTTTGGACAAAAAAGGTCAATGCTTGAATGACAATGGCCAAGCATCTATGTGCGTAGTCAATTGAAATGTAAATCGATTGGAAATCAATCAAAATGGTTGATTGGCACTATTAGTGTATTATATATAAAATTAAATGCAGTTTAAGTATTTTACATAATTTATAATATTTATATTTCATTAATCGATCGATACCTACGATATATAAACATTAAGTAAAATATAAATCAAGTGTCCATTTATCTACAACTATTGAGAACCACACAAAAGTTAGAAAATAATAAGGGTTATATAGGTTTTTTTGATTATATTGGTACTTAACATGACCATATAACCAAATTTAAGCAAATAGGCTTGTGTCATGTTTCAAAAGGTACGGCCACACCCTTGCAAAGATATAGCAATTTTTTTAAGATATTTCCGGTAGTTGACGATATCTGTCAATATAACTAATTTGAAGTCCACCCGGTGTTGCAATATTTATTGCGAACGTCACAATGATCACAAATTATATTTATATTTGAGTCATATTTGGAAGAGAAAGACATAAATCAGTCGATATTCATTTATAATGGCTGTCGATAGTTCGCATAAATCCCAGCTCATCTAAATATTCATATTGATGCCAAATGTGTATCGTTGATAAATACAAACTCTCCAATTTACATGTTAAAAAAATCCCATAGACTACCCTAAATGGAATTCTATAGTATAATTGTACAACGAGAACAAATTTTCCGGTATGACGAACATCATTACCATCCTCCCTGTTGTGCCTACTACGAGTACAATCACAATAGTCACAGAGATAAGAGGTTAAATAAACATCCCACATGTTGGTAAACTGCAACAAGCAGCATTGTGGAATGATTAACATTCAACCGAATGACCTCTTGCAAAAGCTACATTTATATTAGATCGCACTGTAGTTATTGTTGTTCTTGTCGGTAGTAGTGTAGTAGTAGTTGTACATAGTCGAATGACTCTAAGCACTCGAAATGTATTCACACACGTATTTAACCAAATGCGTGCTTGCATTATTTGTTAGTACGGATATGTGTATAGAAAAGGAATGTCAAAGACTGAATAGAAAAAGGCGACTTGAATCTAGATTTTTTTTTTCAAGAAATTATCATATATTGGAGTTAAGAACCCAATTTTGATTCATAATTATCTTGAATGTAAGATAAGCATTTGTTTAGCTTATGTTCAGCATTTAAGTATTTATTATTCAGGAATCGACATCCCTACACTGTACCAGGGGGAACACTTGCATCTGCATCTGTTATTCACTCTCTCTCTATCTTTCTCTCAATAAAATACAACATAAACCTCTAGGCGAACTGAAAGAGGAAAGTGATACTGGCGACAAAGGAAATTAACCCACTTTATACCCATTAAATAGGTTTAGTTAATTACCCTAATGAGTTGTGCGGCTTATTAATGTGTCTTATGGCGGCAAATATTATTTCACAGATATACAGATGCAGACAAAAGGCTAGAGCATGCATGTGCAGGCCGCCCTTAAATACGCGCAACATTATGCATTGCAATCATAAATTAGTGGATAACCTTTCTACACGATTATTAAGGCTTATCCGTACTTAGAAATTCGAATCATGTTTATGTTGGGTAGATGTCAATCAAGATTTTATATTGTATGACGGATGGAAATTTGTAATTCTATCACAATAGTAAATTTTAGGTTAAGGTGTTCATAAGATTCCGGTGTTGCAATATTTGTGTATATTAGTATTTGCAAAGCAATTTTGAAATTTCTTTTTTTTTACCTCATACTAAAAACCAACGACTTTTTTATACCCCCAGCCTTGTGACTAATGAGGGTATAAACATGGAAATATTGATTTTGGACCCCATGTTTCTTTGGACCAAACCCCTGTCTGACCGTCCAAACTTAGCTCAAGTTCAAATATGGGGAATATCGGTCCACACCTTCTGGCACCTCCTCCACAAAATGGTAAAAATTTTCCTAAAATTTTATGGTATTATAGCATGCAAACTGACTATCCCATTCGAACCAAACTTTGCACAACCTACTATCTATACCAAGCCTAGATCAAGTCCACAGCTGGTACCCATTGGCCCTCTCCTTGTGGAACCACCACCGCAAAGGGTCAAAATCTTCAATATTTATATATCAATATATAGCCAATAGAATATACGATTTCAATCATACTTTGTACAAACTATTATCTGTACCAATTCTAGACCAAGTCCGAAGATGGGACCCATTGTCTGTCGGCAACGCTGATCGACACTTTGTGATATCTTTAAAATACATTTTGAACATATAAACAATTATTTTAAACAATTTGAAAACTAGTTACATTTTTGTCTATCGGAATCATTTTAACAATATAAAAGTTTAATATATTTCCTGTTTAATTTCAGAGCTAACCATTTTAAGATGACTGAAAAAAGTAGATGAGAACCAGATTCACGGCGTAGTATTTCTATAATACGGTAAGTGGAATTTACATATTTTATCTAAACATGATATGATTTATTGTTATGTAGTTGCATAACAAAATCTTTTAAGCTAATATTTTTCGAAGAATGTGAAATCATAATGTGAATTCTTCCAATATGCAGAAGATGTCCGAAATACCCCAATTCCTGATTACTCTCGGGGATTTATATTAAATCGTTAGTCCAAAAAATAAACATCTGTCACATTTTTATATCAGTTTTTTATAATGAAGTTCTGAGAATTTTGTAATGTTCCGAAACTTCGGCTAGGACCTTTAACATACCTATAAATGTTTGCACCCAGAAATAACCACAAAACTCGTTTATTGGGCTTAAAATTGGCCCCGTCCAGATTGATATGTTGAAATACGAACCTATATTACAACTATTCTGGAAATAAGAACCCACATTTCCAAATTTCAGCCACACCAACATCCAACCATCCACACCAACAAGACCATCAAAATACCTATAATGGATATGTTTGACTCGATTTGTATTATACAAATATTCCATTATCCTCGAGAAAGAAAATTCCAATGTCTCATTATACCCTACACAACTATGTTGTCAGGGTATTATAGGTATGTGCAGCCCCCGTCCGACTATACTGCTCCAATTGTTTGTGTAAAAATTTTTTTATTCCCACAGTTGATACTAAATGTCTTTAAATTTGTAATATAATTAATGTCGACTTCTTAAACTTGCCGTAGGTGTATAAATTCCAATTTAAAACAATGATTTGTACTTTCACACAACAAACACACACGGTACATTTATTATTTTTCGTGATAGGACAAGTACTCCCAAAGCCATCATCAAAAGGTGAACTAATGGGGCATTAAATAAATAATAGAAACGTTTGTGTTTTTTAAATTTAACATAGAAAATAAATCACCTTGATTTATATACCTTGCTATTTACAAATTAAAAAAAAACTCTGCTACAAGTCACCTACAATGTCCTCGCGATTCCAGTCATTTTCGTAAACAGAATTATTTCCAAGACAATGGAAGAACTTTCAATTTCAACAGAACACAAATTTTTCAGTAATGAAGACTTTTTACACTGATTACCCTCGGTAAATATACCGAAACAAACTTCTAACGAGTCCATTAGGCATTGGATTCGCCAAATTATGACCCTAAATGGGTAAACATAAATATTTTTCTGGGTCTGTATGTGTGTGTGTGTGCGCGCGCACTTTACACAAACGCGTAACTGTCAACTTGCGTTTTCGCCATTAAAATTGTTCATAGAATGGCTTTCTTGTGCTGTACTTTGGCTCCTAATCAGCACTGATGGCTGGGTGGTGGCTGCATGTGTTTCTGCAGGGACGATATACTCCTGTGTTAACGGCCGTGGTTCAGCGACTTTGCCCATTCGACCTAATTAAAACGAGATGTTTCAAAACAGACTCAACACACAAAATGCAGCAAAACTCTGGTGAAAAGAAACGAAAAATGAACTGTAGAGTAAATTCAAGGATAAACATTCCGGGATAAAGATACCTACATTTGTAGTGGCTTGCAGATAATAATTCGTAAAAAAACAAGTTGGTGATGGTTGTTGTTGTTTTATTGACTGTACTATAGGAAAATAAATGTCATGTTTCAAAGTAGCTACAAGGTAATTCGGATTTTCATCAGACCGAATAATTTACTTAATATCGGTTGACTTAAAACCCCAAACCGTGGGGAAAATATAGTGCGATGACAAAGAATACTAATAAGAGTGGCATTTGTTTATTCACTGGCCTGCAGCGGATTGTTGTCTTTGAAAAAATACCCCCAAAAATGAAAGATTATCATCAGTATCACAGATTATTCTTACAAATAATCGGAAGTGTAACTGTATATGGTTTGCAAAAATTCTTTAATGATAAAAAAATGGTATCTAGGAAGGATTGTGAATATCGACTACCAAAGTTTTTTGCAAAAAGGGAGCAGGACTTCTATGAGAAAAACATTATGAAGTTGCCTTTAAAATGGTAACAAATCATACAACAAAACGGTGCATATTTATCCAAATCGGACATTCCGAAGCATGTTAAATATAAAAATAATGGATTTCTTTTTCCCCAACCTAATATAATACTTTAATAATTCCCGAGATTGGCTTCAGCCATGTTAAAAAATTAGCAATAATGCCCATATATATAATAATGAATTTAGTAGTAATTAATGTAGCTGAGTGTGTATAATGAGTTAATATTATTATCAATTTATATATAATTGACTTCCACTTGAAATATAAACCATTTGGATTAATTCATTTACACAAACACACTAAAGTATCCGAACAACAGACTAGCATTTCTTAGTGCTCTGTTTGTTTAAATGGACAATTGGTTTAATGTAAATTTAATTACTGCAATATTATAAATGAATTACGCCCCAATACATGTGGACATATGTACGTACCCAAATGCATACATATGTATTGTATTACAAAAGATCGCTCCAGAAGCAAACAATTGCTATTGCTGCAATACGAATTTTGTAACGTTCAAAATTTAATTATTGCCCAGATACATAACCGGTCTTAAGCAATCAGAAACCTTTGTGTCATGCCTGGGGCGTGCAAGCCACAATGCAACAAACATTAACTCATTTAAAATTTACAAAGCACTCTCAGCAAAATGTAAGAGCAAAGTACATAGCCTAGCCACACAGCATCGAGAATGGGTGCAGGAGCAAAAGTTTAACAAGAAAAGATGTCAGTATGTCGGAGCACGAAGCTAAATTTGTAACAGCAGCATAAAAGTAAACGAGACTAATATCCTCTGGTTTTTCAGGAGCATTAAATTGGTTGTGTACAATTACATTAACCCGTTATGGTAAAGCCATATTGTACGAATACAACAACAATTATTCGTAATATATTAATGTAAGTATTTCGATAAGTCGTATATACTTATATGAAACCCAAGGGCTGTAAATATGTTCACGCCTTAATAAAAATCAGAATAAAAGGGTTAATTACAACTTTAGGCACACGTTGTTGCATTGTTGCGTCTCAACACTGCATTGTTGAATGTATTGCAACCTTTGAAGGAAGCTCTTCAGATTTGTACAAACTTACACATACACAGGCGTTGCCTATATATACAACGGCTATACATAAATATCAAGGTGAGAATTTTGGCCGACGTTATTGCTTTGACTGCTTAAACCAACATCACATTCCCTTGAAACAACATCGGAGACATCCGTCACTGGATATAACGCACCTCACGAGACATTCTTAAATGTCGCAGCACAAACTTTCATGTTAGCAAAAAGCGTCATCGGTCTAAGCATGTAAAAGGATAGTGTAATTAATTCCTAGATAAAACTAGATACACGAAAATATTAAATATTTTTTTGTGGATCCCACCACCGACTTCATTTAAGATTTTTTTTTCAATTGCTTGCTGTTGTGTCTATGTAATAAGATACAGATTGATTTCCAATTGAGATAAATCTTTTTATATCCTTCACCATAAGAGTCTAATTAAAAATACATAAAATCGGCCGGGACCCTATATTTAATATTTATGAAAATGAAGTACCAAACTGAGAACAGGGTATTTTTATTCAAAAATACCACTTAATGTTAAAATAAAATCAGGTGGAAAAATGCGCCTAGGACTATCAAAATGCCTTTAATTGGGAAGGTCTTTCCATGGAACTTATTCAAATATGGGCTAATATTGATATTTGTTGGTAGGAAGAATTGCTGTACCGAACCCAAAACTATATATAATACGGTAGAAAAACTTGTCTGATATTCTCAATTTACCAAGGAAGAATCAATGTAAGTGTAAAATGTTATGCTCTATCTTAAATAATACGAGTTCTATCATAATTTCAACCGACACACGAACAAATTACTTAATTCCAAACTCCTTCTGGTACCTCTCCCACAGAATGGTCAAAATTGCACACAAAAATATTTTTTATAATATTATGCGAACGGACTATCCGATTTGCACAACCTATTATCTTTACCAAGTCTAGATCAAGTCCAAAGATGGAACCCATTGGTCCTCTCCTTGTGGTACGACCCCCACAACGGGCGAATGGAATGAACGATTTGATCCAAACTTTGCACAACCTATTATGTTTACCAAACCTAGATCAAGTATTAAGGTGGAGCACATCTGCCCTCTTCTCTCTCCCCCAAAAAGGGTCAATATTCGATCCACATTAAATCCTAAACATCTTTGTTAAAAATTATACCTTATATAAAACCTGTGTGTACCTCCTCCGCAAACCATAGGGTGAGGGTATATAACCGTCGGCAACACTGAAAAAAACAGCAGCAAGCTATGCTACATATATGCATACATTTCAAAAATACTGGCAGTTTAAAACTGTCGCAATTTAAAACTGAGAATAAAGGGTCCGTTTAAGCCATTATCGTGTGCGATCTAAACACACTTCGCGATTTGATTTGTTTAATATCTCCATGACTTTTCTAACAAATATCCATATTCCAATTCCTTCTTTTTTATTCAGTTAGTTTCCACATAATCTAAAATAATCGAAAACAATTCAAGAAAAAATTGACATTTATGATATCTTTTTTGTTTATATATATATATATATATAGATTTGTGTATAAAATTCCACAGATTGCTCTAAATTCAGTATCTTAACAGGATTTAAAATACAAATACAATATCATATTGTCAACATTTTTAGATATTGATAAATGAAATTCAATGTGTAATGCAATCACTTAAATCGTTCCCAATTTATTTTGAATTGTGTCAAAATTTTCTCTTCGATTCGATTGGTTTATTGGCACATAAATAATACATACAATTGCTGCAGGGCATTTTTGTTGTAGTCACACATACATACACACACAGGCACACCTATTTATGTACATTAGGTTTATTATTTAGAAATCACAATCACAATGTGTATACATATGAATATATATCTATCGATTCAGATCAATTATTATCCATTGCATAACGAGTCTACAACGTATAGAAAAAATGAAAGAAACATTTGTTAAAACAGGTTTATTTTGTTGTTGTTGTTGGAATAGTAGTACCAATTGTTTTACAAAGTTTTTGGGTGATACAGACTATTGAATTGATTAAAAATAATTTATATTCAATATATAACTACATACATATATATGGTGAATGATTGATCTCAATATATTCTAATGTTTATTTCAAAATGTATAGTTTTGTTAAGGGTTTGTATTTATTGAAATATTTTTATATTATTTTTTATGGGCTAAGAACATATTTGAATATTTTCTACGAATATTCAATTCAGCAAAATTTCAATTAAAGAAGTGTTATAAAATTCGGTTTCATAGTTTTTGTAATATTCGATATAGTTAAAATAAAATATTTTGCTCTATTTGGGTAAAGTTTGCTTTAAGAATTGCAGGCTATTTGTTAAGTCCGCACTATAGGGACTTGGGTGGTTGGCAGGTACAGTGCAATAGGATTCTCCCGATAGAGTCAGTGCGTCCAATACGCACTCGTGAGCAATAAAATAAAATAGAAATAAAACACAATAGTTTTATTAAAAGGTTTCGACCAATGCCGATATTTATTGTTGGTAAACTATATTACCTTTATTGTACAACAATATGTACGGTGGCTTAAAATAAAGCCTTGGTGATCACAACAATATTTGTGCAGCCAGTTGATAGGTAACAACGAAAGCATTCAAGTAATAATACAACAAGTTTGTTGACATATATGTGCCTAAAGGTGGCGCAATAGCAAAATGTAAACAAAAGTCCGTTGAAATCTGTCAGTCTCATACACTTTCAAGGATGTAATAATGAGGAGTAGACAGACTTCAACGGCTACGACCTTTCAGATTAAAGGCTAACTATTTAACGATTTTAAATAGCGATTCCTGCTTAAACACTATTAAAAACATATGATAATAGACTTAAGGCTCTTAAAAAATAGTTCTTTGTGTGAAGAAAAACTCTCCCAATTCTATTAAAATAAAATATTCGTTATCAGAAAACTTATAGAAAACGTTTTTACATATAAGCTCAATTCTTATATACGCACTCGTAAGGCTAAAGTGTCTGAGCGACTCTCGAATGGAGTTGCAGTTCTAGTTCAAACTGTGCGCAGATGCGGAATATCTGAGAACTTCTTCTTGTACCTCCCCTACAAATGGTCAAAATTTTACTGTCCTAATATTTTTACTAAAACTGTATCGTGTTTGAAGGTGGGAATTATTGGGACTTTGATGCACCGATTTCAACAAAACTTGGCACAGGTTAGGCTGTATTTCAGAACTTTGTGCAAAATTCTGTGTCAATCGGCCATACACCATATATCGGGCTTTGGTACACCATATAAAATCAGACGAAACTATATATGTGAGCTATATTTAAATCTGAATCGATTTTTCCCAATTTCAATAGGGTTCGTCCTTGGGCCAAATAAGTGAGCTGTGCCAAATTTCATCTAAATTGGATAAAAAAGTCTACCAGTACTTTGTTTACAATTTAAAATGGACAGACAGACGGACATGCATAAATCGACTCAGAAAGTGGTTCTATGCATATTCTGCAAAAAGACATAATACCCTCTACTACAGTGTGGTAAAGGACATAAAAAATATTTCCAAACATTACGTTTGTGGCTGACATAGAGCAAAAAGCACCTAAAAATTGAAACTATCACTGATGTTGGACCGAATATGAATAAACGATTGACATTGCATACGAACGACAACGAATAGTTTGAAATCAAAGCAGAAATCTGTTAAAGACCTAACAAATATAAGAGTGAAAAGTAAAATAAACATAAAACGTTCCTACCATTTCTCATAAGGTCCGCACGCCACGCGTTGGCTTTATAAAATGTCTCCCGTATTGTAGCAAACAAAAAAATAATGCCCTAGAACGAAATTTCACGAATGGCACAATAATTTTGAATTGTTTGCCACACAGCATGTTGCCGCTACATACTTTCGCATTGGAGTGATGTTGCCTCTTTGTTGTTCCTGTAACCAATTTCATTCACATTGGTCTCACGTTCGACAACTGTAAAATTTGGCAGTTGTTACAATGAAAGTGGTGGCAAGATTTTTCTTTGTTTCCACGAGTCTCAATTTTAACAACTGTAACTGTACAAGCTGTCAATTGTATTTCATTGGAGTGTCAGTGAATGCGTGATGGGCACCGAGGGTGAGAGTGTATGTGTGTGAATTTGACATTGACAAAGTTGATTTTCAATTTGTAGCGGCTATTTCAGTCCAGAGGCATTTCCTCGAAAGGATATTTTTCGTTGCACACAGCAGATCTGACAACAACAATGAAGGGAAATATAAAGGCAACAACAATTTATATATATATATATATATATATAAACAACGAGAACATTAAATATTCTATCGTGAACAGTCTGTCTAGGGCACAATTCTGGAAGACAATTATGTAATTATCTAAATCACATGTTTCATGATTTTTAGTTGTCATAAAATTAAACTTTTAACACCGCTCATATTCGACGCTTCTGTTCGAGCTAAACATAATCTTTCAACAATTCTTAACACCAAACACGTAATGACAACGTTTAGGCACCACAAAGGCAATGGAGGACAGCTAGGCTCTTTAGTAATAGTCGTGACAGCAACAACAACAACAATCACATAAAAAGCTGCACAGAATGTTGCTTGACTCTCAATTAGGAAATTGCCACATTTCAAATATCTGATATCTCGGAATATGAGCTGCGAGTGTGATATTCGGCTTTGACTTTGTGGCTTTCTTCAAATGTCTTTGGGGGATTATCATGTGTTCAAGTGTCTGTTCCCAGCGGACAAAGGGAAACACTTAATCGGCTTAACACAGCATGACTTTATACGTTCGTGGTCAAATGATAATCGTTTCAGGCATTTCTCCCTACCTAGTTAATTCGGTCAGTTTGTGTAAAGAGATTTCATATTGATATTTATACATATTAATGCATTTCTATCCAAATAGATAAGTAGAATAATATTCAAATAAATTAGATCGCCTATGTTAAGTGTTGATTTGAGTTCATAATTGAATGTAAACGTGAATGAGAAATTATGAGATTTACTCCCATTATAATAGAATTTTAAAAATGAAAATTTGAAAAACTCAACATTTCACCAATATCGTGAATGTAATTTTGTATTCGCAACATTTTTACAATTTAATTATTGAAGGTCTTTATAGGATAATGGATGCACGCGAATAATGATACGTGGATAATGTTTACACGTCATGTAATTTATACTACATAAATGCAATTTTATGTGCGATATACACTGGTGACCAAAAGTAAAGCATCTGAAATTGCAAAATATAATGAATATCGTATAACTTATTATAACTTATTAAAATATATATATATATATATAAATTGACTCAATTTTTGCGTGGACAAAACTAAAGCAACTCTACTGTACAAACAGATGAGCTCTGAAATTTTAGTTGCTCTACCTTTATAAATAGCAGTAAAAATGCCATTTTAAGAGTTCGATGGAATTGGTGAGAGGTCTACATGCCCGGAAACCATTAAGAAAGTCCTTTTTATTTCTGAAAAGAATCGGAAAGCCAAAATAAAAAAGATCGCACATTTTAATATGAAAGGCTCTGACACGAAAAAAATTTACCATGAGAAGGTCAAAGAATTTAAGGCTCAAGCCTCAGTACTGCAAGGGTACTTTCTTCAATTTATGGTATTCGATATATTTATGAGATTTATGATGTAATGGATCCGATTGTTTAAACAAATGTGTTGGAAAACGCTTTGATTTCCTCCATTGAATGAAATATAACGCTTGTGTGGGCGTTTCAGCTTGACAATAACCTCAAACATACAAACATACATACATACATCGAATCATGTCAAAGATTGGTTGTGGGAGTCAACAATAAAGGTTTTATAATGACCATCACAATTATCAGGTCTTCGTCGTAAAGAAAAACCTTTGTAGTATAATAGATTGCACAAACAAGCAAACATAACCATTTTTCCAAAGGTTCAGGATGCGATTCCACTTACATGAATATTGGAAGTAATGAATACTTATTGCAAATATTGTAAATTTCTTGGCAGGTTTTAGCTTACAAATAAATTTGTTTTAAATCCATCACTCGAGTGGTAAACAGAAACCTCCAAGTCTTAAAAATAAAACCTACTTCGCAAGCCACCTTTATTTATTTTTACTTCCACAACATCAACGACGTTCCACGAAATACGGGGAGCCATCTTCATAGGGGTGTTAGGAGCTCTTCATCATCCACAAACAATACAGTCCACTAATCTCTCAGCATTGTCCATTCCTGTGCTTTGACCCTTAAACAATAACTTTATTTTTAAAAAGTTACACGTTTGTTTTGGCCATCAGTGTATATGTTCCTACATTTCATTACTTAGCGTATTTCAAACAGTAATATAGTCCACAATCGTTTTGAACTCATTTGAATACATTGCGATTAAATTATAATAAATTGTAATACAAAATGTTGTTTAGGAAATATTAGGAAAGGTGATGTTTACAAGTAACATAGGGAATCGTCTAAATCGAAATTGGGTATAACAGTAGGGTCCACTTACGAGTTACATAATCGTAATATAGGCATAGGTCAAATGATCTAACTATGCCGATCTGTGGGTCGATTTAGTAACTTTTAACGATCCGACAATAGACAATTCCGTCTACACATAAATTCGTTTGTAGTGACCAACATGTTATTCGCCAAAAATGAAGACAAATTGAAACAAATTACATACACATTTTGAACAAAAGAAGGCATGTTCAACTTTTTATTTCATTTTTATACCCTACACAACTATGTAGTCAGGGTATTATAGCTTTGTGCAGACCCAAGAGTTTGAAACGGCGCGAATTATTGGTCCTAGACCCACCTTTAAGTATACCGATCGTCATATCTCGACTAGCTGAGTTGATCTAGACATGTGTGTCCGTCCGTCCGTCCGTCCGTCCGTCTGTACATTATAATTTGTAAACACGATAATATAGCGAAATATTTTCCATGCTCAGAATATATAACCACAGAAAGTTAGATTTTGTGGAAGTTGTGTAGGGTATCATATGGTCGGCCCCGTCCGATTATACTGCTCCGCTCACTGGTTTAAAGTTGTTTATTAAAAACGGTTATTGAATAAAAATCGACTTGAGAATTATTTAAATTTGATAGTGAATTGACCGAAGCGCCAATTCTAAGTAGGTACTACTAGAGAAAACCTCTGTTTAAGAGTATACTCTCAAGTAACATAACATGTTTTTCGGTATAGTTATAAAGAATAAAATAAAACAACAAAAAGGGATTAAGCTGGCAAAATAAATAAAAGGGTAACTTATTACTACACATATAAAATGTTATTTGCCTTAAGGCTATGACTATTAATAGAATTATAGATTTTTCATTTTTTAAAACTATACAATCTAAAAATCATTAAGCCGAAGATAACCATATATGCCAACACTTTCTAAAAACGATTGGAAACTTGGAAAGATTTTGCACTTTTTCCCCAGAGTCGGAGCCCGGTTATTTTTTCTTTCAACTAATACTCCCAGACAGGTTAATTGCCAAGTTCTGTCTGACATAGTGCTGAAGTAAAATACATTTTTTTACCTTTGCCATACAGAAGTTTGTAGCAAATACAAAAAATTAAATTTCGATTTTTAATAATAATAGTTCAAAATAATTCCGCAAAAAAAAAAAAACTCAGAACATTATATTATAGGAATAAAGCTAACAAGTAGATTTCAGGTATTTCTGCTGCTGTGTGCCAGAAACTTTTACTCGTCAACGTAGGCGTTGATCTCTGTTCGTTCTGTTGTGACTGATATATTTTTTGATAAAATATATTCTCTACTACTCGAACAATCGATTTGATATAATAAATAATCAATCGATATTTTCTCACATACTGCAAAAATATTCCGGCCTTCTTCAGTAAAGTCTATTGAAATTGAATCGTTCCTTTAGGTTAATTCCCATTTTTTGAGTTTTTAATTCTAATTCTAATTCTAGCAATTTCTGGTGCATTCGGACCTTTTGTCTATAATAAGGGTGATTTTCTGAATGTAATGTGTACTGTACAAATTTTTGCCAATTTTGATAGATTTTACTGATTTTTTTTTAAATTTTGTATCTGTAAATGATTTAATCGGTGCTTACTTTACGTAATTTAACTAAATTAAAGAGCTTTTTTAAAAATATTTTCAAAAAAATGCAGTAACGTAAAAAATCACATAATGTTTTAATTATATGGCCACTTCAAAGTCGATATATTTTCATAAAAACCGTTATTTATGGAAAAATTGCATGTAATAATTTTCTATTTTCACACTAAATCTCCTAGGTGCAGTATATCGAAGTGTTCTGAAATAAAAAATTTTCAAAAATACTTCAAACGGATCGAGGGCTGACCAAAAAATGTTTACCACAGTAAATATTTTAATTCTGTGACCACCACTGTATATATATATATACTAATCAATTTATACTCCTTCCCCACCTCATTTCAACACATATAAATTTATTAACATTATACCAAAACGACACACGCAAAGGTTGAATAGTTGTGTGTGTGTGGGTGTAAATATTCTCAGGTTTTATGCACGTTGCAATTGCAAAAATAAAGATGGTGCACTTGTATTAACTGTCAAGTGGTATTGAAAAGAGCTGCTTGAATGCACGAAATTCGCTACTCCAAAGGAAGGCCACTTCTGATCTAATGGAACATTTGTGACATGATGCATTCAATTTTATATACAATCGCTTAGCAGAATATTTACTAAAGACATACACATCTAAATCATGAAATACATCTTATATAGGTTATTATTATTTTTGTATTGATGTAAGGCATTTCATAGGCAGTCTTGCACACTACTAAAGCCTTTTCTGCATGTAGTTGCATTTTAATGAATTTCAATGTTTTCACAGTACACAAAACCAAGCACAGCTTAACATTTTCTGTTGCAAAGTATTTTTTGCACAAACACACACCGAAAGACACACATACATGTACACTTGTTATATCTTAAAAAACTATAAATTGCAGAGCAAACACATATTTCATATGTCGAAAGTGCACTTTACGGTAAGCTGTTATGGATTTTCTTTCGAATGCACACACATTTAAAGTGGTTTAAGTGCATTACCCTGGTGCATGTTCTCACGTAGTCATGGAATCGCTATCTCTCACATACTCGGGATTCATTACCTTCATAACAAGACAAGTAAAGTGAATCTCTCAGCCGCATACACACGCACACACGCACGCACACACACACATTCAGACAGGCAGTCAAACACACACGCGCTCACTCACGCTCACTTCACCAAACACTTACATATCATATTCATCAGCATCATTTAATTACGGATTAAATTGGGAAATTTAATTATTTGTTATTTCATTTTATTTTTTTTTATGAATGCTGCCTTTATATGAATCATTCATCCGAGGAAGTGGATGTTCGTGAAATGTTGTTGTTGATGTTTTTTTTAGCTTACTGGCCAATAATCAATTAACATGCCAGTTCAAAGAAATGAACATGGAACTGTGAAAAGGTATTTTTTTAATTGGAAATATAAAAATATCTCCGGTAGGATGAGTGTTGAGCCGGAACAACAGAAAGTGATACTTTCAATTACGTACGTATGTATGTAAACAAAGTGTATAATATAATAACATTTAAATGCGATTTCCCAATAAATACGCGAAAGGAGTTTTTACACAATATGTAAATGTGAGCAGAAGATTGAACATTAAACAAACGCCTGTGGCTCATACTAAAGCTAATTCAAAAACGTCCCCTTGACTCTAAAAACTAAACAGTTTCTGCCGAAAATATTCCCCAAACTCGAATATTTAATTTCACACAGAAAGTTGTAAAAAAAAACAAACAACAAAAATGGAAGAATGAAAACGGTGATATTTGAATAAAAAACGGGGGATTTTAAAATAAGAAATGAATGGGGTCTTTTTGTGAACGGTCCAATGACTATAAATAAGCTACTGGCGTCAAATTTAAACTTCAACACGTGGCTATATCAGAGAAAACATGATATTTTAATATATAAAAGAGCTTAGGAATAAGTGATTGAGTGAATGACAGATCATTGCCCAGACGAAACGGCTGAAGTTAGAAGCTTGAAATTCAGTGTGGGTTGTTGTTGGCGTTTAGGCGTGAGGTAAGGCCGGGTTTTTGCAAATTTGAGCTAGAAGGGCGAAGAAACTAAAACATTCTAAATATGGTACCATTTGTATTCGACTAGCGGGGAGTGTTAGAATTCTGACATTTGGAAGATTTTTTGAAAATTTTAACCATATGTATACGAAAAGTACTAAACTTTACTAAATTTAGTTCAAATTGTATATATAGAACATTTTTTGTTCGAATCTTGAAAGTTTATGTGGAATACAGGGTGGGAAGTGGGGTTGATGTATGGAAATAGTTTCAGAAATTCGCATTTATGTGTATGAACATTGCTAGTGGTACTAAATTTTGTACTATTTGTACTTAGTTGAGCGTACATAGATCAAATCTTTAAAAATCGTACTTGAGTGTACGAAAAGTACTAAATATGGTACAATTTGGATGTATGTGAACGGATAAGTTTGGGATCCTGAAATTTATGATTAAAACTACTGTTGGTGTTTAGAATTGCGGAAGTTTTGGAAAATCGTACGTATGTCTACGAAAAGTAATAAATGGTACTAAATTTGGCAAAATTTGAATGTTGGTGAAAGGGTAGAGCTGTGGACTTAAGATTATTATTGGAGTGAATGACTGAGGAAGTTTTGGAAATTCATGCATATGGGTACGCAAAGTGCTAAATTTAGTACAATTTGGGCTTCGGTGAACGGGTAGAACAGGAATCCTGAAAGTTGCAACTAATATTACTTTTAGAGTCGTGAAAAGAGATAGTTTTGAGATACTGAATGATAGCACATCTGTTACAATTTAAATTTTTGTGAACAGATAGAGCTGGAATTCTTAAATTTTGACCTATGTGAAAGCAGGATTGAGTATGAAAAGTACTAAATTTCGTAAAATTTGGACTTTGGTGGAATTAAGATTACTGTTTGAATGTAGGATTAATGTAGTGTATGAAAAGTACTAACTGGTACTAAATTTAGTGAAATTCTAAGTACGATTGATATATGTATTCGAATAGTGTTGAATGGAACTAAATGTGGAACCTGTAGGAATTCTGATCATATGAATATAATGGAAATAAGAAAGAGATTTCGTAAATTAGTGCATGTGTGTATGAAGAAGAATACTAAACTTGTTAATAGATGTAGGAATAGAGGTGGAATACGGAATTATAATACAACAAATTTTACAATATTCACGATTTCCATATAAAATATTATTTGTTTGTTTTGTTCCTCATACGAAGTAGCGGGCACTAAGCTCATTTAATATATGGTTCCATGTTGTGAATTTTTTTCCATATAGTTTTTCAATTAAATTTTGTTCACAAAATTAGCAATGTCAACACGATGATGTGTTTGATCGAAATTAAGCACAAATCGTAATCCAACAAACGTTAGCTAAAATCCTTTATAGTGTAAAGTTATTAAAACTAATTACCGGTCAGTACTTATTTTTGCATTTTAAGCCAAAAGTTCTAAATGTAACACTTAAAGGGCAAATTTTCAAAACCAACTTTGACATCATTGCTATACAACAATCTACATACCCAATTTTAGGGCAGTTCATCCACTCAGTACCATTTTACTGTGGTTTTCCAAACTACCAGATTGTCTCAAACATAATCACTAATATGATTATTCAAAACATTGTAATTTAACATTTCGGATTTTTCATTTTCTCAGAAAGTGAAATACCCCTCGAAGAGCATTTTCAATCTTAATGAAGGGTATATAAAATTTGACCGTATTATTTTCAATATCCTATGATATTTTGTAATAACTTTTAGACTTAATCATTTGCTACAAAAAAGAAGGCAAAAAGAGATCACTGTGATTTAATCATGTTTTTGTTGGTTCTTGTTGTAATTTATATCGATTGTCAGCAGCAATGGCGATGAATTGTGACGGTGCTATACAAAACATAAAGTAAAAATATACTTGTCCACCAAAAATACAAAATCTTGTGGTTAGTTCCATTACCACAAGTCGACATCACGATTAAATGAAATTGTTAAGCGAATTCTGGTTTTAATGGAATATCTTTTAGCTGGAAATCCAAGCAAAATAAAAAATCACTTGAAACTTTATCCTAATCAATTTGAATTTCCAAGCACATATTTCTTCCATCTTCATCGATAACAATTGCATCATGCCGCAAACCATCCTTCCATCGAAATCTGTGGTAATGGAAACACAACAACGACAACAACCAAAAAAAAAAACATCCTAGAAAGAGTTTTCTCCTTCGTAGCGAATATTCGGTCTGCCATTGATGTTGATTTATCAATTTAATGCCGCACTTATCAGTCATTGTCAGAACTTGCCACTTTGTTCGTAGTGTGAAGCATGGTAGTAAGATATCTGCATAGTTAGATTGTGTGGGCCACAATCGCTGTTGATATCTATGTTTGGCCTTTCAATGGGGCCAGCCAGCCAACCAAGCCAAGCGAAAACTACAAATTAGTTGCTGCTCTGGTGCTAATGCTGGACTTGTGTTCCTCTTTTATGTGGGTCCCTCTACATCCAAGACAAAAAAAAAACCAAGTAGGAGAGCAAAAGAGTAACTGTGCCTTTATGTCAAAGTACCTGCCAATGTACACACAACGACATTCTCGAAAGTGTGTGTAAAGAATTGGCTGGTTGTATGTACGACAGTCCTCTGCTGCATGAAATGAATTTAATAGTCTGTTGTTTCTTTAACCTTTTCGTGAAATCGAAGTTGTAAGCCAACGAGGTTTTTTTGATAACTATGGGAATATGCATATTCGACTATTTTGGAATTTAAGTAATGACGTTATAGAGTTCTATATATACACTTTATGTTATTCCTCAAATTACAATTGCATTAGACGCAGCCATCAATTGAACGGCCGTCAATATTCTTGGGTTTCAAGATACGATAGGGACTATAAATTGTATATTCAAAGTTCCGATAATGAAAAGTAACGTAACAAAATTAAATACATTTTATTGTGTTGTACAACCCTCGTATTTAATTTTAATATTATTGTTGGAATTCTACAAATAAAAGAAACAAAATCGCTATGAAGAACACTCCACAGCTGGGGGTGTGTGCTTGAATGGATCGAGTTGTGAGTAATTTCCTTGAATTTATTTTTTGTTTCTGCTGTTCCTTATGTTTCCTTGTGGCTTTACGGTTCAGAGACTTTAATGCTGTTTATTTATGAATCTTTGCAAAAAGGGGCAACCATAGCCGTAATGTGGGAGCACAAAAAACATCGTATTTTTCTTAAATAAAGCTCAGAGTACATATATTTTGAATGTTACGGCCTTACCCAATGCATTTGAAATAAAGAGTAAATGGATGGATGTTTTATGTCAACAGAAACTGCCTGGTACTATGAAACCAGAGTATCACTGTAGGAATCCATACCTGAAAAGACTTTTATTTTTGTTATGTAATATAAAAATTGATATCGAACTCATTTCCACGAAAGCCAATTTTTTGTTCAAACAGACTTCCTTCATATTTCATAGAATGACATTTGAAAGCGATTTTAAATTTCGCATTAAAAAGTTATTGACAATATTTTTATTTTTTAACATTGTTATTTTTTTTTTTTTTTTTTTTTTTTGATCGAAAAATTTTCAGTTTTTACATTGAGGACCTCGTACAACTATTTTCAAAAACTTTCAAGTATACAAGACAGAAGTTAATCTGGATTGTGAAAATTTACTAGAGAGGGGAGGGAAATGGTAAACTAACTCAAAAATCGTCAATGAAAATAACAAATTAGCGCCAATTTGATTGACGTGAGTCAGTACGTAAATGTGCTATACGATGAGAACCCAAAATACACAATTTCAGTCAATTCGGTTGAAAAATGTGTCCAAAATACCAAATACTGTATAATAATAAAAATCGGATGAATATATCTTTCACACTCAGACTGAGAAACTGTCTGTTCCTTGTAAGGTATGAGTAAATTGAAAACTTAAAACGCATATTCTTCAAAATTGATTTTTTATTTATGTCAGTCTTGTAGTAATTGAGCAACGTGTTGGCTATAATGGACATTTAATATGAGATAATTCAATTTACATAGTGTCTTGAGAAATGTTGTGAGATATATTCTAATATAAAAAATCTACTGTCATTTTTTACTTACAAAAGTCTCCTACATATAGAAATCTTTACATCGATTTTGTCCTTCCTTTATGTTATGGAAGTCGTGCTCTTGAAGTTTTCATTATCATCGATTTAGATTGTATTGTTTTCTATCAATGGTATGTCAGAGCAATACGCAAATTGTTGTTGCGCCATTGGTGATCATATGAAATACGATTTCAACTTTGTTAAGCGTAGTTCCGACACTCTGACATCTACTTTTTGAATTAGATCAACAAAACTAAAACAACATTTGTTGGTTCGCCTTCCAACTAATAAACCGACTTGACAAGAGAAAGCCACGTTATAAAAATAAAGGTGTCGTTGTTAAAAATTCTGTTGCTAACAGAATTATTAAAGTAGTGTATTCAACTGGTTCTATTTTTTAAAGCGAACTGTTTAAAGTTTTTGTCTTGTTAGAAAACTAACAATGAACATTTCAAACACTATATGACAAAAAAAGCCAAACAACACAAGATCAATATATTCCATACATGAAAATAGTGTGTACTAAAAATAATGACGTAACGATGCCCACGGTTATGAATTATGCATGTGTGTGTGTGTGTATGAATCTAACCCAAGAAATACACTTTACATTGCTGGCTATAACAAATCCCTGGCTTGGTTCGACTGACCCAAGGCTATTTAATCAATCATTCATGACGTAGACGTATAAGTGCAAACTTCCGGCAATCATCACGCTTGCGATGTGTACATATATACTGTGTGAGTGTGTGTGTGTGCGTACACTTTGGCAAACAAATAGTGTATGTGACACGAAGCGTCATTACCACGGCAGCTGTTGGCATGCGTGTGACTATGTAAGCTGCTCACACACACGCACACACAGAGGCCATCATACATTTGCCATTCTCTTGCGAACTTCATGTCCTTGAGCATTTGTCTCTATTTCCTTGGAGATTGAAAGCAACGATGCGTTATGGCATTTATTAATGGACATCAAAGTACAGATTGACACCGTGATTAATCATTATTTAAGATACTGTTGACATGTTTTAATTCGAATCAATTCAAAACAAACGATGCCAAATTCCACTGCTGTGTACTCGGATGTATGTTTGATTTATTGCTCAGCCAAATGTCAAAGAAAAATGTTCCCAATAGAATATGGTGGCAGACACAAGTTAGAGGTTCTATACAATTTTATACATATATGTATGTGTGTGGGAGAAAAAGAGTTGAAAGAAATATATAATGCGATATTATTCAATATGATGTAAAAATAACAAATATATATGCCAACAATAGGCGAATAATAAATAATGCGACTTAATTTTCTTGACATCATAATAACATAAACTCAGTGGTGTGGGGTACCTTTTCCACCAATGTTTTATTCAATGCATTATTTTGCGTTTATTGTTGAATATCAGGTAATTGATTTAGGTGAGCAGTAGATTTGTATTTTTACTATTATTCTCTCTCCATCCAAAGAGTATAAACCTTGGTATCACCAAATTGTACCTCGTCATCATTAGACCTCGATTGTCTTTTAGCAAATCAGTTTTAGGCAATTTGTAACCGATTTAAAAATTTCCGTCGGGATTAACAAAAATGATCCTAACTTTACATCCGAAAATCAGATGTATAGGTCAAATCCTTCTAATAACTCGCCACAAAATGTCAACATTTTGAAAATTATTAAAAATGTTTGAGAATTCGAATTGATCTTTGTCTATTGATATATTAGGTTGGGGAAAAAGAAATCCATTATGTTTTTGTAAATGGTTTAAAACACTTTTATGGTCGATTTTTAGCTAATGGGCGATGTTACGACTGCTAATCATAAACGGAACCATAAACACCATGCACAATTTTAGCCGTTTGGCTTGCATTCCATTTTTAACACCCTGTAACTCACAAATGAATGCAAAATATGTTTTTTTTTTACTGCGAAATGTCACCCCTCCAACTAGCATAAATCGATACTTTACGAGAAATCTATCAGAACAGTCATCTGCCGAAAAATTAATGGATATCTTTTTCTCCAACCAAATATTTACCAGACCTAGATCTAGCACGACAGGTATCCATATAATAGGAGGGAGCCTTCAATTTGATACTTTTATAATGTTCGACCTCGAAAGATGAATTCGGACTCCATAGACCTGGAAAGAACTGCCCAAATTGCATAGAAATGTCAGAATAACTATTTGTCGTAGTGTGGGTGTCGCCGACTAACATGTTCTTTCTATTTGTTTCCAAATATTAAATATTTTGTAGTTCGATACGATACTAACATAACGAATCAGATATTGATTTTGCTAAAAACATATAATCTCAACATAAGCTCATAAGGATAATACAACACATGCATAAGTAACCAGAGCAAAAAAGCCCTCTATTCAACCTTCTGGGTTCCCAATATAATCCCCACAGCTTTCACCCTCATAATGGATCTTCCATCCTCCAGAATTTTGTTGCACAAACCACAGCTACAAATACGCTTCAATTATCTGTCTGCCGTTAAAAGCTTTCATCATTCTGGGACTACATTTACAAAAAACCATTGAAACTAATCAGTTTTAAAACAACGAATCTATGGCATTATCGTGGCAAAACTTTTCTACTTTCCTTTCCGACATTTACGCAAAAGTTGTTTAATTTTTTTTCGCTCTCTCTTCTCTATTTAAATTTTCCTATTCATTCGCAATGAGCCGTTACGAATTTTCAAAAGCAGCAAAGACCAAAGATTCGCGTTTTAATGAAATCATTTACGTGGAAAGAAAATGTGTGTTGGAAAGAATGCCAGCCGGCAGTCTGTCTTTTGTTCGTGCCTAATCGAAAGCAAACTCCACAGACATTGGGGCATTAACCACAATCGTAATTTTAGTAGTTCTGCAGTGATATACTCACAAAAGTTGTTTGGTATTGTTAGGCATAGGGCAGTGTGATATATTCCATATTTGTATGAAACTAAACCTATTTTTAATGTTATTGAATTTATTTTGATAAATGAAATTATGTTTCTTTTAACCAACAATTTGAAGTTTATGTCAATTGTGTCTAACACTACTTATCCATTTATTTGAATGCAATAAATGTTGTATTTTCAAGAAATCTTACACAATATTTTATAAATAGATATCAACTTCATTGCAAATATGCCAACAATTTGAGGGAGTTTCAATTTGTGACGTAATACCCAAAAAAACTGAATAAGAGTAATGGAAAATAATCACAACACGAAAGAGAAACAAATAAAAATACTAAAAAAAACTCCCCACTGCAAAAACTAAAAACAGAAAGGAGAACGAAATCGTAAAACAAACACCTACATCAAATGCGGCGGCTGTGGCGGTGGCGGCATCTACAGCAACATTTCAGTACTAATTAAAATATTTGCCTGTGGCCGTTTTCACGCCATCATCACGTTAAGCTATGCTGGAAATTAGCGTGCTAGTTTGCCATATTAAAATAACAATACCAACAACAACAACAGCAATAACAAATATCCAACAACGAATGCAAATTGAAATGGCAACTTAATGACCATCTTCCACATACATACCATACATAGGAGACATACTGAAGCAAAAAAAAGAAAAAAAAAACACACACACAAACTTCAAATACAATCGTACACATGCATATATATATATATATATAGCAATGGTATACATGTGTATATATGTACGCGTACACTAATGAATTATTTGCTCTTAATGTGAGGTCACTTGATGGAAAAATATTCGGATATGTGAAATTTTTGCTAAAATTAAAGTATTTCATAATAACCCACGGAAAAATTATATAGAAAGAAACAATCAAGCAGTTTCGTAAGCTAATATGAGAATAATTAGAATACTCGCATCACCAGATTTCTAAGCGAATAAAGCGAATTGAATAACCGATTTGATAAACATAAAATCCGAAACTTCTTTGATAAAAACATAAAACGAATAATAAAATCTGTGTTTTACTCCTATGACCTCCGCTTTCCATAGGGAGGTCTATTGAGAATATATATCAGCAATTTTCTTCAATGTGTAGCTATATACGTTGTCAACTTTTTGTGGTGAGTGGTTTTTACACTTTGGGCATCCTAAATTGTAAAATATCAGCTATGGGAGTTGGAAATATTACTAGTCTTTCAATTTATTTTGTAACCAGTGAACCATAAAAATTACAAAAATGAGACCGATGTTTAGAATACCGAAAATAGGTATACCGATATGACCAGCTTCCATATTTACAGTCGGTCCATTGGACAGTCGGTCATGTTTACTATGGCTTTATGAATTTTTCAATATGTCGACTTGTATTCTTGCTTCGCTAACTTCTGGCCATAAGTTAAATCCCTTTTAAAATTAATATTTTTTTAATTCTTGCACCCATATTTTCCTAGTGGTGCCCTTATTACAGTTCTTCTTTTCAACAAATTGTTAAGGAAATCTTTATTTTATATCTGCGAATCGTTACATTTTGAAGTTTTTTTTTTTTTTTAAACTAAATGTTTTATTTGGAATTATTCGGTATTTTTAGTAGCTGCCACTTGGAAGTTTTTATTCTCAAACATTTCACAAGTAGTAAAGTGGACACTTATTTCAGAAAATATTTTTTCCTTTTTATTCTAAAGCAACTCCCCGTTTTGTCAACATCTCTTCGTTGATCAAACGTGATCTATGCCATATTTAAACAATACGTATTTATGTTTTAAGTTATTTTTCCATATGTATACAATCTTCAATTTAATTCAGCTTAAAAAAAATATTATAGAATGAAATGATACACAATATCAATAAAATTAGATAAATAAAACAAGTGTCTCACTTTCGTTCGAATTAAATGTAAATAAAATAGTCTTCGTGTATGGCATATACGAGTATGCAAATATCATAACAATTTGATAACATACATTTTCTCTTTTAAAATATTTGCATAGTATTTTTGTTGCAAATTCTATTAAATATTCATCTCCAAAAAATATCAACTATTATAAATATTTTATGCGGCAAGTTAAATGATCAGAAGCAGCAGCAAATTACAAAATAATTGGTATTTACATTAAATAATCATAATTTTTGAAACGAAATATTCCTATACTTTTCAGGCGGTCGTAGGATAGCAGGCAGATAGGCAGTCTTGCTGCCAATGTTGCTGCTAAATTTTTCATCAAGGTAAGACACAACAATGGTATGACTAAACGACCCAATGGGAACTCGGGGTAATAAGCATAAATTCAAGGAAACTGCGAACAACAAGGCAGATTGGAAGGTAAACAATACCCACCCACCAAACCATGACAACAAAAGCAGCAGCAACAACAACAAATAGAACATTCATAAGTTAATCTTCCCTTAAAGCAAACAAACGAACAGTTATACAACCTTCATGGACATGAACTTGAAACCATTGAAGAGTAGAACGAGGAACATTTTTCCTCAATGGCCTTTATCTTTAATTTTTGATTTTGTGTCAAGCAGAAATTCCTGAAAATGGCAGTCGCCTTCATGAAACGAGAAGGTCAGGGAAGCAATTAAAGACAATTTAGTTAAACGTACTCAAGGTTGGTCTATTGTCCATTAAAATGCAATTAGACACCAACAAAAATATATTTAAATATTAATCAAAATTAATCAAAATCCCCAAAGGCGTAGACATTAGACAGAAAATGGTTGATTGTATTGAAACCAACGAATTTTTGTAGTTTGATGGAAATAGACATGAATTTAATAAGTTCAAGCTAATAATAATGTGATGTGTATTTGGTAACATTGGACGTATGATTAATGTGTTAAAAATACAATATGCATACGCCACCAATTGAAGCTTTAAAATAAATTAAAATGAGATTTTTAATTTGTTTTTTAATTTGAATGGAAAGTTTTGAAATCATCTGAGGAACATTTTCATAATCCTATTTTTGGGATCGTTTACCATATTTTATTTATTTATATTCATTATCGCAATATATTCGATGCCGGACCAACTCATTGAAATTGGTGAGATTCGGTTCAGATTTACATATAGATATAATAAATAATAGAATCGTCAATCTCCGTAATATTTCTGCTTAAGTTTAAAATTTAAATATTTTCAGTAGTTTATATTTCAAGTGTTATTTAGTATGCGACTTCCACTGAAACTATCTGCAACATATTACCACAATCTGCATTATATTCTAACATCCCGATATGTAATGGTATTTCACATTTCTATCTAACATTTTATGAAGTTATTTCAGTTAACAACCGATACGAAAGAACAGAAATCAACAATTTGAAAATTCCGAAAACGACAAGTGAAAATTGCTTCACATTCGGTCGCAACGACGTATTTACACCCTCAACAAAATTATTGATAATGGAAATTTAAGTTGAGTTGGGAGCATGCCTGGGCTGGTACGTTGAGAATTTTAGCAAGGTATTCCATATATATTTCTTGTCGAGGGTGTGAGTTTCGCGTCCCTGTACCAGGGTAAGGATGATGTTGACGCTGATCAAGAATACAAGATTTTAAGATTCCTACAAATATTTTGAAATCTTGCCATAGGGATTACAAAATTTTTTAATGTGTTACACACGGAAATTAAAAACAAAGAAACAGCTATCGTGATGTAGGGCTATCCAACAAAATTCGGTGCAGAATGAAAATAAAAGAAGAAAGTGGTGAACAAAAACCAACATTCAAATACTGAATGTGAATGGAAATGTATTGTTTTATGCATGGCTATGTCAATGTTAGTGTCTTTGAGAGTATGCATGTGTGTGTGTTATGTAAAGTTTAGAATCCCTAAATGAACTTTGCACACAAAAAAAGGATATTTGCAAATTAAACATCAACACAAAAACTCTTTTTCTCGCTTGAGTTCATTCAAAAATGTTCAAACACAATTCGATTATTCTTGTTTCAAATGCTTTTTTGTGTGCGGTGTTGTTTTACTCCTTATGGTATTTTTCTTTCGTCCTTTTTTACATGGAATGGGACGCCACCCAACATTGACCATCTCCAGTGCTTGGCCTTTGAATCGATTGTTATTGAATCACACTTTGGGTTGAATGCGAATTGATGCTTACCAGTCAGTGTTTCTGAGTGTTTATTTCATATTGATCCACCCCACTGACGGATACTGGTTGTTGTTGCTTGTGGGAGGGCGGCTTGGATGGTGGCTGGTTTCGACTATCCATTCATTTCCACATCAATAATTAGAGCAAAGTGTCAATAAATCCAAGTGTTGTTGTTCTTCTTCTTGGTATTTTTGTTGGGGGACACATACAAAAACCTTGAAGTTTGTTTTTCTTTTGTTGTTCCTTCGGGGAATTTTCTGTTGTTATTTCAATAGGCATATGCCGCCACAATACTTGGATTGAAAGTGGAATTACAAATGGCTAAAAAAAAGTGGCATAAGAAATAAATTGGCAATGGTATTGTTAATCAAATATGGGCCATTTCAATTTGGCTTTAAACCGTGTTAGGTTGGAATAAATATTTAGACATGCAAATCCCATTACTTGTCCTTGGAAACGATTCTCCTGAGTAATTTAACATAAATGTTGAAAGGTAAAGAAACTTGTATTGTATTTCGGAAACCCTTTTTATTTGCTAACTCATAAAAATGATTAGATCCTTTCGTACTACGACCGCTCTACTCCCAAAGGTTCAATGCCATGACAGTAACAACCGCAAAAGGACATTGATTTGATTGAATTTTCAGATACTTCTTTGGATTTTGTTAGTATATTGTAATACGAGTTAGATTTAAAATATTTTTACATTTTTTTTTTTCTTTTTTGGAATTTATAAAATGAGTGTGTTTGTGTGGGGATCATTAGTGGTACATTTAAGCTACATATTAAGACTTTGGCAATCCCAAGGATTTTACATATAGATTGTGATGGTGTTTTAAGGTCATCCATGTCATTGATGAAATTTGAATATTCTAAAGATCCCCAAATGTATTTTCATGTGCGACAGTGATAGGAGAGAAAAAAACAACATCTCATATAACTGTCAACAACCAACTGAACAACAAACTGGTAAATAAATAAATTTATGCTAATCGGATTTTCTTTTAAGTTGAAATCAATCCTGTTTATTTCTGAAGCTCATTTCGATGCACTGGAAGATAAACAGAGAGGATTATACCAATGTATGGATGTGTGTGTGAGTGTGTGTATCAGTCACCATGGAAAACAAATGGAATTCTACTTGATTGGCAACGCAGATTATAGTTTTTAAAAAATAACTGCCCATACAAATGGGAGAGGTTTGTTTTGAAAACTCGTTCTGAGAAAAAGTAGCGAAGAATACCTAGACCCTTTCGATTTTTTTTACGAATTTCTGCTTTTAAATAAAGTTGCCCAGCAATACAAAGATGTGAGTCGTTTACTCTGAAAGTAGTTTAATTCCATTTCAGGTTTTGATACAAATCTTGGTTTTCTGGAAATGTTTACAAAACGTGTTACGTTATATATTTGATCATGTTTTGGAACAAATCAAACCCAAACCCAGATTTTAATATAAAAAACAAATGGACTTAAACCACTTTATGTATTTTGCGGGCGTTCATTAATTTAAGAGCTATTGACAGTTGTTCCATAAGTCGAGCTTAAAAAAGATTTCCAAGCGCGTCGGTCTTTTGCGCATATCCTCCAATTTGAAAGGCTATATTCCAAGATGTTGCTTTCTACTTGGTCTTTCCATCTAATTCGTGACCTTCCTCTTCTACGGGAACCATCAATAGGCTCGCCGTCGACGCAGATCGGACCGTAGATCTTTCGGAGAATTTTTCTTCCAAACACCCCATGCTTCAGATCCATATAACAGCACGGATAGTATCAGCGTCTTGTAAAGTGTGAGATTGGTCTGGCGGGAGGTGGACTTGTTTCTAAACTGCTTAGTTAGAACATAGTACCATCTGTTGGCCATTCCAATCCTTCTCCGAATTTCAAAACTGATGTCATTCGTTTTATTTATGGCGGTATAGTCGTTGAAAATTACTTTTAAAAATTTAATAAAAAAATATTGACTTTTACTAACATATCATGCTGATGATAAAATTAAAAAATATTAATCTTACATTCAACCAAATGGACTGTTATTTGACATTGTGGGTTCACATTTTGGCAGCTCCCATATAACGGTATCCCCCGAATGTTGTTTTTTTTTTAAATTTTAGGGTATTTTTCAACCAAATTGCCTGTAATTTGGTTTTTTAAATTGTCATTACGTATGAAATATTCGTACCAAAAACTATCAATGTCGACTTAAGTTTCGAGGTAGGTCCCACAAAAACGGATATCCTATTATTTGGTAGTGTGGGGATTTTGAGCACGTTTTTCAACTAAATATATAATTCAAATTTAATTATAATTTAATTTTATTAGCATAGTTAAAAATACGGTTTTTTGCTATTCTGATATTAAATACTGCCAAGAAATTAAAAATTTTGAGTTTTTCTTATGTTGTATTCATTTTAATTGATTTTCGAAATCTGATTTCACATATAAAAATAGTAACCATAGCTCTACAAAACGTGTTCAAAAATAATTTGATTGATTCAACTTTTAAAAAATATAATTGAATATTATTTTTTCGTGGAGAATCGTAATCAGCATTTTCGAAACCCTTATATGTGCTCTAATTATGGCTAACAAATAAACCATTGCACTAGGGGCCAGACATCCCATGCCCATAGTGCAATGGTTAATTTTGAGTATAAACTTAGAATCGTTTATGAATTCATTTAAGTTTTCCGCCTTCTGAACATGTTTTTTACTCGAAATGTGCTCTCCGATTGCGAACACATTTCAAAGGAGATCGTTGGATATTTAAAAGCTATTCCTCCTTTCTACTATTTTGTGATACCTTACTTAACTCTTTCATGAGGAGTTCATCTGTTTATACATCAGCAAAGCAATCTACTGGAAATATAATTGACTAAATTCAGCCCGGAGCCTCTAGACCGAATTTTATCCAGATTCCATCACTTAGTTTATAATGGGTCTACACTACTTATATTGAAACATAGCTTACGTATATTATCCTTGATTTCACTCTACTTATATGCTCAAACCTTTGTTTATTATGGAAGATTGTCCTTTAATCAATGGAGCTCGTCTAAAATATTTTAAATTTGGCTTTCAGAATAGGTAAAATATGAAATGCGTTTTTAAATCATGGATTTAGAGTTGAAATTTTCTCGTAGATTGAATGTAGCGTTGTGTTCATTTACTGAAAAGGGTTCATCTATACCCATTACATATTTGTTAAGACAGTAGCCATTAAGCCCAACCGATTTTTTCGGAAATACAAATCTCCACCACTTGATGTGTCTAAAGAAACCGATTAATGATCTTAATACCCTTTTCAACATATTTTATGTGGTATTTTTCACTTTTTTTGAAAAACGAACAAATTGAACACATTCCAACACTCACACTCATACACACACAGAAACATCTCATAGTGAAAATGTATGACATTTCCAGTCGTTCAGATCATTTCATGTTATACATTTCAAATTGTTGGTTTTTATTTCCTTTTAGCATTTTTGTTTCACTCCTTTTCTTCTATGTGATTCTGAATCATGGTTGAAGTGAATACATTTTAAAGTGAGATAATACCCTTAATGCAAATCCACATGCAGTGTTGCTTTTTCGTTAATACTTTTTAGAGACTGTCTGAGATTTATATTAAACTTTTAAAAATTTCCACACAACCGAGGACAAGGACAGTACTTTTATGTCTGGTTGGTTGAGTGCGTACTAATGTTGTGCTACTAAATAAAAAGTTTTAAAATATGGTTTCATTTTAGATAAGGTACAACAAAAAAGTTAAATCCTTGTTATGTTATATACGCATTATTTCTCTTCAAAACAGGGTATTATCCTTCAATTTTGCCATAAAACAAACATCTAACATTTGATTGCATATTTTTTAAATAGAATATTTAAAATCTGATCTGGTTACAATCTGTGCTTTAGAAATGTTTTTAGCACACTGAAACAATTTGTTTTTGTTTTTTTTTCTCAAATATAAAGAAATTATGTGGATCTTTATTTTTCACAACAAAAATGTATGTTTAGATATAATAACAATCGGCGAGTTTTATTTTTATTTATTTTTAAGACGAAAATTATGTTATGTTCGAAACATGAGCCCATATATGGACAATAAATAGCCCTTCTCTCAGATTTCTCGATTTCCACTAATTCTGCCCTGAAACGATGTTTGCACTCTATATATTTTTTTATTAACGGCTTATCCTAATAAATTTCTCACCACCCACATATGATGTTTGCTTCTTTTGTTGGTCATTACTATTTCTAACAACTGAGTTCAACTTTTGTGACATTTCTATAAACCAACTTTGTTTTTGGTGTATTTGTTTTTTTTTTTTTTAGTCGACTGAATAATCAGGACCATTGTTGTTGTTATTGCTTCTGCTATTCTGTTTGTTATTGGATCATGACAGTGCTGAAGTCCGTGCGGTTATAGTTTCATTAATGGCTGTAGGTATAGTTTCGGTCTTATTCCACATTTTATTTTGCACTGGACTGATGCTGATTATGCCTCCTGCTGCACTAGCGACAATCGTTAGTTTGGCCATAAATGAAGTTTTTGTTATTCTTTTGTTTCCAATAGATTTTAATATTAAATTTTTTTTTTCTGCGATTGCAATGGAAATCGTCGTTACGCCCAATGATGCAAACGCTGGTTACGCTGGCTATTGAAAATTGATTTCGGAATGACAATTGAGTTTTAACATTTTATTGGGTTCACCGATGGTGCACGCCTCATTTTCCAATTCCAATTCTGAAATAGATGTCACATTAAAGTTTATTTCGTTTCCCGCCATTGACAGAAGGATTGGGCGCAATTTTCATTGAAGTTTCCAGTTTCATCCAGTGGCAATTATAGTAATCGGTATAGAATGAAGGAACAACTTTTTGTGCACAGTGGCCAGAATAGATTTTTTTTTCAAAATGACACAAATAATTGAGTAATGCCAAATATGGTGCCGCATCTCTACAATTTTAGGAAACATCAAATTTTCTGACAATAATGTATCTATACAATTCCAAAAGAATTTTTCCATATTGTAAAAGCTTAATTTATGACCATGTATGATATAAAAGCTTCATTAGATAAAATCATATGGAATTCAATGTAAGTCCTGTTATGTTAAAAACTTCAGCATTAGGTTCATGAAAGTTCAGCAAACACCAAAAATAGAAACACCATACCTCGTACAATAAGTTCGTTGCTCCGTTTCATTCATTTCATTTGAAATATCCACGAACTGTTCTCACCCAATAAGCGATAAGTTGTTGTTGTTGTTTCCGAATGTCGGCTGCTGGAAGTCGACTGGCGGCAACTGCCTGATGCCAAAACTAATATCTTTGAAAATTTTTTTCCTTCGCCGTCCCACTAAAATTGCTGTAGGGGTAAACAATGCCTAATGAATTTTTCAAAGTACAATAGTTCGTCGTCGTAGTCGTCCCTTCATGATATTGGTTTTCGGTTTGGCTCATTCGTTGCCTTCGTCCTGTTTTTTGCAATGTTTGGCAAATGATTGCCAAATTACTTTTTCAGCCACTTTTTGCTATAATTGCTGGTTCGGGTCGTGTTGTTGTTGTTGGTGGTGGTGGTGTTGGCGGAGAAGGTGCTGCTGCCACTGTTTGTGTCATTGCCTGAAACAAGTACGATAACTTTTAATATATGTTGTTGGTATTACGTGTGGCTGCCACCAATATCATCAATGGCCAAGGAAGTTACAAAAAAAAAAACATATCTGTAGTTTAATGAAAACATAGAAGGAATTCTAAAAGCAGACCACAGGATCTAAGGATGTAGCATTAAGATTATTTGGTGTCGATGTTTAATAGTTATATGAACAATTTTAATACGCATAGAATTTTGTTTTAAATATGAACCAAAAGATAATACTTACTTCGTGTGGGCATGGTCGATATTGTAATATGGTAATGGTCGAACACTTGTGTTTCATCAATCTCTCAGCCACACTATATGTGTTAGTAATTTCTGGCAATGCTTCATATGACATGTTTTTAGTTGTATAGGTTTTTTAATTATTTTTCCCGCGGTGTCTCCTGGGGTAGTTTCTTTCATCATACATTGCTGCGTGTTCACCTATAACAACCAAAAAAAAAATGGGTTGAGGCATTGAGAACTTGCCCACACTCGGAAAACCCCTCCTACTATGAAAAAACAACGAAAAAGAAAACCAGGCACATCCTCCTGTTGAGATGAAGAAACCTGGTGACGGATAAAGATAGCGTGTTGAGGATCTCGAAAGAGAGTTTTGATAATCATCTGGTATCAAATAGTGACGGTGAAGAATATATCCCAGAACCAAGCAGACGGTGTATACCACCTAGCCAAGATGAGGCCAGAGTAGCAATTAATCGGTTGAAGAACAATAAAGCTACATGTACCAATGGATTACCAGTCGAACTATTCAAGGCCGGTTGTCAGATGCTGGTCAGAGCATACACCAGGTGATTAGTACAATTTGGCTAGAGGAATGCATACCCAATGGAACCTGAGCATACCGTGCACACAAAAGGAGACAGTACGATATGTACCAACTATAGAGGAATAAGTCTCCTCCTCATCGCATATAAAGTGCTATCCAGCGTGCTGCGTGAACGACGGAAGCCAACGGCCAATGACATTATTGGACAATACCAATGTGGCTTCCGGCCTGGCAAATCCAACATTGATCAGATCTTTACTCTGCACCAGATCCTGGAAAAGACTAACGAAAAACACATCGCCACATTCCACCTATTCCACCTATTCATCGACCATAAATCCGCATTCGACAGCCCTATCCGTTCAGAGGTTTTTAAAGCCATGTGTGCGTTTGGCATTCCTGCAAAATTAATACGGTTATGCAGGATAAGTTTAAGTGGCACAAGGTCAGCAGTTAACGTCGGAAAGGAACTCTCTGAGCCCTTCAATACGGAACGATGATTCAGACAAGGTGACAGATGGTCAACAGATGCTACTATGGTCTGAGTAAGCAAATTAAAAGCTAGGCTACCTTTCACCATACCAAACTCACACTTTACAAGACGCTGATATTACCCGTGCTGTTGTATGGATCTGAAGCATGGGTACTTGCGCAAACTGATGAGGCAGTTCTTGCAGTGTTTGATAGAACATTTATCCGGAAGATCTATGGGCCGATCTGCCAAGTGATGGTTTACGCAGAAGGCGAAGGCCACGACTCAGATAGACTATAGATAAAAAAACACGTTTATTCACAACTCGTAACTGTTAATGAACAACACCTACATCGCACTATTTCATTCTGTCGTTTGTAATACATGTCCAAAAGTAATATGGTTTGGCTTTTGTTGTTGTTGGAATTAAACTGAAGGTTGTATCAGATTTGGTTTGAGCTTTACACATCATTTAAATCCTATCATTCATAGATAAACCTTTGAAATATATTAGAAATATTTTTGGTTTATATTTCCGAAGAGGCAGCTTATACACATACTCATCGCATTCTGTTTTTGAAATAACTGTCATGAGCACTGCGTTTCTTCTTCCTCTTGAAACAAATTTACAACAACTCTCATCTGGAAGATATATGACTATCCTTTGTAGTCGTCAAACATTGATTGTTTGTTATAAAGTTACCGCACTTATTTTAAGTTCCCTAACGTTTCGTCACTTAATGTCGGATACAAATTCGCCACTACTTCAATTCCCACTGCCAATTTAACAAAAAAAACTTTTGCCCACTATTACCGTTGTTGTTGTGATATGAGTAGTGAACACAGAAGACCACTTTGTTCGTGCAGATATTGCCTATTGTCACAACAATATGAACATAATTATGAATAGAAGTAAAAATTAAACGAAAAGAATTGAGGCTGTTAAGAGGAAACTCCCCAAAATAACTTTAAGTAACTTTTGTAACAAAATAGCTCTTGATATAAGTGTGTTTAAGTTCTATGGATTCTTGTTTTTATGACACAGTCATAATTAGTTATTATGTATTAGTTATTCTGTACTAATGGAGATTTATGACTTTGATGAACAAGGAGAACGTTTTAAAGTCCCATTAGATACATTGTGAAATAGTTTCTTATATACAGCTCAATATCAATTTTTCTCCATTTTAAGTAGGAACCTCAATTTAAAGGTATTTGTATGCAGTTTTTTTTTAAATAAACAAGTAATATAAATTTTTGATACCGTTATTGTATAAAACTGATGCTATACATATTAAAATATAATATACATATTTCATTTCTCATTTCTAGTGATTAATTTCAAACACCCCATACACAATCGGTGTTAGTTCGCTTCAATATTAGTTGAAAAATAATTTGCTGATAAAATTAATGATTGTAATTATCCCCTTCTGTTAGTTTTTTATATTAATCGCATGGAATTATAAATAAAAACCGTATATTAATTATTCCCTGGAAGAAAAAAAGATGTAAATATTCAAGATCATTGATAAACGTAATTGTATCAGAAATCATGTATAAATGTATATAAATATTTATTATTAAAATTATTATTATTTGTATTGGTGCATGTGATTCCTGAGATGTTGAAATGTCTAACATCAATGACAGTTAGACTCTATAGCCGGCAAGCCGGTCTTTGACGTTGTTTGGTAAATACATTCCCATAAAGACTTATTTATTAAAATGTATTTTTAACTATAAACTTCATTAGGATTTAATAATTTGCCGGAAACAGTTTTAGATGCAGTGAGTACAGCTGCAGGGCTAAAAATCACTTTTAATTTGTTTGCACAAAAAATAATTGCCTAATATGCACAGATTTCAAAATATCCTAATCCACATATTTTTAAAAATCTAATAAATTGATAATCTTTGTGATGACTTGATAATATTTAATTAGTGTATAAAAGACTTCGAAGATTAAATTTGGAGTAAGTCAAACATTAGAGTTAAAAGCACTGAAAATACAATTTGAATGGTAAATGCGTGCATTAATTTGATAGACCATTCGTTGGCATTTATTCTGTCTATCAAATCTATACCGCGGCCTCGTCTCAGTTGGCCCAATTTTTGATAATTCGTTCTAGAACAACACATATATATGTTTGTAAATATACGACACTGAACAAAGGAATTAAATTTTTTGGCAAAAAGTTAATTTAAGATAGAGCCAATAAAAAGTTATATATTTCAAATCTGGAGACTTTGAGCTTTGCACCAGTAAAATGTTATAAAATTGTGGGTCACGGTTTACAAGTGACATGATGTCAAAGTCAATACGATTATTATATCATATCAATAGGATTTTTGATTTACACAACCAGATGAAATTTTTAAAGGTTATAGTACCAACCGACGCCTTGATATGTACTCTGTGCAGAATTTTGCGACCGTTCATAAACTTAAGCGATATTGTCGGTAAAGTAATATCGGGTAATGTGGACCAACATTTTCTTATTTTGATATTGTGGGCATAACAACGGTAAAAATAAGAACAAATTGTTTTCACAACATAGTAGATTTTTTGGCTAAATATATTCCAGGTAATGTTATTGCATTATATTTCAAAAAACTCTAAACTGCTTGGGTAATGAGGATCATTAAGTTAAAGGTAGGTTGTGGATTGGTTGTGATAAATTTCAATTTATTGCAATCTTGGGTAACAATGAATGCAAAAATATATGGGTTCATGTTTTGGAATAGCCCCCATTTAAGGGTACCGCCCCACTTGCGGTATTTTGAGGGTCCTTGCTTCATTATCCAACCGAAGCACCTGTAATTTCACATATCGAGTTTTCAGAGGATAGAATACCTCCTCTCATATTAAATGCGCCTATTTTTCGAACTCGTCCTCATGAAAAGGTCGCACCTTTTTATAGTGGTCCACATTACCCGACATTGAATATTTTTATTTAAAAATAATTATCGGCTTCAAAAATGAATAAAAATCGCGGATTGTAATTACAGCTAAAACGTATATTTTTGTTAAAGAAAACAAGAAAACCACATAACTTCTTTATATTCGAGAAAAATAAAGTGTTCGACTATTTTGCAAAAACGTTCGACTATTGTACTAACAAATGTTCAAAACACACTTTTACAATGAGAGCATTTTCTACTACTAAATTTTCAACATTGCAATTATTTATTAAAAATGTTTGTTTTCAGTAGTGTTGGCGGGTTATTTGGGATACCATTTGTATTTTGTTTTTGTATGTGTAGATTTAAATAAAACATTTTTCATGAATTTCACAAAACTAGAGAAATTCATGAATGCAACAGCAAATCTCCAGGGACTTTATTAACTTTCTTGATCTTCAGATTCCATTCGTTGGCATTTATTCTGTCTATCAAATCTATACCGCGGCCTCGTCTCAGTTGGCCCAATTTTTGATAATTCGTTCTAGAACAACACATATATGGGCAATATTGCCAATTTTTTAACATAGCTGAAGCGGAGGTTCACACCTTTATAACTCGGGAACTACTTAAGTATATGAAAAAAAGTGAATAGTTTTGGGTTAATTGATCTGTCGTTGCCAACTGCTCATGATATTGACCTCCAAACTTTATTTTAGTGGAAGCTGTGTCTACTTTAATGTAAAAAAATGTGTAAAAACAGGTTGAGGCGAACCAGTTTTTTTATGTTCTCTATCGATTTGTGACTAAGCCACTCATTGCACGGCCTTCGTGTCAAAATAAAACTAGAAGCCAACAAAATGGGGACTACGCCCCTTATGTATCATTTTTCAAAATTTTAACTGCATCTACCTTTAAATGATGCTGACATTTTGAAGCTCGATTTTGAGTGCTTTTTGAATTTTAGTTCTAGCATTAATACGCGAACAGGAATTTCTAAAAATCGATTATACGATTATTGTAGTCGCGAATCTGCGTAATTTGATATGTATTTTGTGTATGTAGCATGCACAGCTTCAGAGTAATACTCATCCGAAGGTGCGAATTTTGTGCGATCAAATTTCTAAAAAACCTATTTTTCGGGCCAATTTTTAGATCTGTCAACTGAATGATATGGGTACCCGCGATCAATAAGGTTTTTTCCGTTTCGGATGATATAAAATCTTCTTCGTGAAAATCCATCTACTAGAACGGCGGGAACTGGCCTTCCAAAAACACGAAATTTGGCAAAAAATGTTTTTGAAAATATCGCGGATTTATTTGCGTTTTCTGTGTATCATTTCCGCTTCAATAAATGACCTCATACGGATTTTGATCTTTTTCGAAAAGAGATGTACGCAATTTATCTCAAAAATAGATTGTGATGGCACATCCATGGTTCTTAATGGACCACATTGAAATCGGTATAGATCGATGTATTTTTATAGGGTGCACACCGAAATCGGATGCGCGTTAATGACATATGGAGTTTTCGGAAATTATTCGCGTTTTACGGTTTTTTGGGTACTTTAATGTAACGTGCGGCACATCTTAGGCGTCAAATGAAATTTTGCAATATATATATGGATTGGAAGATAAACTTCAGTACTTCCTGGAAACCGCATGCGCATCAAATGATTTTGAGAATTACGCGACTTAGACGCAATTTAAAATGTATATTTCATAATATTATTTTAGTTTAAGATTTATTCCTATTTAAAGAACCCTAAGATTTATCGGAAGGGTCTTGATATAATCCGCAAGGCGTATACTTATACACAAAAAGTGATTATTATTATATATGTCAATTTTTCAGCGAAATTCGGGTAAAATAGCAGAATAACCCCAACATTTTTTTCTGAAATTTATTGTATACAATTAAAAAAATAAATGTGATGACATTATTTTTTCGAACCAAAAACAAATAATTTTCCTCAATATCTTGTTTTGTTGTCGCTGTGATTTACAAACAGCTACACGGACTTGTGTGATTTTGATATCATTTGATTCACCATGGTGTTTAGATTATGTAGATATTTTTAAATTAATTTTTAGGTGTGTGTATGTCATTAATATAATGAAAATATTTACGTAATCTCCTATATTTTCATTATTTTTCTCATATTTCGCGAAGATGTGCAACTTTTTCGCGATTTTTATAATATATTCATATTCTTATTTTACGGAGGAAGATATATATCAACGTTTTTGGTCAATATAATAAACGGCGTAATTTTAAGATTTTTTTCTTATGCCCAAATTTAAAACCTCGATAACTTTTGCGCGCATCAACCAAAAATTTGATCGCGAACGGTTTCGGAGTCAGAACATTTTTCTCTATATGTGTACCAAAAATCATTGATGTGCCACAAAAACAAAAAAGCTGATTTTTTGAAAATGGAATATTAAAAAATTGGCAATATTGCCCATATATGTTTGTAAATATACGACACTGAACAAAGGAATTAAATTTTTTGGCAAAAAGTCAATTTAAGATAGAGCCAATAAAAAGTTATATATTTCAAATCTGGAGACTTTGAGCTTTGCACCAGTAAAATGTTATAAAATTGTGGGTCACGGTTTACAAGTGACATGATGTCAAAGTCAATACGATTATTTTATCATATCAATACGATTTTTGATTTACACAACCAGATGAAATTTTTAAAGGTTATAGTACCAACCGACGCCTTGATATGTACTCTGTGCAGAATTTTGCGACCGTTCATAAACTTAAGCGATATTGTCGGTAAAGTAATATCGGGTAATGTGGACCAACATTTTCTTATTTTGATATTGTGGGCATAACAACGGTAAAAATAAGAACAAATTGTTTTCACAACATCGTAGATTTTTTGGCTAAATATATTCCAGGTAATGTTATTGCATTATATTTCAAAAAACTCTAAACTGCTTGGGTAATGAGGATCATTAAGTTAAAGGTAGGTTGTGGATTGGTTGTGATAAATTTCAATTTATTGCAATCTTGGGTAACAATGAATGCAAAAATATATGGGTTCATGTTTTGGAATAGCCCCCAATTAAGGGTACCGCCCCACTTGCGGTATTTTGAGGGTCCTTGCTTCATTATCCAACCGAAGCACCTGTAATTTCACATATCGAGTTTTCAGAGGATAGAATACCTCCTCTCATATTAAATGCGCCTATTTTTCGAACTCGTCCTCATGAAAAGGTCGCACCTTTTTATAGTGGTCCACATTACCCGACATTGAATATTTTTATTTAAAAATAAGTATCGGCTTCAAAAATGAATAAAAATCGCGGATTGTAATTACAGCTAAAACGTATATTTTTGTTAAAGAAAACAAGAAAACCACATAACTTCTTTATATTCGAGAAAAATAAAGTCTTCGACTATTTTGCAAAAAACGTTCGACTATTGTACTAACAAATGTTCAAAACACACTTTTACAATGAGGACATTTTCTACTACTAAATTTTCAACATTGCAATTATTTATTAAAAATGTTTTTTTTCACTAATTAGGAAATCATTTATCAAGGCGGCATTGACATATTTCAAACATTTTCTTAGATATGGGGGTTGGTCCACATTAGACGCATAGTCCACTTTACCCGAAGTTACTCTAATATAAAAATAGTGTTGAAAATGGGTAGTTTGGGGATTTTGAGTACCTTTTTCAATAAAATTGGCTATAATTACAATTTATTTAAGGTATGCCATATTTTAGGACCATAATACATACGAGGGCGGTTCGGAAACATGTTAGCCTATCAATGAAAGAGAACAGTTGGTTTTTCAAAAATATTTTTATTGTTCAATATAATTTCCTGAAACTTCAATACACTTAGTCCAACGCTTTTCTTTTAATTCTATCTCATGAATAATATAGTTTTCCTCAAGATCTTCAAAATAATGGTTTGCAACTGTAATTGCATCTTCATTTGAGGTAAAACGATTGCCAGCAAGATTTTTTTTAGATTTGGAAACAAGTAAAAGTCACTACTGGGAGCTAAATCAGGAGAATAAGGTGGGTGGCCAAGGATCTCGTACTTTAATTCGTTGATTTTAACCATTTTTAAAACACTCTTGTGCGCTGGTGCGTTGTCTTGATGAAAAATTATTTTTTTTGTGCTGTAAGCCTGGACGTTTTTCCATGGATCCATGTCTCATCAATAGTTATGAAACGACGCTTAGAATCCATTTTATTTCAACTAAAACGATCCAAACAAGCTTGAGGAATATTCATTTTTATGCGTTTTGATCGGCTGTTAACAAATGCGGCACCCATCTTGCAGAAAGCTTTTTCTTCTGTAGTTCTTCATGCAAAATTAAACGGACTAGATCATTTGAGTTGCCCAAGATATTATCAAATTTAAGCACTTTTATTCGTCGAACATTTAATGCCATATCATGCACTTTGGCTACAATTTCTGTTGTTGTTTTTGCTGTTTTTGGACGTGCACTACGTGGCTCATCTTCAAGGCTTGTACGACCTCGTTTAAATTCAGTAATCCAATTTTTTTCTGTTCCATATGAAGGAACACTTTCACCTAACACATTCACCATATCATTATGAATTTCTTGTCCCAATAAACCTTTTTTATGTAAGTGTTCAAAAATAATTTTATTAATTAAACTTTTTAAAAAATTGGCCGCCGTTTTTGGCGGCACACTGCTCTTATTACGGCCAAGGAAATGGGATTTCTGACCCATAGTGCAATTGTTTGAAACATAAAGATACTTATCAGGAAGGTCTTTAATATATACCTTGGAATTTCTCACCCAATTCAAACTGCTATTTACAAAATTATTCAAATGTGCATTAGTGTAAATATCTTATAGAACTTTAGCTAAAACACTATAAACTCTGTCAAACGATTGCTTTGAGTGATGCATGACTTGATATTTAATTCCGATTGAAATATCCACTCATGTATGCAGTGAATCACGTCAGATTGCAAAGTAATGTCAGCATATTTTCAATTTAATGTTTGATTTCTTCGAACCCCTTTTTGTATTCCATTAAAGTAAAAAGGAAAGGGAATATGGTATTAGGCACGATAGGGTATTGAAGTGAAGGATGTGTTCATTAGACAATATATCTCACTTGAAGTTTTTATTATGTACATCTCACGGTTATATTGTCTTAACTATCATATATTTAATATTAATGTTACTATAAGTAAATGTATCCCCTATTACAAGTGCTTTGGACTAAAAATCAGGAAACAATTGTTATCCAATAAGTTATCGTATTGATACGATCAGGAAACAATATTTTGGGAAGTTCTATATAAACCACAATATTAACATTGAAGAAATATTTATTCATTTACTTCTTACACACCACTTGTTAGCTACACTACTCGAACATGTTGTACAATTCATTGCTTTCTTTCAAATTGTACGATTTTAATGGGTTATGAATGAAGTACGAACACGCACTTCGGCACAAATATTGTCAGTAACATTTGATTTCGTTCCTGTGACATTTCAAAAAATATTAAACTCGATTGGTTTTGAAAAGGGTTTCGGGTTTCATAAAAAAATCGTTGCTTCCGATACAAAACATCTAATAGCTTTTTGTTTATTGAGTGGGAGAAGGGATGATAAAAGGGAATATATTTTATGAGTAGCTTTGTTTTGCCATCCACGTGTCGTTTAAAAGCTTATATCCTGCATGTGTGTTTGTGTGTGTGTGTGAAGTGCGGTGTGTTGTATTATTGGAATAATGGCTTGGAAGTGTGCATAAAAAGGAAAATTGAATTGCAAATGTGTCCAAAATTGATTTTTCTTTTAGAAATCCATGTGGGATATTGAGTGACAGATTGGCAAGACATGAATTTAGTGGGTTTTGTCACTGCTACAAGAATTTGTATGATATGATAATAAAAAATGACAAAATGTTGGAGAAAGAGGTACATGATTTAACGCATACATAATAACTATGTGAAATATGAAATACTAATTGAACCAAATACTTTTGTATCCATTTGTATGAATCGTATTTTTATATATATTGTATTTGTTTTTGTATTTCATTTGGGAGTCATATACAACGAAACAAGAATAAACACAATTACTTTTTCAAAAATATTTACAAAATAATATTAAAATTTAAAATCTTAAAAAAATCAACTGTACCAGTGATTTCTTTTGAGAACTTTGGTGTCTGTGCATATATCCGAGTCAAGGATAACTTATTTCTAAATAAATCCTTGAGCACTTTGCATTGACGAAAACAATAGCATTTGGGTTATGACAGGTGGGAAATGTGATAAAAAAAAACTCCTCATGCGAGTTATTGAAACAATCACTTTTTAAATGGTCGGACAAAATCCTTTGAATCGACGATAGAAAACAGTCCCATCAAACTCAGACATACTTAATTTCCACCCAACACATTGATACACACTTAAACCAAAAAGCGTGAATATACGATAAGAGCAATATTCACGCTTTTTGTGAGTGCCATAAAAAATAAATGGAAAGGTGTTTATTTTAAACAAAAGCTATAATAAATGAAACCAGTGAGCAAGGCAGTATAGTCGGACGGGTCCGACCATATAGTACCCTACACAACTTCCAAAGAAGTCAAAGTTTCTGCGGATACTTTCACTCTATTGACCGATTATAGGTCAACAGCTCCACTTTCTAACCCTGACATATTTTCCAAATCTTGTTTTTTTTTCTAGGTTAATATATACGCCATAAAATAAAAATGTGTTAACATAAGGTTTTGGTTGATTTGAGGCTGGAAATATTGAGGGTCAAATTTACCAAAGTATTTGGTCAGATCCCCTTTACCGTGTAAAATATGTTCTGCATGTAATTATGGCTTCTAGAGCGATAAGAAAAATCTGACACATATAAAGTTTTCGGTTCATTGCACCACCCCCCCTATGGTCGTCCTTGGTCATAACCGGAACTTCATGTAAAATTTCAATGAGGTTAGTGCAACATTTCCGCCCTCTAGTGGGGTAATGTTAATACTAAACCATACCATAACACATAGACACCTTGGAATATTTACGTATAACTCCCACATCCGAGTACATACAACAATATAATTGGTACCAATTTAAATGTCAACCACTCCTCTTGGATATACTATCAACTTCTCGTGTGTTTGTCCTTCAGGAGTAAATATATACTCACCAGAATACAAATTTTGTCATTTTTCATAAAAAAAGTCTGAGTCCATTTGACCCGCTAAATATCAGCCAAGCTTATTCTTTGGTCAGATTCTCTTCCTAGTGTAAAATTCGTGGTGTTCGGATCATAATTGTGGTATCTACAGCGATCTGAAAAACAGACAAAAATAACGTTTTAGGTCCATTTCATTTTATTCCCTAAATAATAACGTCTCAGCTAGTCGAGATCGATATACTTAAAGCCAGGGACCGTAACGGTTATAACTTATACCAAATCAGGTAAAAAGTAACTGTTATTATGTGACCTAAATAAAAAAAATCCACTTTAATTATTTATTTTTTAACGGAAAAAATAAACGTTGATTTTTAACTGTTAAAAATGATTTTTATTTTTTCCGTCAAAAATAAAAGTCTTTTGGGGATTTTTATTTTTTCCGTCAAAAGTAAAAGTCTTTTTGGGACTTTTATTTTTTCCGTCAAAAATAACAGTCTTTTTAGGACTTTTATTTTTTCCGTCAAAAAAAAAGTCTTTTTGGGATTTTTATTTTTTCCATCAGGAAATAAAAGTCCTTTTACGTAAATAAACATATAGAGTTTGGTAGCAGTTATATAACCTTTGACCTAAAAGTCAGGGGAATGATTCTTTAATTTATATTCATGATTTGGTACACTAGACTATTTTTTAAAAATTTATAACAAATATTTTTTACCTTTGATCTTGATTACTTATGTGTACACTTATTGTAATAAGGACAGAGATTTATAAATTGTAATTTTATAGCTGATTACAAGTTGTATAAACTTCTTTACATAAAAAGACTTTTATTTTCTGACGGAAAAAATTAAAATCCCAAAAAGACTTTTATTTTCTGACGGAAAAAATAAAAATCCCAAAAAGTCTTTTATTTTTGACGGAAAAAATAAAAGTCCCAAAAAGACTGTTATTTTTGACGGAAAAAATAAAAGTCCCAAAAAGACTTTTATTTTTGACGGAAAAAATAAAAATCCCAAAAAGACTTTTATTTTTGACGGAAAAAATAAAAATCATTTTTAACTGTTAAAAATCAACGTTTATTTTTTCCGTTAAAAAATAATCCTTAACATGGGAACTGAGAGTGTTTTCTCAAGATCACTCAATATCCTTAATGGGCTGCTCAATACGAATCTATTGGTATATGACACTATTGGTGTCCCATGACTCTAACATGAAGATTTTTTTGTTCGCATTTTAAAAAATAACTGTTATTTTCGGTCCCTGCTTAAAGCTGGTCTATGACCTTCCATTCTTAGAAACCTAATTCAATAGTCCTATAGCGTAGGCAATTTTAAAATAATATATTTTATATTGTAATCATTATTCAAGTATACCTTCTAATTATTGAAAATGTAACTATCTACTAGTTCAAGCTTTCAGACATAGATTTTGTTTGCAATATTTGAATTTGTAAATGTTTCGATAAATAATATTTGAATACATTTAATGCATGTAATTATATGTTCAAATTAACCAGAGGCTTAGATACGCATACACACATATTACTAGATTTGTTTATCAATTTCCCACACACACACACACACACACATAGTGACACAACAACATCCAACACGCATACCATCTGCTTGTGTAAACAAACAATGTGTATATTGGCTTGTAATCCTCTAATGAAATGTCAACGCTGAGTTGTTTGTGGTTATCTGCGAAAGCACTACAAATTACCACAAATTCTAACTATCAGGCATGCACACACACACAGACACAACCGATGTAATGTAAACATCAGTACATGGTTGGTTGTGTATTTACAACTTACACAAAGTAAATGTTATCAAACGCTGACAACAGAATACGTGAAAAACAACAGCAGCATCATCAACGAAATTTTGGCATTTAATAACTTCCATCGATGGACGACAACAAGCGGTGGACATTGGCTAACAAATAGTTTTGGCCGAGAACTGTATTAGCCATCCACGCTTGGAAGTCGTAGTAGTCAAGCAATCCGCCGTTTATTGGTTTTCGGGAACACAGTGTAATTGTGTATAGAATCGTTATTTACTTGTGGTCGAACTTATAATAACACGTTGCAATAGGGTTACTTTCAGATTGTTATAAATAATTATGTATTTATTACCATTTGTTTGCAGTATTATAAATACTTTCAGTATTAAAAAATAATTATTGATTTGTTCTTCAATTCTGTATCATACAGCTGTCCTCAGAAAGAAAATCCAAAAAAGAGATTTAGTACTGATTTTTGAGCGATCCATATCAAATCTGTAGTGAATATTTGAAACATTAAATTTTCAAATCATATTAAACACATTTTGTACTTATATCTAACCTCAAATTTATTACTTATATCTCACCTCACATTTATGCCAACTGGTACGTATTTGAAGAAGAACGAAGAGAAACTAATTTTAGGTAAGTGAATTTTAATTCCACACGTATTTCGTTTCGTAACAAATATATTCCCATTTAAATGAGATATATTTAATGATTCAGTTAATTAAATGATTTAATCGAAAAAATTTCAGTCGAAACAAAATGATCAAAGATCACCTCATCGTTCTTCTTTGGATCGTGATCACGCGATGTCGATAGTTTTATTACAGTTTATAGCTCCACAAAAATATTCTGCTAGATTCCTAGTCAGTTTTTTCTTCTACACGACTTTGTATCTAGACACGTCATAGAAGTTCGACGACACCTCCTCTTTATTTTCTTTCCATTATTTTAATTCATGAAGGGAAACTTCCCATATATTCAATAGAAGTAGATGTACAGTCAAATCCCAATAATCCGAGTTTTTAAAGTTAAAATCCAGTCCCTCTATTTTGTTTTGGTCTAATGTGATCAGAAAATCTGTCTGATTTATGAGCTAATGTTCAGGAAATTACTCCACCCCGCAAAACAAACGTTGCCAAAACGCAGCGCATATTTTTCAACAGATTTTCAATTAGGCGGAGCAAAAGGTATGCAAAATTTAAAGAATTATAGAGTTCAAACATGTTTTCCAATTAACGAGTTTGAAATGAAACGGATTCGACTGTAATTCAACACTTTCAATATATACAGCTGTGTTCATTAATATAGTAGTACAGTTGGATTGTAAGTACGGAACTATAAATTTGTTTAAAAACACTTAATTTTTTCTAAATAAATTGCGCAAAAAATTGTTTTATTTCTTTTTATTATCCTCAACACATTTATTTCGGAAAAAAATAGGTTTTCTATTTAAAAAATAATAATAAAAGAAAATAGTGAAAATTTGCTCTGTTCATAAAAATCTACTATTTAAGTAACTTAAAACGAAAATAACACAAAAATGTTGGATAAAAGCAATTGTTTGATACACGTATAACTTTGGCCTATTCATATTTTGTTCTAAATCCCTTACTTTTTAATTACAGCATCGCAAGGGCAGGCATATATTTGTTAAGGTCCTTGCATCGCTGTTCTGGTATTTAGGCCCATGTTTCTTGAACTACACCCCATAATTCGGCTTTTTTAGTTGGTTTGGCTTTGGCCATACATCGTTTAACATCTGCCAACAAATTTTCTATCGGATTAAGATCCCGTGACTACGCAGGCTGTGGCATTATGTCAATCATTTCGGATTCAAATCATTTCTTTGCGAGTTGGCTGGTATGTTTAGGTTCATTATCCTGTTGTAATGTCCGTTTTTAGGTTATTAACGTACACTGTTCTATCCATTAAACCATTAATCATGTGGATTGGACCTACGCCATAATATGAAAAGCAGACTATGTCCATATCTTAACATATGGTCTGCATGCTTTACAGTTTTGGTTGTGTATTAAAGTTGGTATTCCATGGTTGGGGGAATTATAACATACTGTCGGAAGCCTGTTCTTCCATAACAAACCATTTCATTTGTCCATAATATGTAACACCACTTTTCTAGAGGCTAGCCTTAATGGGATTTGGCAAAACTCAACAAGGGAGACCTTTCTAGGACTTCTGGCATATACATTATTATCGATCAATTTCCGGTGTGCAGTCACATCACTGATGTGTAGATTTAAATAAAACATTTTTCATGAATTTCACAAAACTGGAGAAATTCATGAATGCAACAGCAGATTCCATTCTTCAAAATTTGTATACCAATGACGAAGTATATGTACGTATTTGGTTGTTTGAATGGCATTTGTAAATTGATCAACTGCACTACTATTTTTATTAACACAACTGTATATTGTAACCTTCAAGAGTTCCTTTGCTTCCGCATCGCTTTAGTGTCGATTCTTTTTAAAATAAATATTTAATCCAACATGTAAAAAGTAAAGGAAATCGCCAAGGGACAGTCATACAATTGTACATTATCTGAAAGTACCCTCCCCCTTTTACAAATATACGTACTCACTCATATAAGCGATGTTACGACTTCTAAAAGTTTGAAGAAGTCGTCCGGGGATGTTTAAATCTCCATACACATACACACACGTACATATATATAATAAAACGCAGTGAAATGTCAACACACAAACATACAACGATCAATAATTTAATAACATTTAAAAAACAATTCGTGCGGTCTATGACTTTTGCACGTGAAGGCGTTTACATTTATGTAATTTTATTCTCAGGCCTCCAAAGAAAGTAAAATGTTATGCAATCATGATATACATGATATGCAAAAATCTTGGGAAAATATACACATTTCATAGATGTGAGTAAATATTGTTAAAAACCGAAGAGTAGTAGGTCGTTTTTTCAATATTTGTTTGCAGGCTAAACGAAAAATATTGAAAAGGTTTAAACTTTGCTGAATCTGTATAAAATAATTTAAAAATGATTTCAGACTTTTTCTAAATTCTTTAACAAATAAAATCGTGACATTTTTAATACTCTATGAGCTACAATAAAAAGGCTGTGTAGTGATGCCTTTATAGTTTGAGTTTTATTATTATGTATCCCAGAGGATTATTTTAGAATAACAATTGGATATAGTATGTGTAATTTATACAGGAAGCGTCACGTGTTGGGTAGAACGTTACTCTGATATTAAAGTACGTTTTTCTCGAAACAGGTTTTTCTAAAGGGATTTGGAGTTGCATTTTTAAGTCTATGTTTTCACATAGATATCTCCTCATTTTGAGTGTTGGCATAATACTTTAAATATATGTCCATATCTTGACATATGGCCTATATCGAATTTTCCAAACAGACGGCATTGTCTTAATCGTATTTGCCGTCAACATTTTTTGGCAACAAACCATTTCATCTGAGTAGAATTTCGGTTTCCTTTAGTAATTATCCTTCTGTATGCGGTTAATTTTGGTGTTTGTTTAAATTGAGTTGAGAGAGAAAGGACTCTGATTGGTTGACTGACTGTTCCCATTCGACCTAATTAGAATTACGAAACAAAACGTAAAGTCACCAACTTATTGAAGGGAGAAATGCAAAATTTGAAAATTAAACATGGCCAAGACAAACACACAGAAACAGACATTCCAATAAGGACACACACACAAACAACAACAACATCTACCTAATCTTTGGAAATGAGTGAATAAGCGACGTTGTTCTGTACTGTTTAATGGGAAATAAACGCGTCGACTAAAAGCAATTTTAAGGTAAGGAATTTTCAACAGACCGAATAATTTAGTTATGCAGTTTGGTATGTCTCAAATGTGTAAGGGACGATAAATTTGTCCATAAATACCTGCGGCAAAAATAAGGGACAAAAAGGAAAAATAAGCTAATGAGTTGTATAAGGAATAGCAGATTGGATTTAGATTCTAAAGTAGCCCAGCAACGAGTTTGAGAGGTAGGCGGCGGGTTTGGCGTAAAACAAAATCAAGGGCCATGAAATTTAAATTTTGGTAATTTAATTAATTGCTTTTGGCAAATAATCCAACAGGACAATGGGAATGGTTAAAGTGTTGGAGGAAAATTCCCTTTTTAATTAAAAAATAAAATATGTAATTTCTTCCTAACGAGCAAATTTTTTTTTTATTTTGTAATGCACAAAAAATAAGTATTTATATAACATAACACTGCTTTTAAAGATTTAAAAATGTATTTTACGCAATACGTTTTTTACGAAAAAAATTGGCAGCATATTTTTTCGTCCACATGTAATTCCTTTTAAAATTCAATTTTCAAAAATATTGGTTTAATTAAAAAATCCACTCATTTCCGGTTAAAATTACGATATTCAGTATTTCAATATGTAGCAGATTTAAAATGCCAATCAATACAACACAGTATGTATACTCTTGGTATACTCGTACACATATAAGCAACTACACATATAAACAACTACTTATTTCTGCAACAACATGATATATCTACTGTTTAGTTGTTGTTACTGCAAATTTCAAACATCCTTCTTATCTTTTATATTCTTCATCTGTTATCTATCTCATGTATGGCTCCGGGCATTTGTGAAACAAATGCGAAAAATCACAACCTACTTATGAACATTTCTAAATATTTTGATTTATTTTCTAGCCAAAGGTGAATTCAACTTATGTAACACTTGTTGGATTTCATGTTGCATTTAAAGTCGTTTGGTTAACTTAAATTGAAAGTCAGGCATATTTAAGTTCGGAAGAGCTTCCATTAAAAATAGTAGCAATAGAAGTATATTTGTGATGTGGTGTGGAAAATTAACCAATATCGAAAGAAATACAATACATTTTGTTATTAACAGTTAATGTTTCTACTAATTTGCCATTTGATGGACAATAATGGAATAGAAATTTTGATTTAGTTCCATGCAAAACACATTACCTCACTACGTTACAAATTGGCATTATTAAATCCAATATCTCAGGGGTATTTTATATCAACGTAATAATATTACATACGGAAATTAGTTGTAATTATATTTATTAAAAATTATAATTATTTTATTGGCAAGAGCAATATAGGTTCTGCTCATTGTGTATTGTTAACATTTATTCCTTTCTATGAAAATTACGCTTTACATAAGACCACGCCCGGTGCGGTTCAGCCACATTCAACAATTGAGAATACTGAGCAAATTGTGACTGAGCAAGTGTGACTATGGACAGAATGGCATCACGTAGATATAATGTAAATTTATAGGCAAATGTCTCTTTATAAAACAAACAATAGATTGATTTTCTTGGAATAGTGAATTCTTTACAAAGAATGACTTTGTGAATGGCAGTTGCTGCTGCAAAGCTGGCTGTGTATTCGAGCTTTATTTAGGTAAATACCAACTTTAATCCCAAACGACCCAGAGTATCAAAAATTGAGGTGGCAGGTGGTTTTAAATATTTTTTCTCAGAGTCGAAAGAAATTCGTTCTAAAAAAAATTTTTCAAAATATGTTCATGTTATGCTATAGTCCCCCTATAATGATCTTCCCTCATTTTAGATAATATTAGGTTTGGGAAAATGACTGTACTTGATATGCTTCGGAATGTCCGATATGCACCGTTTTGTTGCCGTTTTTAAGGTAACTTCATAAATGCTCTCTCACAGAAGTCCTGCTCTCTATTTGCAAAAACCTCTAGTAGTCGTCCCTAGAAACCAATTGTTTATCATTAAAGAAATTTTTCAATGCAAAGAAAAATATGATAATCGCTTGGTGCCAAGTGCCAAGTCCGGACTGTATAACGGATGCATTAAATCTTCCTAACCAAGCTCCCGAAGTTACTGGCAAGTCACTGTAGATGTGTGTGGCCTAGCGTTGTCCTGGTGGAACACGACACCTCTCCTGTTGGCCAAATCTGGTCAACAGGTTTAGTTAATAATGTCTTTTGAAAATTTTAAGATATAACAATTATTTCTTCTTAACTATAAATATATATGACACGGCACATTTAATAAATTTTTAATAATTTACAAAATTATTTTTCTCATAGAGACGAAACATTTTTTGATGAAGATCTTGAATGTATAAAATTCTACTAAATTCTATATTAATAAAGACATGTCAGTCCTTTGTGGAATACGTTTACGTATTAGTCCTTTAAATCCAACTTTTTGTACTTCACATTACTTTACTACTACTTTATTATACTGATATTTAAATGTTTTTTTTTTAGTTTTGCTACACAAATCAGGAATTGCATTTCCACGATAATAATTTTGCAGCAAAATTCATTTTTACTACGATTATTATTTTTAATAGCAGTTTAGACGAGAGGGGTGGAACTACTTTTGCATTTGTCCTCTACAAACACACAACAACATTTACATATATTTATAGAGTAATTAATAGGGAATGGTCTATTTCAAGGCCGAACCAGTCGTGGTGGAAAGAAGTGGAAAAGTTTTAATTATCCCCTTGGTGCTTTGTTGATTACATTCTATTGTAATTGAGTTCGGTATAAAATTATACACTTGCCCGGTTAGAAATTACAATGATGATGATTGTGGACTCAGTTGTCGCTATGAATTATACGGAATAAATTATGGTTAACGAAGAGCAATTTAATAGCAACTTTTAATGTAATATTGTTTTGAAAATCATTAAGCGTTTGGATAATAAAGATATTTAGAACACTTTCAAATGTTGTGATGTACAGAGGATTAACTATTTCCGAGTGGGAGGAACACGTGTCACAAACTATGGAAATTATCGGAGGCTATTCATTAAGTACTTTCCCCTATGACATTTATTATTCTATTAGATTCCGATCTAATTCACAATCATTAAATATTCAATTTGTTAATTTTTTGTTTTTATAACTTGCAATGGAATCGTGTTAAACATATATCTTCTAATCTTTTGATGATAACATATTGCAATAATGCGCACAAAATACACATTTGAGGTGTGAAAAGGACATGACAAACAAGATTTGCAGTTCCTTCCTTTCAAGAAGGGATATGTCCAAAACAAACATTTGCTATAGAAAAAATGAATAAGTGACACGATAGGCAATAGATGCAGGCAGCAAATTGAGCCAACGCTGAATTGTTCCATATCAATGCGGTGGACTGCAGAAGACTTATCTTTTTTTCTTTATCAGCTAAAATTATTTCCACAAAGAAAACTGTTTTCCTTGGTGGGCAATTTTTCTTTAAGAAACACATAAAGGAAAACTTGGGCGTTTTTCTCTTCACTGCGTACTGTTTGTTTTCCATTATTCGGTTATGAACTCTTGTCTTGGGGCTGTGTTGTGTGTTCTAAACCAACGATATCCATCCTGGGCCTGTTTGTTGTGTTGGTTGCAAACATGTGCATATATCACAGAGCGTTTGTAGTTGTGTGTGTTTGGTGCATTTATATTTGTATGTATATACGTACACACATACATATTTAATATTGAAAGAAATTGAATGCTTCGATGGATGAATTGTTGGTTCTTTGGTTTAGTGGCTGCTGACATGGTTGGTTTGGTTTGTTGTTCACTTGAATGAGCTACTACGCTGTGGCTGCGCTGCGTTGGAATCTTAGAGGGAACACTTGCCTGAGCCATGTGTACTACTCGTACACATATGAGTGAATGAATGTAAGTGTTGTTTGGGCAAACACAATAAACGCTTCATGCAATATTCAGGAAGTAATCAAGTCTCTAATCGTTGTTTACCATCATAATTTGCATATGGCGCTTTTTTCGCCATTGTTTGGCTTAGCAAATGGGTAAAGATGCTTGTATGTGCATTTCTGTTTTGTCCACAAAAGCTTCTAGCTAAGCATTTTGAGTTTTTTTCCTTTTTATATGCTCTTTGCCATGTTTTTGTCGGGGTGAAAAATTAATCCGAAAGCCTTCAAAGCACCAATCTCCAAATATGTACTGAGTTGCCCACTTTAAGGGAAAACATGAATTTGTTTTACACTTAAATATGTAGATAAATCGCGTAGTTTGTAATTGCAAATGATTTAAAAAAAATAAACACAACCATATCATTCGATTAAGTATATTAACTCAATCATAGGTAAAAATTATTAGAACGACATTTTATTTTATAAATTAGCAAGAAATTTGAAATATAATAAGAGCTTTCTACGTGATCTATTTAAAAAAATGGAATATGCCTGCAAAGAAATTTATCAAATTACAAATGGAGTTGGAACTTTCTGTGGTGGGTGTGTCAAGATATTGACGTTTCCTTAACGCACTCCCCCAAATGCAAAACCAAAACTCAATCGATTGGAAAGTGCTACTAAAACCTTTAAAATATAGAATATGCGGTGGTACATTTATATTGTGAGATTTTGTACATTTAGTATCATTTTCAATTTTTTGAGGGTTTTAGTCGTAGGTCTGTAATTAGGCATTCCATGTTCTTGGATGGCCAAAACATATTTCCACAATTTTTTAACATATTTTCCGTATAAGAAAATGTTTAGTAATTTGTAATTACGGATTCTTGGAGGATGAAAAATTTATTTGCATAGTTTCTTCTCAGAAATTGTCCATCCTAGTCCCGTGTATTAAACAGAACACAAACCATTGTTTGGTATATGTTGAAGTTCGTGGCCTAGATTTTCAACCAAGTCATTCTGAAGGCAATCTAAAAAAAAACTACATCTGGTTAGGTAATAATTGGTCTGTTCCCATACTGCAAGAATCTACTAGATTTTACTAGAGTTGTAGATTCTTGCAGTAAGGGAACATACCAAATGGTTTTGAAAGATTTAAGATATAAATCTAATTTCTTCTTAATTATAAAATCAAATTTCCACGTCACATTAAATCCATTTTTAATATATTTACAGAATTATTTTAAAGATGGAAACATTTTTGATGATGATCGTAAGTCTTAAAAGTATTACGCTTGTTAACAAGTACTAAATTCTATGTTAATATGAACATGTATAGAATATGTCGACCCATATTCGTCAAAAAAACGTAACCCTCAAATTTGAAATTTTACAGGAGAAGGTTCTTTTTAATAAATTCAGATTTAATAAAGCTATTATTTTGAATCTTAGAACTATAGTTTTGTTGTAAACTAGTTTTGTTTTAAACTATAGTTCCAAATTTCAAAATACTTGCTTTATTTAAACTGAATTTATTAAAAAAAAAAAAAAAATTCTCCTGTAAAATTTCAAATTTGAGGGTTACGTTCTTTTGGCGAATATGGCTCGATGTGGCGGTAGTGTTATATGGTGATATACCAAATCATGGACCGATTTATTCAATTCGTAATAACAAACGTCCTAGAAGCAGTAGCAATGTAATTGCAATATTTAATGTTCTATCATACATATTGATTTAAATGGATTTAAAAAGACAGGTAGACGGCCTTGATTTAATCGGCATCGAATTATTTTCTGTTCAAGAATATATACGAGGTCTGAGGTCTGTCATGTGGGTATATATTTCTGTTCTGTATTTTGGCATTACAACCTTTTCTGATTGTGTTTTGACGTACTCTTCGATATTTTACCATTCGATAAAAATAGATCAAATAAAGCGTATAAAATTGTGTGTAAACGAAATTATTTAATTTAATTTTGATTTTTTCTTCTTCCCAAAACGTCTTTACTATTAATTGTAAATAGCATAGAGCAAAATTTCGATCTATGAATATTTATTTAAAAAAAAAAACTATTTATGGAGTGAATCCACATATTATATTGCTAAATAAAGATTGTTTAATTGGTGGTTCTCCTACAAATAGTAAACTTGTGTCTGAAATTAAACAATGGGAAATGACATACTGTTTGATTTAAACTTTGCATATCCTGATACTTGATTAATATCAGTTATACTTAAATCACAATAAATAAAAATATCATAGCTCGTTTTATTTATTTTATTTTGTAAAATTCCAAAATGTTTTAAAACTGCAAAATGTAGTATGTGATATATTGCAAATCCTTAAATTGAAATCCTCCATCATGGCGAATGCTGCTTCAAAGGGGTGCTAGAATCGACATGGCTTTGACTAACAAATACTCTTAAAAATAAGGACGGAAATGTAATTGAAATACTTAGTGTTTGTGTGTGCGCGTGTTTGTGGTGCATCAACAATATTGTGCGACAGCTGCAGTAACATCACACCGCACACAGCTTCATTATCATAACGGTACATCCGTTTCTCTAGTGTATTTAATTTCTCTAACATCAACTAAATTCTTCTTCATGTTGCACATTTTATTCGAGATATTCAGTCTACCATCGGCGTGGCTGTAGTCCTCATTGAAACCGCCCCACCGCCCGACCGCCCGCCATTCAGAAATTTGTAAACGACAGTGAGAACATATTTTCCAAACAGATACCTTTTTTGTTTTCTGTTTGGACAGATTTGGGTGAAGGGCGTTTCATTCGTTCTTTGCTGCGCGTCAAATTTGAATATCTAGAAACAAAAAATAGATGAATGATTTCTGATTTCATTAAATTATTCAGTCGTGTGATGTATACAATTAGATTACTGTATTCAGTTTATTTTGAATGGAATTCAAAAAAAAGTTGTTAAATTTTAGTTTAGTTTTATGTGAATAAATACAAATATTTAAGTAATTAAATCAGACGATTAACACATTAGTTATGCTCTATTTTCTAAACTTGAAAAAATATATAGCTTATCAATGAAAAAGTCACGAATACATATTACAATGACATACCTACTTGCAATTTCAAATGCCATTCCGCCACAGAATTGTCCATTTGTAAATGTAATGTGTATTTGTAATATATCCCATCACCGGATGAAAATGTACAGTTTGTCATTCGTCATTCGTCCTTTGTCCTTCTAACTTCATTTTTTCTCTGGGTTGAACATGGCTTTTTTGCATTTGTTCTTAAATGATATTGTTTTAGCAGCTTTTATATCATCATCTCTCCATTAGCATTGTTCGTTCATAGCCACTTCATTGTCTTAGTTAGCTAAAAAAGAAAAATATTTGTCTTTTTTGACAACTTGTTCTACGAGTGATGTTCGGTTGACTGTTGGTTTCCGCTTGAAAGTCCCTGTAACTGACAGTTGTTACTTGCACGTGTTGATTTTTTGTTGTCATGGTTGGAATGTGGTAGTGTGACCACAGTTCAGAGGACACTTGGAGTGATGTTGAGTTTCCTTTTAAAGTAAATAAAAACAATAATACCGAGGCAAATTTAGTACAACGAGATGTATTTTCATTTTGTTAAATGTGTCTGCAAAGAGAATTACTGAATTCTTTTCTCCAGACTTAAGCACAGATTTCCCTTTTGTTATATCAAACTATTCAGAATTTCGAATTCTTTTGGATTACACAAAAATCCATGCAAGTTTATTAAATTGAGTCCTCCAGACTCCAGAACTTCGAGATCCTTTAGACTACACACAAGTTAGGAATTTTCCTTTTGATCATATTAAAGTACTTTTACAGTCATTATGATGAATATTACCGTATTGTCGAAACAAAAATTAGTCAATTTTCTAACTTTTCCGTACACTTTCTTTGAGTTTCATAATGCTGCATAGTGTAAAAGTCTGACCGGTCTTGCAACATATTTTTTCTATAGTCCCCTACCACAATATAATTAAGTTTCTTTCAGTTTCCAAGTTGAAAACATGTCACCTTTGTAATATCTCTCCAAAAATATCCATGTATAAAAAGAATTTCCCTAACCACTATATTTTCCAGCACGCAGCCAAATAATATTTCATCTCAAAAAAAATCATTACAAAGATGTGTATTAGAACCTCTTGGTACCTTTACCCGAGCTAGCTAGCATTATACATATTATCTCATTATGTATTCCTTTCATGAACGTAACATAACCCTAATCTATACTTAAAGAAAACTTAATATCCAGCTGCTGGTTTCCCTCTGTTAGGCATTGTTCCTTGGAAGGGTACTTGCTGCAATGCCTAAATCCGAAGAAACACCAACAGGGTTTTGCAAACCAATGCCTGCCATTCATGAAGGACCCAGCAAGCTTAATATGAAGGTGGGATGGAGAATATTTGTAGCTAAGCATGTACATGTGGGTGCCTGCGCAGCAGAAGCGAGATATACAGGAGTTTGAATATTAAGATTTGCATAATTCAATAGAGATACTTTTCAGTAAAAATGTGATAATGATAAAGTGGTGGATGCCGCCGTGTCTGCTGCTGTTTATACGACAGGCAAATAATGGCTAAATTGAATTGCAATTCGCGATACCACATAAACACATGCACACACACACGCATACACCACGCCAAACATATTTAAACCGGTTTATGTTCAAATGGCCACAAATATTTCCCGTGCGTGAAATTCAATCGGTTTCGATGTTATTGATTATCAAGCCATCGTTGATGGGACTCGAGTTGATGAGAATGCCCTCAAGTAATTAATTAACGCACGACTACTTGCAAATATAAAATTTATCCCAACACTCCTGAACACTCAAACACGAACACACACGTACTCACTCGCCGCACATACACATGTCGTGCTCCTTCCACATATTTTTCTCACTTCAGTTGTTCCGCATAATTACACTGTTTAACGTGAACATAAGTGAGGTCATGTATGCGAGCACGACATGCGTTGACTTGTCTACGCGAAAGAGCTGAAAGTATTCAAATGCTTATGCAGGGCGGGCGAAAGTATGCGTAAAAAAACTATTTAGAGCGTTTGATACCAACGCAAAAGTGTTCGCATGCCATGCATACAAACGAGGTTTGCCGAGAATTTGTTGCGAAAGTTGAATTATAACGAAACAATAATGCGTAACTGAAGTGGAAGACAATCGCACAATGCTGGAGCCGAAAAAAAAATACGAAAATTCGCATCTTATCGACTGCACAGGAAATTCTATCAGAATGTGGTAAATTATGGGAAGAGAAATGGTATTCTATGACTATTTTAGAATGTTTAGAAATTTAGGCACTACAATTATTGCAAAAAACCTCAATTTTATATCCGATTCACTTGCATTTTAAATTGTTATTTAATTTTCGCACCGATTCATGTCTCATTGAATATCATTAAAAAAACAATATCAGACAAACATGATACTTTAAAGCATGTATTTGCAGCATATTCCATAATGCAACAAAAGTAATTGTATCAAGTGTTGAAAAATCCAACCGAGTAAACAACATTGCCAGACACATATGTATGTGTATGTATAATTGATTTAAAATTAACACGATGTTCACGCAGCTCAATAAAATATCCAATTACAGTTGACATCAGAAAAATAATGAGGTCCATCATGGGCGCCATTGAGATTTATGCTACTGCAAGGCGGTTGGTACAGCTTCAACTATTGCTTCCTCGATCGAAAAATACACAATTTTTATCAGCAATATGAAACAATTAAAGTCGAATATGATATCCATTAAGTACTAATTTTTGTCGTCATGATGGAAATATATGAGAGGACTTAATCAGTGCCGGCGAACATGTTTACCAAATTATGTGGAAAAATCGAAAGAAATGTACGAAGGAGCTTAAAACCTTTTAAAAGCATGCAATATGTGTGGCATTGTAGTGGTAGTAGAAATAGATCACGGAGTATCCTTGTTTAACAAACACCGACAACCTACTTTTCAATCTGTCCAATAGTCCTGCAGGTTTAAAGTTATTTTCTTCATGTTCACCTCCGCAATATAAAATAGAAATTTTGGACCGACATCATAAGCAAGACGATTCTGGTGCAAGTTTCTAAAATATTAGGTTGGGGAAAAAGAAATCCATTATTTTTATTTGAACTATAGGACTTTATTTAACATGCGTCGGAATGTCTGATTTGGGCCAAATATGCAATTTGTTGACATTTTGTGTTCGTAAACTGAACTAAAATAAATTTATATTCGACTATTGTATTATTCTCTAACCTCCATATCCACTAAACGCTCATTCCGATCGTCAACTCAACTCTTACTACACCAGTACTTTTTATTTCCTCGAGAAATATTTTATTTCCTTAAATTTGGCGATATCTGTTAGTATTGCTGCATTCGATATCGGAAAATGTTATAAGTTCACCAACGAGAGACAAATCGATGCCAGCCACTTATTACTTCGAGGATTAAGCTGACATTATTTTTTTTAAGTTTACATTCAAAAATAATAGCTCTTTTGCACCCCATTAATAAAAAAAATATTTATATGTATGTATAGCTCGTATGTATTGACGAAGGTAATACAGAGGGAGGCCACTCTATTTCATTACAATTCATATAATTTATTAATTAAATTTATTTTTCCAGACGTGTAACTTTTCAAGCGGCGATTACCCTTCATCAGTTTTTGAACTTTTTTTGTATCTCTTCTCTGCTTTTTCAGAGCTACGCCAAACAAAAAAACACCAGCAAACAACCACGCTTACATATTTGCTTAAAGTAAAATTCTGCTTATACGTGTTCTTTGAAATATTCACGTATTCATTTATACATACTATGAAATTTATTTATGTATTCGTTTTGAAAGTTCAGGGATAAAATTGTACATAAGTGAGTAAGTGTTCAAGGTTAATGTGCTCGGCAATGGTTGAAATTGAAAAAAAAAACGAACCCAAAACAAAATTGTGCACTTGCTGTCAGGTGTCCATGAAAAGAGTTCCCGTTTAATTGTTGGTGCACGCTACACTTAAAAGGCCATATCGGATGCAAAATACACCATTTTCAGCATATAATCTTTTAATATAATAAACAAAATCATTGTAGTGTGTTCACTTTGTTCGAGTTGTGTTAAAATTGTATCTGCTGTAGTAGAAAAATATTTTGCCAGGTAAAACGCATCTTTCCATTAGTGAATTGTTGCGAGACCATAAATTGCAACACTACACAATATATTATATATGGTGAAAGTGCACTTCGTGGTAAGCTTGTTATGGATATTCCATCCAATTCATAAATTATAAGAGGATCAGAGTTTACGTGCATTACGGAGGTGCATGTTTGTGCGTTTAGCACCGCTACATCCCCACCATAGTCACAAGGACCACAACCATTGGTATCTGAGAAATTTTTTACCTCATTACTTTTTAAAAGGGTGTACGTAAAATGAATCATGCTGGAACAGAAAAAACATTGTCAGTCTTCTTGGCACATATAAGAGTGCATACACGTGTACGACAGTGTTCGTTAATTACTGTTAAAATTGAAAAAAAATCAACGTTACAATTGATGTTTTTGTTTTTGTGATTAGACAAAAGTCTAGGGTTAAAATAAAAATATATTAAACTCTGTGCCTTTATATGAAAAAATAGAAAATTTAGACCATTTTTATGACAAAAATTTTTTTTTATGAAAAAAATTCTACCAATTTTTTGTCCGTTCTAATCTAACTGGTCCATTCTAATTTAACTGTTCATCTTTAAAATCAAAAATTCCTAAACCAAATCTATGAAACCAAAATTGCACAAAATTGGCTGTTACAGTATCGGAACCAAAAACACCATTCACAATTTTAGCCGCTTGACCTGCAGTTTAGCCTTTGTTAAAGAACAACTGTAAAATGTACCGAATTTTCCCTTTGTTCACATCCATTTTTAACACCCTGTAACTCAAAACTGAATGCACCAAACAAAAAACAGCAAAATAATAATAATAATAATAAAAAATAATTTGTTGCGTATCCTTAATTCTGGAGTACACTCCATAGGGAATAAACCTCAATAGACGCAAACATGGATAATAGCGTGAGTAAAAAATCATCACACCATAACTCAAATGAACTCTTCTGGTATTTTCAAATACTATCCAAGGCCATTCATTCCCAAAAGGAATTTTCCACCACCAAAATATTGTTGAAGATGTAATATGGTAATAACAATAAATATATTTATAAAAATTATTCACACAAAAAATTAAATCATATCAGTATGTCGTCCAGCATTTTTAAAACCAATGTCCAGATTTTTACGAATTTAAATCTGGCAACCCTAAAATAAAACTGTTAGAATACAAAACATTTAGCTCATGCCTACTTTGGTTCTTTCCCTATTTTCTGTACTATAATTCTATTTTTATGCATTATATTCTATTTTGTTATGTATTATAATTTGAAAAGCCCAAAATTTCCCCTTATCTGGCAAAGTTTGTCTATCGACAACCCTGGCGGCAATACTTTCTTGTTAAGAAGCCACAATATTTCATATGAAGCTAATACACACTTACCCTGCGATTTCTCACGTAGCTACATACTATATTCACTATAGACACATACATACATGCATATATTCGCCTGTATATTATTTCAACCACAGAACTTTTATTTTTATTATGAGAACTGTCAATTCGATTCTGTGCTGTAATGTCACAGCGGTAATGCAAATATACTTTGCTGGTGGAAAATCAAAATTTTAATGAAACTGTCAACGCTCTTCCCTGCTTCCCTTCTTGATGTTATCTTGATGAGTATGAATGTATACTGCTGCTGGTGGTGGCAGTATATGTCGCTGCTACTGTTGCCACAACCTTCCTCCTGGCTGGGTGACTGCCTGCCTGCGTGCCAAACCAAACCAATTTCGAAGCTTTTTGGTCTTGCAACAGCTGGAGTGTGGTAATTATAGTGATGAAGGTGATGGCGGTGGCGCTGGCGGTATCTGTCTCTTTTATATCCTGTTTTATTTACACTACACAACAACAAAGGCAACAACACAGAGGCAGTGTCCCCGATCTAAAGCAGCGGAACAGCAGCATCATCATCAGAAAGAAGTGCGAACGTAGTATTCCCAATCTGTGTGAAATAAAATGTACACATTACCGTTGCATATTGCTTTTTAAATTGCTGTTGATGTAATAAAACTTGACAAATTATTTTGCGGTATATGATGTGTGTTGATTGTAAAATATGAATGTATGTTTGTAGTAGTGTGCGTGTGTATATGTGAGTCCATATATAAATATATTTATGTGCATATGACAATCAGTTGAGAAAAAACACAAACCTGACGCAATAATAAATTATTTACCAAATATAAGTTTTACACGTTACCGTAAATATATCTGATATATATATATATATTACCATTAAAATTATTTACCAAAATTTTAAAGTTAATGTCTGTATACATACATTTGAAATAAAGGAAATTTTAAAATATAGTTATACTTTTCCAGATACGGCATTAAATAAATAAGAATTCCTTGCACTGACAACATACAAATGCTATATTTCAGTTGGCCGATTTTTAAGAAATTTATTATATACGTTTTCAATTTTTTAATAATCACATCCAACTTTTTTCGTTAGACATATCTGTTGTATAATTTCTAAGAATTTTTCAGAATATTTGTGAGGAATAGCTTATGGTATACATATTCACGAGAGGTTTCCACACAATTGCTTCGTAATACATATGCATTCCACGAATACTTCTAAGTTTCACCTTAGAAGCTATTGCATAAACGCTAATTAGGGGATGCTGAAAGAATTTATGTTTCAGTATTGCAATTAGGAAACCTAAGAAACACGAGAAGTGATTTGAAAGCTACATTTTTACAAATACAGAATACAAATATTATGGATATTACGACTTATACCAATACAGTCTGCAAAGAGGTGGAAATAATCACAGAATTCTGTGGAATTGGTTCTAGTTTTAATTAATTTAATTTATTATATAAATAAAAAGGAGAATACATATGTTGCATACACATTTTCTGGCTCATACAAGCAGCAAATCAATTTCTAAGACAACTTTCAATGTGGCGTCTGATCCACCGAATACACTAATTATCTAAGGCGATTTTACTAAAAAACCAACATTATTACAATAAATATATATTAGCAAAGAAATATTAGTTTGGGGAAAAATAAATCCACTATTTTTTATGAAATATAGAATTTTATTTAACGTGCTTCGGAATGTCCGATGTGGGCCAGATATGCACCATTTTGTTGTATGATTTGTTGTAATTTTAAAGGTAACTTCATAATACCTCTCTCATAGAAGTCCTGCTCTCTATTTGAAAAAAACTCTAGAGTCGATTTTCACAAACATCCCTGATTCCAATTTTTTATCATTAAAGAAATTTTGCAATGCATGAAAAATATGAAAATCGTTTTATGCCAAGTCCGGACTGTATTTCGGATGCATTAAAACTTCTCAACCAAGCTCCCGAAGTTTCTGGCGAGTCACTGTATATGAGTGTGGCCTAGCGTTGTCCTGGTGGAGCATGCCACCTCTCCTTTTTGGCTAATTCTTGCTGTTTCAATTTTAAATGATTTAAAACCGTTTTATGGTCGATTTTTAGCTCCTGGCCTACGTTTTCGCGTTTGTCAAGAAAAAACTGTAAAATGTACCGAATTTTCTCTTTGTTCACTTCCATTTTTAACACCCTGTAACTCACAACTGAATGCACCAAACAAAAACCAGCAAAATATGTTTTTTTTTATTGCGAAATGAATGCCAACCTTCCAACGAGCATTAATCTGGAATTTTTTGATCGATACTTTACGATAAATCTATAAGTACAGCCATCTGCCGAAAAATAATGGATTTATTTTTCCCCAACCTAATATTTTCCCTCGTTCAAATATCTGAAATCCGTCTAGAACTAATACAGAAATCAGTATTTCTATATCATTGAATTTAAATTTGTTAGCTGTTCATTAAAAATTACAAAATATTTTGAGTCTACTTTGAATCCAGTTTAAATTAAATATTATTTCTTTTCGAGGGGCTTTGTGGATATTACTAAAATTTCGAACTATTTCTGTGCAACATTGTGTTAATTAACAAGAAATTTAAGTGAGCATATAAAGCAAAAACGCATTTTCCCAGGGCCAAACAAACGTTGATGAATAATGATTAAATCATAAATTGTGTCCCGGGCGAGGAATAAAAGAGGAATTCAAAACGGTACCAAAAAACTATAAGTAATGATGAACGGCTAGTGTCACAAACAACAGTCTGCTGTTCCCTTTGATTCTAGGAGAGAAACAAAGGCAAACTGTTCCAGACATTAACAAACTGGCAAACCAATCCGATGGACTAGATGTTTTTTGTTTTCCACCTTGTCTGGGTCAAGAAAGAATAATGAACCCTCATCTAAATGAAATACCAAGCCAACTGAAACGACAACACGCCGAACGATTTTTTTTCATCATCAGTTTCGGTTTTTTATTTAAAAAAAAAATATGTACGGGGATCATTAATCTTTTTTAAATTTTAATCATTGACCCTGAAATTTTACAAATATTGTGGCCCTATGAGTCGGCAGACGTGTCTATAAATATGTATGTATTATTAATAGACTATTCTTTTTTAAATAGTCTTACTACTAGAATTGATATGTAATTGTGTATGATTTAATATTGATGACTGTGTTTGTCATATTTGTTAATAATGTTTGTTAAGTCCGCACTATAGGGACTTGGGTGGAGGCGGTAGGTACGGTGCAGTGAGCGGCTCTCCTAATATATCCAGTACACGATAGTACTCAGGAGCCACAAAATAAAATATGTAAACACAATAGTTTCATTAATAAAAGGTTCGACCAATGCCAATATTTATTCTTGGTAAACGATATTACCTTAATGTACAATTATATGTACGGTGGCTTACAATTTAAACCTAGGTGATCACAACAATATGTGTGTGCAGCCAGTCCGTAACAACGAGACTTATTCAAGTAATAATACAACAATGTTAGATGCCTAAAGGTGGCGCAAAAACAATATGTAAACAATTGTCCGTTGAAATCTGTCAGCCTCATACTATTACGGCTATGGCCTTTCAAATTAAAGGCTAACTATTTAACCATTTTAAATAGCAATTCTCGCTTAAACAATGTTAACATATTAATCGAATCATTTTTTTTTTATTTTTTTACGTAACGATATAATTTAAAAACGATATGTTTATTTCAAGTTCCCTAGCAAAAGTAATGCGTAGCTACGTATTAAAATTACTTTAAAAATAGAAATATTCCACTTCAGATTTCTCTACGTCCAGCAGCATTATACATCTATGTTTATCTTTCAATTAATTGGGACCGAATAGAATAATATTCCGCCAAAAAAGGATCAGCTTTCAATTACGCTTATAAACAACTTAAATATGTATTTCTTTTATAATGATGAAATAAATAAATTTTCTTAAAGGACTTTGCTGTAAAAAGCTTAGTTGTTTTTGCTTCTGTTGTTACTTCATGGAAAATTCGACGGAAATTTAATTTAAACTTTGGAATCTCATAAAAAATTGTTGTATGCCCATGAAAGATAGCGGGTGGTGGTAGCACCATTCCAGGGTGGCCTATCTTAAAGATACCTTATCAATAAGACAAATATACAATTTATTTATAGCTATACATAAATACATAAGGACTCATATACATAAATTTGCAATATATAAACTGAGATTTTCTAGTTAATATTTGCTTTTACGTACATACACACATTTATAACAACCAAAACAAAATCTTTCATTATTTCGCTGTTTACGACCGTGAATGTAAGCACAAAGTTTTAAAATATAAAAAATATATGTTGGTGTGTGCATGTGTTTGTTTTTTTTACACATTTTTCAAACTTTTACAAGTTTGCCTATTTTGGTTAACAGAAACCAACCATACCACACGAATGGAAAGAAAGCGCCACCACAGCCAAAGCGAAAAACACGAAACACAAAAACTTTCGACCAGCTTAGAACAAATCTAACGTGAATTTCGGAAATATTTGCCAGCAAGGCAATATTGACTTATTGTCGCTATACTAGAAAGTTTTACGTCCGTTACACTCACACACACGCACTCAAACGTACACAAACATTTGGCATATCGAAACAACAACAGAACAGAGCGTAGGTCGGATGTTGGCAACAAAACCAATCACTAACACTCCCCTTAACAAATAGAAGTAGACGTAGTAGAGAAAACCCCCCAAAACAAAAGAGTAAAGAACAACAACAACAACGGCACTGTAATGAGTTTCGGGGCAATATATTTCACCAGAACGGTATTTCGTTTTTCCATTTTCAGTTCCAGTTTTTGGTTGTTTGTTTCGTTTCGTTACGTTTCATTTTTTGTTTTCCAATATGGTTCAAGCCTCCAGCATCTCAATCTATGCTGCCACATCAACGCCTGCTTCTATGTCACCTCCGCCAACGTCGCCACAATCGACACTGTGGCCTTAAAAACTTTTTAAATTTCCTCGAGAGGTTCGGAAAAGATTTCCGATTTTAAATTAATTAGGTGTAATTAAATTGTTCAAAAAATCGCTGGTATGAAATCAGGTAGTTTTAGTTGGATAAGCTATTCACATACCAGTTATTGTGGAGAAAGTGGCAGGAGGTGATTTAAGGTAAAAATTTTTGTTTAACTTAGTGGCTCACGGGAGGAATTAGATGAAAAACACCCCAGTGAATCGTATTGGCAACTACGTAGGTATTTCCTTATAATAATGAAAAAAAAACAAAGTTTTACAATTTGGATGTCTTATTATTATTATTATTTTGGAAATACATATTTTGAATTAAAAGTAAGCCATATTTCATATATGTAGTAGGTGTATATAAGTACTTTGGATACTGAGTAACTACAGTGGGTGTGAAAATTATTTTTTAGGAAATGTTTTTGACAGTCGGTGTAATAACCAACGATTTACGAATAGACTCATTCATGTAGAGAAGACAGATATATATTCTAATGAAAGTAAATGTGACATGTGGACCTAAACGTTAGCAGAATGTTGGAAATATAGAGCACGTCTGTATCCTTCAAACATTTCCACGGAAATTATAATCACTACTGAAAAAGAAAATGAAAATCCGATGATATAATATAACGGTGTTCTAAACAAATATATATCTCTCAGTATACGACTTATGACAATTTTGTTCAATACTTACCGATCGCATTAGTCAGCTAGATGGTCGTTTCTAAATCAAATCCGAATAGTTTGAAACGGATGTGGTCCAACCGATCCATTTTTCCTGATTATCATGGTCTTAAACACCTTAAATTGAAAAACATATTAAAACCACATTCTTAATAATTGATAAAAATGGTTTAAACTGTAGTGATTCCTGGGTGGTCTATGCTCAAGCATAACCTCTATTATTTATTTTTTAATATGGTCGAATTTTTTATACCAATAATTTTGGTGCCTTAAACTGAAGGGTGTGGAAAATATTAAAAGATTTTTCTTCCTACATCTCTAACGGCCTTGAAAAATTTTACAAGGGCTCCGTCCGATTGTAGACGTTTTATATTTGGTTTCCACCAGTCGTTTTCCCAAAGATGTTTTTTTCATTTTTTTCTCCAATGAAATGTTCATGCTTTATTCAGATTTATTCATTAGAAAAAGGTCATATTTCTTATATCTATGTAATCCTTTTCACATTATAGCAAATGCCTTCAACTTGAAGCACCCAACAGCCTCATTCAACCCAGCCACTTATTAAATATTTTCCCATTTACTATGGCGACGTCGTGCACTCAATTCTGGAAAATTCTTCATTAATAATAGATTCGATTGAAAATTAAACTGTTCAGTCATCCATGAACATGAAAAGGAATCATCCAGCGATTATGTCGGAATCCGTTGAATATTAAAGACGGTCTATTGTTTTGTTTTCAATCGCATCGCCTGAGCCAACCAGCCAATAGCTAACTTAGACTGCATCAGCCCGCTTTTGTAAAGAATTATGAATAATTAATTAATACTTCAGCTATAGTTCATTGTATTGAGAAAATCTTATTGTTGTTTTTGTATGGCGAGAAAATGAGAAAACAAAAGAAATAAAATACTCAAGAAAATGCAAAAACAAAATCATATTTAAAGAATTTTATGAACGGATTGAAAAGATGATTAATTATTCAACATTGTGAATAGAAAATAGTAGAAAAATGCAGCAACAAACTTGTATGGATTATTAAATACACTCTATTATTGGCCATTCCAAAAAATGTATACTGAGAGCAACGAAATTGAATTGCCTTGAACTTTCACTTACATAAATTCCACACTTTCTACTGTTTTGAAACGTAAAGTTTTAGGAGTACATTTAATGTTGACCGGAGTCTGTGTTAAGAGTTAAAAATATAATATCCCATCCAATACGACACACACACACACACAAAACACTAACAAAGAAAAAAACTTCATCTGACAAAACGAAATAGCAACAGTCGATATCCCCCAGGAAATAAGTTAGATCTTCGTTGGGGTTTCACTTCAACAGCACTTTCTGTGTGACTAGAATGCAATGTCCTGCATATCTATACATTTTATATGTGTGTGTAACTGTGGCCAAATGTGCCCATGGAATTTAGTTAACATGTTCATTTTGGTCGATATGTTTGCCTTGAAATAACCACCAATAACTTTTCCACCATGTGCGGCTGACACCAGCAATGAGATTTTCTTTTATAAAAAAGCAATACGAAAAAATGAGAAATAAGGAAAGGCAACATTTGAATTGAATAAAAATGTATGTATATGTAGTTGAAGTTTATTATTGAACTGCATTTTTATACTTTTTGTCATTCAGTTATAAAGTGAAGAATTTACATATACATTTTTTTGTTGTAACAAAATGTGGAACCTTAACACGAACTTCAAAAGGTTTATTATGAAAAAATAACCTTTAAATTTACTCTTAAAGAAGAGTGTAATAAAAACAAAAGCAAAATTTATGAAATAAATAATATTTTATGGATAAGAGAATTGTCTCAAAAAGTAAATCAACTCTACAGTAGAAACAGAAGAGCTTTACCAATGATTGTGAAAATAATTTATCACAGAAAATTATTTCGAAGAAATATTCCATGAATAAATCCGAATTATAACTTCATTATGCAACTATATCAGGAGTGACAGTTCAGCACGGAGAAAGGCTGCAAAAGAACATCAGTTCGTACTTATCGACAAATTGTCATAGCAGTTAAAAATACCTATGTAAGAGTTCAACAGAATTGATGAGATATAAACTCAAGAACAGAGCGTGGACGAGCTATGTTAGCAGGCCTACATGCCGGAAACTATCAAGAAATTTATTTTATTTCTGAAAAGGATTGGTAAGCCAGACTGCCTTTTGTTAGATCTCATATTAATTGGAATCCGACTCAGGGGAGAAATATAAAGCCGAAGACTCAGACATGAAAAAAGGTTACCATGAGAAAATCTAAAAATGAAAGGCTCTTGCCACAGTGTTGCAAGGGCACTGGGAAGTATGACATTTCAGCCTCATTTGCACTCATTTGTCCAATTATTTTTGAACACGTTTTGAACATTTATTACAGATATGAAATCATATTTTGAAAATCAATTAAAATAAATTCAAATGCACATTGAATATAAGATAAAACTGATTATTTTATTTCTTTGCAGTATTTATAACCAAAATAACTTGAAATCGCATTATGTATTTTGTATCTTAAAGCTATAGCATATAATTATATTTGAATTTTGTCATTTTTTGGTTGAAAAACGTGCTCAAAATGCCCAAGCTACCGAATAATGAGGATCCGTTTATGTGGGGCCTATCCCGAAACCTAAGTCAATATTGATAGTTTTTGGTACGAAGATTGCAACCCCAATTTCAGTACGAATATGACCTACGCAATACGAACCTATAATACCAAACTACAGCTCATTTAGTTAGTAAAAGTCGATTGATTTTTATCATTAAATGTTTAAAGGAAATTTTCAACGACTATTTTTATATTATCGACAATAACTCTTATGTTTATGAATGGTCGCAAAATTCTGCACAGAGAATATATCGATTGGTGCTATAACATTAAAATATTGTCTGGCACTGCTTGGCACTAGGTTGTGTAACTCAACTTTTTTGATAAAAATCGTATTGCTAACTTTTAGATACGGAGTTGTAATTGATTATCTTCAAATATGTAATAATTTTCACTTTCATTATAATCATCAGTTCCGTCCATGTAATTGACCTTCATTTCATGTTAATATTTGGAGGCATGTCAATCTTATATAACATTTTTCAGATATAAATTATATTTTAAAAAATTTGAAATTTTAAGTGATTATTTATACTCTTTCGAGTCGAGCTTGATGATCTAAGTTTTGCAATGAAAGAAAGAGTATAAATAAAGGGTATAAATAATCACTTAAAATTACTTTGAAATGATCACTACCCTTACAAGGCAAAATTCAAATAACAAAAATGATTTTCAGCTGAGCACGGCTAGGGCTCGAACCTAAGTCCTCGGAGCAACACAAATGTTGCCAGACCACTTAACATTCTGAGTCATCAACACACTTCCAAAAATGGTTGCGCAAAAACATGTGTATACCATGGAAGCAATTGTAGGTGTATGAATTAATTATCCATCGCTGCAACAAAAATCTGCTTTGAAAAAGACTGTTCCTAGAATGAAGACAAATGTCGAACTTTGATAAATTTGAATTTAATTCGCATATGCAAGTTTCGCATTAGGGATGAATACATACAAAGTTATCAACGTACGACCTTTGTAAAGCCACATTGCCCAATATGCCTGATGAACCGCTTAACTAACGAAACGCGTCGCATAATGGTGGGTACGTAGGTTCTTCTCCTGGCTTTCATTTTCATTGCAAAACTTAGATCATCAAGCTCGACTCGAAAGAGTATAAATAATAACTTAAAATTACTTTGAAATGATCACTGCCCTTACAAGGCAAAATTCAAATAACAAAAATTTGAAATTTTGATGATCACTGCCCTTACAAGGCAAAATTCAAATAACAAAAATTTGAAATTTTGATTGTAAGCTGTGACCAACAATGTTATAAAATTTTACTGTTGCAGAGCTCAAAGTCTCCAGATGGCCCGTAGTGAAATGTATATAAAATAGTGGATGAAACTAAATATTTCATTTGTTAGCAGTATTAAATATCAAACTAGCACGAAGATGTTGCCTTATGCATTAGAAATTATGTATAGAAATTTGAATGGGGCTTACGCCGAAATTTACATTTCAAATTTGAAAATGAGAAGTGTCCAATACTAATTGCAAACATATTACATTTTATAATCGTATTGTAGAAACCTTAGTACTTTGAAATAATATTGATCAGCATATCAGATGAGTTTACTTGTTGCAACTGATTACTTGTTACTCTGTCTGTTTTCCATTATGTCTCAGCTATAACAACAAATTTAACCGCATTGAATGCTGTTTTGTTTTGTTTTCTTTTAATTAACTAATTCAAACGTACCAATTTCACTTAAGTGTAACAAGAAAAGTTTTCCATCCAATCAAATATTCATTGGGTGTAGCAAATTTGTCACACATCTTGTATGTGTTCCATATCTAATTAGAATCTAATTCCTATTGGATTATTTACTCGGTGGTACAATATCATGCTCCGTATAAATATATATCTCATGCCGAATAGAGAATGGAAACAAAAACAAAAAATAGGAGCTTAGTCAGATTTATTACCAGACCACCATCATATAGTAGTCATATATATTTTATTTACCTTTGTATTTGAGATATATTTTTGCACGACCACCCACACACACTCACACAAACATAACCTTCAAAAGTCAATAGAACGCTTTGGGGCTTCGTTCATAAATAGAAACATATGCAGATTCATTTGTATTGCCTAAAAGGGCAAATATTTCATATAAATAATGGAAAAAAGATATATTTTCCTTAATTAAAAGTTGTGGCCAAATCTCGTCTCATCGTCTTAATTCATTGTCTTTCTGAAATGGACGTAATAAAGCTTAACTTGGCTTACACCGACTACAGCAACGTTTCAACCATGCCGCCCAATGCCAATTTTAACTTTCTACAACCCAGTGAGTGAGTTAGTGAGTGGGTGAGGTTTAGTTTTAAATACGAAATATAATTTCCGTTTCCAGAACCAACCAGCCATAATCCTTTGCAATCTAACTAACTTCGGTGTGCGATATAAAGCAGGCCAGCCTTCCCATTCTGCTGGCACACAGACAATGTCTAATTCCATTAGTGAAGCCCATTTGCGTAGATTAATTTAAGGACAATGAGGTGTTATATTCTAATTTCCCAATAACATTATGCCAAAGCTATCACACCAACACCCATTCACTTTTATGCGTGTGTGTGTGTGTGTGTGTACAGGCATAAAGAAGCAAACAAGGTGCTGTACTGCGCTGCTATTGTATGAATGTGTACTCCAATGCTTGTTATGTCGTCGTCACTGCTGCTGATTTTGGTGTGGATGTTGATGCTGAGCCTGGCCTGGATGAACAAAAGCCCATTCCCACAATACAGAAAGCGCAACAAAGCGTGTAATTGTTTTGACTGGCAAAATATGTTGACCGAAAATCCATGCTACATCCTTATGAAAACATCCGGACAACTTACATCATTTTAATATGAATATACTTACACACACACGCATACATACATATACACAATGTGTATTATTGTATGTATGTAGGCTGATATGATTGTATATGACGACTAAGTGGCCTAACTACCAAGGACATGAATGTCATATTCAGAAAACAGGTGAAGCGTACATAAATTTTGGGCTTTGCCAGATAATGTTAGCTGCTGCTGCTGCCGATACCACTGCCTGCAGACCATTGTGCAATTTCCCTCTGAACCGGAGAGAAAATTAACACCAAAACAAAAGGAAATTTCACAAATCTATAGAAGTGTGAGAAGTTGTAATACCGGATGGAAAATGTATTTCTGTATGTAGATATAAATCTATGAGTTTGTAATTACAGTTTTCGGACATTGAATTAGATATCTTTGTTTTTGCACTATGCAATTCTGGCGTGAATGGGGAATTTAGTAAAGGCAACATTTTATAAACGAAAATTAGGGCTTGATGTAGGTGTGCTACAAATATTACGACGTTGTTTAGATCAAATCGGATATTTGATAACGCTTGATAATGAATTTTGACACTTTGTCTGCGAATGGAGTGGACCGAGCTTGCCCATATTTAAATATTATACTGGCATATAAAAACAAAGGGTGATTATGTTAGCTATACATTTTTGGCAACACACATTTATACCACTCATCTTTTGTATCTTGTTTCACTGCCATTTACATTAGGTTGGAAAAATAAATCCATTATGAAAATGTCGATAAAATCGGAGAATTAATCGAAGTTGACCGGCATGTTAGCAGTCGTAACATCGCCCAGGAGCTAAAAATCGACCATAAAACTGTTTTAAACCATTTACACAAAGCTGAATTCAAAAAGAAGCTCGATGTTTGGATGCCACACCAATTAACAGAAAAAATAGGATGAATCGAATTTCCATCTGCGAAGCCTTGGCTAAACCGAATGAGATAGATCCATTTCTTAAACGGATGGAGATGAGAAATGCATCACATACGATAACAAACGATCGTGGCCAAAGATCGGTGAAGCACCTCAAACGGTGGTCAAACCAGGACTAACGGCCAGATTGGTATCTAGGGAGGAATTTCCGGATTCCGATGTTCCAGTGAGGATTTATCATGCCCGCCATAAAAAATAAGGACTTTTCTTTAATCAAAAAAACTACAACAACCAAATTTTGCAAATTCTTTTTTCTTGACTTTTAAATCTTCAATTATATATTGTAAAGTTACAAACCTTAACATGCATTGGTATTCATTTACCAGCCCAATGAAAATCTTGGAAAATTAAAATACAACTAATCAAATAAGAATATTTTGTGTTAAAAAATTAGATCTTGGAATAGTTTATTTCACGTTTGGGAATAACCTCCCTTTGTGTAGATATTAGATTCGATGAACGTTTTGAGTCTATATCCAGCCATATATTATAAGTAATCATTATAAAAGCATTAAAATAAAATATATATGATTTTAAAAATATGATTAAAAAAAAAATATATATATATATATATATATATATATGTCATATATAACTTTTAAAATATGTTCGAATTGAACACTAAGAAGTTTCTATTAGCAATGCCGAATATTATTTCGTTACTTATTTTACTCTTCATATTTTATGTTTAAAACCACAAACAAAAAATGCCTGTCTTCATAAACTAAAGAAATTTGTCACCAATACATTCCAGGTTCGGAATTCTCTATAGTACAATAAAAATTCCTATGAACATGAAATTGTAAATTTGAAAACCCACTGCGAAAATATGCCTTCGGCCATAATGAAAGTCATCGCACCCACAAGGCTATTGTAATGTAATTAAAAGAAAAAGTTAGTTCCAAAAATTCTCTTGAATGCCTTTTTTCAGAAACAAAATAATTGTTTCAGAAGCATGTCGTGCCACTGAGTTTGCCCATCGGTTTCTATTGTTGTTTCATTCACTAGACTGTAGTAACAATTTGCAACTGGCAGCACCAGACAATTTGTGTTAGAATTTTATGAATGTAATGCTGTTTTTTTTTTTTTAACAAAAACACACAAATAGATTCATATGTGGGAAAATCACAGCATAGCCAATGACTAGTTGAGAAATTTACATAGCTTTGCATCTAAAAAATGCATTCCAAATGTTAGTTTTGGATGCATATCGTGCATTAAGACCTGACTATTAAGATTAAGTTCAGCTCTCCCGTTCAATAAAAAATTATTACAGCGAGTCAAATTTAATCCAGAAAATGCTTACAAAATAAATCTTAAACGAAGTATTGTAAAAAAATCTTGTTAGTCTTTTACGATACACAAATTCTTAATCAAATTCAAATTAATCGCCTTAATACGAAAACATTGTCAACGTTCGTGCAGAAACAAACAACCAAAATCTGTTCTCGCTTAAAACCAAACAACGGATGTTCGTTTTAACTTTGCCAGTTCATTTCTTATCGAATTGTCAATTGACATTATTTCGTTAAATTTAATTTCAACATTTTGGTGGTTGGCTTTTCTACATTCCTACGCAACCAAATACGAAATTTTGATAAATGCACTGAGGGATGGCGGCAATTTTGCAACACCCATATTCGAGAAACAAAACCAAGACTAATATGCCTGATTTTTCCAAGTTGTTTTTTCTCCTTTGGATTATTTTTATTTTGTTTGCTTCTATTCGATTTCCCCGACCCTCCCAGTAATCTGGTTACACGACAAGACAACTCAAGGTCCCAATAGCATTTCTGATGATATTGAAGAGTTTCCCCAAGGAAGCTTTCTGTATCCGTAATCAGACGACGAAGAAGAAGAATTTAAATGACATCGTTTTATTCATCGCCAACACCCGTCCCCATCCAACCCTAACCTACCCAATGGCTGGCTGACAACTAATCCCAGTAAGTGACAATGAATGACAAACACGTATTTTTGGCAAAACAAAATGTCAAAATATATTGAAATTATACGAATTGTGGCTGCTTCCTTTCACTCAGCATTGATAAGGACGATTGACATGGGTAGAGACGGGGATTTTCGATGGCGCACGGCATTCCGACTAATGAAATGACACAACTTAGTAAACAAATACATTTCGATTTGGATGTGAATGTGAATGAATTTAGGCGTTAGTATTGATTATTTAGGTATAAAAACAACAGCAGCAGCAGCAACAACAACAACAACAGCTATATGATCAGGTGATTTTATTTATTTAAACAAATTGCCTGTGATGTTCATCCAATCAAATTTATTGTACGTGCCGTGAGTTTTCTTTTGTTGTTGTTGTGCGATACACAGCATTTCAATGATTTTCAATTGCAAATTATTGCCACTTTGTAATGCAATTATGAGGCGCCGTTTCTATTTACGTTTATGGGTCCTTGGGGTATTCTCTTATAATATCTGGTCTACATATTTTTAGAATTATGTAGGTAATAGCGTAAATTAGGTTAGTTTAGAAACTATTTATGGATATACATATGTGTAGAGGCGTAATCTAGGGATAATTAAGAAATAAAGTTTTGCTGAAATTTCATTATACCGAAAAAGAATCGAAATGCAGACAGGTCCTGCATTGACAATTTTAATCTAAATACAAAGTAGCGAGAATCCGACGATACCGTTACAATTTACAACAAATTTACCCTTCATTAATGTTTTTCCGTTTGTGACAGAGACATTTTGAGGAGCTCTTTCCTCTAAAAATCACATTTCAGAAAACCCATTCAATACATTTTCTTATGTACTTAGTGGCCTCGTAGTCCATAAATTTATGTCCTCCACTGTATATAAGTTAAAACTTTTTAAGTTATTTTTAATTTTTAAAAAAGACTTCGTGTTGAGAATCAACACGTCTTTATTTTATTGATTATAAATGGCAACTAAACTAAAATTAACAGTTTATGAACTTAAGCTAGCTTCGCTGCAAGTCTCTGCCAACTCCGCTCTCACAGCATTGTCGACACGTGCGCTGTGTCATCAGTTTTATTTTAGCAAACATCTTATTCCCATAATGTAACCTGATATCATTTATTATGGGAACTATTTGCACTACTTGTTCACATGGCTGATCATATTATCATATTTAGCACAAAAATATTATGAATATGTTGCTCCTTAACTCCTCCCCCTTTAAATTCATACGTCCTCGTATGAACATATTGTCATCACCTTGTTAAAAAAACGGAATATTATTTAGGCTTTTGACCCTCTTGGCAGCCGATGGACATGGTGTATCTGATGTGGTGATCTCCTCTAATTTGTCTTCCTTTTCGGATGTAGTTATTTTTATGCTACTCTCAGGATTTTTGTGGTAACGCTTGTTTCTAAGGATCACGGCAATTATGATGGTTAGTGTTAGAAAAATCGAAGTGCCTATTCCAAAATTAATTCGTTCTCTTTTTTGCATTGTTTCTATTATTTTGGTATTATTTATAGAAATAGATTTCATGAATTCAAGGGATAGGGTTTCTATTTGTTCGTCTGTTTCCTTAGGTTGTACCAGAGCCGGTAATGGTTTTATTCCAGTTTCTTTCTTCGCATAATAGTATCGTCCATCAATAGTAACATTTGTCTCCGCATGGTGAATAATGAATGTTCCGTTTAAAGTTAAAGGGGAGTCATTTATCAAAATTTCTCCTGAATATTGGTTCAGAAATATTAAGTCTTCATTGATCTGTTCTACGGATGGAATATCATCGTTATTTGTAACAGCGCACGTGGATGGTTTGCTCTGCAGTAAATTGGCTATGCAATCTGAATCTTTAATAGTCTCTGTATTTTCCTCGCTGCAGATACTCAGGTTCTCATAACTGTCGCATTTATTCTTAATGCCTAATAGATTATTCTTACAAATTAATATTTTATTGAATTTTATTTTATAAATGGAATTTGCAAATTTTACAGGTTTAAGGATGTTACAATTACAATTCTCATTATTAGTTGTTGGGATGCTTACAATATAAATTAAACTTTCTGAATCAGATGCTACTTTTATTTTTGCGAATTTTAGTAATTCGTCAACGCTATTGAAAGGTATTTCCGAATTGTTAAATATCTTTTGTAGTAAATCAATTTCAACCTTAGAAAATATAAAAGAATTGATTACACCGGCCTTCGCCCATTCAATGGCGAATTCTACATTAAAAATTTCTTCTTTTACGATTTCCAATCTGTACTTCAATTCCGTTATCTTTTCTATAGAGGTTTCCATACTATTGTTTAAGTCCTTTAAAATTTTGTTAGTGGCATTAGCAATTAAATTCAATCTCTCTATGGACAACTGATTAATTATGGCTTGGTTATTATTATTTGCCAATACGTTGTTTACTTTTTCTTGAATTATCTGGAAGTCATGATGGTCTGGTGATCCAGCCAACCATTTCCATGCACTTCCTAAGAAGTCAATAGATTTCTTTGACCTTATCTTGGGTTTTAAACGGTAGATACAGGATTTTATTTGGGAAAGGGAATGGTGAAGGAAAGGTAGGAGAGGATGATGCTTTACGTTGTTCTGCCAGATGCTAGTTTCCAAATCTTGTATTACATTCTCGTAATTTCCTAAGTCAAACATGTGCACAAGTTTGTAAGTTCCAGTTTGAACCTTTGCTATCCCAACATCAATTGCAACAAGTTTCGAGTTTGAATAGTCCAAAACACGAAATTCTCCCATGCATTGGCTTACAGCCAGTAGAAACCTGCAAAATATTTTGTCTGATTAATTTCTTATGAATTTTTTGTGGACAATTCTTCCATTTTCAGTAACAACGGTTGAATTTCTATCCTCTTTTACAATTTCTTCTTTGTATTTTTCAGTAAGTTTTGTGCCTAAACGTTTGTTAATTTTTACGAATATTGTTTGCCCTGGAATGTATGCTTTGAAATCCTTTCTCTTTTTATTGTGGTATTTCATGTCCTTTTGTTGCTTTTCCTTGATCTTTTCCATGTTTGTTTGCCTAGTTCTATCGTAGCTTCCCGGAGAAAAGTCTACTGTCCTGCCAAAGAAAATATCTACTGGTTTCCTATCAATGGTCGAATGAATTGAATGATTATATTCGTTCACCGATTTTTCTAATAGTTCCTCAAAGTTTCTGCAAATTTCTTCCTGCTTTAGACATCTCATTATTTCCGCTAATGTAGAGTGGAAACGTTCCACTTGTCCATTAGCTTCACTTCTATATGGTGGAGTTGTCACAACTTCAATACCTAATTCGTCTCTCATCATAAATAAAATAGTGGATGAGTTAAGAGACTTCTCATTATCCATAATTATAGTCTTCGGAACTCCATAGAAAAATATCACGTCTCGTAGAGATTTTCTGATATCTTCCACAGATTTGCCGTTTAAAATCCTTGCCTGTGCATACTTGGAAAATTTATCTATGGCAGTCAATACCAGCTTTTTATCGGTTGAAAAGATATCTATATGAACTACCTGCCCTGGATATGTTGGTATAGGAGTCTCGCATAATTTGGGGTCATTGGGGTGTCGGTCATATTTTCCTATTTTACAGATGGTACATAATTTCACAATTCTTTTAATTTTTTTCATCATACTTGGAAAATAATATTTTTCCATAATTTGAGCTTTATTTTCAACAGCGTTCCGGTGTGCTCGTTTATGGGTATCAATAATTATACCTTCTTCCATAGATTCTGATGTAATGTCCATGACTACTTTTTGCGTGAAACGGGCTTTAATATTGACAAAGTGTTGTAAATATATTTCTTGGATTTTTCCCATAACTTCTTCTGATGTTTTTATCCCATTAATAACAGAAGGATTTAGATATCTTTTTAATAATGCAAGCAACTTTTCTTCAGTAAATTCCCTCTCTACAATGGTATGCCTATGATAACCCGGAAATACTATTTGAAATTGGTATGATGTTTCTTCGCCTATCGTCAGAAATATCTGATTCTTGAAAACATTAATTGGTAATTCGACACTCGGTATAAGATCTTCTGCCGAGCTTTCAGCACTATGTACCGATCCCGTTAAGGTATGAATACTTGAAATGGGTGGCCTGGATAAGGCGTCAGCTACTACGTTTGTACTTCCAGGTTTGTATTTAATTTCATAGTTATATTCCTCGAGTATTGCCTTCCATCTCTTCATTTTGGTATTAGCGTTCTTATTGCTAAGAGCGTATGTGAGCGGCTGATGGTCGGTATGGATTATAACTTTGGCAGTCCCATATAAGTAATTCCTAAGGTTGTAGAGTGACCAGACTATGGCCAACATTTCCCTCTCGTTAGTGGCATAATTTTCTTCTTCTTCAGAAAGGGCTCTGGATATAAATGTCACAGGCCGTCCTTCTTGACTTAAAACTGCACCTATAGCTCTATTGGATGCGTCTGTCGTCAAGTGGAAATCCTTTTCAAAATTGGGATAAGATAAAATAATTTCCGGTGATATTATTGCATTTTTCAAGGAATCAATTGCTTCCTTTTCTATATTGCTCAGGAAAATTTTTATTTTTCTAGACTCACGCAACTCTCGTAAATTGGTTGGATATGGAAAGTTCGTTATTGCCTCTACTTTCTTTGGATTCATTTTCACCCCTCCTCCTGAAACAACAAACCCTAGAAATTCTACTTCTTCCTTAAAAAAATCGCATTTATCGAGCTGAACCTTCATATTTGCATCTTCCAATGTAGAAAATATTTCCTCTATCCCATCCCTCAATAGTTTTTTCTCTTTCCTTGTCTACAACTTCTCTCAATGCCCAAGGGTACGGATAATTCCGCGTGTATGTAGGAGAATCCGTTGTTGTATCTATCTTTGCAACCACTTTCGTGGTATAAGTTAGTCGCTCATCAGGTTCTGCGAATAGCTTGCTATGTTGTGTCACAATATTCTCCATTGTGGAGGTTACATCCCCTGATAAGTGGTCCAAATGCAGTTCTATATTCTTTACATCTTGGAAACAATGCTGGCTTGTTGGTATTTTTCCTACTCCAGCTAGGGTGAGATAATTCTCTTTGGTATGGATAACCGCCGAAAGTTCTCTCATTGTATCATTACCCAAAATGCAATCAAAAGTCTTAAGACCAGGCAGAAGGAAAAACTGCAATGGTTGCACTTTCCCTTCGAAAATGTCTAAATACGTATGATGAGATACATTAATTTCCTCCTTAACTGCTCTAGCGGCAAATAATTCTTGATTTGGTTGTGGATTGATAACTAAACTAGGTTTGATGTAATTTTTGTTGCTTCCAGTATCAACGAGTATCCGTAATGTTCGTCCGTTCCTCGTTTTTAGACGGTAAAAAATGGCAACGAGGAAACTTTTTATACAAAAAAATTTAAATCAGCGTTATAACTCTCATCAGGGAATATATTATCGGAAACTCGAATATCATTATCTCCTTGCTCCAATAAATCCTCTACATTTTCCTCAGCCATAGTGTTAGAGTAGTTAATTAAATCTGAAGTATTTCCAGTATCCGCCTGCTGTTCATAACCGGGATGATTTTCCCCCGTCTCAATTATTTGATCAGTATAATTTCCTGTATTCAAATGAAAATTACGTTGCACTTTTGGTGATGGCCCTTGGTATGATCCTAGTGGTCTTTTAATTGCGGGATTAAATTGTGGTCTATTGATGTAATTAACCTGTCTTGTCTGTAAGGACCTATCAATGTCCATTGGTTCTGGTTTGGGTAACTTCTATTGTCCTGCCTGTGTGTTCCATGCAGGTCCGGGATGATCTACATTTGTTGGGGATTATTCATATAATGGTTTTGCAAAGGTCTATTTGATTGAGGTTGCCCATAATAATAATTTGGTCTGGGTTGATATCTTGTCGGTAATGGTGGTCTAGTGGCTCCGCCTATGTGTGCTAGCTGTGGATAGAAGTTTCCCAGGACCTTTTCTTAAAAAGTCCATTTTTTGATTGTATCCCTGTGCCTGATTCATCCTATAGCACATATTATCCAATTTTAGGCAAATGTGAAGTGCCTGAGGTAGGGAGGTCAGCGAATGTGGT